>NC_138775.1:59846319-60446319 GCF_965119305.1 Pelophylax lessonae
TATGACATTGAAAATTAGCTTCTTATTTAAAACCTGAGCAGTGTTTTCTAATGTTTTGAAGTTTTTGTAAATTGATTCTCTATTTAGTTAACTGAAAATTCATTTTTATAACTCCAATATCGGATTGATATGGCAATGCCCTTTTTTCTAGCAGGTGTCAGGGGCCGTTTTGGACCCCTGAAACACATTGGCTACTGTCCTCTATGACTTTCATTGGAATAAAGTTGTATCTGGACCTCTTAGCAGTGGTGGGGTGTTTCGATTTTCATTTTTGTTACATTACACTAAAAGCCAAGGAGACCATAGAGATCCTCTAGGATGTAGAAGCTGCCTGACTGGGAACCAGATTATAACATCCACACTTTCTCTCACAATAAATTTTATTGAAATTTTTTCACATAAGAAAAGGGGGTACAAAGCCGAAACAGGTATATCCTCATTTGCCAGAAGAAGAAGTAGATAAAAGTAAACAACACAGGTGGAGCATATTGCCAACAAATAAGTAGAAGCAGCCATGGTATTACATAATTGCAAGGTTACATGTGTTGAAAGAATACCAACAGCATTGCAAATAAGAGAGGGAACTGTCAAATAAATTGTGGGCTCTCCAGCATGTGGAGGCGAACCCCAAGCATGAAGTAACAGGTGCCCCCTAAAGTGCAAAGAGCATAACCAGCCAAAAAGAAAAAGCATACTCCTGTATAGTGAACAGTTTGCTTCACATAAAACATATGTGGGGACATTAACAGGAAGAAGGAGCTGGCGAAAGGAAAAAGGTAAATAAAAAAGTAGGGAGAAAAAAGAGGGGAAAGAAAAAGAGGGGAGGGAAAACGCCATGACCCATCCAACATCAACATTTTTTTGAACTTGTACCTACAGGTAAGCCTATAATAAGTGGATATCTCGTACTGTTCAGGAGATATTTACAAGCGATACTGCCGATGATGTCATCAGTGCATGAAGTCTAAAGGGACAGCATATCCATGCCGTACCTTCAGAGCTTCATGCCAGAGCTGAGGGCATGCAAAGTAGTCACCATGGCTCCAGCCATTCATACAGCTGGAGACCGCAAACCCCGAAGAAAGACCGGGTGAAGATGGCAGCGTCAGGGATTTGTGACAGCACTGCACGGGAGGGATCCACTTTACAGGTAAGTGTCGTAATGTACTAGTATGCGGTGCATACTAGCGCATTATGACCTAGCCCTGCAGGGGAGACCACTTCATTTTTATTGCAGTGGCTGTTTACTGCCACTTTAAGATAAAAATACCAATAAGATCAATTTATGGGTCCAGCGCTATTTTTCCACTTTCCTCAACTTCTAATGTACTGGGGGTTCCTGAATGCATGAACAATTTTGTAGTGAAGGTGAACCAACCCTATTAAATGAGCGTAGTGCAGGACCGTCTTTAATTATGATTGGACCCAGGGCAAATATTTATTTATTTTTTTTAATTTTGGATTGAGCCATGGAGAGTTATAATAAACCCAAACAGATTTTTTTTTTTTTTGTCTCATTGCAGAAATTTCTCTTAACATCCTGTCCCATAGCAAAACAGGAAGTGAGAGGAAATCCCTGCAAATTAAAGGAGAAGTATAGCCAAAGCTAGTTTGGCTGTACTTCTTCTATGGATCACTGGAGTGCAATTCGTTTTGCACTCCTGTGGCCCGTTTTCAACAGAGAGCGGGCTGAAGTCTGCTCTCTGCTGACGTCACAGAAGTCAGACCAAGCACTGCGCAATCACGACAATGAAAGTTGAAATCCACCAAGTGCCTAGACTGACACCCGGCTCAGCCTCTCAGCAAGAGCTCCCCGCCCCTCCACGGTTCAGCACTCCAGTGAGCGAGTAGGAGGCAGAGCTGAGAGCTGCTGACTGATAGTCAGCAGCTCTCTGCTCAGGGAGCTGTCAGAACAAAGCAATCAGCGGTGTTCGATTGCTCGGTTCTCAGTGCAGAGGCTTCGGAGGACAGATGCAGCTTCGAACGGATGCTGCATCCACCTAGGAAAGTATAAATTGGGAAAAACACCAAAAGCCATATTTCTCTTTTAAAGAAATTCTTTGGGGACCCCCAGGTCACCCGAACTAGTGTCCCCATTGGAAAATTTCTCCTCTATTACTTTTCTGGGGACAAGCCAACATTTTGGATTTTCTTTTACCTTCACTTTTAATGAGAATGGTAAACGGAACAAACGGGGACATAGACAGCAGTTAAAAGTGTTCTAATCCTTCTCCACTCAGTCCAAAACATAATAAAAAGTGTTGCCTTTAGTTATACTTTATGGTACATCAAAACTAAAGGTGCTTAGAACAAAAACCAGAGAATGCTGCCAAAGAGTTTAGTAGCTCCAGGTAAACAGGTGCAAATCTCTACTTTTTTTGGAAGTTTGGTCCCACCCCTCTCATAGGTGTCTTTTGGTTCTATAATAGGATTTGTTGGTTCTATAATGTGATAAAAGCTTCATGGAACAACAAGGTGACTTAGGCAACAGGAGTGGACAAACATAGGCCAAGTCACATGCTGGCTTTGTACAATATATTTCTCTGGGCTGAGGCTCCAAAATATCCTGACCAGAATTTCTGGTTCCATCGAACTGCCATAGTCATGAAAAAGCCAAAGGATGGCATTAAGCATTTCAGAGGGATTCATTATCAAAAAGATGACAGAACTTACCCAATGGGGGTCTAACTAAATTGATATTTCAATTTTTAGTGGGGTTGACCTTAAAAGCAGCCTTTCCTTTGCAAATGTTTTCTGAAACCAATGCCAGTTACAACCTTCTTGGAGCATAATCAGTGACTACAGACTCTCATCTGTCCTCAGAGACCCAGTTAACCACCCATTTGGTGTGCTATCTTGCCTCTTGCACAGCCTGGAGAAGGTGAATGGGGAGAGGTTACAACTGAGATGAAGGCTTAGTGCATGACTTGGTTGCGGTTCATGAAGTAGGGTACCTGCTATGCATTACTATGAAAAATGCAACTTAAGGATTTGCCCTCAATGGGCATACCACCCTCTTCCTATATAACATGCACACATCCTGCTAATACTCCCTTTACCACATTCCCCTGCCAAAATGTTTATTTGAAGGAGCCCAAGGAAATTTTCAGGGTATAGGGAGCATAGAGCTTTTTCTCTTTTCTTTAGGATGGTCCATGGACCTAAATGGCCAATGTAGGACAAGAGGTCAATAATCCAACCTAGACCAAATGGGTTTACAAACGCATTATACTCAGGGCACCCATATAGAAAAGTGCAGGGATACTGTATGGGGAAGATGCATTTCAAAAGGTGGGTTGAAGCCTAATAACAGAACCCAAATAGAAATTAAAGTGCTACACCCCTGCTAAAAAGTCCAGAATCAGATACAACTTTAGTTCAATAAAAGTCAGGGGGCAATCCAAAAAGTAGCCAAATTATTCAGATCTTAATTGACAACAATGACTAGAAGTGAACTGGACCTTTAGGCCCCTTTCACACTTATGTGACGCGATTTTACCGTGATTTTGCGGCACGATTTTTACGCGACTTTGCCGCGATTTTGATGCGATTTTGAAAGCAATGGCTATGGCTATGGCTCAAAACGCAATCAAATCGTGGCAAAGTAGTGCAGGAACTACTTTGAAGTTGGTGCGACTTCAAAACGCACTGATATGAATGGGGCTCATTGAAAATAATGGAAAACGACTTGTCATGCGTTTTTGGAGTCCAAAATCGCGGGACAAGTCGCACTAGTGTGAAAGGGGCCTATATGTTATATGGAAAAAAGTTTTATTTTTGTAGCAGTGGTGTGTTTTTTTACATTACACTACAAGCCTAGGAAACCGTGGAGATCCTCTGGGGTGTAGAATCTGCCTGCCAGGGATCCAAATCATTAACATCATCATTAATACTTTAGGGATAGTAATACTAATAACCCTACAGGTCTTGCGCCATTATTCCACTTCTCAACTATCAAGAGAACCTGTCACTTTGCCCTGAGTGATATTCACTTTGCCCATTTGTAGGATAGGCACAATGGTTAGTAAGGCTGGCTATTGTGTAAAAAAATGCTTGCTAGTCACAGTAGACATGCACAATGAAAAAATCTGCAAATGTGGTTGCATAGACTGCAGAAAATTAAAGAAAATATATATTGCAATGGTATTATGTGTTTAACATTGTGTGAGATTTCTCTAAATCAGGGGGGACAACCTAGTCCAGTCAACAAGGACGTCTGTGACATTATTTTAGACAAGATGTTCATTAGTGGCCCTGATCTGGTGCAGAATAAGCCACATCCCTGCAAGAGATGAGGCAGAAAAACTCATGAAACCCCACAGGGTTCCTTTTGAAGTGTGTAGCCTGAGATGTACATACACAAATAGCCAGCCACATCATAAGCCCGGGACATGTGGCTGGAGACCTTGAGGGATGCGCCATGTCTCTGAGGCCTCATTAAAACTGGAGCTCTCTGGCCAGGCGACAAGTCCGATTACTAAGCCTGTTTACTGGGAAATGTCATGATTTTTCTTTATAGATGTCAAGATGTGCTGAGAAAGGGATTTTTAATTCATTTATTTTCTAGGGCAGCAGGCGATGTTGAACGAAAAACTTCCATTTTTCTGCTGGTATTTTCCGCTTATGGATTTATTTCTGTGATCTTTGGCCCTGACTAGAGGGAAAATAAAGAATTCCAGTTAGTGTAGATGTGCTAAAACTATTTATATTTTTTAAACAGATACTAGACATTGCTTTGTTAACTGCACTCCTTATTACAAGTCAATTATACCCTGCACAATAGCTGGAATTTCAGATCTTTAGGACAACCTGATTGCCAGTACCAGATACATATATGGGTAAGGAGCAATTGTGATTGACATAATGTTATATATCTCCTTTACTGGTAGGTAGGTATGGTAGCTAGCATTAAGTGTTATGTACACCTCTTGAGTGAAGCAGGTGTTTGGGCAGCATGCAAAGTTCAGACATGGTTCAGGAGTTAATATGTGGTCAAAAATTAAATCTTGATACAGTGGGTACGGAAAGTATTCAGACCCCCTTAAATTTTTCACTCTTTGTTATATTGCAGCCATTTGCTAAAATCATTTAAGTTTATTCTTCTTCCTCATGAATGTACACATAGCACCCCATACTGACAGAAAAACACAGAATTGTTGACATTGTTGCAGATTTATTAAAAAAGAAAAACTGAAATATCACATGGTCCTAAGTATTCAGATCCTTTGCTGTGACACTCATATATTTAACTCAGGTGCTTTCCATTTCTTCTGATCATCCTTGAGATGGTTCTACACCTTCATTTGAGTCCAGCTGTGTTTGATTATACTGATTGGACTTGATTAGGAAAGCCACACACCTGTCTTTATAAGACCTTCCAGATCACAATGCATGTCAGAGCAAATGAGAATCATGAGGTCAAAGGAACTGCCTGAAGAGCTCAGAGACAGAATTGGGGGCAAGGCACAGATCTGGCCAAGGTTACAAAAAGATTTCTGCTGCACTTAAGGTTCCTAAGAGCACAGTGGCCTCCATAATCCTCAAATGGAAGACGTTTGGGACGACCAGAACCCTTCCTAGAGCTGGCCGTCCAGCCAAACTGAGCTATCGGGGGAGAAGAGCCTTGGTGAGAGAGGTAAAGAAGAACCCAAAGATCACTGTGGCTGAGCTCCAGAGATGCAGTCAGGAGATGGGAGAAAGTTGTAGAAAGTCAACCATCACTGCAGCCCTCCACCAGTCGGGGCTTTATGGCAGAGTGGCCCAACGGAAGCCCCTCCTCAGTGTAAGACACATGAAAGCCCGCATGGAGTTTGCTAAAAAAACACCTGAAGGACTCCAAGATGGTGAGAAATAAGATTCTCTGGTCTGATGAGACCAAAATAGAACTCTTTGGCCTTAATTCTAAGCAGTATGTGTGGAGAAAACCAGGCACTGCTCATCACCTGTCCAATACAGTCCCAACAGTGAAGCATGGTGGTGGCAGCATCATGCTGTGGGGGTGTTTTTCAGCTGCAGGGACAGGACGACTGGTTGCAATCGAGGGAAAGATGAATGTGGCCAAGTACAGGGATATCCTGGACAAAAACCTTCTCCAGAGTGCTCTGGACCTCAGACTGGGCCGAAGGTTTACCTTCCAACAAGACAATGAACCTAAGCACACAGCTAAAATAACGAAGGAGTGGCTTCACAACAACTCCGTGACTGTTCTTGAATGGCCCAGCCAGAGCCCTGACTTAAACCCAATTGAGCATCTCTGGAGAGACCTAAAAATGGCTGTCCACCAACGTTTACCATCCAACCTGACAGAACTGGAGAGGATCTGCAAGGAGGAATGGCAGAGGATCCCCAAATCCAGGTGTGAAAGACTTGTTGCATCTTTTCCAAAAAGACTCCTGGCTGTATTAGATCAAAAGGGGGCTTCTACTAAATACTGAGCAAAGGGTCTGAATACTTAGGACCATGTGATATTTCAGTTTTTCTTTGTTAATAAATCTGCAACAATGTCAACAATTCTGTGTTTTTCTGTCAGTATGGGGTGCTATGTGTACATTCATGAGGAAGAAGAATGAACTTAAATGATTTTAGCAAATGGCTACAATATAACAAAGAGTGAAAAATTTAAGGGGGTCTGAATACTTTCCGTACCCACTGTATGTGTGCCTGGAATATTCCCCAAACTGACCTGATAATCTCGGAATTTTAACTGACAATTGCGCGGTCATGCGACACCGTACCCAAACGAAATTTACATCCTTTTTTTTCCCACAAACAGAGCTTTCTTTTGGTGGTATTTGACCACCTGTACAATTTTTACTTTTTGCGCTATAAACAAAAAAAGAGCGTACATTTTGAAAAAATAACAATATTTTTCACATTTTTTTATATGAAATTCCCCCCCAAAAAATGTAAAAATCAAAATTTTTTTACATTTTTGGCCAATTTGTTTTCTGCTACCTATCTTTGGTAAAAAAAAATCACAATAAGCGTATTTTGATTGGTTTGCGCAAAAGTTATTGCGTTTACTAACTAAGGAAAAGATTTCTGTAATTTTTGGTGTGTTTTTTTTAACGCGTAATGGCGGCGATCTGCGATTTTTTTTGCGGGACTGCGACATTGTGGCGGACAGATCGGACCCTTGACTGACATTTTTGACACTTTTGGGGGTACCAGTGACATTACTACAGTAATCAGTGCTATAAATATGCACTGTTACTGTAAAAATGACACTGGCAGGGATGGGGCTCATTTTATTGGAGAAGAAGGGTATTAAATGTATGCCTCATGCTTACTAACGTGTGTGGGGGGAGGTGACTGAGTGACACAGGGACAGATCGCAGGTTCAGCTATGCTGAACCCTGCAATCTGTCACTGTCTGTCACTTAGGAGATCCGCCCGCTTTGTTTACACAAGCGGGCGGATCTCCAAACTCGATTCCCAGACGATCGGGGAAGAGCAGCAGTAATCCTCCCCTGGCCCAACTCCCGCTGTGACTGAATACAACGGGAGCGAGCCTCCGGTGGCGCGCGTGCGCCGCCCACAAGGGGAGGAGTCCAGCGACGTAGGTCTACGTCGCTGGACGGGAACTATCCACTTTGCCGCAGTAGAGCTCGAGTGAGCGGTCGGCAAGTGGTTAAAATTACCAGTTAGGTGCTGCCCTGGAAAAGGAGGGTAAGGGTTAATGCCTTTCCCAGGTCTTGTGGTTTTGTGGGGTTTTCCTCCCACTGATCCTGTGATTTAAAAGAGGGACAGTGGTCCAAAGCGGAGGAGGGTGGGTTGTGGTGGTTGTGATTGGGTGTGGATGGAGACAAAAAAACCCTGTGCAGAGGTCAAAATCCTGTAAGGGAAATAAATGGAGAACAGCACCAGCGAGGAGCAGATAAATGTCACTCACTACTACCTGGTTCTAAAGTCATCAGAACTTGGGATTCACCCTGAAGACACCAGCTGCTGGAAAATGACTCTAATGGACATAGCCTGAGTTAGGGTTAGGGATGTAGTAAAGAATTATGTCTCTGAATGTTGAACTTTGTAATACCTTTTGCACTTTTTCAAGTAGAGTTTTTAAACCTTGTTCCCGCCTGCTCTAAAGTCACTAAAAGGGGTCTAATGCAAGAAACTGACACCATACCATGGTTCAGGTCACCAAGGTACTTGGGGTATGAAGACATCATTACAAGAGTAATATGATGTGAAGACACAAGTGGACACACCTAGGATGACGGAAGTCTAACAAGCAGCTTGTCGGTAGCGTGTACCTGCTGTAGGTAGAATGGCTTCTAGCAGCGAGGGAAATGTTGTCGGCACTCCTTCTGCCTACAGTCTGTCTGGTCTCCCAAAACAATGGGAGTGGGTTTGCGCCCCAGAGGTTCCCATCCTGTACAGAGGTCCTGAAGTTAAGTCAAGGTGCACGGCAGGGATCCCTCTGCTGCTGGGGAATGGTAGTGGAAAACCAGAGGCGTAACTAGAACCTTCAGGGCCCCGGTGCAAGAAACCATGAAGGGCCCCCCGGACCCCTGGCCGGGGCCCTTCCAATCAAGCCTGGGGCTCTTCCCACTGACCCTGGGGCCCTTTACTCTCGTTGCAGGGCCATTTTTTACGGTCCCGCAGCGGGACCCTTTCACAAGTTTTGCAGTGGGCCCCCTTCCTGCCATCTTGGGGCCTCCCCACCGTGGTGGAATGCCAGGGCCCGGTCGCAAGTGTGACCTTTGCGATCCTGGAAGTTCACCCACTGGGTTTCAGTAGTTTTTATTTTTTTGGTATTTTAATTGTATTATTTTTTATCATTTTATTTTATTTTTTTACAATGTCGCTGACTATGACTCTGTCCATTCAGAAAAGGAAGGAGCTGGTAAATTACATATTTACTGACCCCTTCCTGGTTCTCTATTGAGACACATCCCCTGCAGCAGCCAGCAGGAGAGAGGAGGGAGCACAGTGGGGGGGGGGAGCACAGTAGGGGGGACCAGGGGAGCACACAGGGGCCCAGAGAAAGTGGAACACAAGGGAATTGGATAGGAGGAGTGGCGGGGGCAGCATACAGAGCAACCAATCTCCTCCATTTTCCTCCTGCAGCTACAGGAGGAAAAAGGAGGACAGTGATTTCTCTACATGCTGCCCCCACTGCCCCCTCCTATCTAGGTGTACAAGGGAGCCACACGGGCCCCCTGGAGCATGGGGCCCGGTTGCAATTGCAACCCCTGCAACCCCTGTAGTTACGCCCCTGTGGAAAACACTGGACAGGTGGATGTGGACAATGCTCATTGTGTCCCTCCTAAACACAAGTTATAGAGAAGGTGTACTGCTCACTACCCAAATCCTTCTCATACACAAAAACATGTATCAACAAATATAACCAAATGTCCATCAAATCAACTTGTGTAGGTTAAATTACAAAAAAAAAAAAAACTTGGAAAAAAAAAATGGAACAAAAAAGTTCTTCCACTCTTCGGACCTTAAATCATCAAAAATGCTCCACTCTATTGGTCCCACACTCACCCAGTGTTGTTGGCCCAACAAATTAATGTTAAAAGTCAGATGCATTTTTAGATTGAAGATATCCTTGGCTTGCTGGGACTAGTATTCCTCCTCTCTATGATGCATCCAAAGATTGCTCCTCCTGGCATATAAGATTATAAAAACGCGAGTGTTAGTATCCTCCACAGTGAAAATAATTGGAACAACTGAGCTTTGTAGTCCTCTACCGCTTTATCTTATCTCCTCATAGTTGATGTTCACATATAGAATAAATAGGAAGAAGGGCAGACATAGCGTGACTCTAATTATTAACAACTTTTTGCAAAATTGGTTTACACTCACTTAAAAAGCCAAACTGGAAATACCGCCGCACGCATGCTTCATTTCATTCTAGGGCAATCGATTGCCTTGTCTCAGCTGCAGGCTGCAGCTCATAATAAGATGGTATTCACAGCACATATATTTCAAATCACTAATGTACCCATGATTACTTTTTAGAAACAGATTTTATTTAGATCAATAGCACACCTAACTTTTTGCACAGTGTGGGATTCAGTATATTTTTTTAAGTTTAACTGGAGAACAGTTGTGAACATTCATCTCTAATGCAGAAGCCTGCCTTAAGGTTGAGCATTCACCCATGGCAGCCTCACCCTTGTTCCAGGGTATTGATGAAAATGGCACAAGAGTAAAGGTACCCCTGCTTAAAGTAGAATGTTCCTGTTAAAGGTGCCTAGCGCAGCCCAGAAGAACCCACTCCGAGGTAGGCCTCTCAAATAACCCTTGCTTGGCGCACCCAACAATGAGGGAAACATAAAGGTCATGCCGACCTGCCCCCACCTTACAGATTGCTAGGATTATGGGTAAATTTAGTTTATTTCGGCTCCTCTTTATTTATTAGAGCAGAGCAGTTGTTGATTTCTTTTGGCTGTTCTGGATTTCCCAGGCTGCAGCTTTGATTGTTTTCCCCTCCCTTCTAGTAAGTTCTGGTACATTGGAGTGGAGCAAGGAACACGGGCAGCATAAATATTTATTGTGCTGTAGCCAATCCCTGGGTTGATGTACCCAGAAGGGTGGCTGAGGAGCACATAAATACGCTGAGCTTTAGAACAGCAAGTGGTTTCCTGTTGGAGGGATTCCACCTGTTCGGGGGGATGCCTACCCCCTGCCTCCAACCATTCTGCTGTTTCAAGTTGCTGTTCATTGAGGTTCTGGCAAGGCAGAACCAGGGAGTCTTCACCTGAAAGTATCTCTGACACCCCATGATTTCACCTGAGGATTCTATCTGCGTAGTTTCACCAGAAGGCACCTGGAGGAAGCTAAATGGGCACAGCTGCAAGATCCTGGTGACTGTGTACTATTGGGATTGCTGGGCCAGGTAGTCCCCCACCTGAGAGGTACATACCAACTAATCCCCTTTCGTTTTGTGGAAAGACTTTACATGGGCTTTTGGGCTAAGTCGTTCCTCTCCTTCATACAGTAGTCTCCTCTAGTTTCTCATAGGAGAAACTGGGTCAAGTTGTTTCCCTCCTTAGAAGTACATACCTCTGGCCTCTACTAGTCTCTCCTGGGAAGATTGTACTCTGATCTGAGAAGAAGAACTGTTCCTGAAGTTTGCAACATAGAAAAGTGTGTCCTCTTGCTTGTGTTAGTGGTTCTGAAGTATCCCATACTACCCTCAAAACCATCCAAGTTACCTAAAATAAAAAATACATCCCTTCGACTGCCTCTTATGTCAGTGTGCCTGGACTGTGCTCTGTGTGTGCTGGCAGCCTCTGTAGTAGTCATCATCATCATCATCTGTGCTGGAATACTTCAGTATTGTGATGCCAATCAAGAGATCTTCAGTTGCAGTGTATTCACCTTGGTATACCCTTTGTGTACTATTTAAAAAGTTTATTTTCAGCCAAGTAGAATTCTAGGTTAATTTCCCATGTAATGGGCTATACACAGTATGCTACGGTTTGAGCTGAAGGTAAGTAGTAAAGCAGAACACCAGCCAAAAATAGCAAGATGCCATTAAACGATAAAATAGCAAAACCAGTGTTAGCTGCTAAATTTACCTTTAAGCCAGATATGTCCCCTGCAGTACTTTGTTCTGCCACTAGATGTACTCAGTCTGATGGCCATCATCATTCAACCTTCTTCCTCTGAGCCCAGGTCTTCCTGGACCCGCACCAGCCTGGGACTGGACAGTAAAAGGAGAAGCACAGTGATGAGCTCATCTCTTAGGGCAAGAGGCTGATACCAGTTTAAGCTTGCACCATATACAATTAAAAAATATATTTAATGATCCAATAATGATTACAGAGCTGCATTAATTTGTGTCTTTTATATTGCTTTTAAGCACATCATTTAGTCACTACAGGACACCCTACGTCACCAAATGACAAAGTAGTGACAAAGGGGGGTTGGTGAGACGAACCACAGCGCCAAGTGGGATATGTGCTGTATAACAAACCTTTTAAAGTTAACCTGTCACACACATCAGCCATACATGTTTTTCATGATATAACACATAAACTGGTAAACAGCACGTGTTTAGGGTTGAGCGAACACCTAGATGTCCGTGTTCGACGGGTTCGGCCGAACTTTAAAAAAAAGTCCGTGTCCGTGTCCCGGACTTTTACCGAACTTTTCCCGGACACCGAACCCCATTGAAGTCAATGGGGACCCGAACTTTAAGGCACTAAAATGGCTCTAAAACACCAAAGGAAAGGGCTAGAGTGCTGCAAATGGCAGCAAAACGTAATTAAGAGCATGGCAAGTGCTCTGCAAACAAATGTGGATAGGGAAATAACTTAAAACAACAAAAAAAAAACAGAAAAATAAAACAATGTTCTTCTTCATCTCTGAAGGACGAGGCCCATATGGAGTAGGAGGGAGGTTGAGGTGGTGGTGGATGTGGCGGTGACATAGGCGTGCGCACAGGGTGTGCTGGGTGTGCCTGGGCACACCCTAATCACCTAGGGCACATAGCATTGCCAGTGAGGAGATGGGAAAGATCTCCCTGGGACCTGCTCTGCTCTATTTCTCCTTGCCTACAGGTACATGGCCCCGATACATTACTCTCCCTGCTGGCAAACACATGCATGTGTATTTCAACTTTGGGGTGCACGCCTTAATGCAATAGGCTGCGCACACCTATGGGCGGTGTAGGTGGAAGCGGCGGTGGAGGAGGACCAGGGCCGGATTAACAGCATCATGGGCTTGGTGCTGAGGATTTTGAAGGGCCTTAAAGGCCGTGCCTTGCCATGCACCCAGAGGAGGAAGGGTGCAGCCATGCATGCCTAATTCAACATGGGATGCTGTCTCTGAAGCCCATAAACACATCCATGCATCGCCAACTGTCCCTCCTTGTCCGGCCTTCACGCTGTGTGGGGAGGTTCTGAGGGTGCTGCCTGGGGAAGCGAGCATAGAAGCCAGACTTCTGTGTTTACAAGTGACAGAAGAGCGGTAACAGTGAATATGGCCAACCCGGGGCCTATATAAAAGGTAGGGGCCTGGAGCTGCAGCTCCAATAGCCCCTACATTAATCTGGCCCTGAGGAGGAGGACGAGGTAGCCAACACTGCTTCTTTTCAAAAATTTTAAATGAGGGTACACCCCAAAAGAGTGAGAAAGAGCAAAAATGGAACAATGGGTGGGTAAGGTCGGTATCCATTGCTATTCTGCATAAGGTACGGAAAAGTCCCGTGGGATCTATGCCTGGTTCATTTTAATGAACGTGAGCTTGTCCACATTGTCTCTGGACAGGCGGCTGCGCTTGTCTGTTATAACGCCCCCAGCCGTGCTAAATACCCGTTCAGATAATACACTGGCTGCAGGGCACGCCAGCACCTCCAAGGCGTAAAGGGCAAGCTCAAGCCATGTGCCCAATTTGGAGACCCAGAAGTTGAAGGGGGCAGACCCGTCATTCACTACATGTAGGCGTGTGCACACATACTGCTCCACCATGTTGGTAAAATGCTGCCTCCTGCTAAGACGTTCCATCTGAGCTGCTGGTGCTGCTGTTTGTTGTGGCGTGCTGACAAAGCTTTTCCACATTTCGGCCATGCTAACCCTGCCTTCTGAGGTGCTGGCGGTGCCCTGGTTGCGTTGGCGACCTCCTCCTCCTCCTCCTCTGCCTTGTGCTTCCACTGTGGCCCCGCTGTCAGATGGGAATGCCAGCAGCATGGCGTCTACCAGCGTGCGCTTGTACTCGCGCATCTTGCGATCGCGCTCCAGTGAGTGAATTAAGGACGGTACGTTGTCCTTGTAACGGGGATCCAGCAGCGTGGCCACCCAGTAATCAGCACAAGTTAGAATGTGGGCAACTCGGCGGTCGTTGTGGAGACACTGCAGCATGTAATCGCTCATGTGTGCCAGGCTGCCCAGAGGCAACGAAAGGCTGTCCTCTGTGGGAGGTGTATCGTCCGTGTCCTCTGTATCCCCCCAGCCACGCACCAGTGATGGCCATGAGCTGGCCTGGGTGCCACCCTGCTGTGAACATGGTTCCATCTCCTCCTCCAGCTCCTCCTCCTCCTCATCCTCCTCATCCTCCAGAACTGTGCCCCTGCTGGACAATTGCGTCCCTGGCGTTTGCGTGTGCAGGAACCCACCCTCGGAGCCCCTTGCGAATGACTGCCCTGAAAGCCTTGGAAATGTTACCTCTTCATCCTCCTCCTCATTCTGTGCCACATCCTCTTCCATCATCGCCCGAATTGTTTTTTCAAGGAGGCATAGAAGTGGGATAGTTAAGCTGAGAACGGCGTCATTGCCACTGGCCATGTTGGTGGAGTACTCAAAACAGCGCAACAAGGCACACAGGTCTCGCATGGAGGCCCAGTTAAATTAAATAGCGGAATAGAAAATATGATCCAAAAAAAGTGTATGTATATCACACGTACACAACCACACTGGGCCCCAATTACTATTGTTTGTACCCCTAAAAGGCTAGATGAGGAGTAGGGGGAGTATGGAACAGGCAGCACCCTCAAACCTTCAGAAGTATGAGATGAACCCCAACAACTTGGAAAGGTGGATCTCTCTCACACGTACCGACACAGACTATCCCGCAATTCAATTGATCCTCAAAGGTTTTTATTGAATAGCGGAATAGGAAATATGATCAAAAAAAGTGTATGTATCTCGCACGTACACAACCACACTAGGCCCCAATTACTATTGTTTGTACCCCTAAAAGGCTAGATGAGGAGTAGGGGGGGTATGGAACAGGCAGCACCCTCAAACCTTCAGAAGTATGAGATGAACCCCAACAACTTGGAAAGGTGGATCTCTCTCACACGTACCGACACAGACTATCCCCCAATTTAACTGATCCCCAAAGGTTTTTGATTAAATAGCGGAATAGAAAATATGATCCAAAAAAAGTGTATGTATATCACACGTACACAACCACACTAGGCCCCAATTACTATTGTTTGTACCCCTAAAAGGCTAGATGAGGAGTAGGGGGGGTATGGAACAGGCAGCACCCTCAAACCTTCAGAAGTATGAGATGAACCCCAACAACTTGGAAAGGTGGATCTCTCTCACACGTACCGACACAGACTATCCCCCAATTTAACTGATCCCCAAAGGTTTTTGATTAAATAGCGGAATAGAAAATATGATCCCAAAAAAGTGTATGTATATCACACGTACACAACCACACTGGGCCCCAATTACTATTGTTTGTACCCCTAAAAGGCTAGATGAGGAGTAGGGGGAGTATGGAACAGGCAGCACCCTCAAACCTTCAGAAGTATGAGATGAACCCCAACAACTTGGAAAGGTGGATCTCTCTCACACGTACCAACACAGACTATCCCCCAATTTAACTGATCCCCAAAGGTTTTTGATTAAATAGCGGAATAGAAAATATGATCCCAAAAAAGTGTATGTATATCACACGTACACAACCACACTAGGCCCCAATTACTATTGTTTGTACCCCTAAAAGGCTAGATGAGGAGTAGGGGGAGTATGGAACAGGCAGCACCCTCAAACCTTCAGAAGTATGAGATGAACCCCAACAACTTGGAAAGGTGGATCTCTCTCACACGTACCGACACAGACTATCCCGCAATTCAATTGATCCTCAAAGGTTTTTATTGAATAGCGGAATAGGAAATATGATCAAAAAAAGTGTATGTATCTCGCACGTACACAACCACACTAGGCCCCAATTACTATTGTTTGTACCCCTAAAAGGCTAGATGAGGAGTAGGGGGGGTATGGAACAGGCAGCACCCTCAAACCTTCAGAAGTATGAGATGAACCCCAACAACTTGGAAAGGTGGATCTCTCTCACACGTACCAACACAGACTATCCCCCAATTTAACTGATCCCCAAAGGTTTTTGATTAAATAGCGGAATAGAAAATATGATCCAAAAAAAGTGTATGTATATCACACGTACACAACCACACTAGGCCCCAATTACTATTGTTTGTACCCCTA
The DNA here is from genome assembly GCF_965119305.1 of Pelophylax lessonae. Lineage (NCBI taxonomy): Eukaryota > Metazoa > Chordata > Amphibia > Anura > Ranidae > Pelophylax > Pelophylax lessonae. Next base: position 59,862,237 of record NC_138775.1, read on the forward strand.
AAAGGCTAGGAGTAGGGGAGTATGGAACAGGCAGCACCCTCAAACCTTCAGAAGTATGAGATGAACCCCAACAACTTGGAAAGGTGGATCTCTCTCACACGTACCAACACAGACTATCCCCCAATTTAACTGATCCCCAAAGGTTTTTGATTAAATAGCGGAATAGAAAATATGATCCCAAAAAAGTGTATGTATATCACACGTACACAACCACACTAGGCCCCAATTACTATTGTTTGTACCCCTAAAAGGCTAGGAGTAGGGGGGAGTATGGAACAGGCAGCACCCTCAAACCTTCAGAAGTATGAGATGAACCCCAACAACTTGGAAAGGTGGATCTCTCTCACACGTACCAACACAGACTATCCCCCAATTTAACTGATCCCCAAAGGTTTTTGATTAAATAGCGGAATAGAAAATATGATCCCAAAAAAGTGTATGTATATCACACGTACACAACCACACTAGGCCCCAATTACTATTGTTTGTACCCCTAAAAGGCTAGGAGTAGGGGGAGTATGGAACAGGCAGCACCCTCAAACCTTCAGAAGTATGAGATGAACCCCAACAACTTGGAAAGGTGGATCTCTCTCACACGTACCAACACAGACTATCCCCCAATTTAACTGATCCCCAAAGGTTTTTGATTAAATAGCGGAATAGAAAATATGATCCCAAAAAAGTGTATGTATATCACACGTACACAACCACACTAGGCCCCAATTACTATTGTTTGTACCCCTAAAAGGCTAGGAGTAGGGGGGAGTATGGAACAGGCAGCACCCTCAAACCTTCAGAAGTATGAGATGAACCCCAACAACTTGGAAAGGTGGATCTCTCTCACACGTACCAACACAGACTATCCCCCAATTTAACTGATCCCCAAAGGTTTTTGATTAAATAGCGGAATAGAAAATATGATCCCAAAAAAGTGTATGTATATCACACGTACACAACCACACTAGGCCCCAATTACTATTGTTTGTACCCCTAAAAGGCTAGGAGTAGGGGGAGTATGGAACAGGCAGCACCCTCAAACCTTCAGAAGTATGAGATGAACCCCAACAACTTGGAAAGGTGGATCTCTCTCACACGTACCAACACAGACTATCCCCCAATTTAACTGATCCCCAAAGGTTTTTGATTAAATAGCGGAATAGAAAATATGATCCCAAAAAAGTGTATGTATATCACACGTACACAACCACACTAGGCCCCAATTACTATTGTTTGTACCCCTAAAAGGCTAGGAGTAGGGGGAGTATGGAACAGGCAGCACCCTCAAACCTTCAGAAGTATGAGATGAACCCCAACAACTTGGAAAGGTGGATCTCTCTCACACGTACCAACACAGACTATCCCCCAATTTAACTGATCCCCAAAGGTTTTTGATTAAATAGCGGAATAGAAAATATGATCCCAAAAAAGTGTATGTATATCACACGTACACAACCACACTAGGCCCCAATTACTATTGTTTGTACCCCTAAAAGGCTAGGAGTAGGGGGGAGTATGGAACAGGCAGCACCCTCAAACCTTCAGAAGTATGAGATGAACCCCAACAACTTGGAAAGGTGGATCTCTCTCACACGTACCAACACAGACTATCCCCCAATTTAACTGATCCCCAAAGGTTTTTGATTAAATAGCGGAATAGAAAATATGATCCCAAAAAAGTGTATGTATATCACACGTACACAACCACACTAGGCCCCAATTACTATTGTTTGTACCCCTAAAAGGCTAGGAGTAGGGGGAGTATGGAACAGGCAGCACCCTCAAACCTTCAGAAGTATGAGATGAACCCCAACAACTTGGAAAGGTGGATCTCTCTCACACGTACCAACACAGACTATCCCCCAATTTAACTGATCCCCAAAGGTTTTTGATTAAATAGCGGAATAGAAAATATGATCCCAAAAAAGTGTATGTATATCACACGTACACAACCACACTAGGCCCCAATTACTATTGTTTGTACCCCTAAAAGGCTAGGAGTAGGGGGGAGTATGGAACAGGCAGCACCCTCAAACCTTCAGAAGTATGAGATGAACCCCAACAACTTGGAAAGGTGGATCTCTCTCACACGTACCAACACAGACTATCCCCCAATTTAACTGATCCCCAAAGGTTTTTGATTAAATAGCGGAATAGAAAATATGATCCCAAAAAAGTGTTTGTATATCACACGTACACAACCACACTAGGCCCCAATTACTATTGTTTGTACCCCTAAAAGGCTAGGAGTAGGGGGAGTATGGAACAGGCAGCACCCTCAAACCTTCAGAAGTATGAGATGAACCCCAACAACTTGGAAAGGTGGATCTCTCTCACACGTACCAACACAGACTATCCCCCAATTTAACTGATCCCCAAAGGTTTTTGATTAAATAGCGGAATAGAAAATATGATCCCAAAAAAGTGTATGTATATCACACGTACACAACCACACTAGGCCCCAATTACTATTGTTTGTACCCCTAAAAGGCTAGGAGTAGGGGGAGTATGGAACAGGCAGCACCCTCAAACCTTCAGAAGTATGAGATGAACCCCAACAACTTGGAAAGGTGGATCTCTCTCACACGTACCAACACAGACTATCCCCCAATTTAACTGATCCCCAAAGGTTTTTGATTAAATAGCGGAATAGAAAATATGATCCCAAAAAAGTGTATGTATATCACACGTACACAACCACACTAGGCCCCAATTACTATTGTTTGTACCCCTAAAAGGCTAGATGAGGAGTAGGGGGAGTATGGAACAGGCAGCACCCTCAAACCTTCAGAAGTATGAGATTGTGTTCACTGTACCCCACAAAGATTGAGTTCACTGCACCCCACAATGATTGTGTTCACTGCACCCCACAAAGATTGTGTTCACTGCACCTCACAAAGATTGTGTTCACTGTACCCCCCAAAGATTGTGTTCACTGCACCCCACAAAGATTCTGTTCACTGTACCCCACAAAGATTGTGTTCACTGCACCCCAAAAAGATTGTGTTCACTGCACCCCAAAAAGGATGTTGTTCACTGCACCCCAAAAAGGATGTTGTTCACTCCACCCCAAAAAGATTGTGTTCACTGCACCCCACAAAGATTGTGTTCACTGCACCCCAAAAAGATTGTGTTCACTGCACCCCAAAAATGATTTTGTTCACTGCACCCCAAAAAGGATTTTGTTCACTGCACCCCAAAAAGGATGTTGTTCACTCCACCCCAAAAAGATTGTGTTCACTGCACCCCAAAAAGATTGTGTTCACTGCACCCCACAAAGGATTTTGTTCACTGCACCCCAAAAAGATTGTGTTCACTGCACCCCAAAAAGGATGTTGTTCACTGCACCCCAAAAAGGATTTTGTTCACTGCACCCCAAAAAGATTGTGTTCACTGCACCCCACAAAGGATTTTGTTCACTGCACCCCACAAAGATTGTGTTCACTGCACACCAAAAAGGATTGTGTTCACTGCACCCCAAAAAGATTTTGTTCACTGCACCCCAAAAAGATTGTGTTCACTGCAGCCCAAAAAGATTGTGTTCACTGCAGCCCAAAAAGATTGTGTTCACTGCAGCCCAAAAAGATTGTGTTCACTGCAGCCCAAAAAGATTGTGTTCACTGCAGCTCACACACAGAAAAATGGATGTGGATCACTGACACCTGCCTATCTCCAATCCCACACCACACAGCAATATCGATTGTAGTTTGTAGAACACAGTTTCCCTAAAATTCAGCAGACTCTGTCCCTAACAGGATTGAGAAGAGATCGTAGATCAGGATTGAGTGCAGACCCCACCCCCCACACAGCAATATCGATTGTAGTTTGTAGAAGACACTGACCCTATAATTCAGCAGACTCTATCCCTAAAATGCCTACAACTCGCCCTGCCTAAACACTCCGACCTGTCCCTCAATTCTATCCGGACACAAATGGTTTTTTCCTGCCTATCTTTCCCTAATCAGCAGCCAGCACGTTGATGTGTGCTCTGTCCCTGAATCTAAGCAGCATAATGACGCCGCTGCGGCTGCCTCGAACTTATAAAGACTTGGTCACATGCTTCAGACGGCCAATCACAGCTACTGAGACATTTGCAGGCATGGCTGGGATGGCTTAAGGCACACCAGTTAAACGATTGTTGATTGGCTGTTGAAAGCCCGCCATGAAAAGAGCGCCAAAGCATGCAAAACCCGGAAATAAAACGACCGAACACGGATTTTTACCCGAACATACAGTAAAGTGTCCGTGTCCGTGTTCGGGTACAAAAAATCCAATTATTCGGTACGAACACGAATAATACAGTCCGTGTTCGCTCAACACTACACGTGTTAAACAAGTCGTTGAGATCAGGGGCAGACTGGCAACTTTCAGCCAATAGGGCAAGTACAAACTAGAGGCCCATGGTGCAGCGACTCGGCCCCACTTTCCCTCACCCCCCCCTCCCACTCTCCCAATCCTCCTCCTAACCCCCATTCCAAGCAGAAGCCCTACTCCAGATATTCTCTACTCACTGGCTGAATTCGGGTTCCCGACTTGGCCAGCCGGGGGAGGTGGGACAGCTCGTTTGGGGCTGGCTGGGGCAGAAGAGTCTCCAGTGGAGCATAGAACCGGAATCTGCTCAGACACAGTTTACATCATCCATGCTGGGAGGGGGGGGGGGGGGTTGTGCTTTGTCCTTGTATTCAACTTTCACTCAGTAGGTCAGCAGCAGGGACTTTTTATTTCTCTTCACCAGGAATCCTTTAGGCATGTCTGTGGCAGAAGAGGTGCAGCCTTTTTACGGGGCATCAGAGCGGCCCAGGGGGCAATTGCCCCCCTGCCCCCTGGCCCAGTCCTTCCCTGGTTTAGATATAGATGTAGGCTGATTTTGGCTTCTTAGGCCTCATGCACATGGGGCATTTGAAAAAACGAGCTGCAAAGCCAGTTCTGACATCAGGAAAAAGCAGCTGTAAAAACGTGCTTTTAGAAGAGTTTTGTATTGGTGTTATCGCACATTTTAGCCATGTTTAGCAGCCTTTCTCTGCCCGCTTCTATTTTATAACCTCAAATCCAACTACTACAGCTTAAAAACGTCTGACGTAGCCAAACGCTGTTTACGGCGTTAAGCAGCCTTTAGCAGCTCCCGAACGCACAGGCTGTGGGTTTTTTTTACAGCTTAAAACACCTATGCCACTTACAGCTCCTAAAAGCCTGTGTGTGCATGAGGCCATAGAATAACATGGAGGGGCGTTTTTGAGCTGCAAAAAAAAAAAAAAAAAACCTGACGCTCCTAAAAGCAGCTGTAAAAACGCCCTGTGTGCATGAGGCCTTACTATAAAAGTAAAAGCTGACCCTGACTTCATGGGCCCGATCACTTACAAAGCCCACCGAAGTTGCAGAAAATAAAGTAAAATAAAAAATGTTAAAATGCAGGAAAAAAAAAAACGTTAAAAGTCCAATTTTCTCATGTACATGCACCCACTACACATGTAGTGGGTGACTGAGCTTACGTATAAAAATAATGATTTTGCTACAAGTTACATATCATTGGGAACATCAGAGGGCGAGCAATAATTCTAGGACCATCATTTATGGTTAACTCTAAACTGATAACCTGCAGACATTAAAAGCGATGCCCTTTGGACAATTTTGGGCCCAAACTTTGTTGCTGTTTCAAGTGCATGCAAAATGATATGGCTTGACAAGTTGGGCAACCCCAATATTTACATCTTACAAAACAAATCTGGTCCACTAAAGTTACATTTAGTGCATTTTTTACTCTTTTGCTTATATCATGGGACAGAAAATGTGTGCATGTTTAACATGTGTGCAAAAAAACTGGTAGACAAGTGATTAAAAGTGACTTATTTTTAGTGAAAGTGCAATTTACATAGCTTACTGTAAGGAAGATAGTAGATGTTTACCTTTGCCATTGCCCGCACTACCCTCTAATGTAGAGATATCATCCCATGAAGTTTCTTCAGAAAATGTCACTTCTGGACTTTCAATCTCCTGGTCCTCTGCAGCCAGCAGTGGTTCCTCTTGCAGGCCTGGGGCAAGGGGTGGGAAGAAGGGGTGGCTGTGGGCGCAGAGTGTATTGTAGGGACGGGGCACCACAAATTCCTTTTATCATAAGGCTGACAGGAGTAGTGACAGTGGCATCACTGTAAGCTCAGTGCTGAATGTGGAAAGGAGGGGAGGAGAGAGATAAGAGGAGGCACGGGCTGTGCTCTCACTCCCCCTTCCTCCTCTTAAGCTCGCACATAATGGGGGACGCAATATGCCATCTTTGCCCTGGGCACTGGATGACCTTCTCCCGGCACCGCCCTGCAGTACTACAGGACACAAAAGTTGGAGGGCAAAACCGCTGAGCATGGGTTACGGGGAAGTATGGGGAACAAAGCAATCAGCACATTTAGAAGAGATTGACTCAAAGAGATGATTTTTCTCTCCTTTTAAGCGTGCAGCAAGAGAGGTAAGTATTTACTATCTTTTTTTTACATCAAACGCATTTATTTACACATTAAATGCAGCATTAGTTGCTTTAAAATGGGACTACAGGGAAATCAAAAGTTAAGGGGACCCCCTCCACACTGCAAGGGTTAATGCTCATTATATCTAGAGGTAGAGGAATACTTTCCATATTTCCTCTGTTGGCTTCCCAGATGCAGCTTGGCTGTCCCCTGAAATCGCTGGAGCTTTTTTTTCTTTGCCATTGAACCAATCATGGCCTTGTTGACGTTATCACGTACTATGCTGGACTAGGGATCCCATTGTACCTGAGAATGTTGAGGGCCCCGTCCATGACTCAAAGCATCATAAAGTGGGGAAGTGATCTAGCAGGCAGAGGAAAGGAATAAAGCAAGTTCTGGGCTTATTTCTCTACCCCTACACTACATAAGCAATTGCCATCACACTGCAAGGGTTTATTTTTGTTTTTAGTGGAGTTTGACTTAAAAGCCCAATTCCACCTTGGGCAAAAGTAAAAAAAATTGACTTTTTCAGTCCTCTGCAGACTTACTGATGCAGTGATGTTGTGCTACTCCTCTTTCATGTGGAATGATATTAAAAGTCAATGCTCCACCCCCAAGGGCTGCAGAGAGTGGCGTCATGTAATTTAGGATCCGCCAACTGATGGATGGAGAAGGAGAAGGTGACATCATTGGACCATACCAAAGACTCACCAATTGAGTCATTGGGGTGCCAATTCTCTTCCAGGTTGATAGATGCTTAATGGTCAAGGCTCCACCCCTGCACTGGACTCACAAGGTAAGCATAATAAGTATTTTTTAGGGGGGGGCCCTGAATTAGAGTTGGCCTTTAAGGTAAACACTGCCATAATAAGTGGAAATACGCCCTTACCCTGGGATCACACCCATGCGGCTGCGGTTGATGAGGTTTTCTGGCTCGTTTTGAGGTGCATTTTGTGTTTTTTAACCTGCGTTTTCCATGCAATTTTCATGTGTTTTTTTTCTCTTTAACAAACTATAAATAGCTGGTTATTAGGGAGCGGGCCACCACATCCTTAACAAGTGATGAGTGATCAGCTGTCAGCGGGGTTGTTAAAACAAGAATGAAAACAATAAAAAAAATGGGGGTAAAATTGGCATAGGCTCCCTCCCCCAATTCATACCAGGCCCTTTAGGAACCCCATTTAAAAATTGGGGCAAAATGTTGTGGGCCCCCCACCCCCAAATCCATAACAGACTCTTATCTGAGCATGCAGCTCAGGAAAGGGAAGGGATGAGCTAGCATCCCCCCCCTCCTGAACCATACCAGGCCCCTTGCCCTCAATATGGGGGGGGGGGGTGCTTTGTGCCTTGTCCCCACATTGATGGGGACAAGAACCTCTTCCACTACAATCCTAGCCGGTGGTTGTGGGGGTCTGTGGGCAAGGGGGCCCCCAGATTCAGGCCCCCCTATTTGAATGAGTATGGGGTACATAGTACCCCTACCTATTCATCACAAAAGTGTAAAAAGTGAGTAAAGACACAACACGAGTTTTTGACAAGTCCTTAATTAAAAAAAAAAATTCTACTGCCGACCCAAAAAAAGAAAGGAAAAAAAAACCTCTGCTCGCCCTGAAGGTTTCTGCCGTATGCCTGCTCTGCTGTTTTACAGTTCTTAAATATCTAAGGGACGGGCCACTCGACGATGTCACCGGGTGACCCTGCCCCCTGTGATGTCACCAACCCAGCATGCACCGGCCGATGACAGCACAGGGCGGTGGAACCAGGTGATGTCGCCGGTTGGCCCCACCCCTTAGTTATTTAAGAACTGTCAGACAGCAGGATCCTTTGGCGCGAGCAGACCTTTTTTTTTTATTGGATCAGCGGAGGCGGTGGGCGTCATGATTGACAATGGATCTACATCGGGAGACCTTTTTTTTTTTTTTTAAATAAAGGACTTGTAACAAACTAGTGTTGTGTCTTTACTAATTTTTTACACTTTTTTGAAAAATGGGTAGGGGTACTCATTCACATGGGGGGCCGAGATCCGGAAGCGCTCGCTAGTCTCCTCCCTTTCCTGACCTGCCAGGCTGCATGCTCAGATAAGGGTTTGGTTTGGCTTTTGGGGGGAGCGAGGGGACCCTACGCTATTTGTTTTTAAAACGTTACCAATTTTTTTATTGCCAGCAGTTTTTCTATACAGCAATAATGCAAAACGCGTCAAACATGAAACACTTGCGTTTTTGGTGTGGGTCCATTGACGTCTATTACACGCAAAACACAATCTGCTGCAGTAAAAAAAGGTCGCTGACTTTCTCCAAAAACGCACTGGCTTAAAAACACACAGATGTGAACATGTATGTACCATAGGAAACCATGTTAAATGGACTGTAGTGCATTTCGGCAAAGTGCAAACTGCGAAAAAAACGCATAGGTGTGAACCTAGGGGTACTGAAAATACACTATTTCCCTTTAAATCCTCAGAAAAGGCTTTTCTTTTTAAACAGACCCTCTTCTGCAAGATAACAGCCAACTCATTTCGTTAGCGCTGGAACAAACATAATTAGCTAGATTACAACTGAATGTAACCCCCCCTGTTAATCTGCGAAGAAAGAAAGATTTTAAGTAAAAGAGGGGGAGCGACTTAATTGGCTGCCCTCCCTCCGAATTGATATTTATTTATGGATAAAGAGATCCCGCGTATTAAACAAAAAGATTATTTTATCCGCGTAAAAGACAAATTAAACATTTGAATAACTTAATGTTGTGATTGTCACCAGTGTTTCTGGAGGTATCGGTGATTTGATGTAAGATGTAATCACTGTAATGAATAACCAAAGCACGCTCAGCTCTAACATTGCTGATCAATTGTTAATTCCAGTTTGGAATGAAGACGTGGGTCTACTATCAATCGCAGAATAAGCTTATGAGATGCTGGGGGATTTTATATTTTTTTTTTTTGTGCTTTCTCTAATCACAGTTATATTAAAACTACATTTCAAGCCCAGCTTTATGTCTCAATATGAACGTTTTGCAAAGCAACGCTGGGCCAGGAATTGTTCAAGATGACCTAATCGATTACTGAATTTCATGGCTCTCCGTGGACAATTCACTTTATGGAAGGCTGCACGTCAGGTTAGCTTTTACTGTAACTCAGTGGGTTATATCCAAAAAGAAAAAAATCATTGTTACTGGTTATCATACTTTCTAGACTTGCATAAAAAATAAATACATTTTGCATGCATATCTGTTGTCTTCAGCTTTGCTAAATTCCTTAGAAAGTGCACATCATGTTAGAGATTTTCTCTTCCTGTTAAGCACTGGGAGTGGATTCTTGGCATACAGCCAAGACAGCTGATTGAAGAAAAGGCACACCCCCCCCCCCCCCCACTCCACACAGGCAGAGACTTGCAGAGCTGTGCTGGGACAAGACAAGCTCTCTGCCAATCTATTTTTAAAGCAACCTCCCACAACACAAATGTCAGTCTGGTTTTATTTCAGTTGTCAAAGACCTAGTAAGAAGTTATCATGCTGATAACTTATGGAAGGCTGAACGTCAGGTTAGCTTTTACTGCAACTCAGTGGGTTATATCCAAAAATAAAAAAATCATTGTTACTGGTTATCATACTTTCTAGACTTGCATAAAAATAAATAAATAATATAGCAAAACTATTGTTACGCAAGCCATTTTGTAATTTAAAGTGGAACTAAGCTGTATCAAAACACCGAAAACTGAAAATGTTATTCCATTCGTTTTTAATATTTACAGCAAACTCACCCATCCATCTATCCATGTCTCCATGCTTTATTTTATTGAGGAATCATTTTAAAAAAACAATCCCTTAGCATGGCCCGTGGCCATCTTAAAGTGGGTATAAACTCTCACATATACCCAGTGAAGTGAACAGCCTCAGATAATACACAGAGATGAAACCAATCTTCCTACATACTTTTTACATTCATATCTGCTGTCTTCAGCTTGCTATATTCCTTAGAAAGTGCACATCGTGTTAGAGATTTTCTCTTCCTGTTCAGCACTGGGAGTGGATTCTTGGCATACAGCCAAGACAGCTGATTGAAGAAAAGGCACACCCCCCCCCCCCCCACTCCACACAGGCAGAGACTTGCAGAGCTGTGCTGGGACAAGACAAGCTCTCTGCCAATCTATTTTTAAAGCAACCTCCCACAACACAAATGTCAGTCTGGTTTTATTTCAGTTGTCAAAGACCTAGTAAGAAGTTATCATGCTGATAACTTATGGAAGGCTGAACGTCAGGTTAGCTTTTACTGCAACTCAGTGGGTTATATCCAAAAATAAAAAAATCATTGTTACTGGTTATCATACTTTCTAGACTTGCATAAAAATAAATAAATAATATAGCAAAACTATTGTTACGCAAGCCATTTTGTAATTTAAAGTGGAACTAAGCTGTATCAAAACACCGAAAACTGAAAATGTTATTCCATTCGTTTTTAATATTTACAGCAAACTCACCCATCCATCTATCCATGTCTCCATGCTTTATTTTATTGAGGAATCATTTTAAAAAAACAATCCCTTAGCATGGCCCGTGGCCATCTTAAAGTGGGTATAAACTCTCACATATACCCAGTGAAGTGAACAGCCTCAGATAATACACAGAGATGAAACCAATCTTCCTACATACTTTTTACATTCATATCTGCTGTCTTCAGCTTGCTATATTCCTTAGAAAGTGCACATCGTGTTAGAGATTTTCTCTTCCTGTTCAGCACTGGGAGTGGATTCTTGGCATACAGCCAAGACAGCTGATTGAAGAAAAGGCACCCCCCACATAGGCAGAGACTCGCCGAGCTGTGCTGGGACAAGACAAGCTCTCTGCTAATCTATTTATAAAGCAACTTCCCACAACACAAATGTCAGTCTGGTTTTATCTCAGTTGTCAGAGAACTAGTCAGAAGTTATCATGCTGATAACTTATGGAAGGCTGAACGTCAGGTTAGCTTTTACTGCAACTCAGTGGGTTATATCCAAAAATAAAAAAAATCATTGTTACTGGTTATCATACTTTCTAGACTTGCATAAAAAATAAATGAACAATATAGCAAAAACATTGTTACGAAAGCCATTTCATAATTTCAAGTGGAACTAAGCTGTAACTGAACACCAAAAACTGAAAATGTTATTCCATTCATTTTTAATATTTACAGCAAACTCAGCCATCCATCTATCCATGTCTCCATGCTTTATCTTGTTGAGAAATCATTTAAAAAAACACCCCCCTAGCATGGCCAATGGCCATCTTAAAGTGGATATAAACTCTCACATATACCCAGTGAAGTGAACAGCCTCAGATAATACACAAAGATGAAACAAATCTCCCTACATAAGTTTTTCATGCATATCTGCTGTCTTCAGCTTGCTATATTCCTTAGAAAGTGCACATCGTGTTAGAAATTTTCTCTACCTGTTCAGCTATCCCTGGTTCCCCATTTGTGGATGTCTCCTTACTTAGCTGTGTGCTAAGGAGACACCAGTGTGTGCTTTCTTCCTGGGCCGAGCTGTGTGCATTTAAAGCCATACACAGTATTGGCAAGCCAAGCCCCTGACCCCTCTTCCCAGCAGTTTGACTGCTAAAACTGCCTAACACTGCATTGCCCTTGGTGTCTGTCAAGCAGGGCCGGGAAAAGGGGTGGGCAAGAGGGATGGCTGCCCTGGGCGCAATGGTTTATGACAGGGATGTGGGCGCACTGACCCTAACCCTGAGGGAAGGGGGGGGGCACAGTTTGGCATCTTTGCCCAGGGCTCTGGATGGCCTTGTCCCGGCACTACTGTCAAGGATCCTGGAGAATCAGGGATCCCGGACCCAGCTGCCATAACAAGGACAGCAAGTTGGGGGACTTGGGAAGAAGCATAATAAAAGTACTAGGACTTTCTTTACCTTAAAGTGGTTCTAAAGCCTTAAAGTTTTTCACCCTAATGCATTCTATGCATTATCGTGAAAAACCTTCTGTGCTGCAGCTCTCCCCAGGTTCCCCCTCCTCCCCCCTTTTTTCTTACCTGAGCCCAATCCAATCCAGTGATGTACACGAGCCCAGCAGCTCCTGCCGCTGTCACACTACTCATTGGACAGATTGATAGCAGCAGAAGCCATTGGCTCCCGCTGCTGTCAATCAAATCCTGTGACACGGGAGCAGGGCCAAGTCCCCCTGTCTGTGCCAATGGATGCAGCAGCAGGAGTCAGGAGCGTGCCGCACAGGTGCCCCCAGGAAAAACGGCTTTCTGTTGGGGCACCTGATAAGGAGAAAGAACCTGGAGCGCCGGGAGGGGACCCCAGAAGAAGAAGAAGATCTGGGCTGCTCTGTGTAGAACGATTGCACAGAGCAGGTAAATATAGGCATGTTTGTTATTTTTATTAAAGAAAGGAAGGTTTACAACCACTTTAAGCTATGAATGCAAAAAAGTAAAAAAGTGTAAATTGGTTTAAGCAATGAAGGGGCCAATGAGGGGACCATTGCTGGGCTGAGCCAGGCCAACTTAGCTATATCATTCCTCTCCAGAGCAGTGGCGGCCAGTGCATAGGGGGCGCCAGGGCGCCGCCCCCCCCCCCCCCCCTAAAAAAAGAAAATAAAAAAATGATTTAAAAAAAAAAAAAAAAAGATTACAAAACGAGCAATAAAGTTTGAAAAAAAAAGAAAATTGCGTTCGCCGCCGCCGGCCAATGTGGAGGGGGTGGGGGGTGGGGTTACCACCCAGAAGAGGCGCCGATTGGCTGCCTTCTGGGGGGCGTGGGGGCGTAACCTGGGCGCAAGGCAGATTGTTTGGAAACCCCCACTTCGTGGATTCCTGGCTGTGATTGGTCCAGCCTCCAGCCTGGACCAATCACAGCATCCAGGACATCCGACGCTGACCCCGCTGACGTCACTCGCAGCAGTGGACCGGACCCGGACGGACGATGGAGTCGGGTGGACACCGGACGGGAGTGACGGCGGCACCGGAGAGGAGACCAGACCACCAGCATCTGATCCAGACGACCGGACCGGTCACCTCACCAGGCCGCAGCTCGAGGAGCGGAGGTCATCTGCTGGAAGAAGACATCACCACCGGTAAATGAGTCCTCGTGGTCCTCCTGTCCTGTCAGTCCTCCATGACCATCCATCCATCCAGCCTTTCCACCGCCATCCCCCTCTGCTCTGCCTCATCCCATGACCATCCATCCATCCAGCCTTTCCACCGCCATCCCCCTCTGCTCTGCCTCATCCCATGACCATCCATCCATCCAGCCTTTCCACCGCCATCCCCCTCTGCTCTGCCTCATCCCATTACCATCCATCCATCCAGCCTTTCCACCGCCATCCCCCTCTGCTCTGCCTCATCCCATGACCATCCATCCATCCAGCCTTTTCACCGCCGTCCCCCTCTGCTCTGCCTCATCCCATGACCATCCATCCAGCCTTTCCACCGCCATCCCCCTCTGCTCTGCCTCATTGCATAACCATCCATCCATCCAGCCTTTCCACCGCCATCCCCCTCTGCTCTGCCTCATCCCATGACCATCCATCCATCCAGCCTTTCCACCGCCATCCCCCTCTGCTCTGCCTCATCCCATGACCATCCATCCATCCAGCCTTTTCACCGCCGTCCCCCTCTGCTCTGCCTCATCCCATGACCATCCATCCAGCCTTTCCACCGCCATCCCCCTCTGCTCTGCCTCATCCCATGACCATCCATCCATCCAGCCTTTCCACCGCCGTCCCCCTCTGCTCTGCCTCAACCCATGACCATCCATCCATCCAGCCTTTCCACCGCCATCCCCCTCTGCTCTGCCTCATCCCATGACCATCCATCCATCCAGCCTTTCCACCGCCATCCCCCTCTGCTCTGCCTCATCCCATGACCATCCATCCATCCAGCCTTTCCACCGCCATCCCCCTCTGCTCTGCCTCATCCCATGATCATCCAACCATCCAGCCTTTCCACTGCCATCCCCCTCTGCTCTGCCTCATCCCATGACCATCCATCCATCCAGCCTTTCCATCGCCGTCCCCCTCTGCTCTGCCTCATCCCATGACCATCCATCCATCCAGCCTTTCCACCGCCATCCCCCTCTGCTCTGCCTCATCCCATGACCATCCATCCATCCAGCCTTTCCACCGCCATCCCCCTCTGCTCTGCCTCATCCCATGATCATCCAACCATCCAGCCTTTCCACTGCCATCCCCCTCTGCTCTGCCTCATCCCATGACCATCCCTCCCACTGCCATCCCTCTCTGCCTCATGCCCTCATCCCTCCCACCGCCATCCCTCTGCCTGATCCCATCTCTCCCACCGCCATCCCTCTGCCTGATCCCATCTCTCTCACCTCCATCCCTCTGCCTGATCTCATCCCGCCCACTACTGGTCACTACATTGAAAGGGGGCATGTACGCTGGTCACTACATTGAAAGGGGGCCTGTATACTGGTCACTACATTGAAAGGGGGCATGTACGCTGATCACTACATTGAAAGGGGGCATGTATGCTGGTCACTACATTGAAAGGGGGCATGTACGCTGGTCACTACATTGAAAGGGGGCATGTACGCTGGTCACTACATTGAAAGGGGGCATGTACGCTGGTCACTACATTGAAAGGGGGCATGTATGCTGGTCACTACATTGAAAGGGGGCATGTACGCTGGTCACTACATTGAAAGGGGGCCTGTATACTGGTCACTACATTGAAAGGGGGCATGTACGCTGGTCACTACATTTAAAGGGGGCCTGTATTCTGGTCACTACATTGAAAGGGGGCATGTACGCTGGTCACTACATTGAAAGGGGGCATGTATGCTGGTCACTACATTGAAAGGGGGCATGTACGCTGGTCACTATATTGAAAGGGGGCATGTACGCTGGTCACTACATTTAAAGGGGGCCTGTATACTGGTCACTACATTGAAAGGGGGCATGTACGCTGGTCACTACATTGAAAGGGGGCATGTATACTGGTCACTACATTGAAAGGGGGCATGTACGCTGGTCACTACATTGAAAGGGGGCCTGTATACTGGTCACTACATTGAAAGGGGGCATGTACGCTGGTCACTACATTTAAAGGGGGCCTGTATACTGGTCACTACATTGAAAGGGGGCATGTACGCTGGTCACTACATTGAAAGGGGGCATGTACGCTGGTCACTACATTGAAAAGGGGCCTGTATACTGGTCACTACATTGAAAGGGGGCATGTACGCTGGTCACTACATTGAAAGGGGGCCTGTATACTGGTCACTACATTGAAAGGGGGCATGTACGCTGGTCACTACATTGAAAGGGGGCATGTACTGTGTGGTCTGTGCTAGGGGGTCTGTACTGTGGGGTTTGTGCTAGGGAGTCTGTACTGTGGGGTTTGTGCTAGGGGGTCTGTACTGTGGGGTTTGTGCTAGGGAGTCTGTACTGTGGGGTTTGTGCTAGGGGGTCTGTACTGTGGGGTTTGTGCTAGGGGGTCTGTACTGTGGGGTTTGTGCTAGGGAGTCTGTACTGTGGGGTTTGTGCTAGGGGGTCTGTACTGTGGGGTTTGTGCTAGGGGGTCTGTACTGTGGGGTTTGTACAAGGGGCCTGTACTGTGGGGTTTGTGCCACTCTCAGTCAGTGTATCCCATAATAGGGCCCCTGCTCCCTTTTATGGGATATACTAGTACTGATGGAGCCCTTAATATGTGATATATTGGGAGAATTGGTTCACGCAAGCAAAATACAGGGGACAAAATGGGTGGGGTCTATAAGGGGTGTGGCTTCTGAGAAATGGGAGGGATCAAAATAGAAGGGCGGGGTCTTGCGCCCCCCCATCTTAAAACTTCACCAGCCGCCACTGCTCCAGAGACATAAAACCAACCAATGGCGTTTGTGAACCAAGGCCCATTTCATTTGTATATAGAACCTGACAATGTCCGAAACACTAAAGATCTGGGATTCACAATGCTATAATACAACCTGTACAAAACATGTCAAAAATGGAAAACTAAAACTTCGCATGATAAATGTTCACTTTAGTCTTTTCGCCCTGCTCCACTCAACATTCACCGCCCTATAAAGTGCCGATTGCATACAGACGCTGCTCCATTAACCCCCTCCGCTTGTACCGGGACTTGTTCTGCAATAGACCAGACAATTTTTCCCCCTAGCTTGGGAAGATAATCACTGGATGTGCTCCCTTTGTCATTACGAATATCATTATTTTCTGCATCATTTTACTGAAGGGAGCAATGTCTTGACATTTAAAAAACACACACTCATTAGTAACATAATCCTGGTATGCCTGGAGCGCAGCAATTAGATAGCGGGTAAACTCCAATTTTCATACTATTTTCAATTTTCTGTCTGATATTGTTTCACATTTCAGAGTTTGTAGCATCTCACATTAGCGGTGTTAGTCATATCTAGTTCAGCGGCTGTTTGTATACGGGTTTATTGACGTTTAGGTGACGGGCTGGAGGTTGGTGTAACAAGACTTTCTAGATATGTACAATGACAGCGAGATATACGCACTGATCACCATTTCCCGAATGTTGTTTTCTCCAACCCAGTCAATTAAAACTATTGTCACAATATATTTGAGTCATTTTTGTGTGAATTTTTTTTAAAATCTCAGTTTTTGGTTCAGTTATTTTATTGGGAATTGTACAGACGGGAACAATTTTGTAAGCCTGAGAGACTGATGTTTTTTGGTGTGGGGAGGGGGGGAATTTAAAATTATTCCTAGGATGCAGGGCTAAAAGCATCATTGGCCCCTGGGCAAAATAATGCTCTGGGACCCTTATCAGGGAGGCAACCTGAGGCTCACATAGCGTGCCATGGTAAAAAGAAGGTGTGCCTAATTATGCTAAATATTGAGCATGGCTTTTTAGTCTGATTATAAACTACAAATAAACATAACCAGGGAATTATGCCAAATTAAATTCACCCACTGTACACACTATCCTGCCATCTCTACACACTGCCCCTTGTATGCACTGCCCCCCTGTATACACTGACCCTCTTCTCTCCTGTACACATTATCTTGCCATCTCTACACACTTCCCCTTGTATGCACTGCCCCCCTGTATACACTGACCCTCTTCTCCCCTGTACACACTATCCTGCCATCTCTACACACTGCCCCCTATATGCACTGCCTCCCTGTATACACGACCCTCTTCTCTCCTGTACACACTATCCTACCATCTCTATACACTGCCCCCGTATGCACTGCCCCCCTGTATACACCGACCCTCTTCTCTCCTGTACACACTATCCTACCATCTCTATACACTGCCCCCCTTTGCACTGCCCCCCTGTATACACCGACCCTCTTATCTCCAGTACACACTATCCCGCATTCTCTACACACTGCCCCCTATATTCACTGCCTCCCTGTATACACTGACCCTCTTCTCTCCTGTACACACTATTCTGCCTTCTCTACACACTGCCCCCTATATGCACTGCCTTTCTGTATACACTGACCCTCTTCTCCCCTGTACACACTATCCTGCCATCTCTACACACTGCCTCTTGTATGCACTGCCCCCCTGTATACACTGACCCTCTTCTCCCCTGTACACACTATCCTGCCATCTCTACACACTGCCTCTTGTATGCACTGCCCCCCTGTATACACTGACCCTCTTCTCCCCTGTACACACTATCCTGCCATCTCTACACACTGCCTCTTGTATGCACTGCCCCCCTGTATACACTGACCCTCTTCTCCCCTGTACACACTATCCTGCCATCTCTACACACTGCCTCTTGTATGCACTGCCCCCCTGTATACACTGACCCTCTTCTCCCCTGTACACACTATCCCACATTCTCTACACACTGCCCCCCCCCCCATATGCACTGCCCCCTTGTATTAACTGATCCTTTCCTCCCCTGTACACACTATCCTGCCTTCTCTACACACTGCCCCGTATGCACTGCCCCCCATATACACTGACCCTCTTCTCCCCTGTACACACTATCCTGCCTTCTCTACACACTGCCCCCGTATGTACTGCCCACCGTATACACTGACCCTCTTCTCCCCTGTACACACTATCCTGCCTTCTCTACACACTGCGCCCGTATGCACTGCCGCCCCCCCCCCCCGTATACACTGGCCCTCTTCTCCCCTGTACACACTATCCTGTCTTCTCTACGCACTGCCCCCTGTATGCACTGCCCACCTGTATACCCTGGCCTTCTTTTCTCTTGTACACGTTGCTCCCACTCCTTTTTTACACTATCCCCCTTCCTGTAAACACTGCCCCCCATCATAAATGCTTCTCCCAGCCTGTAGAGGTCTGTGTTTATGTATGTCTGTATGTTGCTGTTAGGCCCTATTCACACGAGCATGCTTAAGCATACACCCCTGCAAGGGCCATACTTGCCCACATGGGTATTATGATGCACAGGTGTTGAGCACATTCTCTTGCAGGCAGTCCCATTTATGCCAGTTAAGATGCAGCAGCTACATGGACACAGATTGCCAGGGGGAAAGGAAATAATTGCATTTTCTCAGGCTGTACAAGACACAGCCTCCTCTTGCCATTAGGGAGCTAAAGAGTGCACATCGCTGTCCAGTGTGCACCACCACTTCTCCATATCGGCGGCCTGGAGAGCTGAGTTTGGGGGGGTGGATAGCCGGAGTCACCTGGGCGCAGAGAGCAGAGAGTGGACCAATCGTTGTGTGTGACTGGATGGTGAGCTGCAATATCACTGGGACTAGTGAGCTGCAGCTGTTGGGAATTACTATCTGCTGCTAGAGAGAATGAACCCTTTAGGAACTGACCATACAGCCAACTAATATTCCTGTCTGCAGACTTGACTGGAACTTTTCCCATGTACACTAACGGTACTACTGGGCCTCAACGCTAGCTGGCTGAAGAGTTAGGACTAAAGACTGTCCCTTTACAGCTGCTACAACAATAATGCTACAACAATAATACACTTCAACACATCTCAGCGCAGATGCCATGATATTTTTGCTGTGGTGTGAACCGGCCCTTATACAATCAGTTTCTTGCCTTGTTTTATAGAACCACAATTGTATTAAAAGTATTGTACTGAGATAACTGTACATTGTTGGTACTTATAATGATTGTCTAAAATATAGCAATGCCCGAGGTGCTTCAGCAATTACAGTAAGGCCGTGTCTGTTCACCCGAAACCCACATCCAATTCGCATATACTGTATGTGAACCCAGCCTTACAGTTTGTTTTTCTTTATCATGTAAGTAAATTGTATCAATTAAATGAGGTTGTTGGAAACATCCCCCCCCCCCCCCCATGTTATAAAACTGTCAAATTTGCTGGACAAATCACATTGTGATTGCAGAGAAAATGTACATAAAGGCATGTGAAATAAAGAAAAGGATTCATATATTAACCAGTTACCGCCAGTACACAGTACATTTACTGCGGCAGAGAGACACGGGCAGGCTAAGCCATGAACAGCTTGTATACTGTTGTGATTTGTGACTGGCCCAAAGCAATCACATGGTACCTAGCTAGCAGCTACCTGTACCATGTGATTATCCATAGCCAATGACAGATCACAACCATAAGCAAGCTGTTCATGAATGGCTAACTCATTAATGACAGCTAAAACTATTGCTTATACAGTGTTTATCACTGTATAAACAATAACTGTGTACTCTGATGACAGGATGTGAAAAAAAAATAGTAGAAAAAATAAACAAATAAGAAAAAATATAAAAAAAGAAAAAAATGTTTCAAAAATGTAATTACATTATTTTTAACATACTGTCACCAGTCAGTATCCCTGATCATCGCCACCCCAGTCATATGATGAGGCTGTACTGCACTGGAGACAGTATGAGAAAAAAAAAATGTGTTTAATTTCTTAATTTTCCAAAATATTTTGACAAAAAATGACAACTTCCAAATACTCGCCATGCCTCTTTCTAAGTACCTTGGACTGTCTTCTTTCCAAAAAGGGGTCATTTAGGCTGTCAGTACATCAGGATTGATCAATTTTCAAATATATATACACCATAGTTTGTAGACGCTAACTTTCACACAAACCAATTAATATACACTTAATAGGATTTTTAGGATTTAGGATTTTTTTTTACCAAAGACATGTAGCAAAATACATTTTCGCCTAAATTTTTGAAGAAATTTGATTTTATCGGATATGTTTTATAACAGAAAGTACAAAATAACGTTTTTGTTGTTTTTATAATAAAAACTAAAAATCCCAATGGTGATCAAATACCATCCAAAAGAAAGCTCTATGTGTGTAAAAATAATGATATAAATTTTATTTGGGTTGCATAACCGTGCAATTGTCAGTTAAAGTAGCGCAGTGCTGAATAGCAAAAAAAGGTCTGGTTGTAAAGGGGTAAGGCCTTCCAGAGCTAAAGTGGTTAAATACAGTCATTATATGTACCAACAGCATACAATTATCAGAATAGAATATTTTTCGCCATAGTAATCATTTAGAACCAATAAAGGATTTACAGAACATTATAACTTAGGAGGTAAAGAGCACAGCAGAAGGCAGCGGCATCCTTGTTTTTCCGTCTTACTTAGCCACCCTGTGACTCATTCATTTCATAAATATCAACAAACTCATTCACTGCACTTATGCCAAACACAACATGGTGAGCCACTCACCATAACCTTATTTTACAGATGTACTGTACAGCTATATACACACACCTCTATAGATCTATATACAGTATTTAATAATTATCATATACATTTTTTTAGTTTTGGTAGAAATGTGCAAAACCTTTATAAATCCTGTAGAATAATAACAATGATGTTATAAGAATGTATTATGTTTTGTGACAGTGCTCCTTTAATACAGGATCAGGATGACAGCCCTGCAATATGCACCATTGTGTTAGGGGTTTCATGCAAATCAGATTTTCTTAAAGCAAAAGCAAACAGCTAAATACACAGATAAGGGAGCTGTTTTACCTGCCATCAAATTTTATTTCTGTTCATCCAGTTCTGATATTTACATTGCTCTGCCACACAGCATAACTCTGCCTTGCAGTTCCTGTATAGGCTTATCCCAGCTCTAATTCAAGTAGTTTCACTGCTTGTATGTAAAAATAGTGTTTGTAAAGGCTTTTTTTGGGGAAAAACACAAACATGTTACAGTTACCTGCTCTGAACAATGGTATTGCACAGAGCCTCCACTTCTGGGGTCCCCCGCCAACACTCCAGGCTCCTCTTCTTCTCAGTGCACCACCATATAAAGCCCTTTCTTTTCGGGGCGCAACTGCAGGCTGGACTCTGAGCCGGGCTGTGTGCATCTATTGACACACACACCCACACACACCCACACACACGGCTCAGTCCCACCCCCCTGCTCTGCTCACAGGATTTGATTGACTGCCACTGCCTCTGTGAGCAGAGAGAAAGGAGAGAGCTGCTGCAGACAGGTACAGCGCTGGATCGAGATAGGACTCCATCCAGCACTGTGCCCAGCTGTATTTTTTCTCCACTCTTTCTGGTCTCACAGGTTTTGCTGAGAACAGCGGAAGCCATTGGTTCCTGCTGCTGTCAATCAAATCTAGTAGAGAGGGAGCAGGGGGTGGGCCTGAGTAGTGCTATGTGTTTGTCTATAGACTCACATCTATATAAAAGTGAAAAAAAAAAGAAAAGTGGGAGCCATTGGTTCCTGCTATTGTCAATCAAATCTAGTGAGGAGGAAGCAGGGGGTGGGGCTGAGCAGTGCTATGTGTTTGTCTATAGACACTCATAGCCCTGCTTAGGAGCAAACCTGCGCATCTGCCCCCATAGCAAGCAGCCTGCTATCGGGACAGATACAAAAGAGAAGGAGCCCAGAGCGCCTGTTTGGGTCCACTCTGTGTAATTCCATTGCATAGAGAAGGTAAGAATAAACCTGTTTATTATATTAATAAAAAAAATAGACTTTACAATCATTCTAAGACTCGGTTCACACTGGGGCGGCTTTAAAGTCCCCGACTCTGAAGCTGCCCCATGCAATGCGACTTCAGCGTGGCTTGCAAACTACTTCTCTAATAGAAGTCAATGCAAGCTGATCCGAAGTCGCCCCCAAGTAGCGCAGGAACCTTTTTCTAAGTCGGCGCGACTTGAGTCGCTCCGATTAGAACGGTTCCATTGCACTGAATGGAGCACGACTTGTTAGGCGGCTAAGTCGTCTGACAAGTTGCCCCAGTGTGAACCGGGACTAAATGTAAACTCCAGGATCATCTATTTCCCCCCATTATGGTATATCTGGAATCTGCTGCCAAAGCCAAACTTTTTTTTTAAACTATTTCCTTCTATCGCCGTATACAGCTTTAGCACCCCCCTGAACCTAGGGATCATGTCAGGTACTCTCAGTGGCAGGGTGGGCTAGCATTTACTCCAGAGCCTGGCAGAGAATGGGGCATTGAGAAACACTGGGCATCAGTCACTTTAAGGCTGTTTAAAGAATTTATTCCTCTAAGCAACTGCTGATGATACCAAATAATGCAGGGAAATAAATGTGGCATTGTTATCAGAAGACCTTGATAACATAGGGGGTTGGGCAGCTACATGGCATTCAAGATTCAGTATTGAAAGATGTAAAGTTTTGCACTTGGGTGCCAACACTACACATGCTAAATGCACATTAGGAGGGGCTCCCCTGGGGGAATCAGTGATGGAAAATAATATAGGGGTGCTTGTACATCACAGAATGCCAAGCTGCAGCTAACAAAACACTGTCATGCATTACGAAGGACATATGCTCCAAAGATAAATCAATAATTCTACCCCTTCACAAAACACTGATTTAAGCTCATTTTGAATATGTAGTGCAATTTTGATCACCAATCCTCAGAAAATACATTTTTGAATTAGAAATCAGTGATGAGCAACAAAATTATTAAAGGGGGTGAAGATAAGAAGATTGATTACAGATTATAGATTACAGATTATTGATTATAGATTACAGTTATTCACTCTGGAAAAGAGGCGTTTAAAGGGTAACTCCAATTTAATTGAAAAAAAAATAGCAAATACAAAATAATAATATCGTTTATACATTTGCAACTCAAGTCATATTGTAATTGATTTTTATTAAAAATGACCTTTCCTACTTTTTTAGTCTACAGCTCTGTAATTTTTTTCGTTAAATTACAATGCAACATGGCATCCTGAAGGCGTTCTATACACAGTTGGTGTACAGAACACTCTCCAGAAATGTAATTTCCTGCTTGTGTGATTGGCTGAAAATGTTTCCTAGGCGTCAGCAGTCTGCACTAAGACACAAGTTTTGGCATCCCCTGCAACAAAAATGTTGTTTGCGGAAAGATAATCCCAAAGCAAAATTAAACCTAACAGATTCAGATGCTGCCACTTTATGCACTAGAACCTTGCAAGTGCAGCAGATGATTATAGTTATTCCCATTCATATTCACTTCGCACATGCACACAGACAAACAAACAGCTGAATAACAAAAGCTAGGAATCTGCCACAAAGTTTGTTAAAATCCTTGCACATACACATATACATAGATCATCCAGAGATGAATGTGTTTTCTCCACGAAAGTGGAGTTACTCTTTGTTATTATTTTTATTATTATACAGTATTTATATAGCGCCAACAGTTTACAAATCGCTTTATAATGTAGGGGGGGACAGTACATTTCCAATGCAGTTCAATACAAAAGGAATAGGAGGGCCCTGCTCATGGAGCTTACAATCTGAAGGGAGGGGGAGTTGATACAAAAGGTAATAGCTGGGGGGGGGGGGGGGGGTGGTTATCTAATGGAGGTGGCTCAGAGGCTCAGATACATTTCTTAGGTGGAAGTGGGGTAGGCTTCCCTGAATATCTTTAAGCGGAGATATGATTATATTGTACAAACACATCAAAACTCACTTCAAGAGGAAGTAAAATTCCATCTTTAAAGCGGAGTTCCACCCAAAAGTGGAACTTCCACTTTAGGGAGTCCTGACCCCCTGACATGCCACATTTGGCATGTCATTTGTTTGGGGGGGGAGCGGGTACCTAGTTTTGACAGGTACCCGCTCCCACTTCCGCTCAGAGTGCCGCTGCGCCCTGAACGGAAGTTCTCCTCTCCCCCTCCCTCCCTGCAATCTTCTGGGACACGTCAGAGGTCCCAGAAGATTGCCGGCCAATCACAGCGCGCAGCGCGATTCGCGCATGCGCAGTGGGTACCCGGCTGTGAAGCAGCAAACTGTAACAGCCGGGTGCCCACAGCAGTGATGCCGGCGCCGAGGGAGAGGATCGAGGCTTCGGGCGGCCGCATCGCTGGACCGTTGGACAGGTGAGTGAATGGCTGGAACTCCGCTTTAAGTTTTACCTATAGATAAGCCTATATTAAGGCTTACCTATAGGTAGTGTAGATATCTCCTAAACATGCACCCTTTAGGAGATATTTACTGAGCTAGCAGCCAGTTACGTCACTGGCGTATGCGCTCTGAAGGAACGGCCACCCGTGCCGTTCATTCAGAGCAGTGTGCCGGGACTGGCAGGTCCCATGCGCATGCGCGGGAGTGACGTCACCGTGGCTGTTGCCAGTCACAGAGCCGGAGCCGCGAACCCGGAAGGAAGACCGGGTAGAGATGGATGCTGCCTGGCATCGCATCACTGGAACGCTTCCTTTTTAGGTAAGTTTAACATAATTTTCTAGTATGCGATGCATACTAGCACATTATGTCTTTGCCTTGCAGGTAAGAAAAAAAAAAAAATGCAGTGGTTTACAACCTCTTAACATTAACAATTACAGTAACTGTAATAAACTGTGTACTCTACGGTCCCTGAAGAGGGCACATGGTCACTATTTCAGGTTTGAAGAAAAGGAGGTTTACTCTTAGAGTGTGTAGAAGGTTCTTTACCATTAGAGCAAGAAAAAGGTGGAACTTCCTCCCCCAGTAAGTGGTACTTCCTGAGAGTGTCAACAACTTCAAAAAACGTTTTAGATGTCTTTCTCAGGAAGCAGAATATACAAGGCTATGGGAATTTTAGAGAATACAAAATCACATTTATAGGTTGACCTGGATGGACATGTGTTGTTTTTCAACGTTATACACTATGAAATTATGTAACACACTGGAAGAGAGAGGTAGGAAATTCAAAAGCCCAAAACCATGTGCTGGACTCTACCCTTTAAGTAGTACGATACTAGCACCTTAACCTTAAGCTGAGACCGGCATCCAGTACCAATTTTCAGAAGCTTCCTCAGTGATTCCCAGATGAGTCAGCATCGTCCCTGTGAGACCTAGAGGTACCAGTGACACCGAATGGCAGCAGCACTGGGCCTAAGAGAAGACCAAATGAGAAAAAGTGAACAATCAATCAGCTTGTTTACCGCCCAGCACGACTAAATTTAGACAAGCACTCCTGTTTAGGGCAAGGGTGGTTACACTGCTTTCAGTAGTACCTGTGATGTCATGCTTTTTCTCATGATCTGTTTGTAAGTACTGTGCTCCTGGAGTAACTGCCAATTTCCTGCCTACATAATTTCCTGAAACAAATGGCACTTTTCCACTGCAAGTACCGGCTAGTACCGGCTCGACTCTACTCGGACCTGCTTGGCCCGGTTTGCTTTTCCACTGCTGGTACCGCATGGTATAGTGTCGGAACAGTTCGGTACGGTATGGTATAGGTTTGCTTTTCCACTAAAGTAGTACTAAAGTTAAGTGGGTGGGATAACAACGGGGTGGGTGTGATTCTCTGACCAATCAGTGGCTAGTAGTGACTGCATGCAAAGGATTGTGGGATATGGTACCAGTTTGGTACCTGTTGGAACCACAATCGAGTAGGTACTGTTTTTTTAGAGCCGTACCGTACCGTACCGTTCGGTTCCATGCAGTGGAAAAGCAAACCTATACCGTACCGTACCGAACCGTTCCGACCCTATACCATGCGGTACCGCAGTGGAAAAGCACAAAAGCGCGCTGAACCGGTACGGTTCCATGCAGTGGAAAAGCGCCAATAATGTCCCACGATACTTTTGAACTCCTGTAGCTTTTAGGGTCTTTCTGGACAGTGCTGTCGGTGCTGAAGGAGGACTAAAGCTGGTCATACACTAGCATAATTTTGCTTGAAAATTCTCATTTGCAGAATGCTTGTTAAATTTACTCATCATTAGTGGGGTCAAATTGATTTTCGTTTCCTGACCACATTAATGATAACATTTGAAGGAGCAAGATGGAAATTTTTTTCTCCAACAAACAAATTTCTAACAGTGAACGTGGTTTTTGTTCAGGAAAGTCCATTGGTTGAAAAGCAAACTTTATGATCAACATTCATCCAGTCAAATCAAACGTACTGATCACAATGTTCATTCGCAAAAACTACCAATGTATGGCCCGCTTAATGATGGTGATCTGTTCAATGCAAGTCTCAAAGGAGTTGGCTGGCAAGCATTACTAGATGGGATTCTCTACAAATCGTAAACAACCATTCCAGCCCAGTAGCAGTGTGGTGAATGTCATTGTGTCACCTCTGTACTTTATAGAACTTTCTAGGACCACAGAGATGAAGATGAATGACGTTGACAAGAAGGAAGTGGTAAAGTGAGTTTTCCTGTTGCAAATCCGGTATTAATAAATACCTGGAATCAGGAGAGCACTGGTCAATCTCCATACTAGTAGACAGAATTTGCGGAGAAGAAATAAAACAAACAGATAAGCAGACCTTCTTTCAGGAACCATCTGTACCACACTGATTTCTACTTCAAAGTCCCCAACTTGGCATTGGATGTGTTACTCCAACCTAGTAATATGAATAGACTGGCCTGGAGAATCCAGGGCACAGCTTGGCTTGGTCAACACCCCCTGTGAGGGGACTTTGCACACTCCTATGAGTATGCCAGTAAACAAACTCAATATACCAGTCATTCCTCATATGCATGTTTAAAGCTAACTTAAAGCATATATATGGCATTTTTTATTTGTTAAATTATAGATAGTGTAAGGAAGGGTTAAACCCCTTATTAAGTCATTTTTTGGTGTCCAGTTAGGGATATTGCTTAATATATTATCTTCGCACGTGTTCCAGGACAAGGCCTGGAGAAAGAGGGGCTGTAGCAACTTCCAGCTGGTATCAGCATAAATGAGGACATATATTGCCAGCACGCCATGGATCCATGATCAATAGCCCAAATGTATATTTATTATTTAAAGATCACATTACAAAAAATTAAGATGCAACATTTCAAGGTCATGCAAGATCCCTTTATCTCTTATATCCCTTTATCAGCTGGCGATATTTCTATTTACCTCCTGTCCTGAAGACACAACAGAAATTGAGAAGAAATCTCCCAAAAATGAGGAGGCTTTCCATTTTAGGCAGTTGCTAGCTGAACATTTCTCCCCATTGGAAAATTTCCCCTCACCTCTTGCTTTAGTCACAACTCTAAAGGTGGCCATACATGGATAAAAATTCAGCCAGGTTCAGCAGGAAATGTCTATCTATGTATGGGCAGGCTGGTTTTACAGAAGTGAATCTACAAATCAACTTTTGTACAACTAGCCTGTCTGCTTTTCCTGAATGATCAGTGCTGCTGGCTATAGCCGGCAACACTGACCAGTTTGTTCGGACAGCTGGGAAGGTTTCCTGTCCTCAGAACACAAGAGCTCATTGGGAGTAATTCCCCCATCCACATTAAATCAGTGGAAGGGGGGGGGGGGGATCGGATCTTTATCTTTTTAATGGTTGAATGAAAAAAAATTATATTAATTTATGGACAGCTTAAAGAGGTTGTAAACCCATACATTTTTTTTTTCAACCTGAAAGAAAAACACAAAATGAGCTAGTATGCATTGCATACTAGCTCATTATGAAATACCTTAGAACGAGCCCCCGCCGTGCCGCCTGCTTACCTGTATGACGGGCGACATGTCCAGTCGCCCGTCTTCCGGGATCGCGGCATCCGGCCATCTGATTGGCCAGAGCCGCGGTGACGTCACTCCCGCGCACGCGCATGGGAGCCGACGGTCACGGCACGGGGCTCTGAAGGAACGGCACCAGAAGCCGTTCCTTCAGAGCGCATGCGCCAGTGATGTCACTGGCTGCATGTAAGGTAAATATCTCCAATATGGTACATGTTTAGGAGATATTTACAGTACCTATAGGTAAGCCTTATCATAGGCTTACCTATAGGTAAAAATGTCAGAGGAGGGTTTACTTCCTCTTTAACATTTTAAGTCAGCCATCACTTTCTTCTCAGTAAAAATGGTTGCAGGGCAAAGAGGGTGGATCTTCCCAATAGTGACACCAACATCAATAAAAGCATGTAAACCAACTAAAATGCTGCGCTCATAAAACAAAAACAAAACTAATATCAGCCCAGTATATGTATTTATAATAAAATGTTAATGCAAACAAAAAAACTCCACTGAATTCTAAATGAAATAGTCTTCATTTAAATCTCCGCATAATAATGTGAAAAACTCCTCCAGATAAAAAAATAAAACACTCAGTGTTCCCATACCAGTGCCCAAATCAGAGGCTACCTGGAACAGTATGAACCTCAGAATGAGAAGTAATATAACTCTTGAAAGTGATTAGCTCAAATCCTGGATATATGGTGTTGCCACGTCACTCTATCATATACAGTATCTCACAAAAGTGAGTACACCCCTCACATTTTTGTAAATATTTTATTATATCTTTTCATGTGACAACACTGAAGAAATTACACTTTGCTACAATGTAAAGTAGTGAATGTACAGCTTGTATAACAGTGTAAATTTGCTGTCTCCTCAAAATAACTCAACACACAGCCATTAATGTCTAAACCGCTGGCAACAAAAGTGAGTACACCCCTAAGTGAAAATGTCCAAATTGGGCCCAATTAGCATTTTCCCTCCCCGGTGTCATGTGACTTGTTAGTGTTACAAGATCTCAGGTGTGAATGGGGAGCAGGTGTGTTAAATTTGGTTTTAACTCTCACTCTCACTCTCTCATGCTGGTTACTAGAAGTTCAACATGACACCTCATGGCAAAGAACTCTCTGAAGATCTGAAAAAAAGAATTGCTGCTCTACATAAAGATGGCCTAGGCTATAAGTAGATTGCCAAGACCCTGAAACTGAGCTGCAGCACGGTGGCCAAGACCATAGAGCGGTTTAACAGGACAGGTTCCACTCAGTATGTCACAGTACATGTTGGCATGGTTCCCTCAATGAACTGTAGCTCCCCAGTGCCGGCAGCACTTGTACAGCCCCAGACCATGACACTCCCACCACCATGCTTGACTGTAGGCAAGACACACTTGTTTTTGTACTCCTCACCTGGTTGCCACCACACACGCTTGACACCATCTGAACCAAATAGGTTTATCTTGGTCTCATTAGACCACATGACTTGGTTCCAGTAATCCATGTCCTTAGTCTGCTTGTCTTCAGCAAACTGTTTGCAGGCTTTCTTGAGCATCATCTTTAGAAGAGGCTTCCTTCTGGGATGACAGCCATGCAGACCAATTTAATGCAGTGTGCAGCATATGCTCTGAGCACTGACAGGCTGACCCCCAACCCCTTCAACATCTGCAGCAATGCTGGCAGCACTCATACCTCTATTTCCCAAAGACAACCTCTGGATATGATGCTGAGCACATGCACTCAACTTCTTTGGTCGACTACTGCTAGGCCTGTTCTGAGTGGAACCTGTCCTGTTAAACCTCTGTATGGTCTTGGCCACCATGCTGCAGCTCAGTTTCAGGGTCTTGGTAATCTTCTTATAGCCTAGGCCATCTTTATGTAGAGCAACAATTCTTTTTTTAAGATCCTCAGAGAGTTCTTTGCCATGAGGTGCCATGTTGAACTTCCAGTGACCAGTATGGGAGAATGATAACAATAACACCAAATTTAACACACCTGCTCCTCATTCACACCTGAGACCTTGTAAGATTGACGAGTCACATGACACCATGGAGGGAAAATGGCTAATTGGGCCCAATTTGGACATTTTCACTTAAGGGTGTACTCACTTTTGTTGCCAGTGGTTTAGACATTAATGGCTGTGTGTTGAGTTATTTTGAGGGGACAGCAAATTTACACTGTTATACAAGCTGTACACTCACTACTTTACATTGTAGCAAAGTGTCGTTTCTTCAGTGTTGTCACATGAAAAGATATCATAAAATATTTACAAAAATGTAAGGGATGTACTCACTTTTGTGAGATACTGTATATTGGCAGTCACTCGGGGGAATGCGCATGCAGCAGCATAGAGGAGGCGGCTCACAGCTCCACTGCAGATAATCAGTCACTGTCCCACTGGTAATAATTCTAGGAAAATTTCCTCTTAGAGCATGATTGGATGGCTAGCTGCAGGTGGGAAAATGTGCAGCCCCTTCTCCTGGGTGCAGCATCTTCTTTTTTACGCGGACATCATACAACTGGTCGTCGAGTCTCCATGGCGGCTCCCCTTACGGGATGATCTGCTGTCTCAGGGGCCGATCTTCCATCCTGCTTTACGGTCGCTGGCTTTAATGGCGTGGCTGTTGAAAGCCAGGTCCTGAGAGATCTGGGTCTCTCATTGGCAGTCATTCCTACCCTGCTTAAGGCTAGGAAGGCCTCGTCCGGTAAGATCTATTACCGTACCTGGAAGGCTTATTTTGCCTGGTGTGAATCCAGGGGCGTCCATCCTCGCTCCTTTTCGGTGGCGAGGGTGTTGGCCTTCCTGCAAACTGGTGTGGACCAGCGTCTTGCGCTGACCACGATTAAGGGTCAGTTGTCTGCACTGGCAATCCTTTTCCAGCGCCCCTTGGCGTCAAACTCTTTGATACGCACCTTTATTCAAGGGGTGCATCATTTGGCTCCTCCTAGGGGAGCGCCTTTACCTCCTTGGGACTTGAATTTGGTCCTGTCCGTTTTGCAATGTCCTCCCTTTGAGAGCATCTGGGAGATTCCTCTGCCT
Source organism: Pelophylax lessonae (assembly GCF_965119305.1). Lineage (NCBI taxonomy): Eukaryota > Metazoa > Chordata > Amphibia > Anura > Ranidae > Pelophylax > Pelophylax lessonae. The sequence goes on from NC_138775.1 coordinate 59,893,527, forward strand.
GTGCTGTCTCGGAAGGTTGCCTTCCTGGTGGCGATCACATCTGCCCGCAGAGTGTCGGAGTTGGCGGCCCTGTCGTGCCGCTCTCCTTACCTGGTTGTTCATAGGGATAAGGTGGTCTTGCGACCTAACCAATCTTTCCTTCCTAAGGTGGTTTCAGATTTTCACCTTAACGAGGATATTGTCTTGCCTTCGCTGTGTGCGAATCCTAAGCATCCTAAGGAGTTTGCCTTGCATTCCTTGAATGTAGTCCGGGCGATCAGGGTGTACCTGTTGTCTACTGAATCCTTCAGAAAGTCGGATTCCCTTTTTGTCCTTCCCAAGGGCCCTCGGAAGGGTATGGGTGCGTCTGCGGGAACCATTTCGAAATGGATCAGGCAGACGATTGTACAGGCCTATTCTATTAGGGAATGGGTTCCGCCCTTCCCGGTCAAGGCGCGCTCTACCAGAGCGGTGAGTGTGTCCTGGGCTTTCCGACATCAGGCTTCGGTGGCCCAGGTGTGCAAGGCAGCGACTTGGTCGTCCGTGTACACCTTTTCCAAATTCTACAAACTTGATGTTTTGGCATCAGCAGATGCCTCCTTTGGCCGCAAAGTTCTGTGTGCGGCAGTGCCTTGAGGGGGCCATGGCGTTGGCTGGTCCCCGTCTGTTGGGGTTGTTTTCCCCCTTGTTTATTTGCTTTCCTGGGTTGTTTGCTCCAGTTGAGCTTTTCTGTTACCCAGAGTTTTTACCTTACTGCTCAGATAAGGTTCCTTTCTCTGACCTGGGTGCTGCGTTGCCTGTGTGATGGTTGCGCTTCCCACCCCTCATGTCTACACTGCTTTGGGACATCCCATTGGTGAAGACTGTATGAGTGGGCGGCGACTGTCAGAGGACGTAAGAGAAAACTGAATTTTTGTAAAATCTAACCATAAAATTCCTTTCTCTGAGTCCTCTGACAGTCGCCGCCCCCGCCCCTCTTGTGGGGTTCTTTTGGACTTTAACTGCTTGCTACCAAACTGAGTTGGGAATGCTGATAGCAGGGGGGTATTGGACCAGAGGGACAGCCCCCTAAAGGTGTGTCTATGTAAATTGCTTTGTTTCTAACAAGTCTTATGCCTAGCTTGCTCCTATGGATAAGAGGTCAATACCCATTGGTGAAGACTGTATGAGTGGGCGGCGACTGTCAGAGGACTCAGAGAAAGGAATTTTACGGTAAGATTTTACAAAAATTGCGTTATCAAATTCTAGCACCTATCTACGAGGGTGCTGCACTTAACATGTGTAGCATTGTCCCCATAGGGCTTGCTGTGTAATGACTTCTTGAGTCACCTCTGATTACCTGCAGACAGTCACTTAGGGACAGTTCACACATCTATTACTAATCCCAGTCACTCGTTACTCAATAAACAGTCCAGGGGATTTGCTTTTGGATTTATTGTGGAACTTAGATGGGAGAAGGGAATAGTGGGATACTCCAACTTGAACTATTCACAGTAGATAAGGACAACTCTCACTTGGCCTCACCAGGTTATTTGTGGAAGCTTTACCATACTGCCACTTGTATTTTTATTTTTTTTTCCTTTCTCACTTTTCGGATGCTTTCTACAAACGCTAATTTAACCACTTTAGGACCGGAGGATTTTCCTGCTTTGTGCCACTTTACCACCGGAGGATTTTGCTGTCTTACGTCCAGGCCACTTTTTGCGATTCGGCACCGTGCGACTTTAACTGACAATTGCGCGGTCGTGCGACGCCATACCCAAACGAAATTTACGTCCTTTTTTTCCCACAAACAGAGCTTTCTTTTGGTGGTATTTGATCACCAGTGCGCTTTTTACTTTTTGCGCTATAAACAAAAAAAGAGCGTTTATTTTGAAAAAATAACAATATTTTTAAAAAATTTTTATATGAAATTCCCCCCAAAAAAATGTAAAAATCAAATTTTTTTAAAATTTTTGGCCAATTTGTTTTCTGCTACCTATGTTTGGTAAAAAAAATCATGATAAGCGTATTTTGATTGGTTTGCACAAAAGTTATTGCGTTTACTAACTACGGGAAAGATTTCTGTCATTTTTGGTGTTTTTTTTTTTAACGCGTAATGGCGGTGATCTGCGATTTTTTTTGCGGGACTGCGACATTGCAGCGGACAGATCAGACCCTTGACTGACATTTTTGACACTTTTGGGGGTACCAGTGACATTACTGCAGTAATCAGTGCTATACATATTCACTGTTACTGTAAAAATGACACTGGCAGTGAAGGGGTTAATTTTATTGGAGAGGGAGGGGTTCATGTATGCCTGGTGCTTACTAACGTGTGTGGGGGGAGGTGACTGAGAGACAGAAGGACAGATCAGATGTTCAGCTATGCTGAACACTCCGATCTGTCACTCCCTGTCACTTAGGAGATCCACCCGCTCTGTTTACACAGGCGGGCGGATCTCCTCACTCGATTCCCCGACGATCGGGGCAGAGCAGCGGCGATCACCGCCGCTCCTCCCCTGGCCCGACTCCCGCTGTGAATGAAAACAGCGGGAGCGCGCCTCCGGCGGCGCGCGAGCGCCGCCTACAGGGGGAGGATTCCAGCGACGTAGGTCTACGTCGCTGGACGGGAACGAGCCACTTTGCCGCAGTACGCTCCATGTGAGCGGTCGGCAAGTGGTTAATATGCATGATTACCCCATAAGCATAAATTCCCCCTCCTCCCAGTACCAATCACCCCCCCCCCCACTAAAATCCTCCCTCCCAGAACAAATCTTTGTCTCCTCCTCCATCCCCCAAATCCCCCCAGCACAAATGCCCCCCCCCACCAAAAACAAAAATCCTCCACCCCTCAAATCTCCCCTCCGAGTGCACATCCCCCCCCCCCTCCCTCTTAACACAAATGTCCCCCTTCATAGCACAAATGCCCCAAATCATTTCTACCTGTATAACCCCCCCCCCCCCCAGAAAAAAAAATCTCCTTATAGCCCAAATCCCCTCTACCATATCCCCTCTTCTAGCACAAACCCCCTAAATCCCCCCCCCCCCACCTCACATGATACCACAGTGCCCAGGGCAGCTCACCCTTCTGCCCACCCATTGCCAAGGCCCTGTATAGACCATGCATGGTTGGAAACACATCCTAATATAAACATGATATAAGGATGGATATATTGCTGACTTGCTGCTTGGTCACACTTGCCCCAAGGAGGAGGTATGCCTGCCTTGGATTGCTGTTTCCACAAATCCCAAAGAAGTTTTTAGTTTAGTTTCTGTGAAAATTGCCCCTAGTTCCTTAGGCCCAGGAGTAGTTGTCCTAATCATTTTGCCTTCATTGTCTAATTGTGCCTGATGCAATTCTCTTTGTTGCATCAGATTTCCATTCAGCTGTATACAATTTGTACTGGATAAGGGCTGGATAATAAATGGCCTGCTGCTCTGAGTGTCCACACTAATGGGACTCACAGCGCTGGAGACAAGGGAATTAAGGTGATATTGCATCATTAGGTTATTTACAAGTGATCTAGTGATCTACAGCTCATGATTTGTATGCCCATTAGTTTATAGAGATTCTCCACATTTTTCAAGGCATATACCGTCCTCTTGTTGGCAAAATAATTTAAACAGTGAACAAAGTGTGGATTCAGGAAAAGCTTAGTTTGCAGTGTTAATAATGTATAAAAACATTGATGTCCCTAGACTGGTCACAAGTGCTATTTAAAGCAGAACATCAGCAATTTAAAACAGTAAAAGATAAATAAAAGCAGCTTTGACGGCAATTCATAGCTTTTTTGCAGTACTCGTTTTCTGCCACAATATTTCCTCTATCCTTTTGTTTTGTAATAACCTCCTCTTCCCCCAGCCTGTGACAGAACAGTGAAGGAGAAGCAGCACACTGATGAGATCATCTCTCTGTCACTTTCCTTTCTCCTCCTTACCACATCTGCCTTATCAGAACATGAACTTTGTGCTGCTTCTTCTTCTCCTAATCTAAGCTCTGCTATACAGGGATTAACCAGACATGGATACAAGTCACAAGACTGCTATATACTGCTGATGAGATAATGTATTTAGCAGTTTATATTTACTAAAATAATTGCATTTCCATGTTCTGTGTACTGTGGGAGACCAGATATAGTGAATGCAGGCTCCTGGGTTTGGTAACACTTTAAAGTTAAACCCTGGGAATTAAATATTTTGCATACCTACACTGGGCCAGCGTGGCTTGATAGAAGAATGGAAATCTATATATAATAAATATTTTGAGTTCTGTGTGAGCGACTTCCCCTCTGCACACTGTGACCACATAATAGAAGGCATTCTCTGCTTGGTCAAGGTGGAGATCTTGATGTCACTGCACATCCTCCCCAATCACAGAACGCCTTGTATTCACTGAAAAAAATACAAGGCGTTCTAGGCAGGGCCGTCCTTAATGTGGGGCAAAAGGGGTATCTGTCCAGGGCCCTTTCATTGTTGAGGGGCCCCGTGCTGCCTGCCCCTTGAGCCCAGCACTGCCAGTCAGAGTCTGGCCACCTCCGGTGCTGGTCACATGCTGGCTGCTCGCCTAATGTTCCTTGAAAATACAGAAGCGCAGAGCCTTGTACTTGGGCGGGGGGGGGGGGGGGGCTGGAACCCTGTACTGGAATCTAGGAGGGGGGAGAGGAGAGCCTTGTACTCTGCACCTAGAAAAACCCTCTGCACTCTGCACCTAGCACACCACTGCACTCTGCACCTAGCACGCCACTGCACTCTGCACCTAGCGCACCCCTGTACTCTGCACCTAGCACACCACTGCACTCTGCACCACTGCACTCTGCACCTAGCGCACCCATTCACTCTGCACCACTGCACTCTGCACCACTGCACTCTGCACCTAGCGCACCGATTCACTCTGCACCACTGCACTCTGCACCTAGTGCACCCCTGCACTCTGCACATAGCCCACCACTGCACTCTGCACCCAGCGCACCCCTGTACTCGGAACCTAGCGAACCACTTCACTCTGCACCACTGCACTCTTCACCTAGTGCACCCCTGCACTCTGCACCTAGCCCACCACTGCACTCTGCACCTAGCCCACCACTGCACTCTGCACCTAGCGCACCCCTGTGCTCTGCACCTAGTGCACCACTGCACTCTGCACATAGCGCACCACTGCACTCTGCACCCAGCGCACCCCTGTACTCGGAACCTAGCGAACCACTTCACTCTGCCCCACTGCACTCTGCACCTAGTGCACCCCTGCACTCTGCACCTAGCCCACCACTGCACTCTGCACCTAGCCCACCACTGCACTCTGCACCTAGCGCACCCCTGTGCTCTGCACCTAGTGCACCACTGCACTCTGGACCTAGCGCACCACTGCACTCTGCACATAGCGCACCCCTGTATTCTGCACATAGAGCACCCCTGTAGTCTGCACATAGCGCACCCCTGTAGTCTGCACACAGCGCATCCCTGTGGTCTGCACATGGCACACCCCTGCACTCTGCCCATGGCACACCTCTGCACTCTGCACATAGCACAGCTCTGCACTCAGTGCACCCCTAAACCCTGCACATAGAGCACTCCTAAACCCTGCATCTAGTACACCCCTCAACTCTGCATGTAGTGCACCCCTCAACCCTGCAATCTGCACATAGTGCACCCCTCAATCCTGCACTCTGTACATAGTGCACCCCTGCACTCTGAACCTAGCATACCCCTAAACCCTTCACTCTGTATATAGCACACCCCTCAACCCTGCACTTTGTATGTAGCGCACCTTTCAACTATGCACTCTTTTAGTAATGCGCCCCTCAACCCTGCACTCTGTACATAAGGCACCCCTCAATGTTAGTGCAGTTTAGCCACACCCACAATTTGAGGCAGAGGTAATGATGTACAGTAACCTCTAGCAATCAATCAGTAAGCAATAATGATTTGCAGTAATCTCTAGAAACCAATCAGTGAGCAGTAATGATGTTCAGGAACCTCTAGCAACCAATCAGTGAGCAGTAATGATGTGCAGTAGCTTCTAGCAACCAATCAGTGAGCAGCAATGATATTCTGTAACCTCTTGCAACCAATCAATGAGCAGTAATGATGTGCTGTAATCCCTAGCAACCAATCAGTGAATGGTAATGATGTTCTGTAACCTCTAGCAACCAATCAGTGAGCGGTAATTATGTGCAGTAATCCCTAGCAACCAATCAGTGAGTGGTAAGAATGTGCAGTAGCCTCTAGCAACCAATCAGTGAGCAGTAATGATGTTCTTTAACCTCTAGCAACCAATCAGTGAGCGTTAATGATATGATGTAACATCTGACAACCAATCTACTGCAGTAAACTCATTATGAGTCTAGCTGCTAATTACTGTATGTCTCAGAGCAAGGGGGAGGGAGGGGTCCAAAAAATGTTTGCCCAGGGTCCAATCAATAATAAAGATGGCCTTGATTCTATGAATGGCGGAGGTGCCAAGCAAGCAACCTCCTGTGGTCAGTGTGATCTAAGGAGGTCATGTGCTTGACATTCATTCATAGAATGCTATATATTTTTTTAATGTATACAAGGCGCTCTCTGATTGGAGACGAGGAGCAGTAACATCATGATCTGCACCTCGTCCAAGCAGAGAATGCCTTGTATTCAATGAAAAACATACAAGGCTTGCTATGACTAGCGAATGTACTGAGTGCCCCTCCAAGTGGTCAATGTGCAGAGGGGAAGTCCACTTATTTAAATGCATATAAGGCATTCTTTGATTGGAAAAGGTGGAGAGGAGGGACAGTGACATCACAATCTCCACCTTGTCCATGCAAAGAATGCTTTGTTTTATTTGCAAAAAATATATATCAATGGCAGAGGTACTGAGTGTGCACTCCCACTCATCCCACCCCATGGTCAGTGTACACTGGGAAAGTTGTCAGAAGATTACAGGTTTCAACTTAAGTAGCACATTCTACTATGGTGATATCAGACAGTCATACTCACATCGAGGCTGCCTGGAGTAAGTATGCAAAAAATATAATTCTTGGACTTCAGCTTTAAAGAGTAACTCCACTTTTGTTGAGAAAAAAAACATCCCCCTCTGGGTGATCTATGTACAATGCAAGGATTGTAACAAACGTTGTTGTAGATTCATACCATTTGTTATTTTAGAGAAATAGCTGTTTGTTTTTCTGTGTTCATGTGAGTCTGTATGGGAGTGGTTTTGTAGTTATCAATTTGCTGCAGCAGCTGCAGGGCTCTAATGAGGAAGTTTCAGGGTCTGTATCCCTTTAGATGTTATTTCCTTTGGGAATATCTTACCAAAAATGCCATTTTTGATGCAGGGGATTCTGAAATTTGTATTTGTATCTTAGCGCAGACTTCAGGGAAAATCATTAAGCCAATCACACAAGCAGGAAACTACATCCCTGGGGGGCATCTGCGTACAGAACTCCTACAGGTAGCCATATTGCATTGCATTTTACAGAGAATTACAGTGCTGGAGGTTGAAAAGGAAAGGTAATTTTTATTTAAAATCAATTACAATATGACTTGTGTAGCAATAGTATACGCTATATATATTTTTTTAATTTGCTATTTTCTTCCTGCGAAAGTGGAGTTACCCTTTAAATTTGAGATATATTTTAGATATGCTTTTTTTATCATCCACTAGAGGGCGTACAAGACTCCATCTTGGTATAAACTGGTGAATACCAATGGGTCCAAGCAAATTACTTTTATTACAACTAAAATACATTTGAATTAGTAATGAAGAGAGGAAATGAATGCAATGGAAGAGGTGAGGAGTGAATCTGAGAAGAGCAGTTAATCTATAGAGCAGGGAGACCTGAGATCACAGCAGCTGCGGTTTGGGGTGGGATGTAATTAGTGCAGCGTGTCTTGCAGGAGGTAATGAAGGCATGTCAGCCGGTGTTAATTCATGGAGTACTGCATCTATTTCTGCATACGCTACATGACCTTGTGTTCAAGGTTTTCACATCCAACGTCAAGCCCCAATGTGTCAGATGATAAAAAACACATTCGGAGAAAAGCCTACAGAAATGCACACACATGATGAAAACCTAATTCTCTGCGTTATTTATCTGTAATGATAAAAATGTCACATCCGAGCTGATGGACCAGGGCAAACGCTGATAAACTTTTATTAGCATTTCTGCCACAATTACAGCAACAGGAACCATTTAGAAATATGGTATCTTTTCTTTTGAAGAGAAGATCACACTGGGAACATTATTCAAAAGGTTAGCGAGCTCAGATAATATTTCAGCTTAAACAGACTTACAGTATGTGGGTTATACTAATATAACCCCAGAGCAACCCAATACCCAGTATTTGCTCCAAAATGTTGATGCCTATCCAGAAAACATGAAACCTTGTAAAATAAAAAAAAAATAAAGCAAACCTGTCACTGTGAAAAAACACACTAATATCTGAAGCCAAGGCTAGGTTTCCCCATGTAAACCGCAGCCAAAAGTCACAATAAATGACACATATAATCATTTTCACAAAGTCTGCTGCTTCAGTTTTTAGGATGGCATTAATTGCAAAGTCCCTCTTTGCCATAAAAATTAGCTTAAAGTGGAGTTCCGGCCACAAAATCTTTACTTTAGATTTTATGGCATCCGCTTCCTTATTCTTGTTACCTGTACAAGAATTGGATATTCCCGGCTTTTTTTTTTTTTTACTTTTTTACTTACCTTATTTCAGAAGATAATATACTCACCTTTACATCCACTTCCTCCTTCCTCGGCCGCGGCCCGCGCCATCACTTCCTGTCCCGCAATGCGTCCTGGGAGCTCTTACTCGTCGCTCCCAGGATGCAATGGGCAGTGACGTAGGCGGCCGGCCGATCCTTTCGCGCTGCATTCATCGGCCCCCTCCATCTAGAACACGGAAGCAGGGCATATACTGGCATAATGCGGCTTCGGGGGACCAGGAAAAAGATGGCGGCGCTCTGCAAACAATTTATAAAGTAAGATTTTATGATTGTCAGTCTATTATTTAAATGTATAAAACCGGATTAGCTGATGTATTAAGGGCAGGGGATCACTGTTTGGGAAGTAATTGTAAAAAAAAAAATGATTCTGTGGCCGGTACTCCGCTTTAATCCCATAAAAAACGTTTCCATTGCATTTGAGAAGAAGGCTTCTGGGCGCCCAAGAAAGTCAAGCAAGCACCAGGACTGTCTCCTACAGTTGATTCAGCTGCGGGATTGGGGCACCATCAGTGCAGAGCTTGCTCAGTAATGGCAGCAGATAGGTGTGAGTGCATCTGCATGCACAGTGAGGTGAAGACTTTTGGAGGATGGCCTGGTGTCAAGAAAGGCAGCAAAGAAGCCACTTCTCTCCAGGAAAAACATCAGGGACAGACTGATATTCTGCAAAAGGTACAGGAATTGGACTATTGAGGACTGGGGTAAAGTCATTTTCTCTGATAAATCCCCGTTTATGATAGTTTGGGGCATCTGGAAAAAACCTTGTCCGGAGAAGAAAAGGTGAGTGCTACCATCAGTCCCGTGTCATGCCACCAGTAAAGCATTCTGAGACCATTCATGTGTGGGGTTCCTTCTCAGCCAAGGGAGTGGGCTCACTCAAAATTCTGCCTAAGAACACAGCCATGAATAAAGAATGGTACAAAAACTTTCCCGAGAGCAACTTCTCCCAACCATCCAAGAACAGTTTGATGATGAACAATGCCTTTTCCAGCATGATGAAGCACCTTGCCATAAGGCAAACATGATAACTAAGTGGCTTGGGGAACAAAACATCTAAATGTTGGGTCCATGGCCAGGAAACTCCCCAGACCCTAATCCCATTGAGAACTTGTGGTCAATCCTCAAGAGGCGAGTGAACAAAAAAGAAACCCCACAAATTCTGGCAAACTCCAAGCATTGATTATGTAAGAATGGGCTGCCATCAGTCAGGATGTGGCCCAGAAGTTGATTGACAGCATGCCAGGGCGAATTGCAGAGATCTTGGAAAAGAAGGGTCAACACTGCAAATATTGACTGTTTGCATACATGTAATGTAATTGTCAATAAAAGCTTTTGACCATAGTAACATCTCACAAAAAGATCTAAAAACACTGAAGCAGAAGACTTTGTGAAAAGTAATATTTGTGTCATTCCCGAAACATTTGGCCACAGCTTTAGTGCTTATGCCTCTGCATTGCATGGTGGGATGTCATGACGAATTGAACCACAAATATCTGTTTTGAAGACACCCAGGTCCAAGCTGAGTAAAATTTCTCCCTAGAAAGTGTCTAGGGACCCAGAAGCCAGTGGAAATCACTGTAGTAGCAGTGCCTTCTATGCGGTAACAACACAGGACCCAGAAGCCAGTGGCAATCACTGTAGTAGCGGTGCCTTCTATGCGATGATGTTACTGCACTTCTTTGTACAGCAGAGGGTCTGACAATGGTTTAGGGAGCTGTGGCATCATCCCACCGGTGTCTTTAGCTCCTGCAGTTGTCGGCCTGGAGAAAAACGTTCACCAACCAGCGACAGAGAGATAGGAGAGTTTACTAAAGCAACTGTGCATTTGCAGTTTGGTGACAGCATGAAAAAAAGATAGCATTCAGGAAGTGACATGGTAAAAAATGTATACAGAGCTCACCAGAGCTAGGGAGGGCAACATTTAGCCAGGGGGGCACAAAAATTAGGCAATTGAGCCACTATTTTACTGCCCAACCCAAAAAAAAAGGCATGCAGCCACTCAGGGCTATACACATGCCACAGCCATGATGCTTTGGCTTGCGACCTCTGCAAAAAATAAACTCCATGTTACATTTGTAGTACCGCCGACAAACACGACACATTAAAGTGGTTAGGACTGAGCAGCAACTGCCCTTCAACTGCGTGAATTATGGGTTAAAACAGGTGCCAGCTTCGTGTCAACTGACCTCTGAAAAGCAATATATCGTGAATCGATTTCAGAGGAGCAACAAGCTCTACTCTATGTCTGAGCAAGGTCTTATTGTGATGCCTTTCCTTCTTCCTTTTACATTATTGCTGGCCATATATGCATCAATCTGCAGACTAAACTATTATGTAAATCATATTTGGACTTGTTTATTCAATGATCTTTTTGCCTTTAAGTAATTGTAAACCTCAGACATGAAAATTTACAAAGCATATCCCCCTATAGTGTATACTTGTCTCAATCCACAGCTCTAAATGTCATTTCTGTCTGCTGCCTCATTCCTCTGCTATCAGCATGAATCAATTCTGACTTGTTTTCCCAACACTAAGAGAAAAAAGGTGACAGGGGAGTTCCAGCTGATTGACAGCCTCAGCTCTGTTCCTGTGTGCTGTATGGAGGGGGGTGTCTCCCTTCCCTCCAATCAGCAATCAGAGCTCTCCTTACTTAGTCCTGCAGAGTGTAACTTCAGCTCTCTGCCTCATTTTTTTCTGACAGCTCAGACAAGCTTTATAAATTGTGGACTTTAATGAATGTAGAGAAGACTGCAGATAAACAGGTACAACTTATGTAGGAGGATTTGTTTTATTTCTCTGCATCATCTGAGGCCAGTCATTTCACTAGGTATGTGTAAGGGTTTAAAGTTATACCCCAAGATAGATAACCCCCAGCAAAGTTAAATTCAAACGATTTTCTTTTTCTATATTATAAAAGCTATTATCCTGATTAAATAATCAAACATTTTCAAACCTATAAGTTACCATTTTTTGAGTGAAAAATAAAAAAATAAAAAATCAAGGGCCCCTTCAGCCTTGTCCATATTGTTTCATATTACTGGAAGTGGCAGGAGAGGAGCACAAGCACATGTCTACACAGCCATGCCCGTTCTTCTCTTCTTTTCCCATTTACAAATAATCCTGCCATTGGAGCCAATGGAGAAGCTGCCAAGGGGAGAGAACATTGGAGAGTGGGTGAAGGGTACCCCTGGTCTTCGGATGACCAATAAGCACTCTTGACTCTTCTTGTTATACAACAAGGGGTTCAACTCCATCTGGTGAGTAGGGACCTATAATACACACGTGGTGAAGTAGAGACACAAAAGCTGACATTGAAGTTGAAGATAGCACAAGGCATATTAATACAGGTAAAAGGACCTGTCACATTGATTATTACTAATATTTGGGACTGAGAACTTTTATTATTTTCTATTAATATTTTCCATTATGTTTTGTTTGTGAACTGCATGTTTTTATTATCATTCACATTATCAAGATTTAATATCAAGTACTATATATGGGTTTTGTTTGAATAGGTATATTGGCACCATAGTGCACCATATATAATAATCCTCACCATTTTTGTCATTTTTACTTTTATTTAGTCGATTTTTAATTGCAAGCACTGTTTACACACACATTTGTGGGTCATTTAAGCAGTTATATTGTTATATTATTTCTATTCTATTCTTTATTCTATTATTTTATTTTCTATTCTTTTCTATTTTTTTCTATTCTTTTCTATTTTTTCTATTCTTTTCTATTCTTTTCTATTTTTTTTTCTATTCTTTTCTATTTTTTCTATTCTTTTCTATTTTTTCAAATTAGAATTTTTACATCCGAATTTCCAAATACCGGAAAATTTGTCCAAATTTCAATTTTCGTAATAAAACGAACCACACATTTCTAGCCTTCGCTGAACATGCCTACTTTAGTTCTTTTGGGCCGTGCTTCAACTGCATTGCAACTGCATACAGCAATCATAAGGTTACATCAGGCAGTGGGGAGGTGAAATATCACCGCCTGTCAAACACCTCTGAAAACGTATCTGAATGTGCATCCTTGCCGCACATGTGAACAAGCCCTAACTCTTCTTTATTCTTTTTGAGCCATTCCTTGGAAGATTTGCCAGTGTACTTCAGATAATAAATGTATGAAAAGATCCATGACTAGGGTAATAATGATAACTTATCTTCCCTTTCCTCAGACCATCACTCACTCCTTAACCACACCTAAGTAACCACACGACAACAAGTTGGAGTTAAATGGCTATAGAAGCCTCTATTAACAAACTGTAAAATTAACAAATAAATAACATGTTAAACAGAGCATAAAATGGAGTCACAGGGTCCTAGTGGGCATCAAAGTACCTGCGTCCAAACGAAATTAGGCCTTCAGCTGCAAAAATCACAGACTCGAAGACAACAAGTAAAGATACAACCATACCAACTACTGGAAGCCGTACCTCAAACCGGTCCCTACGTTTGTTCCCCATACTAACCTACAAGGAAACTCCTCTAGCCCCCATGACTTAGCCACACCAACCACAAAAAAGCTTACTGAAGAGCCACAAGCCAAGGTAGGGGGAACAAAAGGAGGAAGGCTGGGAAGTTTTCTCCAACTGAGCTCCCTTCCAACAGAGGACATCCTGGGACCCCCTGACTGACCACCCCTCACAGCTCTGCCTGTTCCTACGTGGCTCACCAATCAAGTAAGTCTTTACAACTATATTTTCTTTTAAACTCAGGAAAAAACTCTACTAGACCCAAGCCCCTTTAACCCCTGTCCTGCCGGCCCTCGGTCCATGTTTTTTCTTCTCTTTACTCCGAGCCTAACATTTCCAGTTCGACTTAAACTTTGCAGCATTTCTCTACAGTCATATGAGTATTAAGTTTGGGGGGAAGACAGTGCTGGACTGGTGTCGCTGGAGGCCGCCTAGCGGTAGATTACTGTGTGGAGGGTATAAAGGGAATTGCTTCCAATAGGTTATATCCCAATAGTAGATGGTAGGTGATAAACTCTGTTGGGGTCTAGGGCTGCTACCTGTCTGATAACGACAATGGGGGCATTACCACAGGGAACACTTGGGTGATTGGAGAGGAGCACTTGATGTTTAAAAAAGGCTCACTTGATGATTTTTAAAGTTTATCGAAGATAAAAGTATACATGTAGAGCCAATGTGTTTCATGGGAAGTGCATGCCCCTTCTTCTAGGCTGTGTTTTTTTGGAGAATGATTAGATTGTGAGAGGGTTAAATACATTCGGTCAGCATCTCTGCTTCACAGTTCTGTCATACTGCAGAGCCGCTGATTGAATATATTTAACCCTTTCAGAATCTAGCCATTCTCCAAGGACTACAGCTCTGAAGGAGGATGCAATTCCCCCGTAAGGCATTGGCTCTACTTGTATACTTTTATCTTCAATAAACTTTAAAAATGATCAAGTGAGACTTTTTTTGGACATCGGGCTCCCCTCTCGAATGACCAAGTATTCCCTGACGTAACCCCTCCCCCCCCCCCATTGTCATTATCAGAAAGGTAGCAGCCCTAGACCACAACAGGGCCTGTCACCTACTACCATCTACAATTGGGAAAGTGTTCCCAACAATCATGTGAAAAAGTCAGCGCACCCTATTAAAATTTTTCAACATGACTCATTTCATATCCTTCCACAACATTTCATTAGGATTTAAATCAGGGCTTTGACCAGGCCAGTCTATAACCCTCCATTTATTTTATTAAGCCATCCTCTGGTAGATTTTAAGGTGTACTTCAAATCATAATTGCATGGAAAGATCCATTTCCAATTCCACTTCACTTCCACTTGTGGACCCTATATGTGTTAACAAGAGAATCAGGAAAAATTGTGCAGTTGCTTAAATTACTGTCAAGAATATCACTGAAATTATCCAAATTTTAGTGCCTGCTGTTAAACCCTAATGACAAACAGGGCTGAGAGCTGGAAGGACAGTAACGGCATGTTAGAAAGCAGATTTGTTGATGTTGTGAAGAGATGTGGAGTGTTAGACAAGTGACAGAGCCTGTGCCAGTCACAATCACCGCAGCTGTCATTTGGAAGGCTGGAGAAGGACAACCATTTCTGGGTAACCTTGTCACTGGCAAGCTGCACGGTACACTTTCTTATTTTTTCTTTTTGTGGAGTACATTGCTTTACTGCATACTTTACAGTAAAATGATTTTAAGTGATTTTGGTTTAAACGGACATCGTAGTACAGAACAGACATTTTTGTGTATTTTTGGTTCATTTGACAAACCATTCAAATGGATGCACTGCCTTAACACTACGAATGGTAATTTCCAACATAATGTTCATCAATGCATGCGCGATAAATGCCACCCACATACAGTATGTAAATGGGCCCTAAGAGGTTTCAGGGTTAGGGGGAAGGCAAAATGAAGGAGTACATACAAAATCTAAGTGGATTTTTTATTTTTTTTATTTCCAGAAATCTTTGCCAAAGACAAGTGGAAGTTGAAATTAAAAGTGTTAACTTTGTTGAAATTTGCCAAAGACAACTCTGGTCATTTTAGGGCGAAACACTGCTCATTTTGTCAAATACATATAAAAAAATCAAATACACATAAAAAAGGAAAAAATACACAAACAGAAAGAACACTAAATAAATAAATGAAACTTGATTCACCCAAAACATACAAAATCTAACTGGATTTTTTTCTTTGCCGAAGAAAAGTGAAAAATGTAATGTATTCACTATAATTTTATGGCGAAACACTTTGCTAATTTCCAATAATTGTATACGCTCTAAATAATCAAAGACACATAAAAAGAGGGGGAAAAAAAGAAACAAATAGAAAGAAAACTAAATTAAATAGGTTAAACTAAATATACCAAAACACACAAAATTTAACTGTGGATTTTTCTTTATTTGATGCAATCTTTGCCTAAGAAAATTCAGAAACTAAATTAAAAATATTCACTTAAATTTAAAATTTAAAAGTTAAAATTTGCCCAAGACAAAATTGTTATTTTACATGGAAACAATATGCTGATTTCCAATCCTAAAATTTGAGCATCACAGTTGGCCTGCTGACCAAACTTCTGCTGTAGTTAAAGTGTTTTTAAACCAGAGAACAAATATGTAGTAATTCAGAGCTTTCCAGTCCTTAGATGTAGTGACTGCACTAGTTTCTGAGTATCATAAATAATTTCTATCTTTTGCTATAAAATTAAATGTCATTTAGTCAGGACTTAGATTTACTTTACATTGCTGAAGTAGGTCAGCTGTTTACAGTGCTGCATAGCTAAAGCTTAAATTAAACACACAGCTGAAGAAGAGAGAATTCAAAACCTCACATCTCCCTTGCTGCCTTCTCATTCAGATTTTGCCATATGGGATTTCTCTTTAGAAAAAATCAAATGCAGTGTCTGGGATTCACCCTGTATTGAAAGTTTATTAGCAAAATTAGGGGGTTTTATTACATTTTTTATAATATATTTATGTATATTTACACTGCTCAAAAAAATTAAAGGAACAGTTTGAAAACACATCAGCTCTCAATCGGGAAAATCATCATGCTGGATATCTATACTGATATGGATTGGGTAATGTGTTAGGAACAAAAGGATGCCACATCATTTGGAGAAATAAAAATAATCAATCTACAGAGGGCTGAACTCAAAGACACCCCCAAAAATCAAAGTGAAAAAATGATGCAGCAGGCTAGTCCATTTTGCTGAAATGTTATGGTAGCAACTCAAAATGGTTCTCAGTAGTTTGTATGACCCCCCCCCCCCCCACGTGCTTGTATGCATGCCTGACAACATCCGGTCATGCTCCTAATGAGACAACTGATTGTGTCCTGGGGTATTTCCTACCAGATCTGGACCAAGGCATCACTGAGCTCCTGAACAGACTGAGATGCAGCCTGGTGGTATCGGATGGACCAAAGCATAATGCCCCAGAGGTGTTCTATTGTATTTAGGTCAGGTGAGCGTGGGGGCCATTCAATGGTATCAATTCTTTCATCCTCCAGGAACTGGCTGCTTACTCCCGCCACATGAGGCCGGGCATTGTCGGCACCAGGAGGTATCCAGGACCCACTGCACCAGCATAGGGGTTTACAATGGATCCAAGGATTTCATCCCGATTTCTAATGGCAGTTAGGGTGCCATTGCCATTGTCTATCTTGTAGAGGTCTGTGTGTCCATCCATGGATATGCCTCCCCAGAACATCATGGACCCACCACCAAACCAGTCCTGCTGAACAATATTACAGGCAGCATAACGTTCTCCACGGCTTCTACAGACCCTTTCACGTCTGTCACATGTGCTCAGGGGGAACCTGCTCTCATCTGTGAAAAGCACAGGGTGCCAGGGGTGGACCTGCCAATTCTGGTGTTCAATGGCAAATGCCAATCGAGCTCCACGGTGCCGGGCAGTGAGTACGGAGTCCACTAGAGCAGTGGTCCTCAACTCCGGTCCTCGGGGCCCACTAACAGGCCAGATTTTAAGTATTACGTTGGGGAGATGCAGGCTAGAATACTGCAATCACTGAGCAGCAAATGAGATCACCTGTGATGTAATTTAGTTATCTTGCAAACCTGGCCTGTTAGTGGGCCCCCGAGGACCGGAGTTGAGGACCACTGCACTAGAGGAGATTGGGCCCTCAGGCCACCCTCATGAAGTCTGTTTCTGATTGTTTCAGAGACATTCACAGCAGTGTCCTGCTGGAGGTCATTTTGTAGGGCTCTGGCAGTGCTCATCCTGTTCCTCCATGCACAAAGAAACAGATACCAGTCCTGCTGGTGGGTTAGGGACCTTCTACGGCCCTGTCCAGCTCTCCTAGAGTAACTACCTGTCTCCATGCTCTTGAGACTGTGCTGGGAGACACCGCAAGCCTTCTGACAATGGAACGTATTGATTTGTCATCCTGGAGACTGCCTGTGCAACCTCTATAGAGTCCAAATATCGCCTCATGCTACCAGTAGTGACACTGACCATAGCCAAATACAAAACTAGTAAAAATCAGTCAGAAAAAATGAGTAGGGGAAAAAAATTTCAGTGGTCTTCACCTGTAAAACCATTCCTGTTTTACGGGTGTGTCTCATTGTTGCCCATATAGTGCACCTGTTGTTAATTTCATTAACACCAGAGCAGCTGAAACTGATTAACAACCCCCTCCGCTACTTACCTGACCAGATCAATATCCCAGTAGTTTAATTGACTTGATACTCTGATTAAAAAGTGTTTCTTTATTTTGTTGAGCAGTGTATATAGCAGATAAAATGAGTATTGAACACGTCCCCATTTCTCCAGGTAAAAATATTTCTAAAGGTGCTATTAGCATTATATTTTTACTACGTCGGTAACAACCCATTGAATCCATACATACAAAGAAACAAAAAAAAAAAACAATTCAGAAATTATGTAAAATTCAGAAGTTATGTGAAATAAAATAGAATGACACCGGGAAAAAGTATAGAACACTCTAACTGAAATGTATTTAACCAAAATGTACCTGTACGTCGGTTTGAAAAAGTGGTTGTACCGGGGTGATGTTTGCCGCTAGAGGCATCAACCGTTTTTTAGAGCCGGTGGTCACAACGTTACTTCCGGTTTACTTGGCTGCCAATGGCGCCCATTTAAAAAAACTTACAGTATTCAAAAATGCTGATTTCTGCATTTTTTAACTTTTAGACCCCTGATCCCTCCTTAACCACTTCTGGACAGGAAGATTTTCCCCCTTAATGACCAGGCTATATTTTGCGATTTGGCACTGTGTTACTTTAACGGACAGTTGCGCGATCGTGCGACGATGCACCCAAATAATATTGATGTCCTTTTGGTGGTATTTGATCATCTCTGTGATTTTTATTTTTTGCGCTAATTCTGAAAAAAAAACAATATTTTTTTACTTTCTGCTATATAACATTCCCCAAAAAAATTAAAAATCAAAATTTTTTAACATTTTTAGGCCAATTTGATTTCTGCTACATATTTTTGGTAAAAAAAAAAAAAAACAATAAGCGTATTTTGATTGGTTTGCGCAAATGTTATTGAGTCTACCAACTACGGGAAATATTTATGTCATTTTTGTTGTTTTTGTATTTTTTTTACAAGTAATGGTGGCGATCTACGTTTTTTTGCAGGACTGCGACATTGCGGCGGACTGATCGGACCCCCGACTGACATTTTTGATACTTTTGGGGGGACCAGTGACATAACTACAGTAATCAGTGCTAAAAATATGCACTGTTACTGTAATAATGACACTGGCAGGGAAGGGGTTAACACAGTAAGTGATTAAGGGGTTAAATGTGTACCTAGGGGCGAGTTTCTAATTGTATGGGTGCGGGGCTTGTCAAATGATCTCAAAGACATGTGATTCTATATAGAAGGATCACAGGGGCTCTATGATCATTCCAGGGAGAAGAACGGTCAGCTGTGTTTACAACAGCTGACCGTTCTTCCCTCTCAGAGGGTAGCGATCGCGGGTGTAAGGCGGCAATCGGAGCCACCTGCCCCATGCATTGACATCCCCGCTGCCGGCGGCGCGTGCTCACTCCACTAGCTGCAGGCGCCCGACCGACATATACCTACGCCGGTTTGCGCAGGTGGTCGGGAAGTGTATAAAAAGTACCTGTCACTGCCTATTACTGTCACAAGGGATGTTTACATTCCTTGTGACAGCAATAAAAGCGATCAGATTTTTTTTTTTTTTTTTTTTTTTAAACACAGTGTTAAACAAAAACAAAAAATAGGAATAAAAAAAAATTTAAAGTGCCGCTGTCCCCCTGGGCTCACGCACCAAAGAAAATGCATACGTAAGTCGCGCCTGCAAATAAAAACAGTGCTCAAATCACACATGTGAGGTATCGCCACGATCATCAGAGCGAGAGAAATAATTCAAGCAAAAGACATCCTCTGTAACTCTTAGCTGGTAACCATTAAAATTTTGTAAGCGTCGCTTATGGAGATTTTTAAGTACCGTAGTTTGTCGTCATTCCATGACTGTGCGCAATTTTAAACCGAAACATATTAGGTATCTTTTTACTTGGTGTGACATCATCTTTGACAATATACAAATAAATTGGGCTAACTTTACTGTTTTGTTTTTTTTAATTCAGTGAAGTGTATTTTTTCCCAAAAAATTGCGTTTAAAAGACTGCTGCGCAAGTACCGCGTTACAAAAAATATTATTAGTCTTTGCTAAATATATATATATATATATATATATATATATATATATATATATATATAGTGTTTGGGGGTCCTAAGTAATTTTCTAGCAGAAAATACTGATTTTAACTTGTGAACAACATATGTTAAAAATAGGCTTGGTCCTTAACCACTTACAGATCAGCCGCCACAGATACTGTATACTGCAGCAGGCTGGCTCTCCTGTGCAAACCGCCACATGGGTACAGCAGCTCGCGGGAGCGGGTCTCGGGCATGCGTGCGGACCCGCTCTCTAGCCCTGCATTTAAGCAATGGGTCCAGCGGCCGCGATGGCCGCCGGGAACCCGGCGATCCCTGCAGGGACTGACAGAAGGCGGTGTGTCGTTGCAAACACGGCACACCGCTCATCTGTCACTGATTGAAACAGGGCTCCTGTGTTCCTGTTATTTTGGAAAACAGGAGCCCTGTTTCCATCCACCAAGTCTGGCCCCTACAAAGTTAGAATCACCCCTAGGAACACATTTAACCCTTTGATCGCCCCTGGTGTTAACCCCTTCCCTGCCAGTGTCATTATTACAGTAACAGTGCATATATTTAGCACTGTAGTAATGTCACTGGTCCCCTCCAAAAGTGTCAAAAATGTCAGTTAGGGGTCCGATCTGTCCTCCTAAATGTCGCAGTCCTGCTAAAAAATCGCAGATCGCCTAGCTAGAAACAGTGTGATCTGCAAAAAAATAAGAAGATATTTGTCCATGTTGTTGTCCGGGTATATACCCAAGAGGCATTGTTTAGGGGCTAACTGCACCAGAGAACCCATTTTGTCGTGTAAGAAGGTAATGATTTGTTTCCAGTATCCCTGGAGCAGGGGACAACTCCAGAGAAGGTGGAAAAAGGTGCCCACGGCCGTCCGGCACATCGGGCAGTTTGGGGACATCGCAGGTCGGTAGCGTGTTAGGCCAAGGGGAGTTAGATACGTTCGGTGCAAAATAAACAGTTGAGTAGGTCTGTCAGACAGCCTAGGGGATACCGTTTTACACTTCCCAGGGCGTCATCCCAATCTTGGACAACACTTCTAATAATTATTTTCACCATTCTGTCAGAAATCGTGTGAGGAGCACCTGGTCATGGCTGGGTTATAGTGAAATTATGTTCTTTCCACTTCTGTATTATGGCCCAAACAGTGCTCACTGGAACACTTATAAGTTTAGCAATCCATCTGTAGGGGTATATATACACATACACACATATATAGGTGTAAAAGTAGCAGAACCCTATGCCTGCGCTAATGAGGCAGGCGTCTTTGGAGGCAGGCATAACATCTGAACTTCTGTATATATACACAGACACTTATATGTATTTATACACATACACACATATAGGTGTGATAGGAGCGAAGTCCTATGCCTGCAAATAATTTCATTAGCGCAGGCATAGGGTTCTGCTACTTTCACACCTACAGTATATATGTGTATGTGTATATATACATACATGTGTGTGTGTGTATATATACCCCTATACAAAAGTTCAGATGTCATGCCTGCCCCCAAAGACGCCCAAAAAATGCCCAAAAAAACGCCTGCAACAAAAAAACGCCCAGGTGTGTTGTTGCAGGCGTTTTTTTTGGGCATTTTTTGGGCGTCTTTGGAGGCAGGCATAACATCTAAACTTCTGTATAGGGGTATATATACACACACACACATATATGTATTTATACACATACACACATATAGGTGTGATAGGAGCGAAGTTCTATGCCTGCAAATAATTTCATTAGCACAGGCATAGGGTTCTGCTGCTTTCACACCTATATATATGTGTGTATGTGTATATATACATACATGTGTGTGTATATATACCCCTATACAGAAGTTCAGATGTCATGCCTGCCTCCAAAAACGCCCAAAAAATGCCCAAAAAAACGCCTGCAACAAAAACGCCCAGGTGTGTTGTTGCAGGCGTTTTTTTGGGCATTTGTGGGCGTCTTTGGAGGCAGGCATAACATCTGAACTTCTGTATAGGGGTATATATACACACACACACACACACATATATGTATTTATACACATACACACATATAGGTGTGATAGGAGCGAAGTCCTATGCCTGCAAATAATTTCATTAACGCAGGCATAGGGTTCTGCTACTTTCACACCTATATATGTGTATGTGTATATATACATACATGTGTGTGTGTGTATATATACCCCTACACAGAAGTTTAGATGTCATGCCTGCCTCCAAAGATGTCCACAAAAAAGCCCAATAAACGCCTGCAACAAAACGGCCAGGTGTGAAAGTAGCGAAGCCACCATCCTGCTCTACTGCAATTCTAATACAAACGATCTTTTTTCTATGGTGGTCACCCTGACATGGAAGGGTTTGGTCACCCTGCCATAGTAGTCAGAGTCAGTTAAACCTACACTACACTACAGTCACCCTGACACTTAATACTTTTCCCTATAGAAACTAGATTATTAAATCTAACTATAGTGGAAAATAGTACCCTAACTACACTAGATATCCCTTTCCTCACACTAATAATAGCTAAATGACACTTTTGAAGCAGGAGTAACAGGACTGCTTCCACTCTCTTCCACATCCCTGTATTACAATGCTAGAGATTTGGCGGGGCTATCTTATATACTGGGGGGCGTATTCACTACTGATTGGCCTCTGGACCCCCTAGTCACTCCAATCACATTCCTAGCATCCTCCTGCCCCCTCAGTTGGCAGAACTGATGGTTCTGGTCCAATCACTGGCTTTTAAAGCCCAGTTCCTGTTCCATTGCATTTTGGTCGGTTCTGGTTGCCGAATTCCGAACTTTTTCAGCAAAAAGTTTGAAATTCGGCCGAATTTCAAACAGTCAATGTTCGGGTCGAAACGATGGTCAACCCGAACCGTTCAATCATCCCTAGTAGTGAGTCTTTGGTCAACAATGGCGAGGCCTGTTCTGAGTGGAACCTGTCCTGTTTAGCCGCTATATGGTCTTGGCCACCGTGCTGCAGATCAGTTTCAGGATCTTGGCAATCTTCTTATAGCCTAGGCCATCTTTATGTAGAGCAACAATTTTTTTTTTCAGATCCTCAGAGAGGTCTTTGCAATGAGGTGCCATGTTGAACTTCCAGTAACCAGTATGAGAGAGTGAGAGCGATAACACCAAATTTAACACACCCCATCCACACCTGAGGCCTTGTAACATTAACGAGTCACATGACACTGGGGAGGGAAAATGGCTAATTGGGCCCAATTTAGACATTGTCACTTAGGGGTATACTCACTTTTGTTCTTCTGTTGCCAGCGGTTTAGACATTAATGGCTGTGTGTTGAGTTATTTTGAGGGGACAGCAAATTTACACTGTTATACAAGCTGTACACTCACTACTTTACATTGCAGCAAAGTTTAATTTCTTCAGTGTTGTCACATGAAAAGATATAATAAAATATTTACAAAAATGTGAGGGGTGTACTCACTTTTGTGAGATACTGTATGTATATATATATATATATATAAACCGTTGTTAAACATTTACAATAAGAGCTATCTAAAGCCATTATAGCTTTCCTTTAAGATACGATTGCGAGAGAGAGAGACAGAATAATGCCAAGCAATTTAACTCTATCAATACCACATTTTCTAGGCCTCCCTCGCACTGCAAATTGATTTTAATGAGGTAATTGTATCAATATCTCCTGTCTTCAGGCAGTTAGTAAACTTCTGATTCTCCCTGCTGAAAATGGACCATTAAAACAAATGTATTTATAGAAGAGCACTCTTTGTTGGGATTGTCTTCGATTAGAGCTTTCTTTTTGTGGCCTAGATAGTTTCCTATCCCACACTTAGATAAGAACACGGTTTGCTGTAATGTGCCATGGGGGCCACTCAGAATGCACTGAGGAAGTTAGAGGAGCGCAGAAGAAAGGCTTTCTCTGGGAACAAACGTCATTGCATATTCCTCCATCCATGAAGAGGACCAATGGGCAATGATGTATACATAAAATAACATAATTAACTGCTTGCCAACCAGCCATCATAGTTTTACAGCGGCGGGTCAGCTCTGTCCCGCGAATCGACGTATCTGTATGTAGCACCCTCCTAGGTAGGTGCTAGAGAGTGAGTATAGTTTTTGGCTCTGTCTGCCTATCAGAGGAGCAGCAGGGAAATCTATATTGCTTTCTGCCTACCAGAGAGCAGGATCTGTGAGTGAGGTCTGCTCAGTGTGCTCAGTATGTAATTCATTGAGTCTAGAGAGAGTGTTTCACACTGGTCCAATAGGGATTCATGTTGGACAGTGGGAGGAAAATGGGTACATAGGCTTTGATACAGTCCTGGTGATTGCTATTGACAGGCTGTCTCGGTGCATTCTGGGATACTGTATAAAAGCCAGGAGCACATGTGCTGCAGGGTCTTTGGCTGGAGAGCAGAGTCCCGGAGGGAGGGTGGTGGCTGCCTCCTCCTCTGTAGCAGTGGCACGTGGTCACAGGCATTCAGCCTGGGGACCAGAGAAATGGAGCTGAACCCGGAGGTCCAGGAGCTGACTGAGTGGGAAGACACTGGAGACCCTAGAAAAAGAGTATTGTGAGTACAGTGGATCATGTCAAGGGGCCTGACCTGAGGGGGGCCACCCCAAAAGTAAGATAGTCAGGGGACGGGTGTCAGCAGTCCAGAAAGGGTAATACTGAGGAGAGTGTCCCGAAGAGAAATGTAGTTTACCAAGTCTTCGGGCAAGAGACTTAAACCTAAATCTACATAGGTGGCAAGGTGGATCAGCAGCCTGGCTGCATCATCAGATAGGAGTCCTCCCAAATTGTGAATAGTTAATTTGGTGTATCCCACTATTCCCTTCTCCCATCTCAATTTAAAGTAAAACACCAAAAACAACTACATACCCCTGGACTGATCATTGACTGAGCCAAGAAGTAAAGTGTTTAATCTGTGAATGCCAGTTTTGCTAACAGTAACCCAGGGTGTATTATCCAGCAGTCCTCAAGGGGGCAGTACTACATGCAGGGGCGTAACTACAGGGGTTGCAGGGGTTGCGATTGCAACCGGGCCCCGTGCTCCAGGGGGCCCATGCAGCTCCCCTGTACACCTGGATAGGAGGGGCGGCGGGGGCAGCATGTAGAGAAATCAATTTCCTCCTTTTTCCTCCTGTAGCTGCAGGAGGAAAATGGAGGAGATTGGTTCCTCTGTATGCTGCCCCCGCCACTCCTCCTATCCAGTTCACTTGTGTTCTGCTGTCTCTCCCCCCCCCCCTCCCCACTGTGCTTCTTCCCTCTCCTGCCGGCTGCTGCAGGGGATGTGTCACAATAGAGAACCAGGAAGGGGTCAGTAAATATGTCATTTACCAGCTCCTTCCTTTTCTGAATGGACTGAGTCATAGTCAGTGACATTGTAAAAAAAATAAATAAAATGATAAAAAATAATACAATTAAAATACCAAAAAATAAAAACTACTGCCACCAGTGGGTGAACTTCCGGAATCGCAAAGGTCACACTGGCGACCAGGCCCTGGCATTCCACCACCGTGGGGAGGAGGCCCCAAGATGGCAGGAAGGGGGCCCACTGCAGAACTTGTGAAAGGATCCCACTGCAGGACCGTAATAAAGGGCCCCATTACAAGAGTAAAAGCCCCAGGATCAGTGGGAAGAGCCCCAGGCTTGAAGGGAAGGGCTCCGCCCAGGGGTCCGGGGGGGCCCTTCATGGTTTCTTGCACCGGGGCCCTGAAGGTTCTAGTTACGCCTCTGACTACATGTATGTCGCTTCACGGGACCGCTAGCGGGGCGCGCGCACGCCATTAGCCACAGGGGGAGTCAATCAGCAGGTCCGGCGGCTACGATCGCCACTGGGCACCTGCGATCGCTCCCCGTGGAGACAGAAAGTCGGTCTGCCGTTATAAACGTGGAAGACTGCTGTTCTGTTAGTTAAGAACACAGGGATCCTGTGTTCCTCCTATTTAGGAACACAGGTCTCTGTGTTCATGCAACAAGTCGAGCCTCCCACATTTAGAAAGCACCCCCTAGGGACACATTTAACCCTTTGATCGCCCCTGGTGTTAACCCCTTCCCTGCCAGTATCAGTAACAGTGCATATTTTTAGCACTGATTACTGTAGTAATGTCACTGGTCCCCCCAAAAATGTCAAAAAATGTCAGTTAGGTGTCCGATCTGTCCACCGCAATGTCACAGTCCCGCTAAAAACCGCTGATCGCCGCCGTTACTAGTAAAATAAATAAATAAATAAAAGTGACATAAATCTTTCTCCTAGGTTGTTGATGCGATAACTTTTGTGTAAACCAATCAAAATTCACTTATTGGGATTTTTTTTATACCAAAAATATGAAGTAGAATACAAATTGACCTAAAACGATGAAAAAAATTGATTTTTTTTGGGAATGTTATAAAGCAGAAAGTAAAAACATTGTTTTTTTTTTTTTTTTCAGAATTGTCGCTCTTTTTTTGTTCATAGTGCAAAAAAAAAAAAAAAAATGGCAGAGGTGATCAAATACCACTAAAAGAAAGCTCTATTTGTAGGAAAAAAAGGACATCAATTTTATTTGGGTACAGCGTCGCACGACTGCGCAATTGTCAGTTAAAATAAAGCAGTGCCGTATCGCAAAAAATGGCCTGGTCATCAAGAGGGTAAATCCTTCCGGTCCAGAAGTGGTTAATAAGGAATTCTCAAATTATGTGGGGCCAGTTTGGGGCTTTCTGTGGCACCAATTTGCCTGATTTTGTTTGAGGGTTGTGGGCTTCTTTTTTTATTTATATTCAAGTATGTATTCCAAATTCCCTTCTACTGCTCTCAGCCTCCTCCAAATTACATTATTTTTCTGACTTCCTGTTAGAGGGTGACTGAATTCATTCTCTATGATCCTACTGTATGTAGGAACGTAGTAGACATGTGCATGGCGAAAAAATTTGGTTTGTTTTGTTTGGATTCGTTAATCTAGTTATTTAGTTTAGTTAAATTTGGTTGATTCGTTTAAAGAGGTTGCAAACCCTCTCTTATTACTTTTACCTATAGGTAAGCCTATAATAAGGCTCACCTATAGGTACTGTAAATATCTCCTAAACTTGTACCGTTTAGGAGATATTTATATTTCATGCAGCCAATGACGTCATGCGCCCGTGCCATTTCTTCAGAGCCCTGTGCAATGACCGGCGGCTCCCGTGCGCATGCGCGGGAGTGACGTCACACAGCTTCTGGCCAGTAGCATAGCCGGAGTCCGCAGACCAGGAAGACGGCTGAAGATGGATGCAGCCTCCAGCGGGGATGAAGAGGGCTTTGTTTGGAGGTAAGTGTCACATAATGTGCTAGTATGTGATGCCTACTAGCACATTATGCATTTACTTTACAGGGAAGAAAAAAAACTAAAAAAAAAAGGAAGAGTTTACTTCCTCTTAAATTCGTATTCGGGATTCATATTCAGAATTCTTTCTTTGTCTTTTTCGAATTTTCTTCCAATTTACCAGGTTTTTTTTCGATTCGAAATGTTCAAATTGATCAATTTGAATTGGCTGAATCGAAAAATGTAGATTTTTTTTTCAATGCGACAAAGAGAACAAACAAAAAAATATATATTTTTTAAATGATTACAATGACTCTTTGAATCATCTTTGGCTTAACAAAAACAGCATTATTTTGAAATGTTACTCTAATAACACGCACAGTTTTTGATTTCAGAAACATTTTTACAGTTCGAATTCAAATGGAATTTAATGTAAAATTATAATGTATTATTAATATAAAATTTATAATTATGATGTAAATTAGAAATTCAGATAAATTTCGTTTCGTTATTCGGAGCATTCAGTAAACTTTGTAATTCGGGTATTCAGACAAATCCGAGTCTCCAAATAACAAAAAATGTGTCCAAAGATTTATTCAGAACGAAATGAACCGCACATGTCTAGAACGTAGTCACCCTCTCTTGTTTGCTCTCGAGATGGACTATGGGATTTGTAGTGTGCAGAGGTGTGTACATGACTGCAACCAATGTGCACTGACATTAATTATATTATTATTATATTTATTATATTTATTTATTAGTGGCAGATTATTTATTTATTAGTGGTAGATTCTCTTTTTTTTGCTTGTCGACTGCAACCTCTAGAATAATTCAACATTCCTCACCTTGATTCTCCATGCTGAGAGAGCTTTCATTTATGGCTTGTTCACACTAGCTGGGATGGGGATGGTAAAACCTTGCAGTTGGGCTGCTCTTTTACTGCCATTACCCTCTTTAGCTGCAGAGGCAGCGGCCAGGAGTGTACACATGCCATGGCTGCAATGCTTTGCTTCGTGGCCATGGAAGGATTTGACGGGCATAGTGCCCGGGTGAATGGGGTTTCTCTGCAAACACCCCACAGCTTGCACCCCCCAACCTTTTGACATTGGAACGACAGATGCCTATTAGCAAAAGTATGTAGGCATAGGACACACTCCCCCTTAAAGGATAATTGTACAAAAAAAAAAAATGATTAATTTATTACTTATTTACCATTACTATTCTTTTAGACCCCGTTCACACTGGGGCAACGCTACTTGCCAGGGAGATCTCACAGGTCTTATCATTGAAGTCAATGCAGGTCGCTCCAGGTCGCCCCAAAGAAGCTCCGGACCCTTTTTCTAAGTCGGAGCGACTTGTGTCGCTCCTATTAGAACGGGTCCACAACTACTCTATGGCAGGCGACCTGTCAGGCGACCAGGTCACCTGACAGGTCGCCCCAGTGTGGGTCTTATACTGGCTTTTGAAATTTACAATACAAATGCAGCAATCTAGAAATCGAATGAAAGGTTTAGCACTGGGAAAAACGTATTTAACCTCCATAGCGGTATTCCCAAGTGTGGCTCGGGGTTAAATTTCAGTGCAATTAGCGGTGACCCCGAGCCACACTCTGGGTACCGCCAGGAGCATCGCTGGATCCTGAAAGAGGGGTTACTTACCTTATCCACGGGATCCAGCGATGTATCCTGGCAATGTGCGGCGGCGGATCTTCCGCCTGATGCTTGTGAGCCCAGGCTTCCGTCTCCTGCAACGTGACGCTCGCAGGGGGGTGGAACCGGTGGCAAATTCAAAAAAGTTATACACAAAAAAAACACTGATTACAATACAAAATAAAATAAATTGACATTAGTTTGCCCCCAAGTGCCCTTTCCTGCAGTTTTACTGTAAAATATATATATATATATAAAGTACAGTGTATACACGTAATTCAAGATATATGTATACACACATATATATATATATATATATATATATATATATATATATATATAAAATATATGTATACGTATATATACAGTGGGTACGGAAAGTATTCAGACCCCCTTAAATTTTTCACTCTTTGTTATATTGCAGCCATTTGCTAAAATCATTTAGGTTCATTCTTCTTCCTCATGAATGTACACATAGCACCCCATACTGACAGAAAAACACAGAATTGTTGACATTGTTGCAGATTTATTAAAAAAGAAAAACTGAAATATCACATGGTCCTAAGTATTCAGACCCTTTGCTCAGTATTTAGTAGAAGCCCCCTTTTGATCTAATACAGCCAGGAGTCTTTTGGGAAAGATGCAACAAGTCTTTCACACCTGGATTTGGGGATCCTCTGCCATTCCTCCTTGCAGATCCTCTCCAGTTCTGTCAGGTTGGATGGTAAACGTTGGTGGACAGCCATTTTTAGGTCTCTCCAGAGATGCTCAATTGGGTTTAAGTCAGGGCTCTGGCTGGGCCATTCAAGAACAGTCACGGAGTTGTTGTGAAGCCACTCCTTCGTTATTTTAGCTGTGTGCTTAGGGTCATTGTCTTGTTGGAAGGTAAACCTTCGGCCCAGTCTGAGGTCCAGAGCACTCTGGAGAAGGTTTTTGTCCAGGATATCCCTGTACTTGGCCGCATTCATCTTTCCCTTGATTGCAACCAGTCGTCCTGTCCCTGCAGCTGAAAAACACCCCCACAGCATGATGGTGCCACCACCATGCTTCACTGTTGGGACTGTATTGGACAGGTGATGAGCAGTGCCTGGTTTTCTCCACACATACCGCTTAGATAGAAGGCCAAAAAGTTCTATTTTGGTCTCATCAGACCAGAGAATATTATTTCTCACCATCTTGGAGTCCTTCAGGTGTTTTTTAGCAAACTCCATGCGGGCTTTCATGCGTCTTACACTGAGGAGAGGCTTCCGTCGGGCCACTCTGCCATAAAGCCCCGACTGATGGAGGGCTGCAGTGATGGTTGACTTTCTACAACTTTCTCCCATCTCCTGACTGCATCTCTGGAGCTCAGCCACAGTGATCTTTGGGTTCTTCTTTACCTCTCTCACCAAGGCTCTTCTCCCCCGATAGCTCAGTTTGGCCGGACGGCCAGCTCTAGGAAGGGTTCTGGTCGTCCCAAACGTCTTCCATTTGAGGATTATGGAGGCCACTGTGCTCTTAGGAACCTTAAGTGCAGCAGAAATCTTTTTGTAACCTTGGCCAGATCTGTGCCTTGCCACAATTCTGTCTCTGAGCTCTTCAGGCAGTTCCTTTGACCTCATGATTCTCATTTGCTCTGACATGCATTGTGATCTGGAAGGTCTTCTATAGACCGGTGTGTGGCTTTCCTAATCAAGTCCAATTAGTATAATCAAACACAGCTGGACTCAAATGAAGGTGTAGAACCATCTCAAGGATGATCAGAAGAAATGGAAAGCACCTGAGTTAAATATATGAGTGTCACAGCAAAGGGTCTGAATACTTAGGACCATGTGATATTTCAGTTTTTCTTTTTTAATAAATCTGCAACAATGTCAACAATTCTGTGTTTTTCTGTCAGTATGGGGTGCTATGTGTACATTCATGAGGAAGAAGAATGAACTTAAATGATTTTAGCAAATTGCTGCAATATAGCAAAGAGTGAAAAATTTAAGGGGGTCTGAATACTTTCCGTACCCACTGTATATATATATATATATATATATATATACAGTGCCTTGCAAAAGTGTTGAGCCCCCTTGAACTTTGCGACCTTTTGCCACATTTCAGGCTTCAAACATAAAGATATAAAACTGTAATTTTTTATGAAGAATCAACAAGTGGGACACAATCATGAAGTGGAACTAAATTTATTGGATATTTCAAACTTTGTTAACAAATAAAAAAACTGAAAAATTGGGCATGCTAAATTATTCAGCCCTTTTCTTTCAGTGCAGCAAACTCTCTCCAGAAGTTCAGTGAGGATCTCTGAATGATCCAATGTTGACCTAAATGACTAATGATGATAAATAGAATCCACCTGTGTGTAATCAAGTCTCCGTATAAATGCACCTGCACTGTCATAGTCTCAGAGATCTGTTTAAAGCGCAAAGAGCATTATGAAGAACAAGGAACACACCAGGCAGGTCCGAGATACTGTTGTGGAGAAGTTTAAAGCCGGATTTGGATACAAAAAGATTTCCCAAGCTTTAAACATCCCAAGGAGCACTGTGCAAGCGATAATATTGAAATGGAAGGAGTATCAGACCACTGCAAATCTACGAAGACCTGGCCATCCCTCTAAAATTTCAGCTCATACAAGGAGAAGACTGATAAGAGATGCAGCCAAGAGGCCCATGATCACTCTGGATGAACTGCAGAGATCTACAGCTGAGGTGGGAGACTCTGTCCATAGGACAACAATCAGTCGTATACTGCACAAATCTGGCCTTTATGGAAGAGTGGCAAGAAGAAAGCCATTTCTTAAAGATATCCATAAAAAGTGTAATTTAGATTCAATAATTTTTATTAAAGTTTGACAAGTAGAACAAGGGTAAGCTGCCAAGTGAGCAAATCAAAGCGGTACAAATGGGTCAAGGCATAACTTTAGATACAGCAAGTACAAACATCATCATAACTTAGCATACGTATACAGGCAAGTGAACTGAGCCATACAATGTGTGACATCATCCCCTGGGCACCCCAAGGGGAACAAACTGTGCCCCAGGGAGATGACAGATGAGAGATCTTTACGGGTTCACTTCCAGCAGCCTAAGTAATCTTACACTCAAATGACTATAACAACATGCTCTGAACTCAGAACAAAGCACCCAGAATTGACCCAGACACCACGGTAAGTCAAAAAGTGTAATTTAAAGTTTGCCACAAGCCACCTGGGAGACACACCAAACATGTGGAAGAAGGTGCTCTGGTCAGATGAAACCAAAATCGAACTTTTTGGCAACAATGCAAAACGTTATGTTTGGCGTAAAAGCAACACAGCTCATCACCCTGAACACACCATCCCCACTGTCAAACATGGTGGTGGCAGCATCATGGTTTGGGTCTGCTTTTCTTCAGCAGGGACAGGGAAGATGGTTAAAATTGATGGGAAGATGGATGGAGCCAAATACAGGACCATTCTGGAAGAAAACCTGATGGAGTCTGCAAAAGACCTGAGACTGGGACGGAGATTTGTCTTCCAACAAGACAATGATCCAAAACATAAAGCAAAATCTACAATGAAATGCTTCACAAATAAACATATCCAGGTGTTAGAATGGCCAAGTCAAAGTCCAGACCTGAATCCAATTGAGAATCTGTGGAAAGAACTGAAAACTGCTGTTCACAAACGCTCTCCATCCAACCTCACTGAGCTCGAGCTGTTTTGCAAGGAGGAATGGGCAAACATTTCAGTCTCTCGACGTGCAAAACTGATATAGACATACCCCAAGCGACTTACAGCTGTAATCGCAGCAAAAGGTGGCGTTACAAAGTATTAACTTAAGGGGGCTGAATAATTTTGCTCGCCCAATTTTTCAGTTTTTTATTTGTTAAAAAAGTTTGAAATATCCAATAAATTTCATTCCACTTCATGATTTTGTCCCACTTGTTGATTCTTCACAAAAAATTACAGTTTTATATCTTTATGTTTGAAGCCTGAAATGTGGCAAAAGGTCGCAAAGTTCAAGGGGGCCGAATACTTTCGCAAGGCAATGTATATATATATATATATATATATACACATACGTACATACTTTAACTTATTTATAGTTATTTATTATATTATAATTTATGATTTTGTGTTTCAAACTTTATCATACCTGAGATGTTATAAAGAAGAACGCACAGTAAAAAAAATCATATGTAAATAGTTGGTTTGGGCTGCTCGTCCTTAAGAATAACAAGCAAAATAATGGTACCGCTTTCAGCACCTAGAATCCGAAACAATCATACCGCCAGGGAGGTTAAAAGATAAATAGTGCATTTTTTTTACAACTATATAGATCAGTCCAAAATTAGGGACAAATGAGGAGGGACAGAGGGACTTTGTTCCAAATCAGGGACAGTCCCTCGCAATCAGGGACAGCTGGGAACTATAAACAACCATACACAATGCAGCAACAATCAAAAGGTTAAAGCAGGCAGTGAGGAGGTGATCCAATGCCTGCCCTAAATGTCTTTAAAATGTGGATCGCCCTTTAGAGAGCAAAGTTAATGTGAGCAAAGTCCTTCAGTTCTATTTTGACACCAGTGTGGGAGTCTAGCTCCAAGGCCTCGCCAAGGAATGTATGTGAGCCGTTTCAGGCTGCTAGGAAAGTCCTGTGTCTGCTGCTGCCAGTGCTGGCTGGGAAGGAGCCCACAGTCGCAGTCTCAGCCTGGACCCCCGCCAGGCCACGCTACAACGCGTTTCACTCTGCCCACTGGAGCTTACTCATGGGGAAGGGGATCATCATCCCCATGAGTAAGCTCCAGTGGGTGGAGTGAAACGCATTGAAGTGTGGCCTGGCGGGGGTCCAGGCTGAGACTGCCACTTGTCTACACGCAGCAAGTCTTGTTCTGATGTTCGTCTCCCGGGATATTCTGCTCCAAGGCCTCCCTGTTCTGATGCAAAGAAAACATGCTGGTAGCTTACCAAGTATGTCACTGCTTTTCAGTGGCGACTGGTGCTTAATTTACTTGAGGGGGCAGCCCACAGCCCCTCCTGCCAGCCAACCACATAACCCCCTCATCGCTTGATCGATCGATCGCCTGTCAGACCCCCCGCCAGCCCCTGCACTTACCCCATGCAGGTGGTGTCTTCACCCCCTGCGTCTCCTCCGGAGTCCTGGCAGTTGATTGTCCTCCCAGCCAATCAAAAGTTAGGACTCGTGGTCAATCGTGTCTTAGAACTCCCAGGCCAATCAGGACTTAGGACCCGCTTCCTGATTGACCGGGAGGAGAAACAGGGAGACATTAGCAAATATTAATTCGCTAATGTCACAAACTGGGTGGGCTTTGGGCACAGTGCTCTGCGCCCGGAGCCCACTCATTTTGAAGTCAATTAGAGCCTCCGGCTCCAATCATGTGTTTCTAAAGAAAATAAAAAAGACCCATTGGAATCCATGTGTCCGGCGCCCTGCATGTAGATTAGGGACCGGGCGCATGGATTAGGATAGCGGCACCCCTGCGCCCTGTATGGACGGGCCGCCACTGCTGCTTTGACAGTGTTGTATCACCTCCTCACCGCCTGCTTTAACCCCTTGGACCCTGCCCTAGTGCGCTGCAGACAAGTACATTGCATGTGGTTTTGCGGCAGTTGCGGAGCGGCCCCCAACCCCTTGGGTCACATTCTGTGGGTGGTAGCAACAATGGGGTAAAATTCCTATCATGTGTACACCTCCAGCCGCTGCCTATGCAGCCAAATGTGGGGAGTGGGAGAGGTGGTGAGGTGGTAAAACTGCGAGGGTTATGCCCCTCATCCGTGAACAAACCCTAGGGATCACACCATACACATTACAATCTGACCATACAATCTTTGTACAATCAACTTTAGATTTACCAAAACCATGTAATATCAAGACCTACCTAAACTATCCAAACAATTTGTATCCATTCAGGAAGTACATAATTGTTGGTAGATCTAATAAGTGCCGGTTCACATATATGCGGTGCGGGAATCCTACGAATCCACTGCGGGTTCCCGCATCGCACTTGACTCGCAGGCAGTTCACACTGCCATATGCAAACCGCTGGGGGTGTCAATACAAAGTTAACGACACCCCCAGATCAGTTTGCATATCGCAGTGCGAACTGTCAGTGAACACCCATGCGATCCGATTCTGGTGCAGACCAAAAAAATGGTCCTGTGTGACTTTGGTCCGAAAAATGGTTCTGTGCGACTTAGGACTTTGGGTGGACCAAAAAAATGGTCCTGAGTGCGACTTTGGACTTTGGGTGGACCAAAAAATGGTCCTGTGCGACTTTGGACTTTGGGTGGACCAAAAAAATGGCCCTGTGTGACTTTGGGTGGACCAAAAAAAATGGTCCATTGCGACTTTGGTCCGAATGCGATGCAAATTCAGCCATACAATCTGTATGGCTGAATTTGCAACGCACAGACATCGCATGTGATTTGCAGAGCAGTGCGCTGAAAATCACATGCGATTTCTGACATCGCTGAAGTGTGAACCGGCACTACAGGAGATTGTACAATCAGCTTATAATGTGTGTGGTGAGCTTTAGACAACTAAGGGACAGCCAGCATTTGGGGTCATTAATGGCATCAATGAGCAATAACTGATAAAATTCACAAAATCGCATAGCTGCAAGCGCTAAAAAGCAGCTAGCACCAGCAATTGTCGCACTGTTTGCATTATTAATTCTACTTTGAAAAAAATGGGAAATCCGGATGTTGGGGCTAATGGCGGTAAAGTGAATCCATTGATTAAACGCACGGGCGAACCTAGTGAATCATTTTTGCAAATGTGGCGAATCGATCATTTGCCTTTTTAATAATATGCTCCGTAACGTGTTCCTGTATGTGAACGCACTCGCTTTTCTTACACCTTAGGTGTAACTAGTTAATAATTAATGGGATGTTTTATTGGTTCCAGGATATGGCCACACTACACAGCTTTAATATATATGTATTATATATGTATTCGGAGAAATCGTATTATGAGATTTTCCGAAAGGTCACTTGTCTCCTAATCCGAGGCAGCTTTCCTCTCCTTGCTCCCTCTGGTGGAGGAATTGGGAAGAGCAGGGTCTTGCTGGGTTTGCTTTGCTTTGCCCGCTGTGATAGAAGAGCTGGGATCAATAAAACCACAAGAGGAGGAAATGCCTAAGGTGATTTCAGGGGGTTTTCAGAAATCACAACAGTGACAGTTGTACTAATCTCAAATTCCAAGGCAGTCTCTCCAGAGTCCCGGCAGCCAGGGCTGATTTCATACTTGTCACTTTCTTCAAGCAAGTGAATATATTTTTTTCCCTCTTTTTAAGGACAAGTTTGCAACTGCCGTAATGAGAAGCAGAAAACAATTAACTCTTCTGAACCACTTTAATTTTTAAAAAGTTACCGATTCGGTTCATAAACACTTACGCTAAATGTATTTTTATTTTCTTTTTAAAGTGGACCTATCATTAAAAACCACACTTCACATAAATCATTAAGGCAGGTGAGCATTACTAAAGCACGCTATAGTTTAAGTATAAAACGACTTCTGTATTGACTAAAAAGAAATAAAAAAAAAAATCTGAGCTCCAATATGTCACTTACTGACACAGTCTCCAGCGCCTGCATTGTGGGTGTTTGACATCATTAGAAACTGCAGAAAGTCAAATGCTTTTCATCAGAAAGTGAAATAAGAGGAATTAAATAAAGTATGATTGGCTCCATGTGCTTCTTTTATTAAAGAGACCCTGTCACCTTCATCATCTGGTGATGACGGGGCCCCTCTAAATTTTACCAATTAACCATCTTGTTCTCACCTTCACAGTGATCCTAAGCTGTTCCTTTTCTATGACAGGCAGCCATCACAGAATACCCAATGTGTTGGTCATTACATGGGGAGATGATGTCATAGAAACATTAAAGCATGCGGGTGGCGGAGAGCACAGGGGGAGCACATGGAGAGGTGGAGAGCACAGGGGGGAGGGGGAGAGCACAGGGGGGAGGTGGAGAGCACTGGGGGGGGGTGGAGAGCACTGGGGGGGAGGTGGAGGTGGAGAGCACTAGGGGGGAGGCGGAGAGCACTGGGGGTAGGTGGAGAGCACAAGGTGGAGGTGGAAAGCACATGGCGGAGGTGGAGAGCACGGGGGGAGGCAGAGAGCACAGGGCAGAGGCAAACAGCACGGGGGAGACAGAGAATACTAGGGGGGAGGGGGAAGCGGAGAGCACTAGGGGGGAGAGGGGAGGTTGAGGGAACTGAGGGGAGGCGGAGAGCACTAGGGGGGAGGCGAAGAGCACTGGGGGGCTGAAGAGCACTTGGGGAGAGACAAATAGCACAGGGGAGAGGCGCCGAGCACAGGAGGGAGGCTGAGAGTACGGGAGGTGGTGGAAAGCATGGGGGAGAGGTAGAGAGCATGGGGGAGAGGCGAGCACCTGGGGGGAGGCGGAGAGCATGGAGGGAGGCAGAGAGCATGGGGCGGAGGTGGAGAGCACAGGGGAAGCAAAGGAGAGAGGTGGATAGCAGAGGGGGAGGTGGAGAGCAGAGGGAAGAGGTGGAGAGCACTGGGGGGGAGGTGGAGAGCACTGGGGGCTATGTCGAGGTGGAGAGCACCTTGGGGGAGGCGGAGAGCACAGGGGGGACGCGGAGAGCACAGGGGGGAGGTGGGGAGCGTGGAGGAGAGGCGAGCACATGGGGGAGGCGGAGAGCACATGGGGGAGCACATGGGGGAAGCGCAGAGAACAGGGTTGAGGTGGAGAGCACGGGGGGAAGGTGGAGAGCACTGGGGTGAGGTGGAGAGCACTGGGGGGAGGTGGGGTAACATTCCTTCTTCAGGGATAACATGCGTCTTGTAGGCACCTAGTTGTTTATCATGAAAGCCAATCAAAATATACTTAACAGCCAGAGTTTAAAACCAAGGGTGGGATAACTGGCAGCAGGGAGAGATGAACACGTAAGGAGAAATCATCCCGGAGTCCTCCACAAACAGCAATTCCTCCAACAAGATCCAAAAAGGCCCAAAACAAGACCAGCACATGGGGATAAGTAAGGTTAAACTTCTAGGTCTGTATATAGTCAAAGAAACAAAGAGAAACCCAAAGATAAGGGAAAAATCTCCATGGTTTGTGCTCACAGCTTGGAAGAAAACAGCACAGCGACATCCTCTATGGACAACCCTTGAGGGATGTCCATTTAGTGGGGACATTGTCTTTTTGCCTAGGAATTTAGGGATGAGACCTACTTTTTAATCCAAACCCTCAATCCCCCTCTTCCGTCTTCATGTAGGTAAAATTAATATCTCCTAAACATGCATCGTTTAGGAGATATTCTAGCGAGCAGCAGCCGGTGACACCACAGGCGCATGCGCTCTGAAGGAACAGCATACTCGTGCCATTCCTTCAGAGCGCTGTGCTGCGGCACTGATTCTTGCAGGCATGCCTGAGAGTAACGTCATCGTGGCTCGGCTATTCAAGCTGCCGGAGCTCGTAAAACTGGAAAGAAAACCAGGTGAAGATAGAAGTTCTGTCAGCGGGCAGCACCACTGGGGGGCTTCGTTCTAAGGTAAGAATTTTATAATGTGCTAGTATGCAATGCATACTAGCACATTATGTAATTGCCTTGCAGGGGATTTTTTCCCCGAATGCCATGGTTTTCTTACCGCTTTAAAGTAGAACTAAATGCAAACTTTTTTTTTTTGGTTAGAGTGAGGGAGGATTATAACACCTTTCAGTGTTTTTTTTATTTGCAATCTGTGTCCCTTTGGGGAGATTTCCCTTCACTTCCTTTTCCATAGCCACAACAGGAAATGAGAGGAAGTCCATCCAAAGTGAGGGAATCCCTGGGTGTCCCCAGAACTAGTGTCCTCATTAAATGATTTTTCCTCTATTCCTGTTCTGGTGACTAACCAAAATTTGGGATTTTCATTCACTTTCAATGATAATGGTAAACAGGATGAACAGCGAGGGTGAATGTCCCTAAAGGGGACACAAACAGCAACAAAAACCTGGCAGGTGTCCTAATCCCTTTAAAAATGAAAAAACAAACACAAGGGCGCACCGGCCTAGTGCATTATCCTCTAAAAAGGTTTATTCAAACAAAAGGTATAAAAATACTGACAAATGAGTTCTTGGTAAAAGCATATCAAATAGGTACGTAGTCATCAGCATCAAGATCAAAGGCTGAACCATCCCCTGATGCTGGAAAGGTTTACAAGTTTCGAGGCTTAGCCTCTTGCTCAGCCCCCATACAGTTAGAAACACACCCCTAGGTACACATTTAACCCCTTGATCACCCACAGTGTTAGCCCCTGCGCTGCCAGTGTCATTATTACTGTAACAGTGCCTATTTTTAGCACTGATTACTGTAGTAATGTCACTGGTACCCCCAAAGTGTCAAAAATGTCAGTTAGGGGTCCAATCTGTCTGCTGCAAAATGTCACAGTCCCGCTACAAATCGCAGATCGCCGCCATTACTAGTAAAAAAAACAATAAAAATTAGATAAATCTTTCCCGTAGTTAGTAGACGCAATAACTTTTGCGCAAACCAATTAACCACTTTAGCCCCGCTCACATTGAGGCTACTGCGGCAAAGTGCCGCGATCCCGTCCAGCGACGTAGACCTACGTCGCTGGACTCCGCCCCTTGTGGGCGGCGCTCGCGCGCCGCCGGAGGCTCGCTCCCGCTGTGTTCATTCACAGCGGGAGTCGGGCCAGGGGAGGAGCAGCAGCGATTGCCGCTGCTCTGCCCCGATCGTCGGGGATCGAGTCTGGAGTTCCGCCCGCTGTGTGTAAACACAGCGGGCGGATCTCCATAGTGACAGGGACTGACAGATCGGAGTGTTCAGCATAGCTGGACATCTGATCTGTCCTTCTGTCACACAGTCACCTCCCCCCCCCCCACACGTCAGTAAGCACCAGGCATACATTAACCCCTCCCTCTCCAATAAAATTAACCCCTTCCCTGCCAGTGTCATTTTTACAGTAACAGTGCATATATATAGCACTGATTACTGTAGAAATGTCACTGGTACCCCCAAAAGTGTCAAAAATGTCAGTCAAGGGTCCGATCTGTCCGTAGCAATGTTGCAGTCCAGCAAAAAAAATCGCAGATCACCGCCATTACGCGTTAAAAAAAAAACACCAAAAATGACAGAAATCTTTCCCTTAGTTAGTAAACGCAATAACTTTTGCGCAAACCAATCAAAATACGCTTATTGCGATTTTTTTTTACTAAACATAGGTAGCATAAAACAAATTGGCCAAAAATTTAAAAAAAATTTGATTTTTACATTTTTTTTGGGGGGAATTTCATATAAAAAAATGTGAAAAATATTTTTATTTTTTCAAAATAAACGCTGTTTTTTTGTTTATAGCGCAAAAAGTAAAAATCGCACAGGTGATCAAATACCACCAAAAGAAAGCTCTGTTTGTGGGAAAAAAAGGACGTAAATTTTGTTTGGGTACGGCGTCGCACGACCGCGCAATTGTCAGTTAAAGTCGCACAGCGCCGAATCGCAAAAAGTGGCCTGGACGGAAGACAGCAAAATCCTCCGGTGGTAAAGTGGTTAAAATACGCTTATTGCAATTTTTTTTACCAAAAACATGTAGCAGAAAACAAATTGGCCTAAAATGTTAAAAAAAAATTGATTTTTTAAATTTTTTTTGGGGGGGGGGGGGGGGAATGTTATATAGCAGAAAGTGAAAAATATTTTTATTTTTATTTTTTTCAGAATTGTCGCACTTTTTTTTGTTTAAAGCGCAAAAAATAAAAATCGCACAGATGATCAAATACCACCAACAGAAAGCTCTATTTGTGGGGAAAAAAAGACATCAATTTTATTGGAGTACAGTGTTGCACGATCGTGCAATTGTCCGTTAAAATAAAGCAATCGCAAAATATGGCCTGGACATTAAGGGGGAAAATCTTCCAGTCCAGAATTGGTTAATAGAATACATAAATTTGAGAAATTTAACTGGAGCTCCCAATAACAGTCCCCGCCCCTGACACGCACTGCTATTTAAAAAAAAAAAAAAACCAGCATGCAGATGAGCCGCCAGTCTCTTCCAGGCATTTGGGAGCTTGCAGAGACTGGCTGCGCATGCGCACAAATGCCCCTAGCTTCTGGTGGATGGGCATCGTAGTCCCCATGGCATTTGTGTGCATGAGTTGTGGCTTACTAACACACTGCCCCCTGGGATAGCTGTAACATAGCAATTCCAGGAGACGGGGCCACAGGGTTAGAAACGGACCCCGAGTGATGCTGTTATGTGCCTGCCATACACGTCTATTCTGTAAGGTTTACATCTTCGTGTGCCAATAAAGGTTGTCTATGCTGCACTTAGAGGTGCCTTCTCCTTTTCTTGTCTTATAGCAATTCCAGGGGGCAGAGGGGCCCAGCCTATACGGAAAACATGAAAGTGAAGGAAAATTCACAAAAACAGAAAAAAAAAAAGAAAGATGGATTCAAAAAAATAAAATTTTTTAGAATTTATGGAAGGGGGAGGGGGCAGGGACAAAGTAAGAAAACATTGTTTAGGTGAGTTTATTCCACTTTAAAAGAAAAATATCGCAATAACAAAATACCGAACAAGCCGCTCTTCCCAAATCAAAGGCAATCAATAATTTCATTTGTAAATTAAAGAAAATGAAAATGATGTTTAGAACTAAAAATCAAAAAGAAAAACTTGAAAGTCTGGCAGGCCAATAACACACTGCACTACAAGCAGAATGCCTTAACGAGGAGAATTCCAGCTTCTGCCTAATCAGCATTATCCCAGCTCTGTATAAAATTAAAATTAGCCTCACGTTCCACAAATTCACTTCATTAACTCAGTCAATACAACAATAAACTTGTGGTGTAAATATGGATAATTTCTTATTGAATTTGTGTATTTAATTACCAAGCAGGGCTCTTCGAATTTTATCACCCCCAGTGCTAGCGCATAGATCTTCGCTTATCCACTCGGGGTGGTAGAAGGGTAATTGGAAAGCGCAAGAACAAATTGTGGTCTTATGGCCAAGTGTCTACAAAAAGAGAAAAATAACACCAGCCTGCAACATGTACATGCTATTAGATTTAAATTCTAATAATAATAGTAATTAAAAAAAAAAAATATGTATGTATTTGCAGAAGTAAGGCTATGCAAAAAAAAAAGAAAAAGAAAAATCACGTTTCAACAAAAAAAGGGATGCAAGTGATGTAGTTTGCGGATTTTACAGCAAATTTGCCAATTTCACAGCAAATTTACTGAATAAGGGGACATTTTCAATTCTGATCAATGAGCTGCTTAGGAATTTTTTTATTTTATTTTTTTCTTGTAATTGTTTTTTTTTTTTGTGTGTATTAATCTTACAATCTTACTTCCGTACAGTTGCTATGCATTTTTTTTATTTTACTTTTTCACTGTTTATATTTTTTTCTTTTCTTGACGGGGAAGAACAGGTCCAGAGTAATTGATAGGAGCCTCCGTAATCTTAAAGTGGAACTAAACTCTCTCAATCAACATTGACTATTTGTATTCCCTATGCTGCTGGCATTAGTAAATAGATAGGAAAGTAAATAATATTTTCTTCTTTTAAACTTTTTTTTAAGATTTCTTCAGTTGTTTCCTGGTTTCTAGCCTAGGCCGGAATTATGTCATACATCCCAGGAGTTTTTATGGGCATTTTTTTTCTTTCCTCTGGAGGAAGAGATAAGGGAAAGGGGGGGGGGGGATTGTCATTCTCAGTTGAGCTCACTCTCCTGCCCACATTCCTGATCCTGAGCAAAGGGCAGAAGGATCTAGGATGTCCACAGCTAGAAATGCTGGGGGTGGGGGGGGGGGGGGGGTTAAAAGCAATTTCTCAACAAGATAAAGTATGGAGAAATAGATTGATGGGTAAGTTTGCTCTGAATATGAAAAATTAATTAAACAGTGTTTTCCGTTTGTGGTGCTCGGATACAGTTTAGTTCTGCTTTAAAACCACTTGCCGACTGCCTAACGCCGATCTACGTCGGCAGTCAGCCCCTCACAGGCAAAGTGACGTAGGGCTACGTCACTAGCTTGTGAGGGTCTAGGGAGCGAGCGCGCTCCCCCGGAGGCGCGCTCCCGCTCCCGCGTGGTCACGGACCCCCCCGCGCGTGTGACCAGCGGACCCGATGTCCGTCCGTCACTCGGCGATCGGCGGGGGAGAGGGAGAATGTCAGGCAGCTTGTGTAAACAAGCCACCTGTCATTCTCCTCGCTGTAAAGACACTGATCAAACGGATCTAGTATGTAGATCCGTTGATCAGTGTCCTTACAGCTCAAGCCACAGCCAATCACAGTAGAAAGCACGCCCCTAGGGATACACACAGCCCCTCCCTCCCAAATAAAGTTAACCCCTTCACAACCAGTGTATTTTTACAGTAACAGTGCATATGTATAGCACTGATTACTGTAGAAATGTCACTGGTAACCCCAAAAGTGTCACAAATGTCAGTCAAGGGTCCGATCTGTCCGCCCCAATGTCGCAGTACCGCAAAAAAAATCGCAGATCGCCGCCATTACGCGTTAAAAAAAAAAACAACAAAAATGACAAAAATCTTTCCCTTTTTTAGTAAACGCGGTAACTTTTGCGCAAACCAATCAAAATACGCTTTTTGCGATTTTTTTTACCAAACAT
This sequence comes from Pelophylax lessonae, assembly GCF_965119305.1. Taxonomy (NCBI): domain Eukaryota; kingdom Metazoa; phylum Chordata; class Amphibia; order Anura; family Ranidae; genus Pelophylax; species Pelophylax lessonae. The sequence goes on from NC_138775.1 coordinate 59,936,857, forward strand.
ATGTAGCATAAAACAAATTGGCCGAAAATTTTAAAAAATTTTGATTTTTAATTTTTTTTTGGGGGGAATTTCATATAAAAAAATGTGAAAAATATTGTTATTTTTGCAAAATTGACGCTCTTTTTTTGTTTATGGCGCGTGATCAAAAAATCGCACAGGTGATCAAATACCACCAAAAGAAAGCTCTGTTTGTGGGAAAAAAAGGACGTCAAATTCGTTTAGGTACAGCGTCGCACGACCGCGCAATTGTCCGTTAAAGTCACGCAGTGCCGAATCGCAAAATACCCCCTGGTCAGGAAGGGGGTAAAATCTTCCGGGGCTTAAGTGGTTAAGAACCCTTTATAAAGTCCACTGAATCCTTAAAAACGACCTCATTTTGCCAATTTCAATTTTAACCAATTTTTACTGCAGCAGGTCGGCTCTGTTCCGCGAAAGGCATAATTGTATGTCGCTGCGCGGGACGGCTAGTGGGGCCGCTAGCGCCCCCATTCGCCACAGTGGAAGCCGATCAGTGGGTCCGGTTTACCATTATGTAGTAGGTACTTATTACTACACCTAAAAGTGCACTGCATGGAGAAATTTGTACATTAATTTCCAAATAAGCTTTTGTGCGATATGTTTTTTTTTTTTTAAATTAACAAAATTAAACATTTTTATTTCCTCGAAATTTTAATGAAAATCAGAAGATTTCTGTGAAATGTTTCCATTTTGGTGAACTGCAATGTAGTTAAAGCAGATATTTTTCCCTATGGGTTTTTTTTTTATTGTCCAGGTAAACAGTTATTCTGGATTGAGGAGAGAACCCTGATAAATTAGGGAGTAAAAATGCAAGGTTCAAATTAATGGGGAAGGTGAAATTAAGTTTGTCTTTGGTGGTTTGGGTGCAAAGGGCTTTAATGGACCTTGAGGGTTATGGAAACCTCTCCAACTATCTTAAACATGTTTTTATGCCAAAAAATGACCCTCCTTAGCCCCATTATTTTTAATTTTTTCACAGCAGACAAAAAAACAGGCAGCAAAAAAAAACCTGTACACAAAAAAATTTTAAGAGATAATACACAAGTAATGATTAAATACACACAATAAAAGGAAAAAAACACAAATACTGTAAATTCTCTATGTTTTCACGCAAGATGTACACAACTTCTACTCAGGGCTTTTTTTTCAGTGGGAACATGGAGGAACGCAGTTCCGGCACCTCTAGTCTGAATTATGCAATGGCAAAGGGGTGCTGGGGTCAGTGGGGTGAGCTGAAGGGCCTATTGATGCTGGCTGCTGGGGGGATCTATTGTTGCTGGGGTGAATCTATTGTTGCTGGAGGGCATTTTTTTGTGGGTGGGGCTATTGTTGCAGTGGAGGATTTATTGTTGCTTGGGGGAACTACTGTTGCTGGGGGGCTATTGTTGCAGGGGAAGATTTATTAGGGGGGGGGCGATTGTTGCAGAGGAAGATTTATTGTTGCTGAGGGGATCTATTGTTGGGGGGGGGGTCTATTGTTGCTGATTCCAGGGGATCTATTTTACTGCTTATATAGTTATCTTTAACAAATTCCATACAAATTATCTAGAACCACAACATGATACTTGGTTCTGTATTCTCTAAAAGGGGGTTACTGGTGGGTGGTAGAGGGTGAAACCAAAGGACAGCGCTCGGAGGTGGGTAGGGGGTGGAGACAAGGGGTGACTCAGAAGAGGGGAGTACCTGCACCTATTCTCAGAGAAAAAAAGCCCTGCTTCTACTTAGGGTTCACACTTTTTTCCAGTTAAATAAATGAGAAAATGTTGTGTCACTGATTCATCTCACTTTCTCCATGTCTGGAAGGCTATAATGTTATATACTTCTAAGAGGTTATCGGATGTGTAATGGTGTCTGATACCTTATATGCCATTCATGACACGGGTGACGGGAGTTATTTTCTTTTGTAATTTTTACCATCCATATATAATAAAATGTGGTGATTTTATATTCAGTGTGTTGTTCATTCCTTAAATTAATATTGCACCCAAAAAGTCTCATTATCTAGTTGTGATATTTTTCTAGGAAATTTTTGGTGATGTGGTGCATGATGCAGCCCTTGAAAATGAATTAAAAAAATTAAAAATGTATAACTCTTGGGTAAAACCCTGAACTAAATACACCCCCAAAGAAAAAAGTTCTTAATGTGGAAGTAAACCCTTTTTTGAACTTGTACCTACAGGTAAGCCTCTAATGCATCACATACTAGTACATTATGCCAATGTCTTACAGGGTTAGAAAAAAATGCAGTTTACTACCGCTTTAATAAACAAATAGGTTGTTTTAGGCAAATTTTGCCTATGCAGCTCATTTAGCAAAATTAGGTTTACTACAATCTTAACACTAGTTTTCACCCATTGTAATAATTGTATCCATATGCACAATGCAGGGGGGGTTTCCTTTCCTATGGAATATGCCATCCAAAAAAACGCAAGCTAATTTGTACCTCAGAATGCCTAAAACACAAAGAGACGCAAGGAAAAATGCACTGAAAAATGTATATGACAAAAGGTATGCCCTTCCAAGAAGAGAAGTGTGAAAGGGTGCTTACCATGCACAAGCAAATGTGTTAATAATCAGTTTCTAATACTAAGGAAACAACATATGCGCTGTACAGTAGGTTATTTGTCAAGTCCTTTAAAAAAAACCAACCAGCTGTGAACTTGAATAATGATTTTTTTTTTTAAGGGCTTACGTCTGTGCCGTGCAAATTACTGATGGTAATCTAGCTTACAATTTGCATTTAAATATTTTTTTCTGTCCCATCAGAGATTGAATAGACTACATGTGACCAGAACATGAGAATTTTGAAGAACATGATGGAAAACAGGGATCGGGTTGAACACAAGTCACAAACTACCCATAGCCTATCACTATCACTTATTTTTTTAAAAAGGATGTCTAAGGAAATGTTGTTTAAAAATAGGAAGCTTCTGAATTCAATATTTATTACCATCTGACGGATTTAACTACTTTTATTGTAAAAGGAAAAAGGTTGATCATAGGACCTGCTACCCCCAAATAATAGGGTGTCCATGCCCAGCATGGACACTCACAATGAAGGCCCCTTGAACCACCTTTAGGGAAAGGGAGCCTTGATGCTGGAAGCATGGCGTCACTGTGGGTGTGAACCTAAAAGAGAAGTTAAGTAGCTCCCTTGGGATTGGCTACAAAGACCTGAGGTGACTGGGTGGAGCCTGAACTCTAGGGAAAGGCTACGCTGGGGCACATCCAACTGCTCTAAGGAGATTCCGCTGTTACAAGAGTTGCCCATCTCCCCCCCCCCCCCCCCCCCCGCCCATTGTGATGTTTTGTCACAGCTTTATTGGCAGTTTTGACCTTCCCAGTAATTGATGTTGCTTTATGGGCTATGCCCTCAAGTTAAATTCTGGGGTCAGTTTAATGTTTGTCTGGCACTGATGGTAAGGACAGGCCTCTTGGACTATGTAAGTTTATGTTTTATGGGTGCTCACGGTAGAACTGTGACTGGCATTGTTGTCGGGTGCTCACAGTATAACTTTGGAAAGTTGTTACTTTTGCAAAGTTCAATAAAGCTGTGGCTTTGCCCTATTTCCAACTTAATCAGATTCTGTGTCTTTTTGAGGGACAAGGTATTGGTTTATTAGCTGCTCATAAATGAGCCTATGCTTCTCAGCAGTCATTTGGATGACCTGAAAAGCCTATCTGATCAGGGAAGGTCTACTTGACATGGTTCTCGCCATGGCTTACAGACAGCCAGGCGTGGCCTCCGTTAAAGTACCTAACATGGGATTTGAACCTGGGTACTTTGACATTCTTTCCTGTTATCCTACCTCTGAGCCACACTTCAGCTCATATGGATCCAGTCTTGTTAATCTGATATTGCCTGCACCACTAGGGGACTGGACTTCACCTGAGTATACTCCTGTCTCTCATTGTCCACCTGAAGCTAATTGCTCATTTAAGCAAGCTATGAAACACTGCCTCTCGCTTGGAGCAGTGTCAGTTCATTGCTGATCTTTGTTCCAGATAGTTCTTGTTTGACAGACTTTGTTCCTGTGTTCCTGTTTCTTGAGTGTGTGTTTCAGACTGACTCTGGCTTCCATCCTTACCTTCGCTCCTTGTTGTTCCTGCGACCTTACCTTCCTCTCATCTCCTGCCGGACTCGTGTCATCCAGTGACTACAGTCATTCCTGGACTTCCCTTCCCATTGTATGCCTGTCCTGCTTATTGGAGCACCTTCCCTGCCAAGCCCCCGTGCACAGATTCACAGCTCAGGTGGATTTCTTACCTGGTCACCTTGGACTGTGGATATCTGCAAGGGTGAGCGTACATCTCTGCGTTACAGACTCCAACAAAGGTAAGCCCCGTGACACTACTGTTATCATAGGAGTGGAGGTTTGTTTCTAGATTGTGAATAGGAATGGCTACACACAGGTCCTACATTTTGTATTTCTTCCACATATGACAGTAAAAATATAACTACGGCTAAACCTACTTTAAGTCCCATTTTAAGCTTATTTTTATAAACCTTGTAAAAAAAAAAAGGCTGTATACTTATTTATTGTGAAGCAGCTCCAGCCCGGTCACATGATCTCTCCAGCTGCGGTTAGTGTGTAGAGAAGAGATCAGCAACAATGGCTACAAATGCCTGGGAGAAGTTGTCACCCATAGGGTCACCCATAGGGCCAAAGTTGTCACCCCAAAATTGGCGCTATATAATATGACAAAAATTAATGAATTTAATCATCATTATTGAAATAAATGTCCATACTGTGAAAATTGCCCTTAATATGAAAAGAAGTCCATATCAACATGTATAGAAATAAAACACCAGTGATAATATTCAAATATATAAATTAGCCGCAATGCAGCTGTGCAATTCTTCTGTGATGAAAAAACCTTTACAGCCCAGAGTGAATCCTTCCCCGAAACTAAATTACCAAAAAATCGTGACCCTCAAGGTCATCAACACTTGTGGCATAACCCCGCCAGGGCCTCTGGGATGAGAAGTAGCATGAAGTGTATGGATCCAAAAGGCTGTTAACTCCATGTTCACCTCCACTTGCTACGACTGCTATAACATGCCCATGAAAAAGATAATAATCCTCCATAGTGCAAATTGTATCAATTTTGTTTTAAAATTAAGAGATGCACTTTCAGAAATCCAGACAAAGATGGCATAAAAATAAAGCCAGCCGGCTGATCCAACATCACCCTTCCGGGATATCACGCGGTGAAGTCAGCACGTCGCGAACCGATGCGTTTCGTCACAGATGACGTCATCCTGGGGTACTTATTTCTATACATGTTGATATGGGCTTCTTTTCATATTGTGGGTAATTTTCACAATATGGACATTTATTTAAATAATGATGATTTAATTCATCATTTTTTTACATATTATATAGCGCAACTTTTTTGATATTTGGTTTGTATTGTGTTTGTCTTGCACTTAAGTTGCTGCTCTTTATCTTTTATGTAAGCGAAAAAATTTTCCTGTTTGTAATTTTGGTAATTGGTTTGGTCATGCAACGTCATCTGTCCTTTTTATTCTTTTCTTCAGCATTGCGTTGGTTCTGAATGCTACAGAGAATGGTAAAACCAGCACTGGAGCATGAAGAGGGTAATTACTCTGAGACTTGTGGCTATAAAGATGAATTTAGATTAGTTATCATGTGTTACTGACCTTTGTTTTATTGCCCAACATTACTCAAAGATGTAATAAACTGTTATTTTGTTGTTGTCATTCCACTGAAAACCTTTCGTATAGTAAACACTCTATTCCGAACCCTCATGTGGAAGGGTAAGGCAGCTAGAGTACGTATGGAGCAATTACAGAAACCTCGCGAAGGGGGGGGCCTTGCCCTCCCTAACCCGTGGTTGTATTATCTGTCCTCCCAGTTGCAGCATCTGGTGGGGGCCGTGTCCGGGACGCGTACTGGCGCGGCGCTGGAGGTTATGCAGTGGTTTGCTGGCGCGCGGGGGGTTTACCGGAGGGGCTTGAGGCACAACTTTTTTCTAAACCTAACAAGCGTTTCCCGACATATAGATTACTACAAAAAATATGGGACAAAACTAAACAACTTCAACGAGCCTTGGGTTACACTAATTTTAGCCCGATCTGGGACAATAAGACTTATCCTGAATTGTGTAAGCTGGACCAGGCAGACAGGTGGCGTGCATACGGGGTGACTCACCTTGCCCATATTATGCAGGAAGGGACACTTCTGACTTTTGAACAGCTTAAGGAGCGTTTCTCGCTTCCGGACAGTATGCGGTTTTACTATTTTCAATTACGGCATGCAATGCGGGTGCAGGCAGCCCGGGGACAGCTCTTCCTGTCCTCGACCCCTGTTTTCTTCCTTATGCAACAATATACGGATACCAAGGGCTTCATATCTGGTTGCTATGCCTCTCTTCTGGGTTCGTTCTTGGAAAAGTACCCGAGCTCGGCGTGTGATCGTTGGAGCGAGGATGTGGGGGAGATCCCGGGGGAGCTGTGGGAGGAGGCCTTGGAGGTAGTTCGCAGCTGCTCTCTCAATGTCTCCCACCAGGTGTCGCAGCTTTATATCCTACTAAGAGTGCATCACACCCCCCTGAGGCTTCATGCAATGGGTCTTCGCGACGATGATCTCTGTGGCCGCTGCCAGAGAGAGAAGGGGGACTTGGTTCACTTGGTGTGGAGATGTCCAAAGTTGCACAGATACTGGTCAGCGGTGTTATCTGCCATTAATGGGGCCCTGGGGGTGGATATCCCTAGGGATCCCAAACACTGTATTCTGGGGTTACTGGAGTCGATAGTGGAGGATAGGTTTCTGAGAGAGGCCGCAACTCGGGCACTCTTTCAGGCCCGTTTACTTATCCTGAGACACTGGATAGCACAGGAACCACCTACGTATAGGATGTGGCTGGAACAGATGGCTTCTACTTTGCGTATGGAGAAGGTTATCTACCAGCACAGGGGGGTGCCTCAGAAATTCGCTAAGGTTTGGGGTGTATGGTTGGACAGTCCGGGCATGGCCCCTGATGTTCTAGTTCTGGACCGTTTGTTATTGTTTTTTTTTTTTTTTTTGGGAGGTACTCCTGCTAACTCTTGGTTTGCATGGGGGAGGGGAGTTTCTTGCATTTGCATATGTTATGTTCTTTTTAAAGTGCATCGAACTGTACTTATATGTGATAACCTTGGGGGGGATTGTGACATGGCATGGACTATGTACTGTATATGGCTTGATGTTGCCATCCGACAGTTTTTTCTTGTGTTTGTTTTTTTTTTTTTTTTTTTTTGTCTGCATGTAATGGTGTGAATTTTTCTCAATAAAGTTTTTTTTTTTTTTTTTTCTTGATTTAAAAAAAAACTGTTATTTTGTAAGACAAAGAATTAGGCTCAACACTCAAGCAGCAAATCAAAAATCACAGTTCATGTCCTAACTCAAAACTTAACATTGAAGATTAGAATTAGCGAAAAGCATTTTATTTCAGAACAAACATACCATATCTCTTCTGCAATAAAGGATTCCTACCTGCTTGTCCACAATCTTTTTAAAAACCTTGGGCAATGTGCTGTGCATGTGCAGAAAAATTTACTCCTGTGTGTATGTGCGGGATTTACACCATCATAGCACAGCCAATGATGATGGCCAAAGATCACAAACCTGGAAGGAAATGGGGAAAGATGTTGGTGCCAGTGAGGAAGTGAGTTCAAGTAAGTCCTAAGCAGACTTCTTCAATAGACCAGAGCAATGCACAACAACAAATCTGAGACTTTCTCTTGCCTGAGTATGGTAGTTGAAATGTTTGCTGGTTTAAATGAAATTTCGATTTTTATTTCCTCAAAATTTTGGTAAAAATCAGGAGATTTAATCAAGATTTTGATTAAATGTACTGGGGTCAATTCAATTGGGAAGGAGACCTAGAGGCTTTGTAGAGCTTTGGATGGAAAAAGGCCCACATGTTACATGCTAGACTTAATTATTGGTCTCAGCTGTCCACAGGTCTTTATGTATAACTGATGCTCAGGGCTGTCTTTCTTTGCTATGGGAGCCTACTGCTGGTTGAAAAGGCTGAACTCTGACACAACACTAAAAAGGTACATGAGATTCTTCTTTGTTTTGTAGAACTAATAAGATACATCCTGCTACTCAAGAACTGTCCTGGGCTAGTAGCTTGGAGAAGCAGCTGTTTTCTTTGTTTTAGGGCATGGGTGCCCAACCTTTTGACTTCTCTGGGCCACATTGGGTGTAGAGAAATTTTCTCGGGCCGCATATAAAATATATACTATAGGTAACCACTTTACCACCGGAGGATTTTGCTGTCTTACGTCCAGGCCACTTTTTGCGATTCGGCGCTGTGCGACTTTAACTGACAATTGCGCGGTCGTGCGACGCCGTACCTAAACAAAATTTAAGTTTTTTCCCACAAACAGAGCTTTCTTTTGGTGGTATTTTATCACCTGTGCGATTTTTACTTTTTTGCGCTATAAACAAAAAAAGAGCGTTTATTTTGAAAAAATAACAATATTTTTAACATTTTTTTATATGAAACCCCCCCCCCCCCCCCCAAAAATGTAAAAATCAAAATTTTTTAAAATTTTTGGCCAATTTGTTTTCTGCTACCTATGTTTGGTAAAAAAAATCACAATAAGCGTATTTTGATTGGTTTGCGTAAAAGTTATTGCGTTTACTAACTAAGGGAAAGATTTCTGTCATTTTTGGTGTTTTTTTTTTTAACGCGTCGATCTGCATTTTTTTTTTTGCGGGACTGCGACATTGCGGCGGACAGATCAGAACCTTGACTGACATTTTTGACACTTTTGGGGGTACCAGTGACATTACTGCAGTAATCAGTGCTATATACAGTATATGCACTGTTACTGTAAAAATGACACTGGCAGGGAAGGGGTTAATTTTATTGGAGAGGGAGGGGTTAATGTATGCCTGGTGCTTACTAACGTGTGGGGGGGGGAGGTGACTGAGTGACACAAGGACAGATCGGATGTTCAGCTATGCTGAACCATGCTATCTGTCCCTGCCTGTCACTTAGGAGATCCGCCCGCTCTGTTTACACAAGCGGGCGGATCTCCAAACTAGATTCCCCCGACGATCGGGAAAGAGCGGCGGCGATCGCCGCCGCCGACTCCCGCTGTGACTGAACACAGCGGGAGCGAGCCTCCGGCGGCGTGCGCACGCCGCCCACAAGGGGCGGAGTCCAGCGACGTAGGTCTACGTCGCTGGACGATAACGAGCCACATTGCTTCAGTAGCAGCAATGTGAGCGGAGTTAAAGTGGTTAAGGTATATAAGTAATAAAATGCTGCCGTGCCCTTCCTGCGCCGCCGCACCCCCCGCACTAATTTAACACAACTAGAGGATGATCAAATGAAATGGGATCAGTATACAGAGATTTACTTCTTCTGAGAGATACTAAAGGAACACTCTAACCACCATGAACACTTCAGTGATTTGTGGTCATGGTGGTAGGAGTCAGAAACACTGCACATGCTCGCCTCCCCCCTCCCCTCCGAGGCAACCTCTGCCTACTGTTAGTTGGAAGCCGCTGTGGCCATGCCCCAGACCCGACTTCCTTCCTCCCCAGCAAAAAAAAAATTGCCAGGGGGCAGTGGGCCGCATTGCCTGGGGTTTCGGGCCGCATGTGGCCCCCGGGCCACAGGTTGGACATGCCTGTTTTAGGGTATGAACCTGCTGAACAAAGACTTTATGTGTTAAAATTGTGTTTGTTCCCTTGCTGAATAAAAGTGCAGGATAAACCTACTTGGGTTGTTTCTGGGTGTCTCTTTCTTGGGCATGGTTTACCTCTGCAACTAGGAGTTGAGCTTGCCCCCACTTCACAATAAATAAATCAGCTACACACAAAAAATAAATAATTACAATTAAAAATAACACTACAGGGTCTATATATTAAAAAAATTGATGTACAAATGTTACAACCACTTGCACAACCACAACGAAAAAAAGAAAATCACTGGTAGTGCCTTCTGGCGACCATAATATGGTATTGTCCTGATTGAGGTATTTCAAGAAAAGCTCCGCATTGTGGCCACTAGATGGCACTTACAATCATAAGAAATAATCATATTACTCAAAATACAGTGGTTTGTCTTTGAAGCTGTGTGAATATTTGTCACATTCATGCAGCAAATTTTTAAATAAATAGACCCCTAGAAGTAATTTCATAAATGTTTCCACACACCTTTTATACAGGCTTCATACATTTTTTCCAGTTGAATCCAGAACCAGAAAAAAAAGATAATTTTTCTTAGAATTTTTAGTAGCACAGGGATGGGGCTCCGCTCCTTTCACACCCGGGCGTTTTTGTTGCAGGCATTTATTGGGCATTTTTTGCAAATGCAAATAATTTCATTAGCGCAGGGATGGGGTTCCGCTCCTTTCACACCTATATGTGTGTATGTGTATATATACATATATGTGTGTGTGTATATATACCCCTACACAGAAGTTCAGATGTCATGCCTGCCTCCACAGACGCCCAAAAAATGCCCGATAAACGCCTGCAACAAAAACCTCCAGGTGTGAAAGGAGTGGAGCCCCATCAGTGTGCTACTAAAAATTCCAAGAAAAATTACCTTTTTTTTCTGGTTCTGGACATGCTGAAACTTCACAGGTACACATTTTAGACCCCCCAGACACTAAATCCAAAGAAATCTCATTTTTTTTTCAATAATTTTTTTAATAATTGGCTCTCTATCAAAAACGACAATTTTTAAGAACTTTTTTTTGTGTGATTGAGCATGACCCAGAACCATCATATTCTGATTGGCCAAATACAAAGTCGTACAAAGTCGTCTATCATACAAGTCGCGCTGAAGTCGCGCAAAGTCGCGCTGAAGTCACGCTGAAAGTCGCGCTAACAAGTCGCCCCTTAAGAGGCGACTTTCTGGTCACGGCAGTGTGAATGGAGTCTAAATAAAATAAAATAATTACATCACCTCAAAAAAAAAAAATTACACACTGTAAATAAAAAAAAAAACGCTTCCCATCTTTATACATAAATCAAAATAAATATAAATACCTGTATCAGAAGCCTCTGAAAGAAACTGCACAGAGCTTCCCAATGTTTCCAGACCAGTGAAGCTGAGCCTATTTAAGAGAACCGTGAGTCTCTAAAAGGCTAACAAAATATCGCTTACCAGTTACCACAACTAATGGAAACCTCTAGGTACATGACTGCCAGTTTGTATCTCCTGGGGCTGCAGAAACCCAGGTTGCTTTGTGATGGAAGCAACGGCCAACCTTTGTGGTTGTAGAATCTGGTCATTCCCTCCTTTCTCTTGAATTTTATTATTAGTTATTAAGGCCACCCATTACAGTGATTGGCCAGAGATGGTGAGGAGGCCAGAGATGGTGAGGAGGCCAGAGATGGTGAGGAGGCCAGAGATAGTGAGGAGCAGGCCAAAGCCACTGACCACAGGAGTTGGTTGCTTTTTCCATAAAAGAGAGACCTGGGTTTCCAAATGAAATCCAAATGATCATGTGTGGTGAAGGTGCCTGCCTCTTTTGAGGGAGTGCTGGTTCTCTTTAAAAATGAGTTCCACCTTTCAAAACTTTTTTTATGTTACACCCATATTAAGGGTGTAATATGAAACTTGGGGCCATCCTTCAAACCTCCACCCTCAAACTGCCCCTTCCATTTTTGTAAATAGTGGGTACTTCTCTCTGCAGGCATCTGTTGATTTTAGAGTTTGGTTTGCCTTTGCATGGCTAGAGCCACATCATCCATTCACAGATCCATTTACACGGATCTGTGATTGGAAGCATACAGGTCCCATCTTCCCCTATGGCAGAAAGACTCTTAGTTCTCCATAGATCGCAAGTGCAGTGACGTAATCACACTTGCAGTCCATTTTTTTTTCCTCCAACTCCATAACTGAAGGTTCGTATCTCCACATGCACCTACGGCTGGAGGAGTTGTCTGCAGGAGCCTGGGCATTGTACTCGCAATCAACTCATCACAGGTTACAATGCTTTGCAGGCTCCAATGCAAAAAAATAATAAATGCACACTTTAGCTTTTTTGCAATATGGGCACAGGTGAAATTTGCCTTTAAAAGAGAAGTACAGGATTGTAAAAAAAAAATAAACCTACATACTCACCTATCAATCCAATGCTGCAGCTGTCCCTTGCCAGCTCTGCACTGAGAACAGAGCGATCAAACACCGCTATTATCTCAGCTCTCGGGTCCACTCTGAGTCACCACTCTGGGCTCTGCCCCTGCAGTGCTCACTGGAGCACCAGACTGTGGAGGGGGTGGGATTGACTGGCTCAGGTTCAGGTTCTCAGAGGTGCACTGAGAGGCTGAGCCAACCGCCGGTCAGGAATCTGGGTGGATCCCGACAATAGTAGAACCTGGACCGGCTTTGTGGGCTTTAGCCCACTGTCAGCTGATTCTGGGTCACAGGATTGCAGAACTAACTGCACTCCTGTGACCCATAGGAGACGTATGGCCAAGAGAGCTTTGGCTAAACTTCTCCTTTAAGTTTTGCTAAAAATAACATTTCCATCCTTGTGCTAATCTATTATTCAGAAACAAATGGTTTCCACCTGATACTTCTGAAATAGGTATTTACTTGTGACCAGGGCCCTTTAAAGCCCAGGTGAAGTTTATAATTTCTGCGTGCTGCAAAATGACAGCTTTCCAATGTCTTAAGGGTAGATTCAAACGTGCATTTAAATTTCTCTTGCCTCTGAAGCCTGATCCATGGTTGGATCGATGTCCCGCAGCTACTAACAGGCAAGAAGAAAGCGATGCAGTGCCTCCTCACCGCTAGGGTTGCCACCTCATCCCTTTAAACCAGGACACTTATTAACTACACAGGTTCTGAGGCTAATTTAATGCAGATAAAAAGGCACTAGTTGAGTTTAATTACCACCTTAATTAATCAGCCACAGAACCCGTGTAATTAATGTGTGTCCTCGTTTAAAGGGATGAGGGGGCAACCCAACTCACCACCTGTTTTAATCCCATTTTTGCAAACACACTCAACCACATGCATTGTGCATGGTTACGGAGTGTTTGCGGTGCTTCTCCATTGACTTGAATGTGTAGTGTTCGGTGCTTCTCCATTGACTTGAATGTGCAGTGTTTGGCAGACTTGCCTCCCACCAATCGCTCACAACATTTTAATTCAGCTTTGCTGTAGGCAGGAAGCATAGCAGCCGTGGCATGTAAACATCCCTATCCCATATAGCAGGGGTCTGTTGGCGGATGGCAAAATGCAGCTCAACCGCACATTTTTGCCACCCTCCAGCCATAAGTCTAAACAAGACCTAATGTTTTACCTACAATACAGATGCTGCATTGCCACATGCACTGCTACTTCCTTTGCCAGTAGCCTGAAGTTAAGAACCGCTGCTTAGAGGCAGCAATCTCACTGCAACGGTCTGACATGCCTCCTAATGAGTCAGGCCCATAGCTCTGCAACCAGCAGGTAGTATGAGCTTTGCTAATTGCAGTACTATATGTCAGACCAGGGCTGGTGCAAGGATTTTTGCTGCTCTAGGCAAAATAAAAATTGCCGCCCCCCATATGCTCTCCCACCCCCATCCCAAGTTGCTGAAGGGGTTAAAACCAGTGGCAGCTGGTGCTCCATCGGTCAGGGGGGCGGCAGACTGACCTGACCATGGACCCCCACATCACTCCAGAGTCCAGTCCACACCAAATCCCCCCCCCCCCCGGGTGCCAGTACACTTACCTTGTTCCTCCGGAACACGCGGCAACAGCTTCCCCCTCAGTCTCCTCCATGTCCCCTCTCGGCGGTCGTCTCCTCCCTCCTCCTCCTCCTCTGCCAATAGGATATCTTCTCCTTTGGCCAATTGGGAAACAGGTCTCAGGACCCGCTTCCTGATTGGCCAGGAGGAGAATCAGTGTGGCAATAGTAAATATTCATTCGCTACTGTCACACAACTGGGTGGGTTCGGGGCACAGAGCACTGCACCCAGAGCCCACCCTTTTTTTGAAGCCTATTAGAGCCTCTGGCTCTAATCACGTGCTTCAAAAAAAAAAAAAAAAAACACTCATTGGAAACCATGCATCCGGTGCTCTGCATGTAAATTAGGGGGCCGGACGCATGGATAGAGAGGGCATCCCCCCGGGCCGCCACTGGTGACTTACCTCGACGCTGGGTCAGGCTCTGCCGGCACCCCCTACTAAGTTGCTCCCTAGGCGGCTGCCTAGGTCGCCTTACAGGTAGCGCCGGCCCTGGGTCAGACTCATCAAGAAGAAATTCTGACTGCTACAGATAGACCAATGCTTCCACATAAAAAGCAATAGGGGTTGATTTACTAAAACTGGAGAGTGCAAAATCTTTTGAAGCTCTGCACAGAAACCTATCAGCTTCCAGGTTTTACTGTCAAAGCATAATTGAACAAGCTGAAGTTAGGCTACCATGCACAGCTGCACCAGATTTTGTACTCTCCAGTTTTAGTAAATCAGCTCCACAATCCTTAGCTAATGGCTACTGGTAGGGAACTGGCAGTAATAGAGGGGGACCACCAGCCCTCTTGTAGGGGACCCAAGCACACAGGGGGACCCACACAAGGAGGGTGATTAGTGATGGACAACAAATACAGAAATCTTCCTCCAGCACCTGAATATGATCTCTGTCCCTCTCCCTGCTATCAGCTTTTATCTGCTGAGAAAGAGACAGTTGTCCCTCATGAATCCCCCTCCCTGTGTGGGCCCCCTCTCAGCACTGGCTCTAATGTTAGCTCTGCTCCTGAGTTTATCTGTAACTTTGTTTCTCTCCCTCTGTCTCTCTGATCCCAGAGCTCCAATTGCCCAGCCTGTATATTTTTTTCATCTCATCTTCATTTTTATTTATTAACATAGTTTTTTTTCTTTTAGATTTAGCAGGAATTATCTGAGTTGTGTTGAATTTGTGTCTGCTAATAGTCTGCTAATAGTGATTTTGGTGTTATTTTTAGCTAAATATATCTTTAATATTTTATTGGGGGGCCCTGACAGGTAGTCTGTACGGGGCCCTGCGATTTCTAACAGCAGCCCTGGGCATATGACAGCTAAGACATTAAAAGCAGTTTCTGCAGCCTGAAATATTGGATGCATTGTCCATTAGACTTCAATTGGACTTTAAATAAAATCTATGGAGGGTAACAGTGAGAAATTAACTCTAGAAATAAAGTATGCACTACCTTATACATTAATATTTTTAGCAAGGGTACACAGTTTATTACTCACTAATGTTTCTTTTTATTTCTTTTTTTGCAATTTTTATTCCGTTTTCATGTTTAATAGACAACTCAATTAAAACCATGCACTCAAGTCATTGAAAAAAGAAAAACAGATACAATACTTGTCTCTAGTACCAGATGTTAAGCTTGGCAGATTTTTTAAATAGATCCGCAAGTTTTTTAACAATGGCAGCTATAAATAATATGCACAATGCAAAAATTGAATACAGAGTGTACTGTACACTGATTGAAGATATCCTTGAGCTTGCACATGCATGAGTTCTGCTTTCAAGCAGGTTTTAATAATTCACTCAATGCGATTCATCTAAATAGTCATTGGATTTAACATGATCATTAATTAGGGTTTTGCCTCTAAGTTTTAACATTCATTTGTGAGGCATTGTTGACAGATGTGAAACGCAGTATTTGAATTTCGAACTGGAATGGTAAACTTGATGTTTATTGTTGATTTTAACGTGTGTCACGTTGCTTTGCTTTTAATTCACTATGAAAGCTGATGTGAATACATATCAAATTGAGTTACCAATGCCATAATGGCATGGAGGAATGGAGGCAGCAACACAGAGCCACCAAATGTATACATTTGGATAAATTTTACCTTTTTGTTGGCTCCCTCTTCTGGTCACATGTGGACGTGCATTGCTAAATTCAGCAAGAGAACTGTGGGGGAAAGGGGGTGCAAAGGATGCTAAGGGGAATCAAAAGACCTTTTATAGTTCAGGAAACAGGGAAAGCATCCCTCCTTTCTCTTGTTTGGTGGTCTGCACAGTTGAAAAGGAGGCAGACATGATACTGAATTCAATAACGCATTCTATCTTTAGTGTTTTATTTAAATAAACCCAAAACCAAATGAAGGGCGCTTGTACAAAAAACACATTTGAATAAATAGGGATGTTGGTATTTATGTGACATACAATGTTTTATTGCACCCATATAACTTTGCTTAATAAGCTTGTACAAAAGGGCAACCTGAACTGATGATAAAACTGATTTTAAAGTGGAACTTTGCCAGAAGCAGAGATACCTCCCGGGTAGCTCCACCTGCCCTCAGGCACCACCATTATGGCATCTGTGCAGATGTACCCCAGGCCTTTGGGTCCTGTCAGAGCCAGTCAGCACATCCTCACATGTGTATGTGATTTTCCTTGCACGTGCAAAGACTGATAAGGTTTTGGACACCCCTGGCACTCTGCATAACACATATGAGAAAACATTTTTTTTTTTTTTTTGGGGGGGGGGGGGCTTTTCTGTTTTTTTTTTCCCTAGGCCAGAATGAGATGTCCTCTCCCAGCAGCCCTCTGGGAGACCCCGTCACATATCCCCGGAGGCTGTGGGAGCCCATTCACAGAGTTGGGGGGCTGTGGGATCTCTGCCGCTATTAGGGTCAAGGCTGCCTGAACCGGAAGGAGACACGTGGTTAAGGAGGACCAAGGTGTCAGCAACAGTGGGTTGCTTCAGGGTAATGCTGGATCCACTTGGTATGTGAGTGTGTTTTTTTTTAACTCAACCCAGTATAACAGGTAAGGAGAGATGGAGAGGGGGGGAAGGGGGAAAGGGAAGTTCCCCTTTAAAGCTGAACCACAGGCAAAATGCTAGATACACATATAAAATGCATATGTTTTACCTGCCAAAGTATTTGTACTACCGTTCTTCTACTTCTTGGATTTACACACCTCTGCCACTATTGGGGTCAAGGCTGCCTGAACCTGAAGGAGACAAGTGGTCAAAGAGGACCAAGGTGTCATCAACAGTGGGTTGCTTCAGGACCATGCTGGATCCACTTGGTAGGTGAGTGTGTTTTTTTAATTCAACCCAGTATAACAGGTAAGGGGAGGTGGAGGGAGGGGAAAAAGAGGAAAGTGAAGTTCCCCTTTACAGCTGAACCACAGGCAAAAAGCTAGATACACATATGAAATGCATATGTTTTACCTGCCAAAGTATTTGTACTACTGTTCTTCTACTTCTTCGATTTACACAGCTCTGCTGTAGCTCAGTCATCATACTTATAAGTCTCCTCCCCACCCCACAGCCTGTGACTGGACAGTGAAAAAAGAAGTGGTAGACTGATGAGCTCATCTCCCTGTCAGTCTTCTCTTTCCCTCTATCAGCATTCTCTTTCCACTACAGTAGAACTCATTGGATCCTGGTGCTACTTGGCCCTTTCCTTGCTGACCTCTGCAGTGCAGGGACTTCAAGTTCAGGTATTTATTTGCTTGCATTAAAAAAAAAAACAGTACCTTTAATGATCTATAAATGGATACAGAACTGCATTTGTGTCTTTAATATCTCCAAATTGGCCTTAAAACCCATACTTTTTCTGTACTTTGGTTTCTTTAATATCTGCTTGGAGTTCAGCTCTATACTGATTTCAGATTGTTCTTAAATCCAAGCCATTTTTTTACTTGTTTCTGAGTCTCAAGCCTAGGCACCTTATGTAAGGTGAGATTTCTATGGTTTCTATTGCCATTTCGCTCTTCTACTCTTTGCACTCTGTTGTTAAATGTGTCCTTTAGTGTCAAAAACTGCTCCGTGTTGCCAACTTGGTGTGAATTAATTTTTATCATACCAGTCTTCCCCATACCAGCTGTTATCTTTTTAATATATATGTTTCCACAATGCAGGTCAACAGTTATTCCCTGCTTTATAAATAGTTTCAATTTATTTTGTCCAAGTTGGTATGAGTGTACTTGTCATGGCAGCATTTTCAGGTTATAATATGAAATGTCCTTAAATGTATGTTTCTAAAATGTCTGTACCCATTGCATTGATACTAACCCTTTATTGTTCCTTACTTTAAAATGTATTTTTGGCAATCTTAGCATGAGTTAATGTGTCCTAACAGCTCTCCTTATATCCTAATTGCACTTCACATGTGTGACATGTATCTGATCTTATCTACTTATTATAAATAAACTGTTTAATTAACTCACCATTGTGACAGCATTTAACCCATGGCCAACCTGGCATGGGTAAGTTTGATGTATTTCCCTCCAGTGCTTCCAGTCCAAGCCTCCTAAATGTAAATGTATGAATGTCCAAGAAGTAAGTGCTAGGCTTTTAGCATCCAAACTACCAGCTAAATACAATTAATTTGTATGTTTTTACTATTATACCTGCCAACATATTGGTATTCTGGGCAGATAGACTTATAATTGGCATACTGCACTGCTTGGAAGATCACTCAACTACTCCATGGTTCACCTTTATGCTTCCTGGATCCTTTTCTTGCTAGCTGAACAGAGGTCATGGCGTTGATTTCATTATTCAGTGATTCAGTGAGTAGGCTGGAAACACCGGAATCTACTGCACCACCAGGGTTTGTATAACTAAAGGCAAAACTTTTTTTTTTTTTATTTGGATACCATGGAGAGGAATTAGAACATCTGTCAGGTTTTTTTTTTTTTTGCTGTCTGTGCCACCCTATTTGTCCTGTTTACCGTTATCACCAATGGTGAAAGAAAATCCAACATTTTGGGTTGTAACCAGAACAGAAATAGAAGGAAAATAATCCGATGGGGACACTCAATTGACAACCAGGGATTCCCTTACTCTTCAGGGATTTTCTCTCACTTCCTGTTTGGCCGTAGGACAGGAAGCCATGGGAAATCTCCCTAATGGGATACAGATGGCAAAAAACTGACATGTTATATATAAATCACCTTTCCCTATCCCAAAAAAATAAAATCCTTCAGTTCTACTTTTTGTATGGCAGTGTCAATTGGAATATATATAAGGCACTCCCAAAGAGATATCAGGAGAGGGTTCAGATTTTAAAAAGTCCGATTTTATTGATTTAGAATACACCATAAGCCAACACTTTTCTGGGTTTTTAAGATAGTTCACTTCACTAGGGCTGTAAGAAATAGAGAAATGATATATAAAGTCTATTTGTTGGTGGTACTAACATAAAATATGGTTATAAAGTCATCTTTATTAGCAGCTTAAACGTAGTAAAATGATCCATAATTATTAAAGTGGTATTTGTTTGTTTCTCTGATTCTTGTAGCTCTGATGAAGGAGGCATTTTCTGACCTCTGAAAAGCATTGGCATTTATTCTACATCTATAAAAGCAAACTTTTTCAAATCTAAAGCTTCTACCAATATTTATTTATTGCCCCTTCTTACATACCTTTTAACTGGTCTCACTGGAGATTCCACTTCTCTCCACAGTAACCTTGGCTTACGAGTTACCTCAATTATACTTACCCAGTATTTGGAACCAGACATGTAAAATTTAACTCCCATTGGCTGTACAGTGTCCCAGAGGTCCTCAAATTACACTATTCTGTGTATGTATATATATATATATATATATATATATATATATATATATATATATATATATATGTATGTATATATATATATATGTATATATATATATATATATATATTCACAGAATATCTGTTTACATCATACAATACCATGTATTATCTTCTTAGTTCCAAGCCACCCATTTTTTTAACCCTGAACGCATTCCTACCTAAGGCCCAACTCCGGGAAATCTAAAAATTCTCCCTTGCAGTGGGACTGCCGTCGCACTGCAAGGATTAACTGCTGTGAGGTAAGATAAATGCTCCTCTACTCTGCCAGCCAATGTAACATAGGAAACGGCCTCAGTCTATGCTTTTCCGTAGACCACACTGATGCGTTTTACCCCACCCATCAGGGTTTAGTCATAGAGGTTCTATGACTGTTTCCTACTCTTAACTTACATGGGCTGGCAGGGTAAAGCGGCATTCATCTTGCCTCATTGTATGTGATCCTAGATGAATATAGGGAATGGCTGGCACCCCGTCTCTCAGGATCAAAGGCGGTATTTTCTCTCCTGCTTGAGCGGCGCTCTAAGCTTTGTATTAAGGATCATCTGCTAGTTTAAGCCAGCAATAAATGGATCGGAATTCGGCTGGTTCAGTAGAGACCAGTTGAATTTCAAACCATGTATGGGCAGGGAGATTGTACAGAAGTCAATCAACTTCTGTACAACTGCCCTGTTGGATTTTTCCCATTTGATCAGTGCTATACTCAGCAATGCTGATCAGTGTATTCTGATGACGGGGAAGTCTCCCCACTGTCGAGATACAATAGCTCAGCAGGGAGGATTCCCCCATCCACATCGAGTGTGGGCCATGGATCCTGCATTAGTCTGGATGACGTTAGGACCACAGACCACTGGACCATAAGGGAGAAGACGCTGCAGAGACTGGTCTAGCAGTATAGAGGAGTGGAAGATAAGAGTAAGTAAATCTACTTCTTTTCTAAACTCCCTAAGAGCCCATTCACATTGAGGCGACACGACTTTGGGGGGCAACCTGTGAAGTCGCGTGCACCGCTGTGCACCGCGACTTCGGCGCGACTTGCACAGACTTCACATAATGGAAGTCTATGCAAGTCGCTCCGAGGTCGCCCCAAAGTAGTACAGGACACTTTATCTAAGTCAGAGCGACTTGTGTCGCTCCTATTAGAACGGGTCCTGTACTACTCAATGGACCGCGACTTGTCAGGCTGACAAGTCACCTGACAAGTCGCGCTAATGTGAATGGGCTCTAAACCTAAACAGGCCCCACTGCGAGGGAGAATATTTAAAGTAATTGTAAACGATCACCTTGTTACATAGTTACATAGTTAAAACAACCCTTTCAGTTTAAAAAAATAAATGAAAGGCAAAACATTTTGTGTAGATATAAAAAAAAACAAAATAAATACATTTTTCTCTTTTTTATAAGTGATCACATATACTCTGTTCTGAGCTGCATAAAAGCTGAGGGGAGGAAAAGCAGCAGCATACTGAGCTTCCCAGTGAATGGCTATGCCGCGGGAGCGTGTCAGGACAAGTCTGATCACTGGAAGAGAGCACAGCTAGAGAACTGACCATGGTGTGCTCTCCTGCTTAGTGTGGTTTTTAATAAAAAAGAAGAGGGACTAGCATGATCATCAGGATTTCACATAAAGGAAGCAACACAAAGAGAACAGGATACTTTCTCATACAAGTACATGGTACAGCAGGCACATATCAGGAATATGAAGTGTTGGGGTAACAAACTCTTTATGTTTTCTTGGAGTTCAGCTTTAGGAACTGCTGTAAAACAAGAATACTATTCTTTAGTTTAAAAAAAAGTTAACCGTTTGACTATCTGTGCTTGAATGTCATTCTCTCAACCCCTATTTTCTCCATATGCCTTGATATATGATCATGTGACCAACACCACAGGGCGCCCATAACACCAGATTCTGCAGAAAAGCATTTTAAAACTTATTTTTGCATTTATGCTCTTAGGAAGCCTGTGAGAAGAGAAACATAGCTACCATTGTTGACCTGGTTTCAAAAGGTACATGCCCCATGGCTGTCAGTCTAATACAGTTTTTACTGTCTAATAAGCCTCTGACAAAGTGTAGGCATGCAGCCAAGCAGAAAAGTATGAACTTCCACTCTGTATGTTTGTTGCAGGTCAATGACTCACTAGGTACTGAAGCCATGATCAGAATAATGGTTCTGTAGGTTCTCTTTAAGGGAGCACTTTGGTTAGGCTAATGGTTATTTCAGCATAGCACAGCACAGATCTATATTAATTGATTTGGGCTGGATCTGGGATTCATTTATGAAAGGAGACAGTTAAAGCATGAACAAAGTTAATGCTGATAACTTAAAGTGAAACTGACATGGCCTAATCAGGTATTGACTTCTGTTCAAGTGAGCACTAAACAACACTAAGCCAAAGCTTACTTTCAACTGTCAAACTGCAGATCATCAGTGGCCGGGAGTAGTTCTGCCATTAGGGAGCTTGGCATGGCCTCTGACAAAGGACCTTATGTACACACTGGGCCCAGGATCTAAGGTGGCCTCGCAAGGACACAGATGTTAACTTGTAAATTAAAGCAGGTACTTGTGTGTTACAAAGTGCCTGTACCTCAGCAGTATTGTTAGCTTGGGTACTTTTAGAGGCATGATCACTTTACTGTAAGTACATTTCATAGTTGCCAACATTTTAAAAATATTTCCAGGGACACTTTGCAGCACAGCTATCAATTACCACACCCACTTCCCTGAAGCTCCACCCACTCTGCATAATTAATCTCGCCTACTTATCAGATTATAGAGTCTACTCAATATAGAGAGAATTACAAGAAATTAAAAAGGGAATTTCAAACATAAGGCCACAGTAGCAGAGTTGGAATAATCCTCCCATTCAGCTGCACTACTTCTGCGTAACATTTATGGGCAGCCCGATAAACAAGCGCTTCCAGGGACAATATATATGACCTGGGACAGGCTCCTATTTGCAGGGACTGTCCCAGGAAAAAAGGGACAGTTGGCAAGCATGACATTTCTTTCTGCCACCAACATGGTTCAAATTACAATAGTGGCTACTATATATATATATATATATATATATATATATATGTTATATGTAACTACTAGTAGTTACTTATATTTATATATATATATATATATATATATATATATATATATATATATATATATACACACACACACATATATATATAGATATATATATATAGATATATAGCTATATAGCTATATATAGATATATAGCTATATAGATATATATAGATAGAGATATATACAGATATAGATATATATCTATATATATAAATAGAATATAAAGTCTAACATGGAATATACATAATAAACACATAAAAGTAAAAACTCTTCTACAATAATTTTCTTCTTTTCTTCTTTTCATTAAAAATAAAAATCACTTTTACTAACATTGATTTACCAATTAACAGGTTGAAAGATAACAAGTGACTGTGTCCCTCTGAGAATTCTCCAGCAGTGAATGCTTCATTGCCAGTTTTAAATTCTACATTTAGCGATTCCAAACTTTAAATAAATTATCAGCCGTGTGTATATTGACCAGAGTTGACAGCTATCCACTTACCAATGTAGGTAGTGGCTCACTCATTTGTTCTGTCAGTAAAGATGACCAAATTAAGTTAGAATCTGTATCTTTACTGAACATCACTGCTGGGAGGCAGATATTGGCAGTGACTCTGCCTATATGTCTAGCAGGATCCAGTGATTGTACACTATCTAGCTGATAGACGATGCAATCACACAGACAGCTGGACTAGGGGCCTCTTTCCTTGAGAATTGTGATTGGGTTATCTGGCTTGCATGAGCATGTCTCCTATCCATACACTGTTGGCCTTATGACCCAGCCTTGCATATATCACAGCAAGGGGCAAAATAAAGCTTTTGTAGAGAGAACTACTAAAAAAAATCTCAGCATGAACTTTGCAAATAAATTCACATTGCTGAGTTCTTTGTAGGGTAAAGTAAGTCAATTCAGTGCAGAATGCTGTTGAGGAGACGGAGTAGTAAGCCTGATGAGCTTGTATGCTGCTATTTCACAGTGATCATAGATTTAGGAGTGTGGACAAACATGCAGGCATGTTCTGACTACCTTGTAAGACCAGGGTCTGCTGGCAGACTGTAAACTTTGATTCTTTTTAAAATTGAGGCCCATACATGGTAGAGTGTAGAGAACACCAGATGCTGCAAGTGCTAGAAGGGTGGGGGTTAAAAATAATAATCAGAACTGCTTTTCTAATCTATGTGACCAGTCTGTCCCCCCATGGGCAAGGGACATCTGCTGGAGCCTTTGACATAAGGTCATTAACCAATCCGTCCAAAAACATCTGGATCAGGTGACTGTCAACTCAAGTCAATGAAGAGATTCACAGGGTCATGAAATATCTATTAATGTTGACTTTTTGACTGTTTTAAGCAATCATTTTACTGTATATGTGTGAGAAAAGGTATGAGAATGGAATCATTGGAAAAACTATTAACCAAGCTAGTTGCAGATTTTAGGTCACTCTTCAAAAGACCTATAGATCCTAAGTCTATTGAAAAAATACAGAGTGCAGAGAGATGGAGAAAAATAAATCATAAACTTTGGTTCTAAAGTATTTTGCTGCCTACGTATGCACTTTTGTTATGTATGAAATAAAATAATAATGTAAATAATCCAAAGAGGGCCCATGATTGAGTAACCTTTACACCAATATTCTCAGCAGTATGACTGATTCAATCACCATTTGCCATTGATGAACCAGTAAGGTTTTTCTGTATGGTGATAAAAGGGACTGATACCTTTTCTCCATAAGAACATTTCTAGAACCACATATGTACCACCATCAAGCGTTAGAAAGGAAGGCTACAGTAGATCCATTGGTAAACCATTCTCAGCATAGAGAAGCAGATTGCTCATTACCCTTCTTCGTCATAGAGACATATGTCCAAGGATGGCCATACATGTCAACAAATTGCAGACAGATGGATTTAGCAAATTAGAGGATCAACATTCTCAGCCCATGGAATTTGACAGAACATTTGGACCTGTTGTGTAGGGTTTCCCGACATGCCTTAAATATTGGATGTGAATGTCCAGTTAGGGATGGATTGTTCAGAGGTCTACAAGTTATTTTCAAATAATCAGATCTCTATATTTGACAATATTTACCTACACTTAGACAATTATTACAAATTAAAATTCAGTATAAAGCCAGACAAACCAATTTAGTCACTGACAGCGAACATGACATTGGAAATGTCAGTCTATCCACATTTTGGTATTTTCACATTAGACAACCTTGATGAAAGGCAATAAAAAATATACCTTTTCTTCTCTTTCTGCACACTTTTTTTCCCATAAACTACTGGGTCAATGACTGCAAACTCAAGGACAGCAAGTCTATTCTGCGCTGCCTTCACCGCTTCATACACTTGAACCACATCAATCAAACAATAGCTTCATTTTTTTTTTCCCTGCCGCAAAACAAAACACATTCCGAGAGAATAAGAATTCTAAATATAAATTGGCCCACATCTGCAAAATGAATACCTTGCACAAGCAGCCTGTGTCACGCTGGAAAATGAATATGTAGTGACCTTTCCAATGGCATGCTTCCCATTATGCTCAACTATTAGAAAACACGTTTCCTTTTTAATAATGAGGTATGCTCCTACTTTCAAAATATATATTCAAGGATTCTGTTTGTTTATGCATTGAGCCCATGTATATAATTATAGTCACATAATTATTGGTGTATGAATGGATAGAGCAAGATAAATGGATAGATAGATAGATAGATAGATAGATAGATAGATAGATAGATAGATAGATAGATAGATAGATAGATAGATAGATAGATAGATAGATAGATAGATAGATAGATAGATAGATAGAGTATATAAAATGCACATGCTCATTAATAGTATAACATATATTTTTATATAAAATTTAAGATATAAGATTATAAAATTTAAGATATAAGATGCATATTTGTATACATGCGATGCATTAGAAAATAGCTTCAATGCATAAATATTATCACATTATAAATATGCTTAATATACCTATATGTGTTTTTGCGTTTTTTTGTGTATGTGTGTATATATAAAATGTTTACGCACAAACTTTCATGTAAGTTTTTTTTGTAATGCACAAATGTAAAAAGAGTTAAATATCTTATTGTCATTCATACTATAGTTTTGTGTGTATTTTATAGAAATACACGTATGCACATTATATACACTATAGCGTACATGCCTGCATAAATGTTAAATATTTGAAATGCAAATATTAGTAGAATACAATACATGACTTTAATAAGATGGACACAAATCGCCTGCAACTCTGTTCTACATACAGTCTAAAGAACATATTCAAATATTGACTTACACATTCAGAAGCTAGCCTTAAAAATATTAATTATGTTTAATCAGGCTGTTAACTGAAGCCATTAATCTATCACTGCGCCGATCTGATTTAATTATGAAATCTAGCAAGCTAACATGTGTGCTTATGACATAATCTGTCATAATCAGTGTTTGTACCTGAGACAATCAAAGTGTGCACAGTGTCTACAACTTTGTCCTTATTACATTGCACAAAATATCACAACAAGTTGCTGAGATACTGCTTGATTATATATTGGAAAAGGCATATTTAGGAGGACTCCAACTGGCACACTGTACCTGAATGTAGACCTTGAGTCTTAAAGATGGAGCACACTTGAAATAGCTACTTGTTCACTGTAAGGACTAATGACTTAGTTGACAATTTGTTTTAATGCTCCTTTAAAAAACGGTATTTATATGACACACAAATGAAATTGAGTATTCTATTTAGAGTATATCTAGTCCATTGTGGGCTTTTTTTATGCTGGTCCCTTTTAGAGAGAGTTGATGACAATGACAGAGAAATGAGTGGAGAGAGAAAGAGAGAGAGGATAATGGGGGAGATGGAGAGGAAAATACAAAAGGAAGAGAGGGATAGAGAATGGGAGACCAATAGAGTGAGAGAAGAAGAGACAAAGGGATACATGGTATAGGAAGAGGAAGTAAAAGAGGGAGACTATTGAGGTACAAATAAAGAGTATGAAGAGAATAGCACTAAGGGAATAATAGAAAGGCAAGAAATTTAAAGAAGAAGAAAGATAAAGGAAGAGAGAAAGAAGAGTAAAATTAAAAATAAACATAATAATGGAAATAGGACAGAAAAAAAGGAATAGAGAGAGAAAGTTGGAGAGAGGTTAGGAGATAACAAAAGGAAAAGCGAGGATCAAAGAAAGAAGTAGTAGGACCGAGAGGTAGAGTGAGGACCAAGAATAAGGAGGGGTACAGAAGAGCGTAGAAGGAAAGGGTGCCGGTAAGAGAGGGGACAGAAGGGAGCGCTGGAACCTTGGGATTATCCTAATATTATGAGGGGGTATAGGTGTATAGGAATAGGGTGTCTGGATTCTTAAGCCTGGCAGCGTCTCCATGCCAAAGGACTTCCACTGTCTCTTTGGTTTCCCACTGAGGGAATCTTAGACTGAAGAGCCACAACAAAATGTATTCATTCAGATATAGTTTTATTCCAAAGTAAGACAAAACTTTATTCCAAAGCCAACTCATTTCAGGGGTCAGCGAATACCCCCCTTCATCAGGGCTGGAAATTAAAGGTAATATTTCCTGGACAAAATTGTTTTTTTTTTTAACTAAACTGTTAAAAAGCAGAGCCCATTAGCTGGTTAGAGGAGGGACATGGGGAGACAGATGGAATGGGGCAGAAGGGAGCAGAGGGAGAAAGTGAGAGAAGGGGATAGATGGGAGCAGAGAGAAAGGGAGCAAGTGTGAAAGAGAGATGGAAAGGAAGGGAGAGCTATAAAAGGAAAGAGAGAAAGAGTGCCAATATGGGGGAGGGAAGGGCAGAGAGGAAAGGGGGATGGCAGAAGGGAGCAAAGAGAGAGAGTGGTAGTGTAAGATGGGGCCAGAAGGGAGCAGAAATAAACAGTGAGATGGGGACAGAAGAGATAAGGGAGAGAAAAAAAGCTGATACAATGAGAGAGAGAATAAGAGAAACAGATCAAACTTTTTTTTTATTTTTTTTACAAGCCTATGGGAAATAATTGAGTGTAGGTGCTAGGCAGCAATTGACCACTTTCAGCACTAGCTAGTGGTCAGGGACCAGTCCTTCTCAATCTACCATACTGTACACTCCTACTGCAAACCTCACAGTACTTACTCTATTACAATAGATATCAAAGCCAACAGATATAATCTCCTCATCCAGCAGCTGTTCTGAGCACTTCATCTATCTCTATAGAGTAGAGTGCAAATCAGAACACAATGAACAGAGCGCAGCTGACCTGAGAAAGCATGCCTTGCCATCTTATTCCCTTTTATCCAGCTGACTCAATAGCAGAGCAGACCTGTCGCCTCGCAAGGCTGCCACAGATACAGTTGATCTATAAAGGGATAATGAAAGTGATCCTAGAGGCACTTTCCTTGTGAGTGCAGAGGATCGGTCAGTTGTCCTGGAAGCAGCTCGTCCATTTCATCAGCCTAGGGACTGTACAGCTGGCCCCAGCACCTGAGGATGCAACCTCCAGCCCAAGTTAAAGGGGCATCACTGTGTATATTGCTGAACTACTTTACAATGGGTAAATAAATTCTAGACCAATATAAATCCTGATGTAGTTACCACAACCAGTAGCCCATTAAACTTTAGTGCAAAGCTCCTTAATTGCAAACCACTGCTAGCTATATACATGTAAAAATGTAATGTGCAGGTAACATGCTAAAATAATATAGCACTGCAGCAGGCAATAATGATGTTTTGTAGTAAATCATAGCAACCAAGCAGATTTTACATTACACAAAAAGATGTTTTGTGATGGGTTTAAATACTTTTCACTTTTCTCTATAAAATAAATGCACCAGGGCGACAAGCACTCAGTAATGAGGGCAACACAGATCAAGCAGACTGTGAGCATAAAAAG
Source organism: Pelophylax lessonae (assembly GCF_965119305.1). Classification (NCBI taxonomy): domain Eukaryota; kingdom Metazoa; phylum Chordata; class Amphibia; order Anura; family Ranidae; genus Pelophylax; species Pelophylax lessonae. Next base: position 59,965,390 of record NC_138775.1, read on the forward strand.
CTTGACAGTTACTTAGCCTTCTATCTGCTGTGGAGTATAGTCGCTTGTCTATGATTTAAGGGAACCAACCTAAGGGCAAAGAAATCAGCTACAAATATAAAGGACCTTTACAAAGCATGTACCCTGCCTTGTAGCACTAGGGTCTTCACTTCAAATCCAAATCAGGACACTATATTCATGGAGTTTGGGTGATCTTCCTGTGCTTGGGCTTCCTCCCACACTCTACAGACATGCAATAGGTTAATTGGCTCCTGTCTAAATTAGCCATAGTATGTTTATGTATGCATGTGAGATAGGGACCTTAGATTGTGAGCACTTTGAAGACAGGGACTGATGTGAATGTACAATATATATGTAAAGTGCTGCACAAATTGTTAGTGCTAAACAACTGTAATAAGTTATCAAAAATAAACGTTCCCAAAATAAAATAAAAAAACATCTTCTTAGGTACACACAAATCTATTTATATATTAACATTTTGGTCACACTTCATTGCCATACTGCTTTGGCAGAATGCTACTACAGAATGAGATATACCCCTATGGCTATAAACATTGGGGTATGTTTCTGATACTCATTAATGAGAGACAAAGCCTCCTCCATCTACAGAACAAGTCCAGTTGACTGTGACTAACTACTACAAGCTGCTTCTATAGAAGCGAAGGAGTTAAGTGCATTTTACAAGCTGTTCTTTATAGAGACATAAAAAACTTATCTTTCTTAACTCCCTGCAGACTTTCTAGAGATGTTCTATAAATGCCGTATTATATACAGATCCCCAGGGGCATTTTCAGGGGTCCTAGGTGAGCAGGGGCTCACACATTAAAATGTTGAGGAACTGCTAGAATACCTTGATGGCTACTTTGGATCAAATCTAAGACTAATATATTCTTAACAAAAATATGAATTGATCTAAAAACTAAACATGACAGCAACATAAATGATAGATGGATTGAGAAGTGGATACATTGATTCAAAATTGTATAATGCATAGAATGTATCATGTCCATATCTCAAAGGAGACCTGGAGCACTTAATAGAAGACCTGAACCAAAAAAAGAAAACAGGGGCACACAGATTAAGATGTTGAGGAACTGCTAGAATACATTGATGACTACTTTGGATCAAATCTAAGACTAATATAATTTTAACAAAAATATGAATTAATCTAAAAACTATACATGGCAGCGACATAAATGACAGATGGATTGAAAAGTGGATACATTGATTCAAAATTGTATAATGCATAGAATGTATCATGTCCATATCTCAAAGGAGACCTGGAGCATTCTATAGAAGACCTGAACCAAAAAAAAAAAAGAGAACAGGGGCACACAGATTAAAATGTTGAGGGACTGCTAGAATAGGTTGATGACTACCTTGGGTTAAATATAAGACTAGCATATTTTTAACAAAAATAGGAATTGATCTTAACACTGCACAAGATTGCAAAGTAACAGATGGGTTGAAAAGTATTGTTTTAAAACGGTATAATGCATAGAATATATAATCTCCATATATCAAAGGAGACCTGGAGCTCTGAGTAGAAGACCTAAGGCAGGTGCCCTGGTGTCAGGGTCTAGCAACACCCCTGCAGATCCTGAAAACTCACCAATGAAGGGGTTGAGCTTTGCTCCTCATCCCTAACAAAGGCAGCCTTCAGCCATGCAGCCGTCCAGCTATCAGTCTCGTTCAGCGGAGCTGTCCAGCGTCCAGATGGTGCTGAAATTCATTTGCCGGCTGTAATTCTCCTGGAGCTGACCGGGGTGTCCATGCTGTAGGTGGATCAGAAAGTTGGGCTCATCCAAAGTGGCCCCTCCATTCCCCAAGACTGATAATAAAAAAAAGTAGAAGTGATAAAGGTGTACAGCCCAGGTGTAGCATGCACCGTCTAGGAGGCTCAGGCAGCAGTGCTGACAAGTTAAATGATGATCACCAAGAACTATAGCAGGCAGGTGTGAACTAGTTTCTGTGCTGGAAGAGAAGGAGCCTTGCAGTGAAGTGGTCACAGTCCTCAGTGTGTGGTGCAGAATAGCAGCTGCCCCTGTGCTCTTGGAGCAGAGATGTCAGTTACCGGCAGCAGAGAGAGCCACAGACAGATGCTTTGCTTTGAATCCAGAGTGACACTAACAAGGCTGCTGTGCACATAGGAATGATTGGACTAGACAAAGATCAGTCTGCTGTTAGGGCTCCTCCTTGCAGCCTCCTGCCCTCCCTTTCTACACAGTGTCATGTTCCCCCTTTTACTATCTCAGGCTCAGATGCAACCTCTTTGCCAGTGCTGATGTGCCTCTGAGCTGGTATGCATGCTCCTGGGGATGCAAACCATTTGTACCACACTCCATTAAGAGGATTCCACAGACTATTGCTGGAGGTCTACTGTCCCCTGTCTCGTTTATTTATTAACAGGCATGCTAATACAATTAAATTAATGATCCAGAAAAAAAAGTGCAGTTTGGAGACACTGGGTCTGATTAATCCTTTACGTTTGTGATTTTAGAGTGCCCTTGTTGCCGCACTGCATCTGTCAATCTTGGCAGTGCTGCTACAATAAAGATCGCACCTTCTGTACACATGGGGAGGCTTAGACACAATGGTGAAAGCAGATTTTGGCATTCTATGTTTATTAAAGGAAACCTGCACATGAATGCATAGGCTGCCACTGCTGACCTCCTTCAAGAAATGCTAGTTGCTAGTTACATAGTTAGGTTGAAAAAAAGACACAAGTCCATCTAGTTCAACCTATTAAAGGGGAAACATTTATATATAAATATATATATATATGTATATATATATATATATATATATATATATATATATATATATATATATATTATATATATATATATATTAGGGATCGACTGATTATCGGCAAAGGAATCGGCCCCTGAGGTTACAGATATTGCTGATATTTGGGGAAAGTGCTTGTACCGGAGTGATGCCTGCAGTTAGAGGCATCACCCCGGTACCGACATTCATAGCCGATGGTCGGCTGTCTTGTAATGACAACTGATGCGGCTGAGAAGCCGCTCTGCTGTCATTACAAGGAGCGGGAAGGGACGTCCCCTCCCGCCGCCTTCTGCAGCTGTCCTGGCTCTCCTGTCTCACCGGGAGACCCGGGCAACCAGCCTGCACGGCCGCCAAAGACCTGATCAAAGCCGCATTCGGCTCTGATCGGGTCTCCACGTAAAACCCGGAATTGATGTCATGTTCATAGCCGATGGTCGGGTGTCTTGTAATGACAACTGATGTGGCTGAGAAGCCGCTCTGCTTTCATTACAAGGAGTGGAAAGGGGACGTCCTCTCCCGCCACCTTCCACAGCTTGCCTTCCACATATTGTGTTGCTTCACTTGTTTGTTAAGACAAGCTTGTTGAAATGTTGATTAAAACTGTCATTGTGCATTTACCTTTCAAGACCCGTGAGGTGAATGCCGCTCTCTTATATATACCGTGTTTCCCCGAAAATAAGACCGGGTCTTATATTAATTTTGGCTTCAAAAACCACACTAGGGCTTATTTTCAGGGGATGTCTTATTTATGGTAGGTACAATGACTATCTTCAAATGATTGTAACCCTAAAATAAATATCCTGATCCTTTAAGGCCCCGTTTACACTGGGGCGATCCGACTTCCCGGGGCGACCTCACAGGTCACGGCGCGCTGCTCGCACCGCGACCTCGAAGCGGCCGGCACGGACTTCATAACATTGAAGTCTATGCAGGTCGCTCCAGGTCGCCCCAAAGAAGCTCCGGACCCTTTTTCTAAGTCGGAGCGACTTGTGTCGCTCCTATTAGAACGGGTCCACAGCTTCTCTATGCCAGACGACCTACGCCTGACAGGTCGCCCCAGTGTGAATGGGGGCTAAAGCATGATAGACTTGTGCTGTGTCATTTAGCCCTCTCTATGTTCTAAAAAGCCTAGAATAAAACAATAAAATGTTAAAAAAAAAAGTTCTCTCCCCCGTCAGCTCAGAAATCAGCATTATGACATTCTGTCCAATGCTTATGTTTATTCATTCCCAAAAATAAACCTTGGATAAAGTCATTGTAAAATTATGTAATCAATTTTGTCAACTTTATTGTGGAAAATACCTTATTTACAGCGCCGCTGGGCGTTCACGTGACCCTCTGGAGCTCTACTTTCCCTCTCTGAATACTGCAGAGGGAGGAGCTGAGATCAAGGATTTTACTAGGGCTTATTTTCGGGGTAGGGCTTATTTTGCAGCCATCCCTGAAAATCATGCTAGGTCCTATTTTCGGGGTAGGGCTTATTTTCAGGGAAACAGGGTATATAAAATCCCATATACACAATCCTATACTCACAGTTGATCCAGAGAAAGGCAAAAAAAAAAAAAAACCCAGCAAAGCATGATCCAATTTGATCCAGCAGGGGGGAAAAAAATCCTTCCTGATCCCCCTTGTCCTAGTTCCCTCCCTCTCTCTGGCTTCTGTACTTTCTCAGGCAGTGACCCGGAAGAAGCATGCAAAATAGCAAGTTATGGTTAACCCTAATGTCTGCATACCTGCTCAAGGTCAGTACCCTAAAAGGGATCAGCATGAAAGCAAGGTTACTACCATTTTCAGGATGAGAAGCTAGCAATGACAGCCTCCTTGTTATCTCTGTTTCAGGTTTGCACATGAACATTTGCCAGTGGAAAAGTCCTCTAGAGTAAAACTCCTAGGGATTGATTTACTAAAACTGGAGAGTGCAAAATATGTAGCAGCTGTGGATGGGAGCCAATCAGCTTCTAACTTCAGCTTTTTCAATTAAGCTTTGACAAAAAAAAATAATAATAAACTGTAAACTGATTTCTCTGGTTTATATGTGTAGCGGGGTTAAACATGCCTAAAGACACTGTTTGATATGTGGGAAGGAACTAGGCTCCCTCTAGTGGTAGCTGCATGGAATTTCCCGGGCTGTGACTTCCTTTTCACAAGATGAAGAAACTACATCTCCCAGGCTGCTTTGCAAGATCCAGGAACTAGGCTCCCTCTAGTGGTAGCTGCATGGAATTTCCCGGGCTGTGACTTCCTTTTCACAAGATGAAGAAACTACATCTCCCAGGCTGCTTTGCAAGATCCAGGAACTAGGCTCCCTCTAGTGGTAGCTGCATGGAATTTCCCGGGCTGTGACTTCCTTTTCACAAGATGAAGAAACTACATCTCCCAGGCTGCTTTGCAAGATCCAGGGTGCACGGCTGCACCGCACGGCACTATGGGGGAGGTTATTTAAAGGAAGAGAGAAGCGTGCGAAGGGGGGGGGCCTTTCTGTGCTGGACTCTGAGGAACCAGCGAGCGAGAGTGAAGGACTGACACTGGATATTGGGCCAGAGCCTTTTAGCCTGGAGGGACGACGTGGAACCGTCCCATCTCAAGCACGAGGCACATTCCTGGAGGTCATACTGCTGTTTGCCGAGACCGGAAGTCATCCGCCAGAAGGACCCCGCGCGGCTGGCATATAGCCAAAGGACTGAGACCGCAGTGGAAGCGCGCGAAGGAGAAACTCCTGTTGGTGAGAGGGCACATGCCCAATAACTGACTTTATCTGCTGAAGAGACAGTTTTATCTACAGATAGCGGTAGCGCAGCAGGAGGTGATAAAACCCCGGGGTTTATCACCATACTCTCTCAGGAGACTCATAGACAAACAATAAGGTCTGTAAAGGAGTCGCCAGAGGCTTATCTCTCTCGCAGAAGTTATTGCTCAGTTACGCAGACACCCTGCGGTGACAACTAACAGCTCGTTGTTTTCTCTCTCTTGATCTTTATTCCTAATCTGGATTACAAATGAGCTCTATTCAATAACCTTGCTAGCGAAGATCAACAAGAAAGAAGAGAACTCTGGGGGAGGGACTCAGATAGGCCCACCTACCTGGTACTGTGTCTAGCCTTAATGCAGGAGGAGTGTGGGGGTATTCTTTTACCTTTTTAAAGCTGTTTTAAATAACCTTTTATGGACTTGTATTGTATTGTATTGTATCTCCCCTATTCAATTTGATATATAGTAAACTAAGTTTGGTTAATTACAATCCTGTGCGTTGTTCCATTGTGTCACCCAGAAGGACTACCATTCAAGAAGGTAACAAGGTATTGTTGCATAGTGAAGTATTGTATTCCAATCTGTGTATCCATTTGATAGTCCAGTCCTATTCTGGGTCAGTTGTGCCTGAGGAGGGATCGAGCCAATTTGATTGGGTTGTTAGGCAGGGTGTAGACCCAATAATATAATCAGCAGCTCCTGCGGGGGTGGTGCTACACGTGGGGGCTCGTCCGGGATTTCTACAGTCCTGCAATACAACCCTCTCAGCCATAGAATCCCCTCCCACGCAGAAATGGATCCTGTCGCTGCTGCTGAGTGGTGCAAGGAAGAGAATGTCATAGTGGAAAATGGCCTGGTGGTTGAAATCAAGGGAGAAGCCTGGACTGAAGAAAAGCTCCTCCCTGTTTTGAGGGCACTATCCACAGACAGGAAATTTTGGGTGATTGACATGAAAACTGACACCACTGTCCCACACACGTATGCACTGTGTGAGTGGAGGAAGGGGGTCCCTGATTATTTCAACGGAAACAGTGTAAAAACTACTGACCAAACAGAACTTTTCCTGATACATCCAGGAGTTCCTATTGCGGGTCCCTCATCCACCACCCCTGGGGTATCCAGCCAAGAAAAAGGTGTCCAAGAAGGGCATCCTGAGTCATCACCTTTGTCGACTTTTAGCTCAGAACTGTGTGCTGTTCTTGGGGAGATTGTGGCAAAATGTAGTAGGGACTCCTCGAGCTATTTGATGACTGGATATAGGAAGCTCCGGACATTCTCTGGGAAACAGCCTGTGCCTTCAGCAGAAGATGGGTTCGAAGAGTGGTTAGATACCGCCACTCAGGCTTTGGAGGAATGGGAGGTACCAGAACAGCACAAGAAGCAGAGAATCACAGAGAGTTTAAGGGGACCTGCATTAGAGGCTGTACGTAATCTAAAGCTTAGCAAGAAGAACTGCACTGCACAGGATTATTTGGACATTCTGCAAGATGTGTTTGGTCGGACGGAGAACGCGGCTGAACTTCTCTACCAGTTGGACCACTGTTATCAAGAAGAGGGGGAGAAGTTGTCCGAATTCATTAAACGTCTGGATAGGATTATCCACCAGATTCTGTTAAAGAAAGGAATAGACCACCGGAAAATAGATGAGACTCGTGCACGACAGGTTCTGAAAGGGGCTCAACCTTTAGATCCCATTGCCATACTGTTACGAACTCGTCGAGATGGCGGCATTCTAGAATACCCCGATCTGATTCGAATGGTCAGAGAGGAAGAGGTTATGTTGGACAACAAGAAGAAAAGTCGGCAGTTTGACTCAACTGCCCGGGTTGGAGTGATAAGTGTGGAAGAGGGTGACTCTCAAGTTGAACTCCTAAAGACCCAAGTGTCTCAGTTGATAGAAATGGTGTCCATCCTGACTGGTCAGGTATCCACTCTACCCAAGGGGAGTATATTGGAGAGGCCAGATGAACCTGTTAGTCTCAGCACAGATCCAGAGCCACGGCCTGCAAGATTGTTAACTTGTTTCAACTGCGGGGGAGTTGGGCATGTTAGAAGGGTATGTCCCAGCTCAGGAAATGCTGCCGCGAAACCTCGCGAGCCAGCGGGAAACTTCAGAGGACACCGGTGAAGGAGTCAACCGGGTGTCCGTCAGTCTTAAGGGACTCCAGAAGTGGTGCAGGATCAGGGAAACTGAGTCAGGGGGTCAGACCCAAATATAATACCCCCAGTTCTAGACTCCGGGTTACTGAGGGAAGGAAAGTCAATGCACACCGGGTTCAGCGGGGGCCCAGATCAAGGAAGAAAAAGGAGAAGAGGGCCAGGGTACAGAGAACTGAATCAGACAACCAGGCTACATCAAGAGAATTCCCAACTAACTTGGTCGGGCCCTCCCCAGTGGTCTCGGTTCAGGTGGAAGGAATTTACACAAGAGCCCTCCTTGACACAGGGGCCCAGGTGACTCTTTTGTATAGAGACTTCTATGATAAATATCTTACCCATCTACCTTTGCAGAAGTTGGAAGATCTGGAGATATGGGGTATTGGGACCCAAAGTTTTCCCTATGACGGGTATCTGCCAATCAAGTTGACCTTTGATCCATCAGTGGCTGGTGAAGCGGAAACCTTCGACACCTTAGCGGTGGTCTGTCCTCGTCCACCAGGGGCCAACAAAAGCTCTCTCATCGTAGGAACAAACACTGACCTGGTAAGGCGCCTTCTGATACAACTGGTCCAGGGACAAGATGCTCAGGCGCCAAGGATCCATCCCATGTTACGGCAGGCCTACCAACGATTAGTGTTGGAGCAAGAGACCCCCGCAGAAGGAGTTGGACGACTCTGGAAGCTGGATAGAGCAGAAAAGGTCTTACAGCCAGGAGAGGTGGCCTGTTTTAAGGCTTCTGTTAAACTCACATGGCAACAGCCGGGTCCCTTCATTATCTTTGAATCAGGTCAAAAGGAGAGACAGAGAGGGATAGAAGTGATCCCTGAGGTGATCCCTTTGAAGGTGTTACAGGAAAACCGTGGAAGGGTTTTAGTGAGTGTCAGAAACACCTCTATTACACCAGTGAAGGTACCGGCCAGAGTGCTCCTGGGCCAAGTCAACCCGGCTACCCCAGTTGCCCCCATTGATTTCAAAGAAAAGGAACAGGGTGAAGCGGTTATAGAGGAGCTTTGCTCTGGAAACGCTGCCCTCCCGCCGGAATGGGTGAAGAGGGCCAAGGCACAACTTGCTCGATGTAGGGAAATATTCTCTAAGGACGAGTTTGACGTGGGATGTGCCAGGAGCGCCACTCATAAGATCCGCCTGAGTGAGGACAAGCCTTTCAGGGAGAGAGTCCGGCGAGTCCCCTTAGGTGACTTAGAAGATCTACGTCAACAGCTGGCAGAGCTCAAAAAGATCGGGATTATCCGAGAATCCAGGAGCCCGTATGCTTCCCCGATAGTGGTAGTCCGGAAGAAAAATGGATCTTTGAGGCTTTGTATCGACTACCGAACGCTGAACAGAAGAACCATCCCAGACCAGTATACCACTCCTCGAATCGAAGATGCCCTACAGAGTCTGTCAGGGGCGAAGTGGTTCAGTGTGATGGACTTAAAGAGTGGGTATTATCAGATCCCCATGCACCCTGAAGATCGGGAGAAAACAGCCTTCATCACCCCTGTGGGGTTCTTTGAGTTCAATCGCATGCCTCAGGGGTTGTCCGGGGCCCCTGCTACCTTCCAAAGGCTGATGGAGAGGACCGTTGGAGATATGAATTTGATAGAGGTACTGGTATACTTGGATGATGTTATCGTGTTTGGCAGAACTTTAGAAGAACATGAGGAGAGGTTGGAAAAGGTCTTGAAGAGGCTACATGAAGAAGGTCTGAAACTTTCTCCTGAGAAGTGCCAATTCTATCAGTCCTCGGTCCATTACCTGGGCCATATCGTGTCTGAAGAAGGGGTGGCCACTGACCCGGACAAGCTGGATGCTGTTGCTTCCTGGCCGAGACCCACAAATGTGACCGAACTCCGGTCATTCTTGGGCTTTTGCTCCTATTACAGGAGGTTTGTGGAGGGGTTCGCCCAGATTGCCCGACCCCTAAATGAGCTCCTGAAGAATGAAGAAGATGATGTCCCTGAGTTGGTAAAGCCGGCGAAGTCCACCATAGGCCCCCGGAAGGCTAAGGAATCCATCCAGGATCAGTGGACCCCGGAATGCGAAGGGGCCTTTGTCCAGCTGAAGGAAACCCTAACCACTGCCCCTGTGTTGGCCTATGCGGACCCCACAAAACCATATGAACTGCATGTTGATGCCAGCCGAGATGGGCTGGGGGGGGTACTTTATCAGGAGCATGAGGGTCATCTGCGACCTGTTGCCTATGTGAGCAGAAGCCTACTGCCTGCTGAAAGGAATTATCCTACTCACAAACTTGAATTCTTGGCCTTGAAGTGGGCAGTGGTTGACAAATTGAAAGACTACCTGTACGGAGCTGAATTCATTGTCAAGACAGATAATAATCCCCTCACCTATCTGTTGACTACGGCCAAGCTGGATGCAACAGGACATCGATGGTTGGCTGCCCTCTCTAGCTTCAATTTTAGCCTGAAGTATCGGCCAGGAATCGGAAATAGGGATGCAGATGCCCTATCCAGAAGGTTGCATGTTCCACAGGAACCTGCGGAAGAATGGACTTATTTGGCTCCAGAAGGGGTGCGTGCCCTATATCAGGGAACTGAATTTCGATCCCGAGGAGGGTCAAGAGCAGAAGAGATTGGGGTTTCGGCTATCGGAGTACCCAAATGCTACTGCCAGGTGACCCAAGTTGAAGGGGAGGGTTTGCCCCGGCTGTCCAAAAGGGACTTGCGGAAGGAGCAGTTGGAAGACCCTTTGGGAAAACTTCTCTTGGAAGCTCTGGAGATCCAGAGCCCTGAGTTGCTTCTAACTGACTCCCCTCAGGGGGCCCGTCTGTTGCATAGAGAGTGGACCCGGTTACAGATCAGAGAAGGAGTGGCCTACCGGAGAGGTCCATCTGAAGATCTGGAGGAGAAGTGGCAACTGTTCTTACCAGCTAAATACAGAGAGGGAGTTCTGGCCGCTCTTCATGATAATCATGGCCATCTGGGGCCCGAAAGAACCTTTCAGCTTGTCAGGGACAGGTTCTACTGGCCTTGTATGAGGGCCGAAGTTGAAGGATACTGTCATTCTTGTGTCCGGTGTATACAGAGGAAGACTCTGCCACGTCAAGCAGCCCCAATGGGCCATCTACAAAGTCAGGGACCCATGGAGCTGGTGTGCATTGATTTCCTTTGCTTAGAGCCTGATCTGAGTGGCCAGGGGAATGTCCTTGTGGTAACAGACCATTTTACCAGATATGCTCAAGCATTCCCAACAAGGGATCAGAAGGCCTCAACGGTAGCCAAAGTTCTTGTAGAGAAGTTCTTTGTACATTATGGGTTACCACAACGCCTCCATTCTGATCAGGGAAGGGACTTTGAAAGCAGACTGATCAAGAGACTGTTAGATATGTTAGGCATTCAAAAGACTAGAACCACTCCCTACCATCCACAGGGGGATGCCCAGCCTGAACGATTTAACAGGACTCTTTTGGATATGTTGGGGACTTTGAGCTCAGAGAAGAAACAGCATTGGGGCAAGCACGTAGCTGCCATTGTGCATGCCTACAACAGCACTGTCAGTGATGCTACTGGATATTCCCCTTATCGGCTGATGTTTGGAAGGGAGGCTCGGTTGCCAGTGGATTTGGCCTTTGGCATTTCGCCTGATCATACCTCTTTAGCATCGCATAGAGGATATGTGGACCGACTGCGGAAGAGTCTGAAAGCGGCCTATGACAAGGCTCAGGCCACATCTGATCAACGTGGACTGCGGAATAAAAAAAATTTCGACCTAAAAGTTCGGATCCATGACCTGCAACCAGGGGACAGGGTTTTGTTGAGAAACTTGGGTGTCCCGGGAAAACACAAGTTGGCAGACCGCTGGAAGTCCCAACCTTATGTTATCTGCAAGCAACTGCCAAACCTTCCTGTGTACCAAATTCGGCCTGAAGGAAGTGTGGGTCCATTGAAGGCTTGGCATCGGAACCATTTGCTGCCTCTCTCTGAAGCGGTTCGTATGCCCCCTGTGGAAGACTTGTCAGAGGCCCCTTCGACTTCTCGCCGGTCCAGACCAGTTACCAGATCTCAGACGACGCTCCCAGATGAGGGAGAGGGAAGTTCTCCATCTGAAGATTTGGAAGATGAAGAGGAGGTACCCGACTGGTTGTGGTCATCTCAGTTGCCAGAACCCACACCTGCCTCCCTGTCTTCATCTGACTTGGCTGATAGAGGAGCCCTTCGGGCAGAAGCCCCTGAATTCATACCCTTTCATATGCTTCCAGAAGAAGCAGCTGAGGATGAAGATCCTGAGGAGGAGGTTGCACCCTTCTCTGAAGAAGAACTGACCTCTCTTGAACCATCAGGTTCCTCTGTGTTGGAACATGAGGAGGGGGACATTGAAGAATCCTCAGAAGTGCCTGATCCTAGCACCTCTGAGAGCATGCCTCCACGGGAACAGAGGGAAAGGAGAGTCATTCACCCACCTAAGAGACTGACCTATGATCAATTGGGTGAATGTTCGGAAGAAGCTGTTTTTACCTCCAAAAGATCTCCTGACCAGCCTAGTTCCTCCACTGTAGATTTGGTGGGGGACAACCCTAGCTCACCCCCAGGCACAACTGTACAAGCCACCCAAGTTTTGGGGGGTCTGTGAGAAGATCATGAGAACAAAGTATTGAAGTAGAAAACGTTTGCATTTAAGTTTGTACATAAGGATATTGGGTTTGGCCATTATAATAAGCACAGTTTTTGATGTTCACAATTTGGTTTACTTTGTGAGTTAATGTTTGCGCACATTTTGTTGCTCTGACCTCACTATATGTTTTTTTCTCTTTCTCACCTTTTGATGTTTTTTTTTCAACACAAACTTTAAGATGTAAGTGTTTAAGAAATTGCAAAGGCACATGTGCTTTTTAAAGGAGCACTATATAAAAGCACTAGAAATCAGCACTATATTAACACTGTAGAAATCACTTATTTGTTTATTAATTGCACTTTATCGTTTTACTGTTGCACTGCTATTAGAATACAAAATTGGATGTATTCAGATTGACTTATTTCAGCAAAATGTTAATGTTTTTGTTGTATAATGCCAACCTATGCACTAGGGTACATACTGTTGACCTCTTTGGGGACCAAAGTTTCTCAAGTGGGGGGAGTGTGTAGCGGGGTTAAACATGCCTAAAGACACTGTTTGATATGTGGGAAGGAACTAGGCTCCCTCTAGTGGTAGCTGCATGGAATTTCCCGGGCTGTGACTTCCTTTTCACAAGATGAAGAAACTACATCTCCCAGGCTGCTTTGCAAGATCCAGGAACTAGGCTCCCTCTAGTGGTAGCTGCATGGAATTTCCCGGGCTGTGACTTCCTTTTCACAAGATGAAGAAACTACATCTCCCAGGCTGCTTTGCAAGATCCAGGAACTAGGCTCCCTCTAGTGGTAGCTGCATGGAATTTCCCGGGCTGTGACTTCCTTTTCACAAGATGAAGAAACTACATCTCCCAGGCTGCTTTGCAAGATCCAGGGTGCACGGCTGCACCGCACGGCACTATGGGGGAGGTTATTTAAAGGAAGAGAGAAGCGTGCGAAGGGGGGGGGCCTTTCTGTGCTGGACTCTGAGGAACCAGCGAGCGAGAGTGAAGGACTGACACTGGATATTGGGCCAGAGCCTTTTAGCCTGGAGGGACGACGTGGAACCGTCCCATCTCAAGCACGAGGCACATTCCTGGAGGTCATACTGCTGTTTGCCGAGACCGGAAGTCATCCGCCAGAAGGACCCCGCGCGGCTGGCATATAGCCAAAGGACTGAGACCGCAGTGGAAGCGCGCGAAGGAGAAACTCCTGTTGGTGAGAGGGCACATGCCCAATAACTGACTTTATCTGCTGAAGAGACAGTTTTATCTACAGATAGCGGTAGCGCAGCAGGAGGTGATAAAACCCCGGGGTTTATCACCATACTCTCTCAGGAGACTCATAGACAAACAATAAGGTCTGTAAAGGAGTCGCCAGAGGCTTATCTCTCTCGCAGAAGTTATTGCTCAGTTACGCAGACACCCTGCGGTGACAACTAACAGCTCGTTGTTTTCTCTCTCTTGATCTTTATTCCTAATCTGGATTACAAATGAGCTCTATTCAATAACCTTGCTAGCGAAGATCAACAAGAAAGAAGAGAACTCTGGGGGAGGGACTCAGATAGGCCCACCTACCTGGTACTGTGTCTAGCCTTAATGCAGGAGGAGTGTGGGGGTATTCTTTTACCTTTTTAAAGCTGTTTTAAATAACCTTTTATGGACTTGTATTGTATTGTATTGTATCTCCCCTATTCAATTTGATATATAGTAAACTAAGTTTGGTTAATTACAATCCTGTGCGTTGTTCCATTGTGTCACCCAGAAGGACTACCATTCAAGAAGGTAACAAGGTATTGTTGCATAGTGAAGTATTGTATTCCAATCTGTGTATCCATTTGATAGTCCAGTCCTATTCTGGGTCAGTTGTGCCTGAGGAGGGATCGAGCCAATTTGATTGGGTTGTTAGGCAGGGTGTAGACCCAATAATATAATCAGCAGCTCCTGCGGGGGTGGTGCTACATATGCATATTATTCACTCTCCAGTTTTAGTAAATCAACCACCTTAGTGTTTTCCCAAGCTCAGAGAAATGCAGGTAACATGTACAGCTGGCCATAGAAGTGTATGGCTGTACAAGCTTATGCCCTTTTGCATCAATGTCTGCCCACATATGCATGTGCACTATATTACCAAAAGTATTGGGACGCCTGCCTTTACACACACATGAACTTTAATGGCATCCCAGCCTTAGTCTGTAGGGTTCAATATTGAGTTGGCCCACCCTTTGCGGCTAAAACAGCTTCAACTCTTCTCGGAAGGCTGTCCACAAGGTTTAAGAGTGTGTCTATGGGAATGTTGGGAATGTTGGACCATTCTTTCAGAAGCGCATTTGCGAGGTCAGGCACTGATGTTGGATGAGAAGGCCTGACTTACAGTCTTTGCTCTAATTCATCCCAAAGGTGTTCTGTTGGGTTTAGGCCAGGACTCTGTGCAGGCCAGTCAAGATCCTCCACCTCAAACTCACTCACCCATGCATTTATGGACCTTGCTATGTGCACTGGTCCAAATTACTTTGCGGAGGTGGGATTATGGTGTGGGGTTATTTTTCAGGGGTTGGGCTTGGCTTCTTAGTTCCAGTGAAGGGAACTCTTAAGGCGTGCACAAACCAAGAAATTTTGGACAATTTCAGTCTCCCAACTTTGTGGGAATAGTTTGGGGATGGCCCTTTGCTCTTACAACATGACTGTGCACCAGTGCACAAAGCAAGGTCCATAAAGACATGGTTGAGCGAGTTTGGGGTCCTGACCTCAACCCGATAGATCACCTTTGGGATGAATTAGAGTTAGAGTGTAGACCATGAGCCAGGCCGTCTTGTCCAACATCAGTGCCTGACCTCACAAATGCGCTTCTGGAAGAATGGTCAAACATTCCCATAAACACATCGCTAAACCTCATGGACAGCCTTCCCAGAAGAGTTAAATAGCTGCAAAGGGTGGGCCAACTCAATATTGAACCCTACAGACTCAGACTGGGATGTAATAAAGTTAATTTGCATGTACAGGCAGGTGTCCCAATACTTTTGGTAGTATAGTGTCCTTCCCAAACACAGAAGTTTTGCATTTGCAGAAATACATCATATGCTCATGTGTAGGTAAATGGCGATGTAAAAGAGCATCAGCAGTTATATGAGAACAAGCGTGTACAGCCCTGTACTTCTATTTCCAGCTGTATGTGCCATCTAAGGTTCCTCTGATGAGAAAAGATGTCTGGAGGTTTACACTAGAGCTCTCTCGTGCCTCTCCCTGTCCATGTGCATGTACTGTAAACAAATCCACAGCCTTCCTGCACCTATACTCACAGTTGATCCAGAGAAAGGCAAAAAAAAAAAAAAACCCAGCAAAGCATGATCCAATTTGATCCAGCAGGGGGGAAAAAAATCCTTCCTGATCCCCCTTGTCCTAGTTCCCTCCCTCTCTCTGGCTTCTGTACTTTCTCAGGCAGTGACCCGGAAGAAGCATGCAAAATAGCAAGTTATGGTTAACCCTAATGTCTGCATACCTGCTCAAGGTCAGTACCCTAAAAGGGATCAGCATGAAAGCAAGGTTACTACCATTTTCAGGATGAGAAGCTAGCAATGACAGCCTCCTTGTTATCTCTGTTTCAGGTTTGCACATGAACATTTGCCAGTGGAAAAGTCCTCTAGAGTAAAACTCCTAGGGATTGATTTACTAAAACTGGAGAGTGCAAAATATGTAGCAGCTGTGGATGGGAGCCAATCAGCTTCTAACTTCAGCTTTTTCAATTAAGCTTTGACAAAAAAAAATAATAATAAACTGTAAACTGATTTCTCTGGTTTATATGCATATTATTCACTCTCCAGTTTTAGTAAATCAACCACCTTAGTGTTTTCCCAAGCTCAGAGAAATGCAGGTAACATGTACAGCTGGCCATAGAAGTGTATGGCTGTACAAGCTTATGCCCTTTTGCATCAATGTCTGCCCACATATGCATGTGCACTATATTACCAAAAGTATTGGGACGCCTGCCTTTACACACACATGAACTTTAATGGCATCCCAGCCTTAGTCTGTAGGGTTCAATATTGAGTTGGCCCACCCTTTGCGGCTAAAACAGCTTCAACTCTTCTCGGAAGGCTGTCCACAAGGTTTAAGAGTGTGTCTATGGGAATGTTGGGAATGTTGGACCATTCTTTCAGAAGCGCATTTGCGAGGTCAGGCACTGATGTTGGATGAGAAGGCCTGACTTACAGTCTTTGCTCTAATTCATCCCAAAGGTGTTCTGTTGGGTTTAGGCCAGGACTCTGTGCAGGCCAGTCAAGATCCTCCACCTCAAACTCACTCACCCATGCATTTATGGACCTTGCTATGTGCACTGGTCCAAATTACTTTGCGGAGGTGGGATTATGGTGTGGGGTTATTTTTCAGGGGTTGGGCTTGGCTTCTTAGTTCCAGTGAAGGGAACTCTTAAGGCGTGCACAAACCAAGAAATTTTGGACAATTTCAGTCTCCCAACTTTGTGGGAATAGTTTGGGGATGGCCCTTTGCTCTTACAACATGACTGTGCACCAGTGCACAAAGCAAGGTCCATAAAGACATGGTTGAGCGAGTTTGGGGTCCTGACCTCAACCCGATAGATCACCTTTGGGATGAATTAGAGTTAGAGTGTAGACCATGAGCCAGGCCGTCTTGTCCAACATCAGTGCCTGACCTCACAAATGCGCTTCTGGAAGAATGGTCAAACATTCCCATAAACACATCGCTAAACCTCATGGACAGCCTTCCCAGAAGAGTTAAATAGCTGCAAAGGGTGGGCCAACTCAATATTGAACCCTACAGACTCAGACTGGGATGTAATAAAGTTAATTTGCATGTACAGGCAGGTGTCCCAATACTTTTGGTAGTATAGTGTCCTTCCCAAACACAGAAGTTTTGCATTTGCAGAAATACATCATATGCTCATGTGTAGGTAAATGGCGATGTAAAAGAGCATCAGCAGTTATATGAGAACAAGCGTGTACAGCCCTGTACTTCTATTTCCAGCTGTATGTGCCATCTAAGGTTCCTCTGATGAGAAAAGATGTCTGGAGGTTTACACTAGAGCTCTCTCGTGCCTCTCCCTGTCCATGTGCATGTACTGTAAACAAATCCACAGCCTTCCTGCACCTATTTTTATGTAATTCTATAAGTGTTCAGCTTAATTTTAGCTGTTTTCTAGTCAGTTTGGTGCTATTATGGGTCCCACCTAATCCCTGCATTGACAGACAACAGTCCTTACTGTAGCGCTGAGGGGGCGCTCGTGTAATGACATATAAGTACAGTACCACTCATTGCTGCAGTACAATGAACCCAGGACAACATGATGGAACACCACTCCAATGTGTCCATGATAGCTTAGGTTCATGGGAAGAAGATGAATGATGATGTACTAATTATGTAGTAAGGGACTATGGCTGCCCCAGGGACAGTCAAATAGATTAGTCCTGCCATTTTAAATTCATCAAGGCAGCAAACAATGTTTCAATTCAGAGGGGCTTTCCACAGCAATTCCAGAGCATAAAAGGAAACAAAACATTAGCTAGCCCAGGCTACAAACTAAGGCCAGATCCTGACTAACAGAGTGCCCTCATTAGTTCCCCAAAACAAATGCGCCTTTTTAGTGCTCACATTTTCACTCAGCAGAAAGAGAGAGAGATAGATAGAGCAAGAGAGATCTAAGCATCAGTTAGCTCCCACATATAAAGACCTGGGCACAGCTGAGGCATATAATGAGGTCTGGCTACCAGATAAGGCATGGACCTAGGAATAGAGTCTTTATGCTATCCAAAACTCTACAAAGTCTCTGGGCTCAAGGACCCAGTATAGAACCTATTAAGGAGGAGTAGAACTGGGGGAATCCATAGCGGAGAAGGATCTGGGTGTTCTGGTAGATCATAAGCTTAATAATAGCACGTAATTCCAAGCTGTTATTTCCAAAGCAAGTAAAATCCTTTCTTGTATTAGGAGAGGCATGGACTCCAGAGAGAGAGATATCATTTTGCCTCTGTACAAATCATTAGTAAGACCTCATCTGGAATATGCAGTTCAGTTTTTGGCACCAGTTCTCAAAAAGGATATCAGGGAACTGGAGAAAGTGCAGAGAAGGGCAACCAAACTGATTAGAGGCATGGAGGATCTCATATATGAGGAAAGATTAGAGGAACTGAATTTATTCTCTCTTAAGAAGAGGAGATTAAGGGGGATATGATGAACATGTATAAATACATAAGGGGTCCATATAGTGAACCTGGTGTTGAATTATTAAATTTAAAGTCATCACAGAGGACAAGGGGGCACTCTTTACGTTTAGAGGAAAAGAGATTTTGTCTCCAAATATGGAAAGGTTTCTTCACAGTAAGAGATGTGAAAATGTGGAATAGACTCCCTCCAGATGTGGTTCTGGCCAGCTCAGTAGATTTCTTTAAAAAAGGCCTGGATTCTTTCCTGGGTGTACATAATATTACTGGGTACTAAC
Source organism: Pelophylax lessonae (assembly GCF_965119305.1). Taxonomy (NCBI): domain Eukaryota; kingdom Metazoa; phylum Chordata; class Amphibia; order Anura; family Ranidae; genus Pelophylax; species Pelophylax lessonae. Next base: position 59,984,124 of record NC_138775.1, read on the forward strand.
ATTTGTAGCTAAAGTTGATCCATCTGATTGCCTTTCGGGGGGGATCAGGAACAGGAAGGAATTCTTTTCCCTGCTGTAGCAAATTGGATCATGCTTTGCTGGGGTATTTCGCATTAATTTGGATAAACTGCGGGTATAGGATTGTGTATATGGGATTGTATCGGATTGTATGGTTGGGTTTTCTTTACTGTTTTTTGTTTTTTTATTGGTTGACCTTCAGAAATTTGGCTGCAGGGCAGTATTCCAACATGATAACGACCCCAAACACACCTCCAAGATGACCACTGCCTTTCTAAAGAAGCTGATGGTAAAGGTGATGGACTGGCCAAGCATGTCTCCAGACTTAAACCCTATTGAGCATCTGTGGGGCATCCTCAAATGGAAGATGGAGGAGCGCAAGGTCTCTAACATCAACCAGACCTGTGATGTCATCATGTAGGAGTGGAAGAGGACTCCAGTGGCAACCTGTGAAGCTCTGGTGAACTCCATGCCCAAGAGGGTTAAGGCAGTGCTAGAAAATAATGGTGACCACACAAAATATTGACACTTTGGTCCCAATTAGGACAATTTCACTTAAGGGTATACTCACTTTTGTTGCCAGCAGTTTAGACATTAAAGGCTGTGTGCTGAGTTATTTTGAGGGGACAGCAAATTTACACTGTTATACAAGCTGTACACTCACTACTTTACATTGTAGCAAAGTGTAATTTCTTCAGTGTTGTCACAAAGATATAATAAAATATTTACAAAAATGTGAGGGGTGTACTAACTTTTGTGAGATACTGTATATATATATATATATATATATATATATATATATATATATTTATTTATGTCCTTGTGTAACAACAGGGCAATGCATTAGGTTCAACATGTATACTGTGTGTATATCTATCTATCTATATATATATATATATATATATATATATATATATACACACACAGTATATTCCCTTTCCTTTCCTCCTCTTCCTACTGCACATGGGTGCAATGACTCCATTCATTTCCATTGAGATGAAGGGTTGATTTACTAAAGGCAAATAGAAATGCTCAGTCACCTGGCTCGTGGACAACATATAAGTATACAGGTCACAAAACACTCTTTACACCACATTTACTGTTGAATCCATCCATCCACAGCTCCCAATGGTGTTGGTGAGACAGGTTCTATTAAAAGTAACAGCGAGTCCCCTTTAAATATTAGGCATAATTTTCAAGTAGCTCATGGAGGAAAAGAGAGGAAGCCCCCAATAGTGTAGTTATTTTTTAGATCAAATAGGCAAAACCACAATAAAATGCACTCACATATGTATATGAGTCAGACTCATTACCAGCACAATATACATAGACTCCCGACATTTGCCTCCAGACTGGAAGTGACATCACTTGGCCCTGCCTTACGCATTACACCACTAACCCAAGGGGTTTTTTGCCTTTTTTGGTAGTGCGCAGAGATTTTTTTTTTCAAAATCACTGCAGACTGCACTCGGAGGAGGTGGGGGAGGTTAAAGGACAACCGTTCTAATGTTAGCCACGAAATAACTGTATCTCATTTCTTTTATTAACACAGAAGAATAAAAAACATTGGAACTAAAGCATTATTTCATGGATTCTGTAGCCTTTTATTTTAATTATATACATTTGAAAGTAACAGCTTACTATAAATCAATGTGTGGTTATTTTTTAATCCTTTGAAAAGATGAACCTAAAAGCATACAAATTACAAAATTTGACTCTGATGTAGGTGTAAACTACCTCTGATAATTCAATTACCCATGCAATATTAATAACATACTGCTGTTTTAATTAATTTCATCATTTTAAAATCAATTCACCTTTCTGGGATTCAAACTCATTAGCGTCAGCCAAGGAGATAAGTTGACTCTCAAGATGTAGATCGTTCAGGGTAATGTGTTAAAAATTTGCTGCTTCTCTTGTTGAAAGCAACCTTTCTCATTATTCTACTTAACGTGTCTCTCCCATCTCATAATACTGTTTTCTACTAACAATCATATTGCATTACATTGAACACTTTGGGCTGGAGAAAGCTGGTTTCCAGTCGGTTAAAAAAGGATGGTGCACAATATTGGTATTTGTAGTAAGTTATTAAAGTGACCATGTCTTTATACTAAATGGACTCAAGCCAAGCTTTACTTGTAGAAGAAGATATTATATATATATATATATATATATATATATATATATATATATACATATACATCTATATATATATATATATATATATATATATATATATATATACATATATATATATATATATATATACACATATATATATACATATACATATATATATATATATATATATATATATATATATATATATATATATGTGTATATATATATATATATATGTATATGTATATATATATAGTAAAACTATGGGTGAAACTTTTTTTCTGTTTGGATAGAGTAAGGAAGGTTTTTTTTTTTTTTTTTTATTTGCTATTTGTGTCACATTGGGGAGATTTCCCTTCTCTTCCTGTCTCATAGCCAAAAAAGGAAGTGAAATAAAATCTCTGCAAATTAGGGGAATCCCTTGGGGCCCCAGGTCACCAGAACTAATGTTCCCGTTGGAAGATTTCCTCTCTTTTACTTTTCTGGGGACAAACCCATCATTTATGAATTTCTTTTATTTTCATTTTCAATGATAATGATAAACTGGACAAAAAGAGAGACATCAATAAAATGAAATAGGCCTCAGTGGAAGCTGGTAATTACTAAATTAACCAAAGCTACTCCAGTAAGTCCCCGTTCACACTAAGGCGACCTGTGAGGCGACCTGGTCGCCTCACAGGTCGCCGTAGGTCGTCTTCCATAGGGAAGCTGCGGACCCGTTCTAATAGGAGCGACACAAGTCGCTCCGACTTAGAAAAAGGGTCCGGAGCTTCTTTGGGGCGACCAGGAGGCGACCGCCATAGACTTCAATGTTATGAAGTCCGTGCCGGCCGCTCCGAGGTCGCGGCGCGCTGCTCGCACCGCGACCTCGGAGGTCGCCCCTAGAAGTAGCGTCGCTCGTATGTGAACGGGGCCTAATGGCTGCAGTCCTCCAGGTGCTGTGCCAAGCAGGTGCCTTTCTACATAGTAACCACAGGGGGGTCGCTCACTCGGAATGATTGCCATTCAGAAAACACCTTGCATGTTTCTCAGAGAATGCAAATATTGGACGAGGTGGAGATCGTGACACCACTGCCCTTCCTCTCCACTTCATCCTATCAAAGAACTTTTTGCATTCATTGATAAAAATCACATTCTCTAAATAGAGGCCATGCTGAGCTAGCGACCCCCTGTGGTTACTATGCAGAAGGACGGATGCTTGGCACAGCTTTCACTGTAGTAGTGGAAAGAAAAAATACAGAGGGCGCACCAACCTAGCGCATTACCTGTTTATTGTTGAAAACATGTGTACATCATAGTCACAAAAATAGATGGAACATAGGCACAAATTGAGATAGTAAGTCCACGAAGGAGGGCGTAGTACCCTGGTACAGACCGTGTTGAGATGTGGAACCTCTAAGTGCCGCTTACGCGTTTCAGGGGCGTACCCCCTTCCTCAGAGCTAATTTGAGGTGACACTGACTAGGCTTTATATACACATAATAATGATTATGGGTCACAAGGGCAATGGAAAAAGGCCCGTCTTTTGGCGTATCAAATCATCACATGATTATTCAACTGATAATTCATTCATTAATCCCAATACAAAAATGCAGATACAGAAATTTGTATATCTATGTATATATGAGATTTATATATATCCAAAAGGTCATGTGTTAAACATAAATATAAAAAGAGGTATGTTACACAAAAGCTAAACAGGACCCGGTAACATGCATCAATGATGAAAAAATAATAATATAAAACAATAAAAAAATATCCACATGAATAAAGAAAAGTGTGTATGTCTCAATATACTATAAAAAAGAAAATTCCATGGCACTTATCTGGTATTTGCAAGGGAGGGACCTGACTGATGTGGGCAAAAAGGGTCAAATGGTGGAATCCAAAGGGGGGGGGGCGCGGTGCCCACCCTCTGAAGTGGTGGAACGCATGCTGCCGATGTGTGTCCCCTCCAGATGGCTTCCTGCGTTCCAGGACTGATCAGGTATCAGGTATCACATATAAATGGTGGAATCCAAAGGGAGATGAGGGGGGACGGGGGGCGCCCTCTGGAGTGGTGGAACGCACGCTGCCAATGTGTGTCCCCTACAGATGGCTTCCTGCTTTCCAGGACTGATCAGGTATCAGGTATTACATATAAATGGTGGAATCCAAAGGGAGAGGAGAAGAGAGGGGGGGCGGGGGGCGCCCTCTGGAGTGGTGGAACACACGCTGCCAATGTGTGTCCCCTACAGATGGCTTCCTGCGTTCCAGGACTGATCAGGTATCACATATACATGCTTACATTGGACCAAGCTGGCCCAAAGTAAGTATGCCAAATACTGTATATCATAAACAGTATTTTAGAGCAAAATGTCAGTTGCGTATGACACGCAAAGCTCTTGCAAACTAAATTGTCATTTACTTTAAATAAAGAGTTGGTCCACCTCAAACTTTTTTTTTTTTCTGTGGATATTTAAACCTGTTCTAAAAACCACATAAAAGGATTTGGCTAGAGTTGGACTTCCGGAGTTGGCATCTAAAAAAAAACACATCAAAAACATCAACAGCAATGCAAATCTACCAACACAAAAACTATTTCTTGAAAAAGAAAAAAAAAGAGGACGTGTGAGGACATTTCTAAAACGTATGCAGTGTATTTTTTCCCTAAGTGCTTATAATTTGTATTCCACAAAAGCGCACTTCTAGCTATTTTGTGTGGTAAATAACAAAATTGCATATTTTCAGGAAAGCTTAGAAAATGCCTGTTTTTTAGCCCGAGCACTTATTATAAATGTTACCCTCTTTGCAGTATACCCATAGCACCAGCAATCAGACACATAGGGAAGGATGTAAAAAATGAGGAACTGCATGTGGCCCTTCTGATCTCTATATTTGATTCAGATTTGTGAACAGAACAAATATATACATTAAAAATTTTGACTTTTTTTTCTGAATTTAAAGTGAAATGAATGTACTGCTGTGAGAAATTGCTAGGGGCTTGTTTTTATAACACAAGAGAAATGCAAAGTCTCTATTGCCCTCAAAAAAACTTTTGCCAAACACTCATAGCAATTTATTTACTTATGTACCAAGTTTTCATGCCTGGAGATTGATTGAAAGGGACAAACTCATGTTGTGTGGTTGAGATTTTAGCAGTTAATCAACAATGTTAAAGTAGTATTAAACCCTCATCGTTTTTTAGCCAAACTTCATTAACTCAATAAAATAAACACTCCCCAGTAAACTATTCATTAAAATTCTTACCCCAGCACTTGTAGTCTACAACTTTCAATGCTGCTGGTTCCTGCTTTCTAAGGGCCGCTTCCCTGAATTTCCGTGCTTCTCAGGAAAGAGACAGTGCACTCTGTGGGGTTGGTTTACTAGAACTGCAGAGTGCAAAATCTGGTACAGCTGTGCATAGTAGCCAATCAGCTTCTAACTTCAGCTTTGACAAAAAACCTTGAAGCTGATTGGCTACCAGATTTTGCACTCTCCAATTTTAGTAAATCAACCCCTGTGAGTCAGTCTGTTAGATTAGAGCAGGGATCTCCAACCTGCGGCCCTCCAGCTGTTGCGGAACTATATGTCCCATTAGGCATTGTAAAACTCTGACATTCAAAGACATGACTAGGCATGATGGGAATTGTAGTCCTGAACAACTGGAGGGCCATCGTTTGGAGACCCCTGGTTTAGAGAATAGAGAGTGCAGGAGTAAGAATGAGCAGGGGAGTGACTTTATATTCTACACTATGGGGCTGTGTATTTCTTTTAATGCACACAGTGTAAGAAAAACAGCCTTAGTCCGTTCATGCAAGGGTGGCTCCATCAGAAATGGGCCACCCTGAAACAGGAAACCTGGGGCAGAGATGATGGCACCAGCTTGAACTGGAACATAGGCAAGGCAGTGTTGCCAACCTCCTGCAGAATTTTTAACTGACAAAACATGGAAAATTTACTGACGGAGAACATGTTTTCCTGACAACCTAAAAAAGTGTCCGAAATTCTATTAAAAAACTAGGAAAATTTATATTTAAACAGTATAAGCACAACGCTGAAACACTGACAATACCCATAAGAAGTAATTTGCCAGATATTAAATGATAGTGGATGGAACCAAGTCACAACAGGCTAGAGTACCAACATCCCTATAGAATGAAAAATTCAAATGTGTCGGTGAGAACTCTCTGAGCGCTGGTGCCCTTCATGTGTTTGTCAAAGGCTGGGTTCCTCCTTCCTGCCTTCCTTTCCCATTGTGGATATTATAGTCTTTTGAGACTTTTTGAATTTCACAATTTCTTTTGTGAACACATTGAAGGGAACCATCCCCTATCTTATCTGGAGGGATGAGAGACCTCTGATAAATAAAAAGATATTTTGGATTAATTGGCTAGGTGAATGTGTTACACCATAAATATATGTTTTTAAAAAACTTTTGCTTGTCTTTTGTGGGCTGGATATCCCCTCTGCAGGTGACCCTCTGTGTTGAAGCATCTCCGCCATTTGTTGGCAGAGCTGGGGTTCTCTGGACTTCACTCTAATACATCTTTCTTCAGTCACTGGAGCTCCATGCTGCAGTTTATATGTATATCTTTGTTTCCCTGAAGAAGCCGATCTGGCGAAACCGGTTGGAAATAGAAATTTAGTACATTATTCTGTACCCACATATTTGCAGACAATTTGGATAGTTGCTTTTAAGTTTGTATGGAAATAAACTATTATATTTTTTATACTATTGTGGTTACAATCTTTTGATATATGATTGTCATATGAGTACCGGTAAAGTCCCACAACCTATCGCTGTGGACGAATTCCGGGGGATTTCATCCATATTTTTTGGACATGCCCGGAGCTCTCCGCTTACTGGTCCCGGATTTTTGAAGTGTCCTCCGCCATTCTGCAAACCACAATGGACCCCTCTCCCAAGATCGGCCTTCTGGGGCTGCTGGATGACCTGGTGCCCAGGGTGGCGGACCATACCCTCTTGGGTTTACTGCTATTCTATGCCAGGAAGAACATTGCTCTCCACTGGCGGCAGCAGGCTCCTCCCATGCTTCTGTAGTGGAGGGGCCTGGCGGACTCTGTCCTGCCTCTGTACCGTGATACCTTCTACCATAGGGGCTGCCCATAAAAGCACGACCGAGTATAGGCGAGATGGCTGACGGACTCTTCCGCTGCATTGTTAGCTTAACTACTTTCATATGGCTGTCCCCAGCCTGACGCCCTAGATACCTGATGTGATGCCATTTGGTGCTTTACTAGCCTATTGCCATGTATGTAGGCCGACTGTTTTCCCTTCCTGCTCTGATGCTGCCCCATGTGGGCAGCATGTTGCTGGTTGATTTATGATTGTAACAATTGTATGCTTAATCTGTTGCACCGGTTTCGTTGTTGTTGTTTTCTGTTCTGTTCATAAATCAATAAAAAGATTTTCAAGAAAAAAAGTCCCACAACCTATACATTCAAATTTTTCAAGTAATTTGCCAGGTTTACAAAAAGTCAACACAGCACGACAAATTATCAGCCCCTAATATTGACAAATAGTTGTAAAAATCACTTATTTTTACAAGGGTGTTTTTTTTAGGCAAGGGTTAAAGGATGAAAAATCTGCATGGTAAACAGGACAAATAGAGAGGGGGAATCTCCCTAACTGGGGAACAGACAGCAATACAAACCTGACAGTTGTTCTAATCCCTCTCCACTCTATCCAATACTAAAAAAAAGGTTTGACTTTAGTTATACTGTAATTTAAGTGCAATGAAATAACAGTTGCAATATCCATCTGTTTTCAGTCAAATTGGGAGACAATCTAGTTTCAAACTTGAAGCCTTAAAGCGTAACTCCACTTTTGTTGAGAAAAAAGTTTCCCCTCTGGGTGATCTATGTTCATTACAAGGATATTAACAAATGTCATTGCAGATTCTTACCTTTTGTTATTCTGAAGAAATTCCTGTTTGTTTGTCTGTATCCATGTAGCTAACGAGAGTGGTTACACAATTAATAATCAGCTGCTGAATCTGCAGGGCTCTAATAAGGAACATTGCAGGGTCTGCATCCCTTTAGATGTGATTTCCTATTGGAATTATCTCACCAAAAATGACATTTTTGTTGCAGGGGATGTCTGATATCTGACTTATATCTTAGGGTAGACTTCTAGGAAAATCAGTGAGCCAATCACACAAGCAGGAAATTATGTTTGGGGGGGGGGCATTCTTCTGTGTACAGAACATCTTCAGGTGGCCATATTGCATTGCATTTTACGGAAAATTACAGAGCTGCAGATTGAAAAGGAAAGGTCATTTTTAATAATATTCAATTACAGTATGACTAGAGTTGCAATTGTATATTCTATATTATTTTTTTATTTTATTTGCTATTTTCTTTCCCCATGAAAGTGGAGTTACCCTCTAAGTTGGCCATACACAGTTCATTTTTTTTTTTTTTCAAATCTTGCTGTCCGCACCACCTTGCTTAACAAAAGTTAATTTAAAAAATCTAAGGAGCTGGGGGGAAAAATGAACAGTGATTGGATCCTATCAGATGCAGACACACAGGCTCAACAAGAGAAATCTTAATGTGTATGCCAGCTTTGGATAACTGTTGGAAAGACTGCCATTGTTTCCTCTTTGATCATTTGTAGCCTGGTGGGGGTTTCTGGAAGCTGCCCGGCCTCTGTTTGTAAGGTTCCTTTATTGGATGGCGGTTCCCGCCATGCTGACTCTGGACTTGTCCTGTTTCTTCTTAAAAAAGACTAGTCACCTACCTGTTGTATGGGAGATACTCTGCCATATTGTGTCATTCAGTCTACTGGCCTGAGGCCCACCTATTTCATATTACCAGCCACAGGCCTGTTACCTGGAATAAAAGAATGCCCAGTCCAGATGCATTTTTAATGCTTACTGCAACAAACTAGGGGCATTTATCAATAAGACTTCTTCATTAAACAGTCACAGTGCAGAACACTTTGCATTATGACTCCGTACCCTTATATTCAACCATCTTCCCAGATGTTACCAGTCACTTACCCATATTGAGGTTGCTTCACTCCAAGCCACAGGACCTGCCAAACAAGTGTCATTGGTGGCAACATTCCTCCATCTTCACCCTAACCTGTTCATAGTTACTCCGGCAGTTTAGTCCTGCCAGGCTCTCATTGATAGGCTAAAAAACGCACTTACAAAGAGTCAAAGAAGTATAACAAACAATGTGTCTGGGATGCCCTGCGTTCCACGGAACGGAAAACTCAAAACCGGAAGTGACGCGATATCGCTCTTAGCTCTGCCCTTTAGGTTTATGGAATATCACACAGCTGCTGTTTATTAGCACATTTGCACTAACAATTTGTTTTGCACTTTATGTAATATTATTTAGACTATATGAAGTATGATAATTATTTTAAATTAATGTGTGGAACATTCTACTGTTTATCCAACATAGCATTTGTCACCAATTGTTGGGACTGTGATTCACTCATTGACTCCAGGGTGGTTGTATCAGCGACCGGGAGGATACTTAGAGTCAAGCGCTACTAGTGTGATGATGTATTGTGGTCTATTTATGGACTATTTTCTCATTTCATAATTTTTAGAATGATAATTATTTTAGCATCTATATATAAAGAGATAGTGCACCTTTTGCATTTTTTGCTTAATTATTTTTTTCTTTGAGAATTATACATATAAAAGAGGCAGCGCCACCTATACCTCTCTCTCTATACTAACCTTTTTATATATCTCCCTTTGTGGGATATGTGAAGTAGGCAGCAGCCATATTGTCTAAACCATAGCGCGGAATAACAACCTTTTATTAAACTATTGTTTTTCTATATAAAAACGTTTTAATTCCTTTTTTTTGTTTTTTTACCATATTTCTTCTTTAAGTAGAGATAATCATTTGATATAAAATGACTTCAGTTTCAAATGGCAGCAGAGTCTGCAATCTGATTACGCCAACGTTCCTGTTTAAAAGGGTTTCCCGTACCACTTTGTTAGATTTCCACAGCAACCTCTAGCTGTACCCTGCACGCAGCTGTTTTTCTGTAGGAGCGGTCAGTAAATGCAGGGTGACAGGTGGTGGTGCCCTCTGTAACGACTTCATAACATCTTCTTCCTAATGTTGCCTGAGGCACAATGCTCAGCTTATGTCATGATGCTGGAGGATTGATGTTACCTACAGAGATCAGCCTATAAACCCGGGCAATGGTGAATCATCTCATAATTGATACTTTACAATATATCCTTTATTTCTAGTGGTAATACCTCTATCTAAAGTTTAATATTTCTCATGAGACTTACAAAGATTGCTTTATATCAGTTACCTCCTTTGAGAGAAAGGGGGGAAGAATGACAGAAAAAAGGGATGGTGGAGAAAAAGACAAATGAAGAGAGAAGGGAAAAGAAAGAAAGAAAGAAAGAAAGAAAGAAAGAAAGAAAGAAAGAAAGAAAGAAAGAAAGAAAGAAAGAAAGAAAGAAAGAAAGAAAGAAAGAAAGAAAGAAAGAAAGAAAGAAAGAAAGAAAAAAAAATCGATAGTAGTATAGAGAGGGAGAGAGAAGAAAGAAAGAAAGAAAGAAAGAAAGAGAGAAAGAAAGAAATACATAGTAGTATAGAGAGGGAGAGAGAAGAAAGAAAGAAAGAAAGGAAGAAAGGAAGAAAGAAAGAAAGAAAGAAAGAAAGAAAGAAAGAAAGAAAGAAAGAAAGAAAGAAAGAAAGAAAGAAAGAAAGAAAGAAAGAAAGAAAGAAAGAAAGAAAGAAAGAAAGGAAGGAAGAAAGAAAGAAAGAAAGAAAGAAAGAAAGAAAGAAAGAAAGAAAAAGAAAGAAAGGGGAAGGGATAGAGAGTAGTATAGAGAGGGAGCAAGAAGAAAGAAAGAAAAGAAAAGAAACAAAAAGAAAAGAGACAGAGAGTAAGGAGGGATAGAGAAAGAGGGCAAAAGAGGAAAAAAAAGGGAGTGGGAGATAGAGAAGCTGAAAGAGGGATACAGAAAGGCAAAGAGAAAGAAAGAGTGAGTTCTATGCCCAGTTGTTACCTGAACTTGCCACATTTTCAGCTATGTTAAAATAAGGATCTTATAGATATTAATTTTTTTTTAGATTCATATACAGTTGTAGATGGATGGATAATAAACTGAATGATAAGACAAAGTGGTTGGTTTTACTAAAACTGGAGAGTGCAACATCTGGTGCAGCTATAAAAGTTAGCTTCTAACTTTATCTTGTTCAATTAATGAGGACCTCCAGCCCCCCCCCCCCCCCCCCGCACCAAAAAATTAAATATTATTATTAGGACACTTACCTGTCCATCAATCCCACAATGTCAGTACCCCAGCCAATTTTTCAATCGGCTCTCAGGTGCTGCCACTGCCATCCTGGCTAAGCTTGCGGCTTCACAATTGGTTCCCTACTGTGCATGTGTGATGGAAGGAGGAGGGGGGCCGGACTTCCATTGGACCTCGCTGCAAGGTCTCCAAGAAGTGGGGACATGTACCTGTCAAAAACAGGTAGTCACTCCCCCCTGAAAGGTGCCGAATGTGGCAGCGGAGGGGGGGAGGAAGCAAACAAGTGACACTTCCATTGTGGGTGGAGCTCAGCTTTAAGCTTTGCCAAAAAAAAAAAACTGGAAGCTAATTAGTTTCTATGCACAGCTGCACCAGATTTTGCACTCACCAGTTTTAGTAAATCAACCCAAAAGAGTAATTGTAAATTTTAGTTCACTAAGAAGGTGTAAAGTTGGGAGCAATACTGCAAAACAGGTCCTGTTTGGCAAAGAGCATGCATACATTGCAGAATAATACAAAAAAGATTGTGAAAGATGCACAAAAATTTACTTTTTACAGCAATTACTTTTTAGCTCATTCAGGGTAACAGACTACACAGTAACAGATAGTCTGGCTGGGAATCACTGTTTCAATTTAACAGTTCATTAAACAGTTGCTTGTGCTCATTCTAATAAACAGTTACTCTCATAAAAGTCCCGGGTAGTTCTTGTAACACAGGTGAACAGCTGAAGGGGTCCAAGGCCCAAGGACATAGGGTAGCCAGCTTACTGAAACTGAAAGTAGAGCTCCACCCAAAAGAGTAAGCTCCGCTTGTTTGCCTCCCCCAACCCCCCCGCTGCCACATTTGGAACCTTTCGGAGGGGAAATGGGTACCTTGTTTTGACAGGTAGTCATACAGAAGTTCCACCCCCTCTTCCTTTCCCCACCAACCGGACCATTCACAAAGCCCTGCATGCTTCACACATGCGCAGTAGGGAACCAGCTGTGAAGCTGCAAGGCTTCACTGCCGGTTTCCCTTGCAAGAAATAGCGGCTACATCACCCGAGAGCCAATTAAAACATTGGCTGGGGTGAAGACCCTGCAGGATCCCTGGACAGGTACTTTAAGTTTCCTAATATTTAAAGTCAGCAGCTACAGTATTTGTAGCTGCTGACTTTACATTTTTTCTGAAGGAGCCTGGAGCTCCTCTTGAAGTACTCTGATGGCAATTGAGGTGGGGTTCCCCATAGTGGCTGGGTCTTACAGAGAAACTGGGTGCTATTGAGCTTTGGCTTGGTTGCCAGCATGCTAGTTGGGACAGTGGAGAGCCTCTAACCTGGATGTAAATCACTTGTGCAAGTACCATCGTCTTATCAGTTGCAGCAGCTCTGAGCTGCTGAGGGAGGAAAGCAGAGAAACATATCTTCCCTTGGTTTGCCCAGAAATTCAGCAAGTTGTGGGCAAAGGAGTTATAGGGGTCTGCACCTGCATGTGAGCATGGTAAGTGAATGGTGAATTCCCTAAATTGTCCCTCACTTTCCGAAACATGTTGGATATGTCAGTGTGAACCATATGTATGGTTCGGCATCTACATAGTTACATAGTTAGTGAGGCTGAAAAAAGACACAAGTCCATCCAGTTCAACCTATGATGTGTGTGTGTGTTTGCTAACCGTACATTGTATACCCCTGTATGTTGTGGTCTTTAAGGTGTCCATCCAATAGTTTTTTGAAACTATCAAGGCTCCCCGCTGATACGACTGCTTGCGGAAGAGAATTCCACATCCTTACTACTCTTACAGTGAAGAACCCCTTACGCACTTTAAGGTTAAACCGCCTTTCCTCAAGTTTTAGTGAGTGGCCACGTGTCTTATTGTATTCCCTTACTCTGAATAGTTTGTTCCTTATGCTAGGGTCGCCAGTACAGTATTTGTACATTGATATCATATCCCCCCTCAATCGTCTCTTCTCCAGAGAGAATAAGTTCAGTGCTTGTAGTCTTTCCTCATAGCTGATGTCCTCCATTCCCCTAATTATTTTTGTTGCCCTTCTCTGGACTTTCTCCAGTTCCAGCACATCCTTCCTGAGGACCGGTGCCCAGAACTGGACAGCATACTCCAGATGTGGCCGGACCAGAGTTTTGTAGAGTGGAAGAATAATCTCTTTATTTCTGGAGTGAATCCCCTTTTTTATACAACCCAGTATTCTGTTGGCTTTGCTTGCAGCGGCTTGGCATTGCATGCCACTTCCAAGCCTGTTGTCTACCAGTACCCCCAGGTCCCTTTCCATCCTAGACTCACCCAGAGGTTCCCCCCCTAGTGAGTAGCTTGCTTTCTGGTTACTGGCCCCCAAGTGCATTACTTTACATTTTTCTACATTAAACCTCATCTGCCATGTAGTTGCCCACCCCGTTATTTTGTTCAGGTCTGCTTGCAAGATTTCCACATCCTGTATAGAAGATATTGGCATGCCTAATTTAGTATCATCTGCAAATACTGAGATTGTACTAGATATCCCCTCCTCTAGATCATTTATGAATAAATTAAACAGGATTGGTCCCAGGACAGAACCCTGGGGGACCCCACTTTCCACACCCGCCCACTCAGAGTACTCCCCATTAATCACCACCCTCTGGACTCTCCCCTGGAGCCAGTTCTCTATCCAGGTACTCACCTTATGGTCCATACCTACCTTCCTTAGTTTGTACAGTAAGCGTTTGTGGGGAACGGTGTCAAAGGCCTTTGCAAAGTCCAGATACACCACATCCACAGGCTTACCTTTATCTAAGTGGCAGCTCACTTCATCGTAGAAGGTTAATAGATTGGTTTGGCATGAACGATTTTTCATGAATCCATGCTGATTACTACTTATAATACCGTTTTCATTACTAAAGTCTTGTATGTGGTCCCTTATCATCCCCTCCAAAATTTTGCAGACTACTGATGTTAGGCTGACCGGCCTATAGTTACCCGGGATATATCTCGGCCCCTTTTTAAATATTGGTACCACGTTGGCTTTTTTCCAATCAGCTGGCACCATACCTGTCTGTAAACTATCCTTAAAGATCAAGAATAATGGTCTGGCAATCACCTGGCTGAGCTCATTAAGAACCCTTGGGTGCAAGCCATCCGGTCCCGGGGATTTATTTATGTTAAGTTTCTCTAGTTTAGCTCTAAGTCTATCCTCTGTTAGCCATGGCGGCACTTCCTGAGGTGTATTATTTAGTTCGGCCTTACAAGCTGGGTTCGTGTAGCCCCCCGATTCCTTTGTGAAGACTGAAGAAAAGAAATTATTTAACACTTCCGCCTTTTCTCTGTCCTCTGTGGCCATTTTTCCTTTATCATCTTTTATGGGGCCAATGTGTTCTGGCCTCGCTTTCTTACTGTTTATATACTTAAAGAACTTCTTGGGGTTCTTTTTACTCTCCTCCGCTATATGTCTCTCGTGTTCTATTTTAGCCGCCCTGATTTCATCTTTACATTTCTTATTACACTCTTTGTAGTGCTTAAATGCTGCCAATGACCCCTCAGTCTTGTATTTTTTGAAGGCCTTTTCTTTAGCTCTAATATACATTTTTATGTTGGAGTTTAGCCACCCAGGGTTTAGTTTTGCTCTTTTAAATTTATTTCCCTGTGGAATGCACTGGCCCACCCCCTTGTTAAGTATGCTCTTGAAGCACTCCCATTTTTCCTCCGTGTTCTTTGTTCCCAGGGTTCTATCCCATTTGATATTTTCTAGCAGCGAGCGCAGTTTAGGGAAATTGGCTCTTTTGAAATTCAGTGTCCTTATATTACCCTTGTGTTTCCTATTACTGTAATTAATACTGAAACCAATTGACCTATGGTCACTGTTCCCTAAGTTGTCCCGTATTTCTATATCCGTGAGCAGGTCTGTATTGTTGGTAATCAGTAGGTCAAGTACCGCATTGTTTCTTGTCGGTGCATTCACCATCTGACCCATGAAATTGTCCTGCAAAACATTTAGGAACTGCCTAGCCTTGGCTGAATGCGCGGTTCCTTCTGCCCAGTCTATATCAGGATAATTAAAGTCCCCCATTATAATGACATTTCCCATCCTTGCTGCCAATCCTATCTGTAACATGAGGTCCGCCTCCCCCTCCTCCCTCTGGTTGGGGGGCCTATAGCATACGCCCAATATTACCTTCCCCACCGTGCCTTCCCTTTGAAGCTCTACCCATAGGGATTCTGCTTCGTCCATAGCTCCATTATTAATATCATCCCTCATATTTACCTGTATACTGTTCTTAATATACAAACATACCCCTCCCCCTTTTTTACCCTCTCTATCTCTGCGATAAAGGGAATACCCCTGAATGGTCGCCATCCAGTCATGAGAGCTGTCAAACCAAGTCTCAGTTATCCCCACAAAATCTAAGTCCTCCTCAAACATCAGCAGCTCCAGCTCTCCCATCTTGTTGGCCAGGCTTCTGGCATTGGTATATAAGCCTCGTAATTTTGATGTTTTTAGGCTGCTCTCTTGATTTTTCCCCGTACCCACCCTGGGTATAGGAGCTCCGAACACCCTACCGCTAATGCCCCCATTTCTGCCCTCTGAAGCTTGCTTTCCACTGGCTAATTCTACATCTGTACCCTCCCCCCCATTCCCTAGTTTAAAAGCCCCTCTAACTTTTTGGCCATCCTCGCACCCAGTACGGCTGCACCCACCCCATTTAGGTGCAATCCGTCCCTACCAAAGAGCCGGTGACCGACTGAGAAGACGGCCCAGTTCTCCAGGAACCCGAAACCCTCCTTACTACACCAGCTCCTCAGCCACTCGTTAACTTCCCTAATCTCCCGCTGCCTCTCTGGTGTGGCTCGAGGTACAGGTAGTATTTCGGACACTTTGAGACCCACCCAGGGTTCCCCGATTGAGCTAATGGTACCAGTGTATATTACTGTATTGTCATTTTTTCATTGTTCTTAAATTTGTATTGTGATGTTTATCACTTTTTTATTACATTTGAATAAAATATATTGATTTTATATCTTTTAATATACTGTATTTTCTGGCGTATAAGACTATTTTTGAACCTCAAAAAAATCCCCCAAAAATGGGGGGTCGTCTTATACGCCGAGTATAATATCTCCAAGGTAACCTAAGTATAAGTATTTCCGGTAGATGAAAATTAGGGGGGTCGTCTTATACGCCCAGTCGTCTTATACGCCGGAAAATACGGTAAATACTTTATCTACCTACTGCCTATAAAGTCCCAATGGGGGTATTTTCTGCTATGCTTCTAAATACCCTACACTTGATCCTGAAGGGTCTTAAGGGAAATTACCTGATTTGGAATATCCTACACTTAAACTGCCATTGGCTGTATTAACACGAGCTGTGCACATCATATAATCCAACATTTAGCCTGGAAAAAGGGGCATAAGTCCATCAAGATCAACCTTCAAAAAAAAAAATCCCAGTTTCCCAAAGGAGAGCAGCCCTGATCATCAGCCTCGCTATAGAGCATTTCTGATGTTTCCTAGGTTGCCTTTCAAGAACATAGAAGCCAATGCTTTCGTGCACTGCGCTGATAATCACCAACAAGCCTGAAACAGCTGCATTCTATTAGAAATCAACTGCTTTATAATATTAGGTTGCATCTATGCTGTAAGCCAGTGATTCTGGATGTTTGTCAAGACTAAAAAAAGAAATAATTTGCATGGATCTGCCCACTATCTTAAATGAGGAATCATTGATTTTTTGGAGTGTGTGTGGGAGAGGGGGGGGGGGGTTTGTGATTGAAGTAAGACATACGGAAGTCTTCTGCTTTATTATGCTTTAATAAGGCTCCACTGTTTCAGTGTAGGACTGTGTAGGTCCTTTCAGCCCATCACACCATAACCTGTCTAGTTATGACCCTTTGAATGTCTGTGGTCCATCTGGATGCAGTTGCAGTACATGGCCACTGTATGGATACCGTACAAATAACATTGGGGACTCTTCTAGCAGACTGAGAGCCGGGCAATTTCCTTGCTGCTAATAATATTCCGTTTTGCTATTTACCTTGCAAAATAGTAAAACTACATTGTAAATTATATGCACTTCAAAATAAAATATACTTTGGAAAAAAAATAAGTAAAGCACAGAAATTGCCTGCTTTTCAGCCTGCGTGAGTTTCATAAATGTCCCAATAGCATTTACATACTCAAACAGTTTTTTTTTTTTTTTTTTTTATCAATGCGCCCGTGCTGCATTGCAGTAAAGTGCGCTTAACCCACTACAAGCACACCTGATGGCGCTTCCTGAACTTAGCCGCAATGAGAAGCTGAATACCGAATCTCCCAAATATAGGAGAAGCTTTAAAGACAAAGAATAGTGTATTTTCAGCAAAGGTAGATTTGAGATAGTAGAGTGATGTTTATATTAGAGTAGTTTTTGATTTGACTTTCACATTTTCTTACTTGCTCTTCCATATTTTTTGTTACTATATTAAATATAGAGATTTGCAAGTTAGCCACTAGAGGGAGTTGTTAATAATTTGCAATTAATTTGCCTTCTTTACAGCACTGGATCAAGATCGGGCTCAGGGAAGTATATAGGGGAGGCTGGGGGGGGGGGCAGCTGGTCACAGAAGGTTTTTTACCTTAATACAGAACTTTTTGCATTTACAACCACTTTAAAGCTGAACTCTAATAGTCCAGTTATGCACTAATATTAAACTTGATTTTTTTTCTAATCAAACAGTTGAAAGTTCCTCTTGTAATCTCCTTTATAAGGGGAGCTTAGACTGGGAACGGGAGAGGCAGCAATAGAAGCCAATGAGTTTGCTGCAGTGAGTATGTGCTAAAAGAACCATTCTTGAGTGCAGAGATTGGAGCTCATAAGTGTGCTTTTACTCATTCACTGCCCAGTCACAGGCTGGGGGGGGGGGGGGGGGGGAGCGATAGCCAAGTTGTATTACATAATTGCAGTAAAGTCAGATCATTAGGCTGGCTTTGCTATGGAGCAGAGCTATATAAATCTCTGGACTGCCTGGGCAGAAATACAATGCCAATCATTTGGCAGGTAAACAGCACCCATATATATAAACTGTATGTATCTGAACTCTTAATTAAGCTTTAAGGGAAAACTAGATTGAGAGAAAAAAACGAGGCAACTATTTTTGATTTATTTTTGTAAACCTCAATTGCCTTGCTGTTATGGTCATCCAACGGCTTCAATATGTTATGAGTCACTGAACCATAGCAAGCATTGGGATTAGGAAAGTTAGACCCAAGTCAGATCTTCTAATTTACGTACAGTACTTATTCTGCGCCGGTGATTCCTAAAGTACTGACGCTATTGGATAACTATAAGACTCTTGGATGTACATCTCAAGGATCAAAACATTCAGGGGTATGAGAAATGATTACGGCCAAACACACCTACACAGGTTGAACTGGATGGACTATTGTCTTTATTCAACCTCAACTACTATGAAAAACTTCTATGAACTCTTCTAGGAAAGCTGTCCACAAGGTTTAGGAGTGTGTCTATGGGAATATTTGACCATTCTTCCAGGAGCACATTTGTGAGGTCAGGCATTGATGTTGGACAAGAAATCCTGGCTCGCAGTCTCTGCTCTAGTTCACCCCAAAGGTGTTCCATCAGGTTGAGGTCAGTCAAGTTCCCCCACCCCAAACTCGCTCATCCATGTCTTTATGGACCTTGCTTTGTGCAGTGGTCTAAATCATTTGGTGGAGGGGGGATTATGGTGTTTGGTTGTTTTTCAGGGGTTAAGCTTGGCCCCTTAGTTCCAGTGAAGGAAATTTTTAGGGCATCAGCATACCAAGACATTTTGGACGTTTTTAAGTTCCCAACTTTGTAGGAATAGTTTGGGGATGACCCCTTCCTGTTCCAACATGACTGTGCACCAGTGCACAAAGCAAGGTCCATAAAGACATGGATGAGAGAGTTTGGGGTGGAGGAACTTGAATGGCCTGCACAGAGTCCTGACCTCAATGCAATAGAATGCCTCTGGGTTAAATTAAAGCGGAGACTGCGAGTCCAACCTCAGTGCCTAACCTCATAAATGTGCTTCTGGAAGAATGGTCAGGCATTCCCATTTTGCGCTGTTATAGCTGCAAAGAGTGGGCCAACTCAATATTGAACCCTACGGGCTAAGACTGGGATGCCATTAAAGTTCATATGTGTGTAAAGGTAGGTGTCCCAATACTTTTGACAATATAGTGTATGTCGGGATAATACATGGAACAGTATTAAATCTAAAGCTTTATTAATTAAAAAATACCTTTTTTCCTAGAGTTTGCTCCGGGTCATGTGACTGTTCTCTAGCTTCCTATAGCTGCCCCTGCAAGAGTAGTAGGTTGAAAAACTACATCATTTCTGGTGATGTCACTCACCAATCCTTGGGTCCAACGCCTTCCTCTTTCTCTGGACAGGCTTGCAGGCACACCCTGTATCTGGAATCTAATCTGAAGTTGCACTTGGCTGCATTTAAAGATGGTGGCCGAGCATTGTCACCCTAAAAATAATTGCGCTAGGAATGAAACTTTATTAAGGGCTCTTTCACACGGTCTGCCTCCGTAGGCGGATCCGTGCTGCTCAGCAGGGGATCGTAAACACAGATCCCCGCTGAGCAGGCAGGTGACAGCTCTCTCTCCGCTCTGTGTGTGGGGAGGGAGATGTCAGAGCCCCATGCATCTCTATGGGGGGAATCGGATGAGAGCGGACCGCCTGTCCGGTCTCTCATCCGATCCAATCCCCTGTACGGATGGAAAATAGGGTTTCCATCCGTCCAGATTTCATGGATAGGATCGGATAAGGCAAGCAGCGGGTGTCAGGGGACATGTCACCGCAGACATCCGCTGCCCCATAGGGATGCATGGGGGATCCGATCAGATCCGCCTAAAAAACTGACAGGCGGATCTGATCGGATCGCTCGTGTGAAAGGGGCCTAAGGCTGTTTTTTTTAACAAATCTAAGGAAAAAAATAAAAAAATATTAGGCATTGCAGGGTAGATGTGCACTGATACATCCAAGTTTAATTGTTGGGTTTCCATACACTTTAGGATGATTGAACATTCATATACAATATATACAGGTACATAAACACTTACTGGAAGAATGGCTTAAATATTACCAGACTCTTTCAAGGGCATTTTTACAACTTTTTCAGATGAGAAATTTGTTAATTTTCATGGAAAGATCTTTGTCTGAGGAATCGGCCACCACGCTGGTGAACATTGTCTATTTCTGCAGTCAGCCTTGGTCTTTAGAAGCAGCTTATGCATTAGATATTCATTGCAGTTGCGTTATCAGTAACAAAAGTAAAAGCAGTATGGATTTCATTGCTTCCACTGATATTAGCAATCAGTTTGAGGCTTTGTGTTGTCGGTGCCGGGGTCTGATCACTGCTCTCATTGTATCACGTTCAGTGCATTTCATTCATCTTGTGTTACCAGAGTTACACGCAGCCACAATGTAGCAGGAGTCAGATTTTGCCTCCAAGAGAGCCGTGCATTTATTTTTTATGTTCAATGCTCTGGATCGCGTTTCAAAGGGCAAATCGGATATCATCATTTAACAAACAAAGACCTCACCTTTGTGCGCCCATGCTTTTTTACCTCTGGGTTCCACTACACGTAGGTTTATTTAACAGCACATTGCAGAGAACAGTTCAGCACAGTAACCCACAGCATCCGATTGGAAATCAGTTTTTATGTGGATATTAACCACTTTAAGACCGGAAGGATTTGCCCCCTTAATGACCAGACCCTATTGTGCGATTCGGCACTGCGTTACTTTAACGGACAATTGCGCAAATGCGATGCTGTACCCAAATAAAATTGAGGTCCTTTTTTCCCACAAATAGAGCTTTCTTTTGGTGGTATTTGATCACCTGTGCGATTATTATTTTTTGTGCTATAAACAAAAAAAGAGCAACAATTCTGGAAAAAAAACAATATTTTTCACATTCTGCTGTATGACATTCTCAAAAAAAATGTAAAAATTGTTTTTTTTTTAACATTTTAGGACAATTTGTTTTTTGCTACATATTTTTGGTAAAAAAAATCGCAATAAGCGTATTTTGCTTGGTTTGCGCAAAATTATAGCGTCTACTAACTACAGGAAAGATTTATGTCATTTTTATATCTGCGATTTTTTGCGGGACTGCGAACAGATCGGACCCCTGACTGACATTTTTGACACTTTTGGGGGTACCAGCGACATTACTACAGTAATCAGTACTAAGTAAAAATATGCACTGTTACTGTAATAATGACACTGGCAGGGAAGGGGTTAACAGTATAGGTGATCAAGGGGTTAAATGTGACCCTAGGGGAGTGATTCCAATTGTGTGGGGGTGTGGCTTCTGAGATTACCTATTTTCAGGCCGCTGCGATCTGGTCTTGTGATCTCCCGTGTGTCAGCCAGCAGCGGCTGCAGGGGAGAGAGTGCTCCGACGGCAGCTGGTAAAGCCCGGAGTGATGACGTCACCCATAGACCTCAATAGCCCATCTGTTGTCGGCGCTCCCCCCCCCCCCCCTCGCCCCAGCAGCTGACACAGGGGAACCAGATTAACTGACTGGACTGGAGCAACCTAAAAATAGGTAAGTCTCTTTCCTACACAGGTTAGTTAGCATAGGTGTTAAAAAGAGGAAAGGGGCGGTTTTAAGGCTAGTTAGGTTTAAGTTGGATTTCCACTTTAAACTTTTCTGGTTTCTGGGTGACTTCTAGGACTTCTGCACATTACCTCTTGTTTGCACTGTTATTAAAGTGAACCTTTATTATCTTGCACCATTCCAATCTTATATACAGCACTAACAAATGGTAATGAGGTGTTGATATTTATTTAGACTTTATGGCCAAAAGGCTGTGGCAACCATCTCACCCACAATATGGCTAAGCACTTGTGGACCACCCGCCAAATCTTTGGGTTAAGTTGTTTCCAGTGAAGGTTACTATTTATGCTACGGCATTCAAAGACATTTTAGATGATTGTACGTTTCCAACATTACAGTAACTGGGGAAGACCCTTTTATGTTTCAACATGACTGTACCCATGTGCACAAAGCCAGCTCCTTAAAGACATGGTTTGACAAGTTTGATGTAAAGGAACTCAAGTGGCCTGCACAGAACTCTGACCTCATCTCTACCTAACACCTTTGAGATGAATTGGAATGCCAGCCAAGTGTTCTTGTCAATTATCTGACCTCACAAGGGCTCTTTTGGATGAAAGGGCATAAATTCCCACAGACACACTTCAGAATCTTTTGGAAAGCCTTCCCAGAAGAGTGGAGGCTGTTATAGCGTACAAAGAAGAGCACCTCAATATTAATTCCCATGAGTTTGGAATGGGATGTCAACAAGTTCATGTAGGTTTTATGGTCAGGGGGTCCACAATTCTTTGGATATATAAGGAACCTCACCTGGAGTAACTGCTGTTCTCGAGTGCTTCTGGTTCTGGTCACATACGGTATTCTTGTTACAAGACACCATCTTGTTTCTATTAGCATGTTAAGGAGGATATGAACAAGCCAAATTCACCCAATCAAATGACACATACAATGCTTAGGTTAGGGTTACCCTAGCTGGTGGTAACAAAAAATTAGATCTCATTGTTGCTCAATGCTCACAGAGATTTTCCATTTTGTTGACATTTTCAGTCTAGCTTCTGTATTTACAAGTGATAGCTTGTCTCCAAGTGGCTCCCACTGAGTGCAGGATGGGGACAAGGGAGATGCAGGTGCCCGGGGGGCAGTGCAGATGCCGACACCCACACTGGATAAACTCCATGTAAATGAGAGAGGCAGAGCCACCTACTTTGTGCAGGAAGGCACCAGAGCCGGTGGGTGCTGGGTGCTGTAGCTTAATACAGCAACAAAAGTAAAACATGTGGAAAATGGAGGCGCTTTTAGGGGGGTGGGGGGTTGCATGCAGAGACCAGAGCTGAAGAGGGGTGAAAGTGAGATGTGGATGGGGGATGCAGAGGTAAGCAGCTGTGGAAGAAGGCTGAACTCTATATTCTGTTTGTAGCACATCCCCGAAATCTGCACATAGCACACCCCAAACCCTGCATGTAGCACACCTCCAAACTCTGCACGTAGCACACCTCCAAACTCTGCACGTAGCAAACCCCCAAACACTGCACATAGCACACCCCCAAACACTGCACATAGCACACCCCCAAACACTGCACATAGTGCACCCCCAAACACTGCACATAGCGCACCACCAAACTCTGCACGTAGCACACCCCAAAACACTGCACATAGCACTCCCCCAAATTCTGCATGTAGCACACCCCCAAACACTGCACGTAGCACACCCCCAAACTCTGCACGTAGCACACCTCCAAACTCTGCACGTAGCACACCCCCAAATTCTGCATATAGTACACCCCCAAACTCTGCACATAGCACACCTCCAAACTCTGCACGTAGCACACCCCCAAACTCTGCATGTAGCACACCTCCAAACTCTGCACATAGCAAACCACCAAAACTGCACATAGCACACCCCCAAACACTGCACGTAGTGCACCCCCAAACTCTGTATGTAGCAAACCCCCAAACATTGCACATAGCACACCCCCAAACTCTGCATGTAGCACACCCCCATACACTGCACGTAGAACACCCCCAAACTCTGCACGTAGCACACCCCCAAACTCTGCATGTAATGCACTCTTGGTATTTAATGCCCCTTTAAGACCCTCCCACTGTTAGTGAAATTGGACCGCACCCACTATTTAGTGCGGTTTAGAGGGTGTGGCATGGAGGCGAGATTTTGGGGAGGTCATGGTTGAGTTCCTGATCCTATTTTCTGAGAAAAAAGCCCTGTATATATATATATATATATATATATATATTTTTTTTTTTTTTTTTTTTAGTAAAAAGACCATAGTTCCCCTTTATTTAACCACTTAGGTGCAATAGCCTCATGTTGCCAAGAGCGCTCCTTTTCTCTAAATGTTAAGTATCAACATCACAGACATAATAAAAACATAAACACAAGGACATGTGTATTTCATTTTGCAAACATGGCATTCAGACTAAAAGAAGATAAAAAATAGCACATGCAGGACAAGCTGTGGAGATATCTGAGTCAGAGAGATTAAACTTGAGCGCGGCGGACGTAAAGAGGGAAGATTAGGTGCCTACATGATTACAATTACCTCAAAGCAGGAAACATATGCTCTGTCACTGCATTGCCCCCAGACACTCAGAGCTCTGCCTCCGGCCCTGGATGAGCCGCGAAGACTGCTGAGATGCAATTTACATCCCCAAATAAATACTTTAGAATTCATCGGAAGTGACTGAGTAGGTGACATTGGTGCGTTGTAAGCACAGAGGGTGAAGCCTGTAATCCAGGCAGGTGAAATGATCATGGAAATTAGTTTGTGTGTTTGTGCACGCATGTAACATCGCTTCCTCGTCGATGTATCTGGTTATGTGGGCAAAGTCATGGTCTAGAAATACAACAACCTGCCTTTTCCTAAGATCCCAATAGCCGCTTCCTCCCCTCTTTGCCGAGTTAAGACTAATCAACTCCCATCTGCTCCCTCTTCATTCCTCGCTGTGTTAACCAAGGATTAGGAGCTTTCTGTCTGCGAGATCACATTGACTAGAGGGACGCCCTAAACGGGGTGATTATGTCTGATTAAAAGCAGTTTCTAATCACTGTAATGAAAATAATCACAGAATCTGTTTTTTTTCCTATCTTTAATACAGTCATATTAATTTAACACTACATTTGGATTTTTGGATTTCCCTACTATGGCTCCCGAACCCCCACCTCCCTGTCTACAGCATTATCAGTATGTCATTTAGGAGCTACATGGACACACTAATGACTGGAGATGGGTGAAATTCAGAGTCTTCATTTCCTTGAAATCTTGTTGAAAATCAAGTGACTTTTTGATGAAATCTAAGTCAATCTATGTAAGTATGTAATGGGGAAAGAGAAATTGCAAAATATCAAGCTGTGTTAAAAGCAATTCTCAAACTCCAAGTGCATATTCATATTATTAAACAAATGAGCAAAATATATCCCTACATATGCAATATGGAAAAAGAAGACCAAAATAAATCAATATTTAAATATAAAAGTTAACGTGTGGTAAATCCTCTTCCTAGGTGCTCGTAAACTCATATCTTCAAAGTGAATGTCCGTCACCAATGGATGAAGGATTAGTGCACAAACCGCCACCTCAATGGTAAAAGTGCAAGCTTCCCAGCTGAAAATGACCATTTACTTAAAGGTCATAAATATGCTCCTGATGATGCGCGTGACGCGAAACGGTGTAGAGCTATTGAGACACGCCTGAGATCCAGCCACCACTTTAACATTTGAGGTGGTGGCCTTTGATGTAAGTGACTTGACGCATCTTCACTTTTGTCATTGTATTTGGACCTCTCAGTATTGGTTTTCATACTGCGAGTTGTCAGTATTTTTACTATTTTTTGTGATTTCGCATTTTTAATTAAAGATTTTTTATATTGATTGCTACACTATGAGTATCTCTATATTTTGCATTTGGATCTCCATACACTCCTAATTGATGCTACAATTCCACACGAGGAGACTCTCTGTATTGGTGATTCGCTCTTCGGGACCGAAAAGGACCTAGACACCAGCAGCTACATGCGCTATTGCTGTCTTATAATTTGGACAGCAATTAGCTCTGGTGAGTGTGCATTTTATTTATACGGTTAAGGACAACGTTCACGAGTGTCTGTTTTATGTTTTTCATATTGGGTCATCTATTCTTCTTTTTGGATTCACACTGGACCTTTTCAATATGTAATACCAATTTTGTTTTTATTTATAAATAGAGATGGGCTCAGGCATATTGGGTATCCTAGTCTCAACCCACCTGCCTGATCCTGCCAGGAAGCCGACACTGTACCCCGGTAATCACAGGCGGTAAGACATTTCCCAATCTGTGCAGCTGTGGGCCGGGAAATTTCTCACTGCCTGTGATTAGCAGTGTGCATTGTTGGCTTCCTGGCGGGATCAGGCAGGTGGGTTGGGACTAGAAACCCTAACACAACTGAGCCCATCCTTAGTCATAAAGGGCTCATAGATAAAAACTGGATTGAAGATCCCCACATGGCTCTAGGTACTCTCCCAAGGAAGCAAGAATCCTTATATTGGACCTCTGCGTTACATCCTCCTACAAACGTTCACATAAAAGTATGAAAACAGACAGATAGTGTAAAACCTTCTTATGAAATTTATTAAAGAGTAAAATTGCACTTACATCCAAAACATAAGTATTGCGCAACACAGCAAACTCCCCGTCGGCAACAACAGCAGACCACACGCACTTCCCAGAAATGTGATGACGTCGGCACATAGCTCCACTCTACATGTTTCATCATATGTGACGTTGTCCGCAGCATGCACATGATATGAGTTTATGAGCACCTAAGAAGAGGATTTATCACACATGGACTTTTATATTTTAAATGTTGAACTTCTATTTCAGAGGTCTTCAAACTATGGCCCTCCAGGTGTTCAGGAACTACAATTCCCATCATTCCTAGTCATGTCTGTGCATGTCAGAGTTTTACAATGCCTCATGGGATTTTTGTAGTTTCACAACAGCTGGAGGGCTGTAGTTTGAGGATCCCTGTTCTATTTGCATGTTGCATATGTTTGGGGTATGTTTTGCAAATATGTTTATTATTATGAATACGCACTTGGAGTTTGAGAATTGCTTTTATTGATATTTTGTAACCTTTGATTTACTATGACAAATATCCCATAGTAGATCTGCTTTTGTATTTTTCATCAGCAATTTATTAAATTGTTATCATTTCATGGGTATATACACGAGCTCAATTTCTTGTTTATATATACTTTTTGGAGAAAGAGAAATGCATGCCTAAATGTAGTTCATTTAAAAGGAATAAGCACCTGGGAGGATACTGACATTGAATGCGAAGTGTCCCCCCAATATCATATAATGATAATCTTTCGGTGCTGCAGGGCTTAATCCGAGCTGCTGGACCTGTCATCAGCAATCATCAAGAGTGCCAACTATGCCTGCCCTTCCCCCTCCTTCATTCATAGAATTAGTACTACAGTTTCCAGCAATGAAAAATGCTCTAAAAAGAGGTGGACTTTTCAATCATCCACCCATCATCCATGCATAGATAATGCACTATTTTAGCAACACAACACAACAAAATGGAAGGTAGTGTGATAACATACGTCGTGGTGCCCTGCGTTTGTTGAGGGAGAATAAATGGTACTGCAGTACATCAATTTGCATACCTTGTGTTGGCATGCATTACTGAGTGAACCTAGTCTTAAAAGAAGAGCTACACCAAAAAGGGGAAGCTCTATTTATTTGCCTCCTCTCCCCTCCGCTGCCACATTTGGCACCTTTTGGGGGGGAGCGGGTACCTGGTTTTGACAGGTCAGGTACCCGCTCCCACTTTCGGCTGACTTTGTCGTGGCAAAGTCATCCAGAAGTTTGTTCTCCCTCCTCCTTCCCTTGACGCCGGGCCATTCACAAAGCACAGAGCGCTTCACGCATTAGCAGTAGGGAACCGGCTGTGAAGTCAGAAGGCTTTACTGCAGGTTTCCCTCAGCTGAGATGGCAGTGGCAGCACCCGAGAGCCGAGTGAAAAATCGTATTTGTAGCTGCTAAATTTTATTTTTTTCTGATTTGCCTACCTAATGCCTACATAACAGTATTAATTTTTATTTTTTATTTCTGTATGGTATCAAACATTAAATACAACCGTGCAAGCATGTGTAGAAAGACTCAGAGAAATTCTGTTGGGAAGAGGGATTGTTACTAAAGGAGTACATTTTTCATTCAGCCAAATGATCCTGTGTTCATTTTGAACATCCAAGCACTTGCAGAAACATTAAGGAAACAGGAATTTCCTTTACACATGATTGAATGATTGAAGTGAATATGGTCTCACAGAGTTAGGTGAAAAATGACTCTACAAAGTAATTTAGTAAATATGACAAGTATGAGAAAGTGTACAGGGACTGCAATAGGATTGCATCAAGTCAAATTCAGGTACATACACTAGCTGTATTTAATAGTACATTTCATTATTTTAATGTAAATATAAATGCAATCATTGGTGTTCTAACATGTGCCTGGAAAGTAGGACTGCAAACACAATGTAGCATCCTGGGCCCATCCAGAGAATGTGGAGGAGCTTTTTCTCTTTGAAAGGGAAGTTATCCAGCTTTGTTGCTCCAATAATCCACCCTAACAAACTTTCTACTTCATTTGATGGTGTTCTCACCTTATAGGATTCCACTGACAGTTAAATTCCCTACTTAGATACCAGTTTTGATTAGCTTCAACAGCTCTGCGCCCTGTATTGCAGGTGACTTTGATTTCTGAAACTGTGTCACCTTGGGTTAAAATCTTTAGAGAGCACCCTGACAGCACCAAGGATGGCCTTGTTTCATTGGGCCTTTGTAGCACGTCTGGAGCTATAAACAGATATGTATACAGCGCTATATAAAATCAAATAAAGTGACAATGTGCATCATATAAATCAATAAACTCAATAAATCAATAAGCTTAAAGTGCAATATATATTCCTCTATAAAAGTGCAAGTGACACTTGAATGAAATGAAACTTTTATATGAAACATTTTATATGAAACATCTATCAAGCACTTTATTGAATTTTAATCCACGGTTATATTTATATTTTAGTGGACTCTTATGCACTTTACTTTGAATGCACCTTATGGACATTATTTATTGCACTTAAGAGGAATATATATTGCACTTTAAGCGAGTTTATTGATTTATATGATGCACATTGTCACTTTATTTGATTTTATATAGCGCTGTATACATATCTGTTTATAGTTCATTTCTCCCGTTAGCGAAGGAGGTTTTATAAAGCTGCTGTATTTTCTTTATGAGTCCCAAATTATTGGGTCTTAACACTACACCACTTTATATTTAATTGCGCTGATTTACTTTTTTGCACAACGTCTGGAGCTATGCATTTTGACTGTGACGGTCTGTTGCAAGTTTCTATGCTTGTATCTTGCATGGCACTAATGTTTGTTCACATGATTAGGACACTTTGGCTTTGTGCCTGGGACACCAATGATAGATCCAAGAAACTGACTTGGTTGTCCTTCAAGGGAACCTATTCAGACTTGCTCTTTACACTGTCATTAGCAATGTCACTGCTGGTCAAAGTGTATTCCTGCCTTAGTGCAAGAGGTCAGTGGAAGGAGTACAATGACCAACTTCCCCTTCATCTACTACAGCTATAGTAGCACATAAATAGTCCAGGCTTTCACTCACAAACCAGAGAGGCTTCAAAACCTCTTTTCTGCATTCTGCATGAACGTGCACCCCCACTTTTACAAGTGGGAGCTCTTTGTTTTTCCAGCTGGGTTCCTTGGTAGCCTACCTTCCCAGCATTCAAGTGCTTAAGTCATCCCCTGTAACCTCATGTCTTCTGATATTACTGCAGGTTTTTTTTTTGCATCTTCCATATTACCCACATGATGGGACCTCTGACTCCTACTCTGATAAGAGTTTATCCTTGGGAGTGGTATTCCGCTCAGAGTCCTCCCCACAAATGAATTCTTGTCTTTCAGATGTGGTTATATCCCTTATCCTGCTTGATACTTCTCAGCCTTATCATTCTTCCGAAGGAACCCTTGACATTAAAGGTCAACAGGGATCAGTCCCTGCTGCTGCTTTTCCCAGTAAGGATTTGACCCTTCAGTGCCAACTAGCACCTGTAAGGCCTTGCTCACAGCACAGGTCCTTTTGTCCCAACTGCCTTTTTTTTTGGCATCCCCATTGTTGAACGCTTAGGAGATCCTCCTTGAAAAGGGTCAGTTTTCTGGATTCTTCCATTTTGAACAATGCTGGGCATCCTTTTGTTTGTAACCTTGTCTAGAAGCAAATTGCCAGATGTCTAATGCTGATACCTTGGGTCGCCTTCAAGTGGAATTAATCAGTTCAAACCCTCAGTAAATAAGTCCCCTCCCAATGCACCTTTGACTAGTTACAAAAGCTAGAAAAACTGTGCTAAAGTGTTTTAAAAGGTAAGTCCAAATTGAAACAGCCACACCCATTTTTGCTTGAACATATATTATAATAAACATACAAAATATTTGCACTGCCCATTGAAATCACAATGTGAAATGTGTGATCAAATTACTGCACACTTTTGTTATGTTGAATTAGTGCTTAAAAACATTAACCACTTGCCGACTGGCCACAGTATATTTACTGCGGCAGTCAGCCCCTCCTGGGCAAAGCGACGTAGTACTACTTCGCTTGCCCAGGTGCCTGCAGGGGGCGAGCGGACGCCGCCGGAGGCGCGCTCCCGCCCCCGCTCGTTCAGGGACATCCACGCGCAAGTGATCGGCAGGTCTGATGTCCGCTGGAGAGGGAGAAAGGCAGACAGCTGATGTAATCAAAGCCGCCTGTCATTCTCCCCTGTGTAACTGCAGAGATCATACGATCCTGCTATGTAGGATCGTATGTCTCTGTGGTTACATCACGCCCCTTTACAGTTAGAATCACGCTCCTAGGGACACACTTAACCCCTAGATCACTAATAAAGTTAACCTCTTCCCTGCCAGTGTCATTTTTACAGTAACAGTGCATATGTATAGCACTGATTACTGTAGTAATGTCACTGGTACCCTCAAAAGTGTCAAAAATGTTAGTCAGGGGTCCAATCTGTCCGCTGCAATATCGCAGTCCCGCAAAAAAAATCGCAGATCGCTGCCATTACTAGTTAAAAAAAAAACAATAAAAACGACATAAATCTTTCCCTTAGACAGTAAACGCAATAACTTTTGCGCAAACCAATCAAAATACGCTTATTGCGATTTTTTTTTACCAAAATAAGTAGCAGAAAACAAATTGGCCTAAAATGTTAAAAAATTTCGATTTTTACATTTTTTGGGGGAAATTTCATATAAAAAAATGTGAAAAATTTTATTTTTTCAAAATTGACGCTCTTTTTTTGTTTATAGCGCAAAAAATAAAAATCGCACAGGTGATCAAACACCACCAAAAAAAAGCTCTGTTTGTGGGAAAACCGCGCAATTGTCCGTTAAAGTCACGCAGTGCCGATTTACAAAATAGGTCCTGGTCTTTGAGCAGGAAAATCCTCCGGGCTTAAGTGGTTAATTATAATAATTAAAAAAAAAAAAAACTTTTTTTTTTTTTTGGCTTTTTTCTCATATTTCATTATTTTATTGGACAGAAGTGTCATCAGCCTGTGGAGAGGGTAGTAATATTAGGTGGACTAATACATTTAGATGGACTTACAAATTAAAATCAAACTCCAGATAACACTTTTAAAGAGTTACAGAAACCATTTGTATTTAACTAAAGAAATCAAAGCTGACCAATGTAAGCACTATTATCAGTGTTAAAAAAAAAAAAAAACTTAACAGCTTGGTCTGTTTAAAGAAGTTGGAAAAAAAAACAGACCTACTGGAGGGATCAACAGGTAATAAAATCATGGTACAGGGGAGACTCAGCAATGCTAGTAATAGACTCCATCAAATAAGTCATTTTATTTCTGCCAATAGTTCTACTTTCATTTAGAATTCCAGCCTAAACCTAACTAGTCCTGAAAATGCCCCAAAACACCGCTGCTGACTAACCTGTGTAAAAGAAAGATGTATATCCTTACCTATTTTACGCATGCTCTGATCCCCAGCTGCAGGGGAGAGGAGGGAGCGCCATCAATAGATGGGACAAGGGAGGCTATAGGTGACATCACTACTACTGAAATTCATTTTATTTTTTTATTTATTTCAGGTACTTATATAGCGCTGTCAATTAACACAGCGCTTTACATATACATTGCACATTCACATCAGTCCCTGCCCTCAAGGTCCCTAACTCACATACATACACAGTAGGGCCAATTTTTTTATACAGGATCCAATTAACCTACCAGCATGTCTTTGGAGTGTGGGAGGAAACCCACACAGGCACAGGGAGAACATGCAAACTCCAGGCAGGTAGTGTTGTGGTTCGGATTTGAACCAGCAACCCTCTCGCTGCTAGAACAAAGTGCTAACCACTACACCACTGTGCCGCCCAATGCATGGCTGTTGTTGAGCGCTGTCTCCTCTCCCCTGCAGCTGCAGCTGCTGGCTGACACAGAGGATCACGTAACCGGAGCGGGCTGAATATTGGTAAGTACAGTATATACATCTTTTTTACAGAGGTTGGTCAGCATTTGTGTCACAAGAGGGGAGGGGACATTTTGTAGGATTAGCAGTGGCGGCTGGTGCTCAAAATTTTTGGGGGGGCACAAAAAGAAAAATGTAATAGGTATTGCTTCGCGTCAAAAAACGCAGTAAAAAATTGCGTGACTTTGAAGTCATGGTACAGGCATGGCACAGGTGATGGTATAGGCATGGCATAGGTGATGGTACAGGAGATGGTATAGGCATGGCACAGATATGGTATAGGCATGTCACAGGTCATGGTACAGGAGATGGTATATGCCCCCTTTCAATGCAGTGACCAGCGTACATGCCCTCTTCAATGCAGAGTTCAGCGTGCGTGCCCCCTTCAATGCAATGAACACTGTGCTATGCCCCTTCAATGCAATAAACACTGTGCTGTGCCCCCTTCAATGCAATAAACACTGTGCTGTGCCCCCACAATGCAATGAACACTGTGCTGTGCCCCCACAATGCAATGAACACTGTGCTGTGCCCCCTTCAATGCAATAAACACTGTGCTGTGCCCCCTTCAATGCAATAAACACTGTGCTGTGCCCCCTTCAATGCAATGAACTCTGTGCTATGCCCCAACAATGCAGAGTTCAGCGTGCATGCCCCCTTCAATGCAACTGTGCTGTGCCCCCTTCAATGCAATGAACATTGTGCTATGCCCCAACAATGCAGAGTTCAGCGTGCATGCCCCCTTCAATGCAACTGTGCTGTGCCCCCTTCAATGCAATGAACACTGTGCTATGCCCCAACAATGCAGAGTTCAGCGTGCATGCCCCCTTCAATGCAACTGTGCTGTGCCCCCTTCAATGCAATGAACATTGTGCTGTGCCCCCTTCAATGCAATGAACACTGTGCTGTGCCCCCTTCAATGCAATAAACACTGTGCTGTGCCCCCACAATGCAGAGTTCAGCGTGCATGCCCCCTTCAATGCAACTGTGCTGTGCCCCCTTCAATGCAATGAACAATGTGCTGTGCCCCCTTCAATGCAATGAACACTGTGCTATGCCCCCTTCAATGCAATAAACACTGTGCCGTGCCCCCTTCAATGCAATAAACACTGTTCTGTGCCCCCTTCAATGCAATAAACACTGTGCTGTGCCCCCTTCAATGCAATAAACACTGTGCTGTGCCCCCTTCAATGCAATAAACACTGTGCTGTGCCCCCTTCAATGCAATAAACACTGTGCTGTGCCCCCTTCAATGCAATGAACACTGTGCTGTGCCCCCTTCAATGCAATAAACACTGTGCTGTGCCCCCTTCAATGCAATGAACACTGTGCTGTGCCCCCTTCAATGCAATAAACACTGTGCTGTGCCCCCTTCAATGCAATAAACACTGTCCTGTGCCCCCTTCAATGCAATGAACACTGTTCTGTGCCCCCTTCAATGCAATAAACACTGTGCTGTGCCCCCTTCAATGCAATAAACACTGTGCTGTGCCCCCTTCAATGCAATAAACACTGTGCTGTGCCCCCTTCAATGCAATGAACACTGTGCTGTGCCCCCTTCAATGCAATGAACACTGTGCTGTGCCCCAACAATGCAGAGTTCAGCGTGCATGCCCCTTTCAATGCAATAAACACTGTGCTGTGCCCCCTTCAATGCAATAAACACTGTTCTGTGCCCCCTTCAATGCAATAAACACTGTGCTGTGCCCCCTTCAATGCAATAAACACTGTGCTGTGCCCCCTTCAATGCAATGAACACTGTGCTGTGCCCCCTTCAATGCAATAAACACTGTGCTGTGCCCCCTTCAATGCAATGAACACTGTGCTGTGCCCCCTTCAATGCAATAAACACTGTGCTGTGCCCCCTTCAATGCAATGAACACTGTGCTGTGCCCCCACAATGCAATGAACACTGTGCTGTGCCCCCACAATGCAATGAATACTGTGCTGTGCCCCATTCAATGCAATAAACACTGTGCTGTGCCCTCTTCAATGCAATAAACACTGTGCTGTGCCCCCTTCAATGCAATGAACTCTGTGCTGTGCCCCAACAATGCAGAGTTCAGCGTGCATGCCCCCTTCAATGCAATGAACACTGTGCTGTGCCCCCTTCAATGCAATAAACACTGTGCTGTGCCCCCTTCAATGCAATAAACACTGTGCTGTGCCCCCTTCAATGCAATGAACTCTGTACTGTGCCCCAACAATGCAGAGTTCAGCGTGCATGCCCCCTTCAATGCAACTGTGCTGTGCCCCCTTCAATGCAATGAACACTGTGCTGTGCCCCAACAATGCAGAGTTCAGCGTGCATGCCCCCTTCAATGCAACTGTGCTGTGCCCCCTTCAATGCAATAAACACTGTGCAGAGTTCAACGTGCGTGCCCCCTTCAATGCAACTGTTCCGTGCCCCCATCAATGCAGAGTTCAGCGTGCGAGCCCCTTTTAATGCAGAGCGCCACAGCATTGTCCCCAATCACTGCAGAGCGCCACAGCATTGTCCCCAATCACTGCATAGCGCCACAGCATTGTACCCCAATCACTGCAGAGCGCCACAGCATTGTACCCCAATGATTGCAGAGTGCCACAGCATTGTACCCCAATGATTGCAGAGCGCCACAGCATTGTCCCCAATCACTGCAGAGCGCCACAGCATTGTACCCCAATGATTGCAGAGTGCCACAGCATTGTACCCCAATGATTGCAGAGCGCCACAGCATTGTACCCCAATGATTGCAGAGTGCCCCAGAATTGTCCCCCAATGATTGCAGAGCGCCACAGCTTTGTCCCCCAATGATTGCAGAGCGCCACAGCATTGTCCCCCAATGATTGCAGAGTGCAACAGCATTGTCCCCCAATTATTGCAGAGCGCCACAGCATTGTCCCCCAATGATTGCAGAGCGCCACAGCATTGTCCCCCAATGATTGCAGAGCGCCACAGCATTGTCCCCCAATTATTGCAGAGCGCCACAGCATTGTCCCCCAATGATTGCAGAGTGCCACAGCATTGTCCCCCAATTATTGCAGAGCGCCACAGCATTGTCCCCCAATGATTGCAGAGCGCCACAGCATTGTCCCCCAATTATTGCAGAGCGCCACAGCATTGTCCCCCAATGATTGCAGAGTGCCACAGCATTGTCCCCCAATGATTGCAGAGCGCCACAGCATTGTCCCCCAATGATTGCAGAGTGCCACAGCATTGTCCCCCAATGATTGCAGAGCGCTACAGCATTGTCCCCCAATGATTGCAGAGTGCCAGCATTGTCCCCCAATGATTGCAGAGTGCCAGCATTGTCCCCCAATTATTGCAGAGTGCCACAGCATTGTCCCCCAATGATTGCAGAGCGCCACAGCATTGTCCCCCAATTATTGCAGAGCGCCACAGCATTGTCCCCCAATGATTGCAGAGCGCCACAGCATTGTCCCCCAATGATTGCAGAGCGCCACAGCATTGTCCCCCAATGATTGCAGAGCGCCACAGCATTGTCCCCCAATGATTGCAGAGCGCCACAGCATTGTCCCCCAATGATTGCAGAGCGCCACAGCATTGTCCCCCAATGATTGCAGAGCGCCACAGCATTGTCCCCCAATGATTGCAGAGCGCCACAGCATTGTCCCCCAATGATTGCAGAGTGCCACAGCATTGTCCCCCAATGATTGCAGAGCGCCACAGCATCGTCCCCCAATGATTGCAGAGCGCCACAGCATTGTCCCCCAATG
Source organism: Pelophylax lessonae (assembly GCF_965119305.1). NCBI lineage: Eukaryota > Metazoa > Chordata > Amphibia > Anura > Ranidae > Pelophylax > Pelophylax lessonae. Next base: position 60,020,359 of record NC_138775.1, read on the forward strand.
ATTGCAGAGTGCCAGCATTGTCCCCCAATGATTGCAGAGTGCCAGCATTGTCCCCCAATTATTGCAGAGTGCCACAGCATTGTCCCCCAATGATTGCAGAGCGCCACAGCATTGTCCCCCAATTATTGCAGAGCGCCACAGCATTGTCCCCCAATGATTGCAGAGTGCCACAGCATTGTACCCCAATGATTGCAGAGCGCCACAGCATCGTCCCCCAATGATTGCAGAGCGCCACAGCATTGTCCCCCAATGATTGCAGAGTGCCAGCATTGTCCCCCAATTATTGCAGAGTGCCAGCATTGTACCCCAAATCATGGTGCAATCATGGCTCTCAGTGTTGTCTGGTTTGGAGCGCAGAAGTTGTCACATCAGACGCCTCCTCCATGGGCACATAGGGAGGGTTCTCTATACCTGGGCACATAGGGGACCTCCCCAGTGCATCAGGACTACCTCTGCGCTAAGAAGCCTCTGACCTTCCCACTTTCTAAACTGTGCTGTACCTTACATACTTAAGTTCTGACTGCTGTACTTTCATTTTGCCGCTGAGAAGGACTCACTTACCGCCCGGTGGTGATCGATCGAGTCTTCTCTTGCACTTGCAGTCCAGATGACCTCCGGCTCCACTCCTCTGGAGACGCTGCGGCCTGGTGAGGTGACTGCCTGGTCGGGTGGGTCTCTCTCTGAAGCCGATTCCTCTCCGCTGACTGAGTCCGCTCCGCTCTGCAGTGCCCGTCCATCCACCGCACTGACTCGTGACTGACCGACGTCAGCGGGGTCACGGGTCAGCATCGGATGCCCTGGATGATGATTGGTCCAGGCTGGAGACTGGACCAATCACAGCCAGGACATTCCGAAATTGGGGGTTTCCTAGCGCTGTACCCTGCGCCCAGGTTACGCCCCAGAAGACAGCCAATCGGCGCCTCTTCTGGGTCGTAAACCCCACCCCCCCACAGCCTCCACATAGGCCGGCGAACACAATTTTTTTTTTTTGAAAACTTTATTGATCTTTTTGTCATTTTTTTTTCTTTTTTTAGGGGGGGCGGCGCCCTGGCGCCCCCTATGCACAGGCCGCCACTGAGGATTAGTTAGGTTTAGGCTGGAATTCTACTGTAAGTCAAATTTTTCCCACACCAAAACAATGGGAACAGCGTGTAAAAACAGGCTTGCACTAAGAAGGCATTTGCTCCAATTAAAGCCCCTGGCATTCATTATTGTCAGAGGAAAGTATGATGAAGCATTATAAAACATAAAGGTCATTTGCTGACAGAAACTTTCTTTCTGTGATGAATTAGATGGAGGGAACAGGAGAGATGGAGGGAAGGGAGACTCTGGTTGCTCTGTGGCTCTGAACTAGCAGTGGGGGTCCTGGCTGGAAAAACATAGCAAGGTGGAAGTGATAATAGCAGAAGGCTTTCAATGTGACCTTTTGCTGAGTACCGTAATTAACAACTATACTCTACCTGTATGCTTTCTTGTTCGCCTCTCCCGTGCCCCTTGTTTCCCTTTTATAATAAATAGGTCTTACAGGCAATTCTGTGTTCTTGTCACTGAAACAGCAGCATGTACCAAATATATTAACCTTCTACTTGCCATCTTTTTTCAAAAACTCTTCAAACAGATCAATGCATCCTAAACTGATAAGAGGACCTTGGTGCAGGATGAAACTTATGTGGTCAATATCAGCATGGTCTCAAGATCAGGAATCTGGGACCTTGTGCCCAAAATGACAAAGTACTGAAGTTCAAGTGACACAAAATAATGTATTATGTCATGTTATGTCGCCTGGCTGCGAGCTCAGCTCTAATTTATCCCAAAGGTGTTCTGTCTGGTTGAGGTCAGGACTCTGTGCAGGCCAGTCACGTTCCTTCACCCCAAACTCGCGCATCCATGTCATTATGGACCTTGCTTTGTGCACTGGTGCACAGTCATGTTTGAACAGAAAAGGGCCATCCCCAAACTGTTCGGGCAAAGAGCATGAAATTGTCAAAAATGTCTTGGTATGCTGACACCTTCAAAGGGTTCCCTTCACTGTAACTAAGGGGCCAAGCCCAACCTCTGAAAACAAGCCTACACCATTAAACCCCCTCTGCCAAATGATTTGGACCAGTACACAAAGCAAGGCCCATAAAGACATGGATGAGCAAGTTTGTGATGGAGGAACTTAACTGGCCTGCACAGAGTCCTGACTTCAACCTGATAGAACACCTTTGGGATAAATTAGAGTGGAGACTGCGAACCAGGCCTTCTCGTCCAACATCAGTGCCTGACCTCACAAATGCGCTTCTGGAAGAATGGTCAAACATTCCCATAGACACACTCCTAAACCTTGTGGACAGCCTTCCCAGAAGAGTTGAAGCTGTTATAGCTACAATGGATGGGCAAACTCAATATTGAACCCTACAGACTAAAGCCAGGTACACACTACAGTTTTTTTTTTTTGTGCAATCCAACTGTCAGCTCTGGTTGGAGTCACTGTACTAAGCATGCAAGGTTAGTTCTGCGATCTCCCCCGCTGACCTGTTGTGTTCTTACAGCGGGATGCACATCTAGAGAGTGAAATTTTTGCCCATTCTGCTTTTTAGAAAAGCTCAAGCTCTGTCAGATTGGATGGAGAACGTCTGTGAACAGCAATTTTCAAGTCTTGCAACAGATTCTCAAAGGGATTTAGGTCCTGATTTTTACTGGGCCCTTCCAACAAATGAATATACTTTGATCTAAACCATTCCATTGTAGCTCTGGCTGTATGTTTAGGGTTCTTGTCCTGCTGAAAGGTGAACCTCCGCCCCAGTCTTAAGTTTTTTGCAGACTCTATCAGGTTTTCTTCTAAGATTGCCCTGTATTTGGCTCCATCTTTCTTACCATCTACTCTGACCAGCTTCCCTGTTCCTGCTGAAGAAAAGCATTCCTATATCATGATGCTGCCACCACCATGTTTCACGGTGGGGATGATGTGTTGATGGTGATGTGCAGTGTTCGTTTTCTGCCACACATAGCGTTTTGCTTTTAGGCCAAAAAGTAAAATTTTGGTCTCATCTGACCTGAGCACCTTCTTCCACATGTTTTCTGTGTCCTACACATGGCTTCTCGCAAGCTGCAGATGGGACTTCTTATGGCTTTCTTTCAACAATGGATTTCTTATTGCCACTCTTCTATAAAGGCCAGATTTTTGGAGTGCACAACTAATAGTTGTCCTGTGGACAGATTCTCCCACATGAGCTGTGGATCTCTACAGCTCCTCCATAGTTACCCTGGGCCTCTTGGCTGCTTCTCTGATTAATGCTCTCCTTGCCTGGCCATATCTTGGTAGTGTAGAACCTTCTAGTGCTAGAAGTGTATATAGGGTTTTTTTCTAGCACAGGTAAATTTATGCAGGCCTGGCTGGCAGCTAAGCCTGTCTGTTTTTTTTTCCTGGGTTGGGCAGAGATCCGGGGAAATGGATGACTCACAGGCAGTATCACTGAGACCTTCCCCCTACGTCTTGAATGTTCTGGTACCTTCTAGATGAATGGGAGGGGAGGTAAGGTGGAGTTGCCTGGAGTATTCTGAGGGCCCTGACCAGTCCCCACCTTTGGATTGGCAGGAGGCAGGCTCCCTAAAATACTTATGGTCAGTCCAGCTGGGGAGGAGTTGTGTTGGAAGATGGAGATGGAGTGTTAGGCTGTCGGTGGCCTTTGGGGGAACTCCCCAGTCTGGGGGGGGGTGACCTTAGGCCTGGGATCGGGTGCAGACAAGACCCTCTCAAAACACAGAGAGAGGATAGCGGTAGAACACTGCCAGGCAAGCTTTCAGGAGGAACAAGGGAAGGAGCAGTCTATGATGGGTGCAGAGCCAGCCAGGAGGACTGCGGTGACAAGGGCAGTGGAAAGAGGCCGCTGCAGCCAGGAGGGCTGGCAGGGTCTGAAGAGATGGCGCTGTAGCCACATGTGAGACAGCTGGCACTACCATTTTTTGCTGCACCATAGGGGCCCGCAGTCTGTGCCTGCAAATGACATTTGCTTTGGGCTTGGCTGAGCCAGTGTTAGGCCTCAACAACAGTGCTAGTTGGTCTCAGGAGTAATAGTTTCCAAGCAAGTGTATGTGCTGGAGGAGAAAAGGCTGTATATACTGGTGGTGTATATAGTTCAGTATATATAATATATATATTTCAACAATCAAGTGGGCATCCCATATGTAACCCATCTCCAACCAAGTTTAATTCCCCTAATAAAACAAAAAAAAAACAAAGTGCAAGGACTTCTTCTTGACTCGTGTGTTTGACAATTCATGTGACTGGCTGTGGAGGGTGGGGGGCGGACCACAATCACCAGTGGCCCCCAGGGGGGTAGCGCTACAGTAGGTTTGCCATTGTGCCATACTCTTTCCATTTTCGGATGATGGATTTAACAGTGTTCCATGAAATGTTTAAAGCTTGGGATATTTTTTTATAACCTAACTCTGCTTTAAAATTTTCCACAACTTTATCCCTGACCTGTCTGGTGTGTTCCTTGGCCTTCATGATGCTGTTTGTTCACTAAGGTTCTCTGACAAACCTCTGAGGGCTTCATAGAACAGCTCTATTTTACATTACACACAGGTGGACTCTATTTACTAATTAGGTGACTTCTGAAGGCAATTGGTTCCACTAGATTTTAGTTACGGGTATCAGAGTAAAGTGGGGCTGAATACAAATGCACGCCGCACTTTATTATTATTATATATTTATCTGTAAAAAAAATTTGAAAACCATTTATCATTTTCCTTCTACTTCACAATTATGTGCCACTTTGTGTTGGTCTATCACATAAAAACCCAATTAAATATATTTAGATTTTTGGTCGTAACCTGACAAAATGTGGAAAAGTATGAATACTTTTTCAAGGCACTGTAACAAACATATAGTGGGGTTTTCTGTAATTTGACTGCAAAATAGTACTGTATTTTCTGGCGTATAAGACTACTTTTGAACCTCAAAAAAATTCCCCAAAAATGGGGGGGTCGCCTTATACGCCGAGTATAATATCTCCAAGGTAACCTAAGTATAAGTATTACCAGTAGATGTAATCTCTCAAGACGCTGGCTGTGTGAAAATCCTGTACCGGTATACCGTATGTACCGTAGCTTCGACTACATACAGTGTACCACGCTGAGCCAATCAGGGAGAGCGATGTATTCTATTATTGAATGCAAAGCCTGCTCGGATTGGCTGAGTAACATCATCTCTGACTCTGCCAATCCGGGCAGGCTTTGCATTCAATAATAGAATACATCGCTCACTGTGATTGGCTCAGCGCGGTATACTGTATGTAGCCGAAGCTACGGTACATACGGTATACCGGTACAGGATTCCCGCACAGCCAGAGTCTTGAGATTACATCTACTGGTAATACTTATACTTAGGGTACCTTGGAGATATTATGAGAGATTACATGTATTACAGTACTTTGGGTACCTTGGAGATCTATGAGAAATCTGATGTTTTTCAATGGTGTTGCCTTGCTTCGGAAGGGGGGTAGCCTTATACGGCGAGTATAGCCCAAAACCTATGTTTTAACTTGAAAATTAGTGGGGTCGTCTTATACGCCCAGTCGTCTTATACGCCCAGTCGTCTTATACGCCGGAAAATACGGTAATTATGCTATAACACAATAGGGGTTGGTTTACTAAAACTGGAGAGTGGATGTGCATGTTAGCCAATCAGCTTCTAATTTCAACTTGTTAAATTAGGCTTTGACACAAAAAAAAAAAAAAACTTGGACGCTGCACCCATTTTGCACTCTCCAGTTTTAGTAAATCAACTCCAATGCATTATTGCACTGCAGCAGACTGGCAAAGTCTGAAGAAGGTCTCAAAGTATCATTTTTTTTCCCAATACTCTGTTAGATGTTTATCCTTGACATCCAATGACAATCAGGATCATTGGGTGAAGAGGGGAAAGTGCTTGCCTGGCCTCACATGAGGATCAGAGCTAAGCAAACACATCAGAAGAATAAGTAAAAGTGATATTTACTAAGAGTTCAAAGGGAAGACAGGAACCTGGGCAGTGTCACCAAGAATAGGCAACTGCCAGTACTGAAAAGTGTTGCCCCCTGTTCTATGCTATGAAGCCAGGTAACACAATAGGGTGGCTGGATCTCAATCTTAGAGGCATTTTCTTTTAGAAACCTTTACTAAATATTTCCTGTGTATGTGTTCCAGTAGATTTGGCTGGTGTTGGTGTAATCTTTTCATAGTTTTCACCCTTAACATATTTTCTATAGTTTATTATTATTTATTATTTAATATTATTTTTGCCAACTACTACTACTGGTCCTTTTCCATATTTAAAACCCTTTATTGGATCCCTTTAGCCACTTTGAAAAGATTGCTTCAGGACAAAACATATGTCACCCAAAATGAAGCATTATTTTTACCTCCCAAAAATTACATCTTACTTGAAATGACCATTATCTTATTGATTGCTCCAAACCCCTCCTCCCATCCCCCATCACAGCATATGTATTGGTCAATACCACTCAATGTTTTTACATTTGGTTATATACAACCAAATACAATTTATTGATAATACCTGGAATTTCTCTGGTTTTCCACATAATTAGATACAAAATAGGAATTAAATAAATCATGATATTTTTGTATATTGACAATGATTAACCATGCATTGTGTATTATTGAAATATTATATAATTTTATATGGTACTCTGGCTTGTTATAGTATAACAATATAGTTTAAAAGTGCTTATGATTTGTTCATTTCTGTACTTATTGAATCCCACTAAAAATGCATTATGCTAAAGCAGACCTTCATCCTCTGGATTCACTGTCTGGGCATCTTTGTGGTCTTCCCCCCTCCACAACCTAAAATGGCATTTTTTTTTCTATATTTTTGCTTTCCTACTCATTGACCAACATACTTGGCTACAATGACATTTCCAGTGCTTTGAAACACCCTTAACCATTTTACCCCTGGAGGATTTTGCTGTCTTACGTCTGGGCCACTTTTTGCGATTCGGCACTGTGCGACTTTAACTGACAATTGCGCGGTCATGCAACGCCGTGCCTAAACAAAATTTACGTCCTTTTTTTCCCACAAACAGAGCTTTCTTTTGGTGGTATTTGTGTGCGATTTTTACTTTTTGCGCTATAAACAAAAAAAGAGCGACAATTTTGAAAAAATAACAATATTTTTCACATTTTTTTATATGAAATTCCCCCAAAAAATGTAAAAATCAAAATTTTTTATCATTTTACGCCAATTTGTTTTCTGCTACATATTTTTTGGTAAAAAAAATCACAATAAGCGTATTTTGATTGGTTTGTGCAGAAGTTATTGCGTTTACTAACTAAGGGAAAGATTTCTGTCATTTTTGGTGTTTTTTTTTTAACGAGTAATGGCGGCGATCTGAGATTTTCTTTGGGGGACTGCGACATTGCGGCGGACAGATCGGACCCTTGACTGACATTTTTGACACTTTTGGGGGTACCAGTGACATTACTACAGTAATCAGTGCTATACATATGCACTGTTACTGTAAAAATGACACTGGCAGGGAAGGGGTAAATTTTTATTGGTGATCAAGGGGTTAATGTATGCCTGGTGCTTACTAACGTGTGTGGGGGGAGGTGACTGAGTGACACAGGGACAGATCGCAGGTTCAGCTATGCTGAACCCTGCAATCTGACCCTGTCTGTCACTTAGGAGATCCGCCCGCTTTGTTTACACAAGCGGGCGGATCTCCACACTCGAATTCCCCGACGACTGGGGAAGAGCGGTGGTGATCACCGCCGCTCCTCCCCTGGCCCGACTCCCGCTGTGACCGAACACAGACGCGAGACTCCGGCGGCGCGCGCGCGCCGCCCACAAGGGGAGGAGTCCGGCGACGTAGGTCTACATCGCTGGACGATAACTAACCACTTTGCCGCAGTACAGTCAACGTGACTGGTCGGCAAGTGGTTAAATACACATCTCACATATCCCAGGATGCTTTATGCTTCATTCACAGAAACTAAAGAAGAGTAGGCCCGGTGTGCATCATTAGGGACCGGGCTGCCTGAACCAGGATGAAGCACCTGACACTCAATGATGCCAGGATCCAAGATGGTGGTGTGGGACCAGCACTCTGGTGTTGATGTAGCGGATCACAGAAGAACAACACTGGATTTGTTGGGCAAGTGAGTATCTGAAATGAGGGCATTACTACATGACTCGTAAGCGGTGGAGGAAATGTGAGGGAGGATCAAGCTCTGATACACTTCCCGCTGTACTTATTCCTCTGCTATGGATCGCATATCTATGTATGGAATGAGCTGGAGCAGCTATTATATCATATACATATCATTGTACATATTGAACATTGTGTGCATGCAAAAATGGTTGCAACATAGTATAACTCACAGCATCCTCCGAAAAGTTGCAGTGGGTGTAGGGAAATCAACCACATATGCTAGCTTTTTCTATTAAAAATAATACAATTCTGTGTTTTTTAACAATTTAAATTTTTTTAGCTTGTTTTGAAAGGCCGATAAAAAATTTCCAATGTAGTACACATGTCTCCACCAAAAATGAGTGAAACTTTTCCTACCTGTCCAATGGATTCTCTTTTCCTGCTTAAATAAAAGTCCTTGGAAAGTCATCAAAAGGCACATATACATCAAAAGAAAAAACTTCCCAACATAAGTGAAAATTGTAATTAATTAAAACAAGAAAAAATGTTGTAATTGATGTTGAAAATTGAAAACCTACTCATGTAAACTGTGCACTATAATGTTAATTAATATTATTGTTGGAGGTGTTAAAGAAAACCTTGATTGGTGCAGTTATTGAACCTCTGGGCCTTTTCTGGATGGTACAATAATGTTCGGTGCAACAGGAATGTCTATCCAATGTTCTCACACCATTCAGGTAGCAAATAGCTTGGTCATTGCTTCGTAATTACTGTTGCCTAGTAGAAACGAAGGGAACATTTCTTGCATAGCTGGGGACATAAATCACAGAAGTCACCTAAATCAAGAAGAACAAAGGGTGGTTGCTAATGAAGTATAATTGGTTACTTTAGAATTGCAACTTGCATCTTTTCTTAAGGAATGCAGACCCTTGTTTAAAACAAGTCAATTGAAAGAAAGACCAATTTCTATCTAGTGAAGACATTTTCTTCCGCTCCAACTGTGTCCATGTATTTCGTTTCTCTAATTGGTCTGGCACAAGATGACCCTTCCAGGCAGTGAGTTTTGGGGATCTGTGATTAATCATGAACCTCTTAATTATTTTCAAGAATGATGAAGAGGCTTATATGATGAAATGGTTCTATTAAAAAAATCTTGTTATAATAACAGCTTATTTTGGGAGTTGGTAAAATATTGTGGCAATACAGTGTGGCAAAGATATGTGAGAATTAAATCTAAATATCTTACAATGGATAAAAAGAGACTGGCCACTTTTTGACATAGTAGCCACCACCAGACCCAGGGAACAGTAGATAACATGGAAGGACCAGCTCTGAACACTGAAAATACTACTAAAACAAGTAGCCCTAGACAAAGAGTCTAAAAATGTACAAATAATTATCTTGGGTGCATGAGCAATGGTTTATTAACCACTTCTGGACCGGAAGATTTTTCCCCTTAATGACCAGGCCTTATTTTGTGATTCAGCACTGCATTACTTTAACGGACAATTGCATAGTCGTGTACCCAAAGCAAAATGACAAACATAAAAGTGGGAATTTATGTGAGGTGTGACCACCTAATGTGTATGTGGACTTCATGAAAGTAACAAACAAATATATGATATAATAGTCGATTTATTAAAGTATGTAAACCAATGGTAAAAATCCATAGACTCATAAATATAGAACCAATGTTGTTGAATCTGTAACACATAACATGGGGATAGACATGAATGGTACAAATATAGATGTAAAACCATAACAATGATACAAAATAAAACAATATTATCATGGTAATGAAATATAGATACAGTGCATTGCGAAAGTATTCGGCCCCCTTGAACTTTTCGACCTTTTGCCACATTTCAGGCTTCAAACATAAAGATATAAAACTGTAATTTTTTTTTTTGAAGAATCAACAAGTGGGACACAATCATGAAGTGGAACGAAATTTATTGGATATTTCAAACTTTGTTAACAAATAAAAAACTGAAAAATTGGGCGTGCAAAATTATTCAGCCCCTTTACTTTCAGTGCAGCAAACTCTCTCCAGAAGTTCAGTGAGGATCTCTGAATGATCCAATGTTGACCTAAATGACTAATGATGATAAATAGAATCCACCTGTGTGTAATCGGGTCTCCGTATAAATGCACCTGCACTGTGATAGTCTCAGAGGTCCGTTTAAAGCACAGAGAGCATCATGAAGAACAAGGAACACACCAGGCAGGCCCGAGATACTGTTGTGGAGAAGTTTAAAGCCGGATTTGGATACAAAAAGATTTCCCAAGCTTTAAACATCCCAAGGAGCACTGTGCAAGCAATAATATTGAAATGGAAGGAGTATCAGACCAATGGAAATCTACGAAGACCTGGCCGTCCCTCTAAACTTTCAGCTCATACAAGGAGAAGACTGATCAGAGATGCAGCCAAGAGGCCCATGATCACTCTGGATGAACTGCAGAGATCTACAGCTGAGGTGGGAGACTCTGTCCATAGGACAACAATCAGTCGTATACTGCACAAATCTGGCCTTTATGGAAGAGAGGCAAGAAGAAAGCCATTTCTTAAAGATATCCATAAAAAGTGTTGTTTAAAGTTTGCCACAAGCCACCTGGGAGACACACCAAACATGTGGAAGAAGGTGCTCTGGTCAGATGAAACCAAAATCAAACCTTTTTGGCAACAATGCAAAACGTTATGTTTGGCGTAAAAGCAACACAGCTCATCACCCTGAACACACCATCCCCACTGTCAAACATGGTGTTGGCAGCATCATGGTTTGGGCCTGCTTTTCTTCAGCAGGGACAGGGAAGATGGTTAAAATTGATGGGAAGATGGATGGAGCCAAATACAGGACCATTCTGGAAGAAAACCTGATGGAGTCTGCAAAAGACCTGAGACTTGGACGGAGATTTGTCTTCCAACAAGACAATGATCCAAAACATAAAGCAAAATCTACAATGGAATGGTTCACAAATAAACATATCCAGGTGTTAGAATGGCCAAGTCAAAGTCCAGACCTGAATCCAATCGAGAATCTGTGGAAAGAACTGAAAACTGCTGTTCACAAACACTCTCCATCCAACCTCACTGAGCTCGAGCTGTTTTGCAAGGAGGAATGGGCAAAAATTTCAGTCTCTCAATGTGCAAAACTGATAGAGACATACCCCAAGCGACTTACAGCTGTAATCGCAGCAAAAGGTGGCGCTACAAAGTATTAACTTAAGGGGGCTGAATAATTTTGCACGCCCAATTTTTCAGTTTTTTATTTGTTAAAAAAGTTTGAAATATCCAATAAATTTCGTTCCACTTCATGATTGTGTCCCACTTGCTGTTGATTCTTCAAAAAAAATTACAGTTTTATATCTTTATGTTTGAAGCCTGAAATGTGGCAAAAGGTCGAAAAGTTCAAGGGGGCCGAATACTTTCACAATGCACTGTAAAAATGCAAAATAAAAGAGTAAATACGGTCATGAAGCAGTTGATTGCACATATAAGCTTGTAACAATGAGATTGCCTGTGTTGAACTCAACGCGTTTCGTGCACAAATTTCACTTCATCAGGAGTAGGCATAATTCAAGCATCTAGAAAGAATGTACAAACATGAACAACAATATATATCCAATAGGCACAAGGTTTCAAACCAATCAAAATATGACTTACAATAAGGTGTCAAATATATAAAGTATTTAAGGGTAACAGATCATCCGGGGATATGTCCCACCAGGGAGCTGAGGGAGCGAAGCCCGCACACATCAAGCAGGCATGTGGAATCAGAGGTGCACAGGGCAGCTCTTCAATAGAGGATCTCAAAACCTTCACTCACCGTGAGTATGTATCTATAGAAGTAACAAAGACTGCATGGGTAATATTTAAAAAAACAATAAAAATGACTGGAAAAGTAAAAATGAGAAAATAAAATACCACTGAGCATAGTGCCACTCAACATGTATACCATCACTAACCACAAGCATGAACCTCAAGTGGACCACCAGTATACACAGAGGCTACCACGAGAGAAAGAATCCACTACTTGTACAAAGAGTCTGGCCACCAATGGACACGATAAATATCACAGGGACCATTACTAATATCAAGCACTAACCAAAAGTGCACCAACGCTAGATAGAGAATACCACTTGGCAAAGAATCTGCTACTGAACACAGAGCATACGCACTAGAAAAAAAAAATGACTGGGCGCATAGATCACCACTAGGCACTGAGACCTACCACATGTTAAAAATACTAACCACTAATGGATACCTTGATTATTAATGATCACAAGCACTGACCAGAAGCTGACATAGCAACAACCGCTAGACACAGAAACCACTAGTTGTAGAGACTGCTAATTGTCAAAAAACTCTCATTGAACACAGAGACTTACAACCATTTGACCCAAGGACTAGCTCTAGACATAGAATCCACCACTAGGTACAGTGGCTGTAGATATGTATCTATAACCACTGTACCTAGCTGTGAATTCTGTGTACACCAGAGCCCCTACCAGTGGACACCTGGCCACCACTGGATACAGCACAGGCTGTCACGGCCACCAGAAAACAGAGACTCCCACTAGACACAGGGGCTTACCAGTTCTGAACACAAGGCCTGACCACAAATAATAAATACATAGACTAACTCTGATCACAGGGACTGACCATAATTCGACTCAGGAACAGACCACCACTAAAGACAGCAAGAAAAAGCAGACCACCAAAAGACAGATTGACCAGTACTATACAAGGCGATTGACCACTTATGGACACAGGAACTAAAAACTTTTGAACGTATGGACCAACCTTGATCACAGGGACTGACCACTACGGGACTCAGGATCACTACTAGAGGCATACATTATTCAGAGGCATAACTAGAATCTTTAGGGCCCGGTGAAAGAAAACATGAAGGGTCCCCCTGACCCCTGGCTGGGGCATTTCGCACTGATCCCAGGGCCCTTTTCTCTCATCACAGGACCCTTTATTAAGGTCCCGCAGCAGCACCTTTTCACCTGTTCTGCAGTGGGCCCCTCATGGTGACAGAACACTAAGGCCCAGTCGCAAGTGCGACCTTTTGCAACCCTGGTAGTTCCACCACTGTTGTCGGTAGTTTTTTTTTTTTTAATTACGTTTTACCTTTTTATTTATTTATTTATTTTTATTTGTTTTTACAGTTATTTAGGAGCCCCATTGTGTGTGTCTGTAGGGGGGGGGGGGGTAATTTTCCACCTTTGAGACAGAGAAAGAAGATTGAACTTGCCAGACTTAAATATCAGTTTCTGATGGAATGGAGTAAAAAAAAGGTTGTTTTTAGTCAGTTCCAGTGGGGTTTTTAAGCTTTAAAGGTGAATTTAAACTAGTTTAGAAATCTTTGTCAAAATTGTTAGCATTAGAAAAAAGATTGGCTTGCAGTCTCCACTCAAATTCATCCCAAAGGTGTTCTGTTGGGTTGAGGTCAGGACGGGAGGTCAGGAGGTCAGGTGCAGGCCAGTCAAGTTCCTCCACCCCAAACTCGCTCGTCTTTGTCTTTATGGACCTTGCTGTGTGCACTGGTGTGTAGTCATGTTGGAACAAAAAAGGGCCATCCCCAAACTGTTCCCATAAAGTTTGAAGCATGAAATTGTCCAAAATGTCTTGGTATGCTGATGCCTTAAGAGTTCCCTTCACTGGAACTAAGGGGCCAGGCCCAATCCCTGAAAAACAACCCCACATCATAATCCCCCTCCACCAAATGAATTGGATCAGTACACAAAGCAACGTCCATAAAGACATGGACGAGCGAGTTTGGGGTGGAGGAACTTGACTGGCCTGCAGAGTCCTGATCTCAACCTGTTAGAAAAACGTTGGAAAAAATTAGAGCGGAGACTGCAAGCCAGGTCTTTATCAGTGCCTGTCCTCACAAATGCGCTTCTGGAAGAATGGTCAAACCTTCCCATAGACACATTCCTAAACCTTGTGGACAGCTTTCCCAGAAGAGTTGAATCTGTTATAGCTGCAAAGGGTGGGCCAAACTCAATATTGAACCATACGGACTAAGACTGGGATTCCAATAAAGTTTGAGTGTTTATGAAAGCAGGCATCCCAATACTTTTGATAATATAGTTTAGATCAGGGGTCCCCAACCACCGGGCTGCAGCACGGTACAGGGGAGTGGCCTCTCTGCAGCCAGTGCGTGAGTGCGATGAGCCAATGGGTGGGTGGGCAGCATGAGAGAGCCAGCAGGCAGCATGAGAGGGCCAGTGGGTGGGCGGATGAGAGAGCAGAAAGATGACATCATCTCTCACCATCCACCCTGCATCACCGCTGTTCCGCCCTCACTGGGCAGCTGCGGGCAGCAAAGAGATTATATCATCTCTCTGCTGCCTGCCCTCTCTCTCTGGGACCCAGGCAATGCACATGTGCTGCATCTGGTGGCAGGCAACGTGGCAAGTGACAATCTGTCTGGTGGTGTGCGACGTGGCAAGTGGCAATCCGCATCTGGTGGCAGGTGACGTGACAAGTGACAAGTTGCATCTAGTGGCAGGTGACGTGAAAAGCTGCATCTGGTGGCAGGTGACGTAGCAAGTGACAAGCTGCATCTGGTGGCAGGTGACGTGGCAAGTGACAAGCTGCATCTGGTGGCAGGTGATGTGTCAAGTGACAAGCTGCATCTGGTGGCAGGTGATGTGGCAAGTGACAAGCTGCATCTGGTGGCAGGCGACATGGCAAGTGACATGCTGCATCTGGTGGCAAGTGACATACTGCATCGGGTGGCAGGTGAGGTGACAAGCAACCAGCTGCATCCAAAGGCAGGTGACATGACAAGTAACAAGCCACGTTTGGTGGCAGGTGATGTGGCAAGTGGCAAGCTGTATCTGGTGGCAGGTGACAGTGGCAAGTGACACGCTCAGGACTTCCACTGATTCTGCATTATGGTGAGTTGAACTATTTAATTTTATTTTACAATGTAATAATAGAAATAATGTGCTTCAATCATCCTGATTCCTGACACCATATCAACCATGGTGCCATGATGATTGAAGCACCAACACCAACCATTGCCCTGACATATTGCCCGCATCGCCCCATCATTTTCTTCCACACAGCAGGTCCCTGGTGCCTAAAAGGTTTTAGACCACTTGTGTAGATAGATAGATAGATAGATAGATAGATAGATAGATAGATAGATAGATAGATAGATAGATAGATAGATAGATAGATGGATGGATGGATGGATGGATGGATGGATGGATGGATGGATGGATGGATGGATGGATGGATGGATGGATGGATGGATAGATAGATAGATGGATAGATAGATGGATAGATAGATACAGTTGTGCTCATAAGTTTTACATACCCTAGTAAGATCTTTTGATTTCTTGGCCATTTTTCAGAGAATATGAATGACAACACAAAAACGTTTCTTTCACTCATGGTTAGTGTTTGGCTGAAGCCATTTATTATCAATCAACTCTGTTAACTCTTTTTAAATCAAAAGTTTACATACCCCAGTTCTTAATATCGTGTATTGCCCCCTTTAACATCAATGACAGCTTGAAGTCTTTTGTGGTATTTCTGGATAAGGCTCTTTATCTTCTCAGATGGTAAAACTGCCCATTCTTCCTGGCAAAAAGCCTCCAGTTCCTGTAAATTCATGGGCTGTCTTGCATGAACTGCACGTTTGAGATCTCCCCAAAGTGGCTCAATGATATTGAGGTCAGGAGACTGAAATGGCCACTCCAGAACCTTCACTTTATTCTGCTGTAGCCAATGACAGGTCGACTTGGCCTTGTGTTTAGGATCATTGTCATGTTGGAATGTCCAAGTACGTCCCATGTGCAGCTTTCGGGCTGATGAATGCAAATTTTCCTCCAGTATTTTTTGATAACATACTGCATTCATCTTGCCATCAATTCTGACCAAATTTCCGGTGCCTTTGTAGCTCACACATCCCCAAAACATCAGCAATCCACCTCCGTGTTTCACAGTAGGAATGGTGTATCTTTCATCATTGACCTTGTTGACTTCTCTCCAAATGTAGCATTTATGGTTTTGGCCAAAAAGCAAAATTTTGGTCTCATCACTCCAAATGACTTTGTGCCAGATAGTTTGAGGGTTGTCTCTGTGCTGTTTGGCGTATTGTATACGGGATACTTTGTGGCATTCGCATTGTAATGGCTTTCTTCTTGCGACTCGACCATGCAGCCCATCTTTCTTCAAGTTCCTCCTTATTGTGCATCTTGAAAAAGCCACACCACATGTTTTCATGTATTTCACCTGAAGATATTTGTGGGTTTTTCTTTGCATCCCGATCAATTTTTCTGGCAGTTGTGGCTGAAATTTTAGTTGGTCTCCCTGACCATGATTTGGTTTCCACAGAACCCCTCATTAAAAAAACTTCTTGATTAGAGTTTGAACACTGCTGATTCGCATTCTCAATTCCTTGGATATCGTTTTATATCCCTTTCCTGTTTTATACAGTTCAACTACCATTTCCTGCAGATCCTTTGACAATTCTTTTGCTTTCCCCATGACTCAGAATCCAGAAACGTCAGTGCAGTACTGGATGAAAGATGCAAGAGTCTGTCAGGAGTCCAGAAACTCATTGACCTTCTATACACACACACAGATTACAAGCAAACAGATCACAGGTGAGGATGGCTACCTTTAATAACCATTCAAACCCCTTTGTGTCAATTTGTGTGCATTTTATCAAGCCAAAATCACCAGGGTATGACATTTTTTGATCAGGGTCATTTGGGTAGTTTCTGTTGTCATCATGATTTAAAAAGAGTAAACACAGTTGATTGATAGTAAATGGCTTCAGCCAAACACTAACCATGAGTGAAAGAAAAGTTTTTGTGTTATCGATCATATTTTAGGAAAAATGGCCAAGAAATCATAAATTCTGCCAGGGTATGTAAACTTATGAGCAGAACTATAGATAGATAGATAGATAGATAGATAGATAGATAGATAGATAGATAGATAGATAGATAGATAGATAGATTACACTTTGAACTCTATATTGTCAGATTTACAGTATTATGGTGGTAATAGCTGTGCTGATTTTATAGCAATTACCATATAGGATACCAAACCTTTTAACAGGCCATTAGTGAATATTACACCACATAAACTTTTAAGAGTATGAAGGTCACAGTGTTCCAAGCACCTGTCTACCTAGTACTGTTATACCATTAGCTGAAACATATTTCTATTTATAAGGTATATTTATAGGCTCTTAAGGGATACGTTTCACGAGGAGAAGAACAAGCCTGCACATGATATACATACAATTACTTAGGTTATATATAACATCATTTAAAATATTAGAGCTTTAAAGAACACTTTACTTTAACTGGCTGCATTCTCCACAATGCAAAATAATGTGAAAGATTCAGCAAGAGAATGAAGCCTCCTTTAAATGGCCACAACTTCTGTAGAGACTGCACAATTTCATTCATATGTAGCTGGGGTGTGTAAGGCAGGCAAGGAATCTCAGCTCTGGTACAGACTAAACAGACTACAGTATGTGCAAAAAATTCAGCCTCCAAAATCCTGACTATATCTAATGCAAGTGATCATAATACTTGTCTACCTGTCCAGTTTCTCAGTGACTTCAAAATCCTCATGCTCACCTAAAAGGTATTATACAGCTTGGCACACCATTGTTCGTCTGAACAATTAACACCCTACTCTTTCCTTGTAACTTTCACTCTGGTCTTCTGTGTGTCACTGTCCCTCAAGCTCACATACAGTATATTCTATGGGGGACATGGCCTTCTGCTGGCTTCCCCTGAAACTCTGGAATTCTCTTCTCAAGAGCATCAGCGGGTCATCCTCTTTAAACTCCTTCAAAAACGTTTTTCTTTAGACAATCCTTCACCTAACTGTTCACTTTTTTGTTCCTTATCTTTTGTATCATTTGTTCTTTGCTATGAGGACACTTATGCAGGCTCAATCCTAAACCGGGCTCTGTGTATCCATTTAGACACAGACAGTGGCTCAGCTCCACCTCCAGTCCCTACTCACAGGCTGTGATTGACAGCAGGAGGAGCCAATGGCCCCTGCTGCTGCCTCCATGTCCAGTGAGGAGGAGAGAGCTGCTGCTTTCAAGTACAGCGCTGGATCAAGATCTGGCTCAGATAAATATAATGGGGGGCTGGGGATACTTAACACAGAAGGTTTTTTTCTATGCATTATGGTAAAAAAAAACTACTGTCTTTAGTACCACTTTAAACCGGCTTCCACCCCCAGTCTAAGCCCTGTACTAACTGCCCTAATGAGGAAATATGCATATACTTACCTATGCCAGTCTGCTCACATGATCGGCTCTCAATGCCAGCTTTAGTGTAGAGGAGGGACAACCGAAAATGGCTGCCCCATAGTAAGCCTATGGGTGACATCACCGCCGAGGTATTTTAGCCATTGTTGGCGATCTTTCCACTACCCTGAAGCAAGCCACTGGGGAGATCATGTGACAAGACCTTGACACTCAGACACTAGTTAAGTATATATGAACAACAAAAAAGTGCGCTCAAAATGTGATAGTACCAAAAAACTCTATAGTATGTGAACGAAGTGTACAAACAATAGGATACTATTAACATCAAAATATATAGTGAAATACAAATATAAGGTTGTGCATATTAGATATACAACCAACTAGTGACCAGAAATCATCTGCAAATCAACATTAAAACAAGTGCATATATAGTTAATAAATATTTATAACACCTTACACTTTATTCACTTAGTATCAAGTTTTTTAGTATTATCACATTTTGAGCGCTGCTTTTTATTGTTCACATTGTCTTATAGCTGGTTTTACAGTTTATTGAGTAGCTGCTGAAATTACTATATATTTCCATATAATTGTTTGTAGTATACATCTGAGCGCGGATTTTCTTTTTTTTCTTCTTAGTTAAAGTGGATGTAAACCCTCAAATATACTTAGTGAAGTGAACAGCCTCAGATGATACACAGAGATGAGACAAATCTCCCTACATAAGTTTTACATGTATATCTGCTGTTTTCAGCTTTCTATATTCTTTAGAAAGTGCACATCGTGTTACAAATTTTTCTTCCTGTTTCAGCAGTGGGAGGGGAGTATTGGCATACACTGTGTGTGAGCTGATTGGAGGAAAGGCACCTCCCCTCCACATAGGAAGAGGAAGAAATAAATTTGCAGAGCTGTGCAGCGAATAAACAAACTCTCTGCTTATCTACCCTTATGTTACCTCCCCGACTCAAATTTCCAGGTGCTTTTATCTTGTGTGTCGGAGAGCTTGTCAGAAGTTATCATGCTGATAACAGCAGAAAGACACGTGACTTAGAGCTTTGGAGAGAGATAAGTAAACACTACAGATATATGTGCCCAGGTCAGATTTCATAATAGAGTTTACATCCCCTTTAACCGCTTGCCGACTGCTCACAGTATATTTACTGCGGCAGTCAGCCCCTCACAGGCAGAGTGATGTAGGTCTACGTCGCTCGCCTGTGAGGCTCTGGGGAGCGAGCGAGCGCGCGCCCGCGGAGGCGCGCTCCCGCGCGGTCACGGACCCCCCCGCGCGTGTGACCAGTGGACCCGATGTCCGCCGGTCACTCGGCAATCGGCGGGGGAGAGGGAGAATGTCAGGCAGCTTGTGTAAGCAAGCCACCTGTCATTCTCCTCGCTGTAAAAACACTGATCACTCGGATCTAGTATGTAGATCCGTTGATCAGTGTCCTTACAGCTCAAGCCACAGCCAATCACAGTAGAAAGCACGCCCCTAGGGATACACACAGCCCCTCCCTCCCAAATAAAGTTAACCCCTTCACTACCAGTGTATTTTTACAGTAACAGTGCATATGTATAGCACTGATTACTGTAGAAATGTCAGTCAAGGGTCCAATCTGTCCGCCGCAATGTCGCAGTACCGCAAAAAAAATCGCAGATCGCCGCCATTACGCGTTAAAAAAAAAAAAACAAAAATGACAAAAATCTTTCCCTTTGTTAGTAAACGCGATAACTTTTGCGCAAACCAATCAAAATACGCTTTTTGCGATTTTTTTTACCAAACATATGTAGCATAAAACAAATTGGCCGAAAATGTTAAAAAATTTTGATTTTTACATTTTTTTTGGGGGAATTTCATATAAAAAAATGTGAAAAATATTGTTATTTTTGCAAAATGTACGCTCTTTTTTTGTTTATAGCGCAAAAAGTAAAAATCGCATGGGTGATCAAATACCACCAAAAGAAAGCTCTGTTTGTGGGAAAAAAAGGACGTCAAATTCGTTTAGGTACAGCGTCGCACGACCGCGCAATTGTCCGTTAAAGTCACGCAGTGCCGAATCGCAAAATACCCCCTGGTCGTTTAGCAGGAAAATCCTCCGGGGCTTAAGTGGTTAAATATAGATATCTTTCCTCTAAAGCAGGGGTGGGGAACCTAGAGTTCGGGGGCCGTATGTGGCCCCCGAAGTCATCTGGTCCGGCCCCCCATGCAGCTGAGTCTGTGTCTCTCAGCTGATCTGTGAGAATGGAGCTGATGCTTCCTGTATAGTTCCTGCTCTGTTATGACAGTCTGAGTGAGTCACAGGCATAGTGATATCAAATGCACTCTGCCTGTGACCAATACAGGAAACATCACCTCATCCAGCCAGAGCTAGCAGTACCAGCCAGAGCCAGTAGTACCAGCCAGAACCAGCAGTACCAGCCAGAGCCAGCAGTACTCACAGCAGTACCAGCCAGAGCCAGCAGTACTCACAGCAGTACCAGCCAGAACCAGCAGTACACACAGCGGTACCAGCCAGAACCAGCAGTACCCACAGCAGTACCAGCCAGAGTCAGCAGCACCTACAGCAGTACCAGCTAGCAGTACCTACAGCACAGTACCAGCCAGCAGTACCAGCCTGAGCCAGAAGTACCCACAGCAATACCAGCCAGCAGTACCAGCCAGCAGTACCAGCCAGCAGTACCCACAGCACAGTACCTGCCATCAGTACCAGCCTGAGCCAGCAGTACCCACAGCAGTACCAGCCAGCAGTACCTACAGCACAGTACCAGCCTGAGTCAGCAGTACCCACAGCAGTACCAGCCTGAGCCAGCAGTACCCACAGCAGTACCCACAAGCCTGAGCCAGCAGTACCAGCCAGCAGTACTCACAGCACAGTACAAGCCAGCAGTACCAGCCTGAGCCAGCAGTACCCACAGCAGTACCAGCCAGCTGTACCCACCAGCAGTACCAGCCAGCTATACCCACCAGCAGTACCCGCCAGCAGTTCTTTTCAAAACTTACCACCACAAAAAAGCCGACTGCGCTCCAGACTGACCGACGCAAACCTGGAAAACCTGTTGCGAGTAGCAACATCATCAATACCTGCTAACATCACACACCTAACCAAAGAGAAGCAGTTGCAGCCATCACATTAGGGGTGAGTTAATTAAATGTTTGACCAAATATAACAGGCTAATTTTTAAGGTGATCATTTTGTACGGCCCCCGAATGATTTTATAAATACCCAAATGGCCCTTGGCAGAAACAAGGTTCCCCACCCCTGCTCTAAAGACTAGTTAGTATAGCACTTAGAATGGCAGTGGGAGCAGACTTAAGGCCTGTACACACGATAAGAAAATCGAAAGCAAAATTTACGAATTACGAATTTTCGGATGACAAAAACTGGATGTGCTGGCTATAAAATTTTTATCGTACGTGAACACAACGTCCGATTTTCATTTGATTGGTACAGTTTTTGAGAGTAAGATCAATCATAAGAGCAAGACTAGGCATGCTCGGAAACAAAAGCTTTAGGCTTAGAAAGTTTTTGACTGGACTTCTGCTTTATTTCTGCTAAGGTGGGTCCTTCTCTGAGTTATTCACCTGTGTATAATCTGATCTCCCTTCTATTTAGGGAAGGGTTAGAACCTCTCTCTGTTTTTCTTATTACTATTTATGTCACTATTGAGGGAACTTCCCTTCATGTCATATCTCAGTCAGAAAAGTTTATAACCACATAAAGGTTTTTTGCTCTCAGTCATCCCTTCCTATTCCTGTGTACCCCGATCCTTTATTTCTTGTCCTGTTGTCACAGGGGTTTCACTAGCTAGAATAAAAAATGGTAAATATCCGTACATTGAACGAAATTATAAACGCAACACTTGTTTTTGCAACCATTTTTCATGAGCTGAACTCAAAGATCTAAGAAAACCGGGATCCATCCATCAAGTGAGCACCTCTCCAAAGTGCCAGACGCCATCGAATGTCAGCATTTGCCCACTCAAGTCGGTTACGATGACGAACTGCAATCAGATCGAGACCCCGATGAGGACGACGAGCATGCAGATGAGCTTCACTTAGACGGTTTCTGACAGTTTGTGCAGAAATTCTTTGCTTATGCAAACTGATTATTGCAGCAGCTGTCCTGGTGGCTGGTCTCAGACGATCTTGGAGGTGAAGATGCTGGATGTGGAGGTCCTGGGCTGGTGTGGTTACACGTGCTCTGCGGTTGTGAGGCCGGTTGGATGTACTGCCAAATTCTCTGAAATGCCTTTGGAGACGGCTTATGGTAGAGAAAAATTAACATTCAATTCATGGGCAACAGCTCTGGTGGACATTCCTGCAGTCAGCATGCCAATTGTGAGCTCCGTCAAAACTTGCGACATCTGTGGCATTGTGCTGTGTGATAAAACTGCACATTTTAGAGTGGCCTTTTATTGTGGCCAGCCTAAGGCACACCTGTGCAATAATCATGCTGTCTAATCAGCATCTTGATATGCCACACCTCTGAGGTGGATGGATTATCTCGGCAAAGGAGAAGTGCTCACTAACACAGATTTAGGCAGATTTGTGAACAATATTTGAGAGAAATTGGCCTTTTGTGTACATAGATAAAGTCTTAGATCTTTGAGTTCAGCTCATGAAAAATGGGGGCAAAAACAAAAGTGTTGCGTTTATAATTTTGTTCAGTGTATGTTACTTGCATTAGTTCAGTGCAGTGTCATTCATTCTGAATAACACCCGAGTGCACCTTGTCAGTGGACATACATTAAGCTGTGCAATACAGCATGTTACTTGCACTGGTGCAATGCAAAGCCTTTCATTCTGAATGACACCCCCTAATGCACCTTGTTGATGGGCGTGCTTTGCACTGTACTGCATTAGGAATGAATAGAACCAAAGTGCAGAACGCTGCCAAAATAAGTGCATGTGGTGCATGTCCATTTTCTGGGATGTAACGGTGCGTTTCTAGCCCATTCATTTTAAAATGGCTACCTGACACAGTGTACGTTAACAGGCAAAAAAAAAGGTTCTTAAAACACATGTGTTAATGCAACACACCCCAGCAAAAAAGTGTGAACCTCCCCTTAAATACATTTAATCAAAAACCACTATATTTTCTCTTTTAAGGCTTTTGACAGACTGCGATTAGTTTGCAGGTGCCAACTTCTTGACGAAGGGCAAATCTTCACGGCTAGCAACGCTTTCATCTGTCAGTTACCACTCAGCAAACACATTTACTCCTACTTGTCATATTCACTAAATTACTTTGTAGAGTCATTTTTCACCTAGCTCGGAGTGAGACCATATTCACTTCAATCATTCAATCATGTGTAAAGTAAATTCCTATTTCTTAATGTCTCTGCACATGATTGGATGTTCAATGTGAACATAGGTTCACTGACCTAAGTGTAAAAAATGTACTCCTTTAGTAATAATCCCCCTCCCCACTGAATTCCAATCTTTGCATACCTGAGTCTGCCAAGTAAGGCATGCAAGTTTTTTTTTTTTAAGGAGGACTTTAGGCAGAGATAACAAACAGTTAATGCATTTATGTAGGCATTTAAAAATCATTAAAATGTAGTTCAATCCAAAGTCTATGTTTCAATATGTGGGATGGGTGAGGTGTGATGGCGCTGCCTAGTTGTGTGTGAATAGTATTATAGTAGTATAATATTATACTATTCGCACACAACTAGGCAGCGCCATCACACCTCACCCATCCCACATTTATTGATACAGTCCTCGGACTATATTTTGAGGTGGGCTGCAGCCCCTTTTTCTTTACCCATAAGCGCGGAATCCCTTCCACCCTATGTTTCAATATGTTTTCATCCTTTTATGCCAATTTGTATTCTGCTACATGTTTTTTGGTAAAAAAAAATCGCAATAAGCGTATTTTGATTTGATTTGTTTGCGCAAAATTTATCACGTCTACAAACTAGGGGAAATATTTATGTCATTTTTCTTTATTTATTTTTTTTTTACTAGTAATGGCGACAATCTGTGATTTTTAGCAGGACTGTGACATTGCGGTGGACAGATTGGACCCCTGACTGACATTTTTGACACTTTTGGGGGGACCAGTGACATTACTGCAGTAATCAGTGCTAAAAATATGCACTGTTACTGTAATAATGACATTGGTAGGGAAGGGGTTAACCTAGGGGTGATCAAAGGGTTAAGTGTGAGTCTAGGGGAGTGTTTTCTAACTGTATGGGGGGTGGGCTTGTGAAATTATCATAGAGACCTGTGATCCTATATAGCAGGATCACAGGAGCTCTGTGATCTTACCAGAGAGAACAACAGACAGCTGTGTTTACATCAGCTGACCGTCCTTCTCTATCAGCGGGGATTGATCACTGGTGCCCGGCAGCAATCGCGGCAGTCAGTCCCGTGCATTGGTATCCCCCTGCCTAGTGGGGGCGGGAGCGCACTGCCGGCGGCACGCGCTCACATCCCAGCACCACGCACGCGACTGAGGTAGAGCTACGTAGTTTCACGCACTTGAGCCAGCCTGACACGGTAAAACTGCGGTGGGCGGTCAGGAAGTGGTTAGGCAAATAATGTTTTGAGAATTATTTGCAAAAGCTTCTTGCAGTAACAGCACTTCCTGTTTCAGGCTGACAACTGTAAACCACTGCGCCTTGCAATAAGCAGCATTGGCAGCCTTCCATGTGCAATCCTTCAGTTGGCAATTGGGCTGCCTATTAGATCTACCAGGTAGACAAACCAATAATCAGTTCAATGAGTGCACAGTGGGTTGACAATGCTGCTGCTAAATTTCACTAATTGTCACCTTGATGGTTTTGTGTGGCCCCCCAGAATGACATTGGTTTCTATTCTGTGCATGTAAACTTACAGTACATCATTTCTCACTTTGTGGTGTGCTGGTGTCCATGCATTTTGCGCTTGATGTGGTGCCTTTGCTGCCATGCACCCAACCTGCTTCTAAAGCTTGTTTAGAGTTGTAAGGTATGACTTTTTTTGACACTGTGGTGGCCTGTTGGCCTGGAAAGAAATACACAGTGGGCGATGCCAACATCTGACACATGGTTCAAAAATCAGCCGGTTCAATCTGTGTGTAACCCTACTGGTTCAACAATAGTCGACTGCTAGATTTACAGTCCTGTTGAAAACTTCCTTCAAGCAGCAGCTTGCAGCCAATCAGCTGCAGCCGTTGATCAGTTTATTCTGACAGAATACAATAACACTGCAGGGAGGATTCTCCCATTCTCCTCACTTGTGTGAATGGGGAAATCTATTAGCTTTTTCTTCAAGGAAGAAAAACCTTGCTTTAGTTAAATTTTCTCTAAAGGCAGAAGGTTTTTTTTACCCTAATGCACTCTATGCATCTTTATGTAGAGCAACAATTCTTTTTTTAACCTACCTGGCGGTATGATTATGTCAGGAATTCTGTACCAAAAGCGGTACAATTTTTTTCATGGAAATTTGGCGTTATGTATTATAGGCCTACAATTCTTAGTAATTACTGACTTAAACCTGACCAAAACAAGAGTCTAGTAGACATCCCAGATGTGATAAATTTGAAACACAAACGCATGAATTATAATCTAATCAATAATATAATTTTATTATATAATATTATTGATTAGATTATAATTCATGCGTTATATATTATATATTATATATATATATATATGTGTGTGTATATATATATATATATATATATATATATATATGTGTGTGTGTGTGTGTGTGTGTGTGTCTATATATATATCAATAATATAATTGTACATATATATATATATATATATATATATATATATATATATATATATATATGTGTGTGTGTGTGTGTGTGTATGTGCATATATATATATATATATATATATATATATATATATATATACATATATACACATATATGCATATATATATATAATACAATATAAAATGTGTTATGTGTTTGTGTTTTGTGCAACGTTTGGTTTGAATTTCCCTCCCAGTTCCGCTCCCATGCAGCATTGCTGTTGCAGAGAACAGAACTAGGAAGTCATCACACACACAGACGAGCTGCGGGGATCTCGGCTGGCGGTCACAGCAATGAGAGATCATCTCTGGATCGCCAGGACAAGGTAAGAGACACTGCTGCGCTCTCTGCACATCTACCCCGAGCGTGACTCGGGGTTACCGATCCTAACCTAAAAAATCCACCCCGAGGATACCGCCAGGGAGGTTAAGATCCCATAGAGTTCTTTGCCATGAGGTGCCATGTTGAACTTCCAGTGACTGGTATGAGAGAGTGAGAGCAATAACACCAAATGTAACATACCTGCTCCCCATTCACACCTGAGACCCTTGTAACATTAATGAGTCACATGACACTGGGGAGGGAAAATAGCTAACTGGGCCCAATTTGGACATTTTCACTGAAGGGTGTACTCACTCTTGTTGCCAGCAGTTCAGACATGAATGGCTGGGCTGTGTGTTGAGTTATTTTGAGGGGACAGCAAATTTACACTGTTATACAAGCTGTACACTCACTACTTTACATTGTAGCAAAGTGTCATTTCTTCAGTGTTGTCACATGAAAAAGATATAATAAAATATTTATAAAAATGTGAGGGGTGTACTCACTTTTGTGAGATACTGTATGTACTTTAATAGTGAATGTGACTGACTGGGGCTATGCTTGAAGTGTCAAAGATATTGTGACTAGCTCATTAACAGTAATGGTTTAAAATCAGTGATGTGGCTGGCTGAACATGCGAAAAGCGGATGTGCAACACAGCGCTACACTCAGTTCATTGTTGTCAGCAGCTAGAAGGCAAATCGCAGGAGGAATTTGCGGTTATTGAGAAAGTATTTTTATGTAAAAGGCATCAGTGGATGTATCATGCAAAGTATACCTCTCAAGGGCTTCGAAGCCAACACTGTCCATCTTCACACATTAAATCCCACAAAACATTTTGTTTATAACATTAAATCATCCCGATGCTTTTTCCCTGAGACTTGAAACTATTAAAATATTTATCACATCGGTTTCAGAGATAGTTACGCCAAGTCTTTAAAAGGATAACTCCTTTCAAAGTGGCTTTGGAATGCAAACATCTCTTT
This sequence comes from Pelophylax lessonae, assembly GCF_965119305.1. Taxonomy (NCBI): domain Eukaryota; kingdom Metazoa; phylum Chordata; class Amphibia; order Anura; family Ranidae; genus Pelophylax; species Pelophylax lessonae. The sequence continues at coordinate 60,047,826 of NC_138775.1, forward strand.
GTATAGAATCCTGAACAGAATGTATTAGACAAATATCAAAGGGATCAAAAAGGGGAATTTATCTACTGAAAGGAATAATTGACAGGGGTCAGCTATCTCTTCTTGTGCAGGGCTGTTGCTAGGCCTTAGGCCAAAAACCTCTGCCTTCCTTTATAATAATCCCCACTCACAATAGTCTCTGGGACAAATGTATTAGAAAAAAAAAATAGCGATTGAAAGGGCCTAGCTTCATTGGGGAGGCTATCAGTGTGCTAAGTGCATTGAACAGCCACCATCAGTTGTGGCCAGGTGCTTGCAGCCCATGTGAGTCTAAGACTTTCAACTTGTGAAATATAAAAAGGGATTGTGGTTTTCTCTTTTACTGCTGGAGGATTCAGCTACCAGGAATGGATTTTGATGGAAAACACGTGGCTTCTCTTATCTCATATCTCTCATATCTGGCTTCTCTTCTCTCATTTTTTGCGATACAGCACTGCGTTACTTTAACCACTTTGCCGCTGCTCACTAGAGCTCTACTGCGGCAAAGTGGCTCTTGTAGGTCTGACGACGTAGACATACGTCGGCAGACACTCCCCCTTCTCGGCGGCGCGCGCGCGCCGCCGGAGGCTCGCTCCCGCTGTTTTCAGTCACAGCGGGAGTCGGACCAGGGGAGGAGCAGCGGCGATCGCCGCTGCTCTTCCCCGATCGTCGGAGAATCGAGTCTGGAGATCCGCCCGCTTGTGTAAACAAAGCGGGCGGATCTCCGAAGTGACAGGCAGGGTCAGATTGCAGGGTTCAGCATAGCTGAACCTGCGATCTGTCCCTGTGTCACTCAGTCACCTCCCCCCACACACGTTAGTAAGCACCAGGCATACATTAACCCCTCCCTCTCCAATAAAATTAACCCCTTCACTGCCAGTGTCATTTTTACAGTAACAGTGCATATATATAGCACTGATTACTGCAGTAATGTCACTGGTACCCCCAAAAGTGTCAAAAAATGTCAGTCAAGGGTCCGATCTGTCCGCCGCAATGTCGCAGTCCCGCAAAAAAAATTGCAGATCGCCGCCATTACTCGTTAAAAAAAAAAAAAAAAACCAAAAACGACAGAAATCTTTCCCTTAGTTGGTAAACGCAACAACTTTTGCGCAAACCAATCAAAATACGCTTATTGCGATTTTTTTACCAAAAATATGCAGCAGAAAACAAATTGGCCTAAAATGATAAAAGATTTTGATTTTTACATTTTTTTGGGGGGGGTTTCATATAAAAAAAATGTGAAAAATATTGTTATTTTTGCAAAATTGTTGCTCTTTTTTTGTTTATAGCGCAAAAAGTAAAAATCGCACAGGTGATCAAATACCACCAAAAGAAATCTCTGTTTGTGGGAAAAAAGGACGTAAATTTCGTTTGGGTACAACGTTGCATGACCGCGCAATTGTCAGTTAAAGTCGCACAGTGCCGAATTGCAAAAAGTGGCCAAGACGTAAGACAGCAAAATCCTCCGGTGGTAAAGTGGTTAACTGACAATTGCACACTCGGGCGCCGTTGTACCCAAATAATATTGATGTCCTTTTTTTTCCCCTCAAATAGAGCTTTCTTTGGGTGGTATTTAAACATCTCAAACAAAAAAAGAGTGACAATTCTAAAACAAAAACCCCCAAAAAAACTATCTTTTACTTTCTGCTATAAAACATTCCCAAGAAAAAAATTGAAAAATCAAATTTTTTCATCAATTTAGGCCAATATGTATTCTGCTACATATTTTTGGGAAAACAAATCCCAAAAATTGTATTTTGATTAGTTTGCGCAAAAGTTATCGCATTTACAAACTAGGGGAAAGATTTATGTTATTTTTATTTATTTATTTATTACTAGTAATGGCAGCGATCGGCAGTTTTTAGCGGGACTGCGACATTGCGGCAGACAGATCGGACACCTAACTGACATTTTTGACACTTTTGGGGGACCAGTGACAATACTATAGTAATCAGTGCTAAAAATATGCACTGTTACTGTAATAATGACACTGGCAGGGAAGGGGTTAATGCCAGGGGCGATGAGAGGGTTAAATGTGTGCCTAGGGGATGCTTTCTAACTGTGTGGGGGTTGTAATCACTGGATGAACACAGAGACCTGTGTTTCTAAATAGGAGGAACACATGATCCCTGTGTTCATCACTGACAGAACAGCAGTCTACTGTGTTTACATAGGCATGAAGAAGGAGAAAGACAGGAAGCGCCACCTAAGTGTAGATACTACACTTAGGTGGTGCTTCCTGTCTTTTTCCTTCTTCATTCCCAGATACAGAGCTTGCTAGACTCTGATGACAGCTGCCGCCTATATATATATTTTTAAATTTAATTTATCTTGACTATTGATGGGCTATTAACATATGGACTTATGTATATGGATATATTTTCTGCTGACTCAGCAAACGTTTTTTGCGCCAGATACATTGTGTTAACATAGGCAGACTGCCGTTCTGTCTCCATGGAGAGCAATCGCCGGTGCCCGGTGGACATCACGTCCGCCGGACCCACTGATTTGCTCCTTCTCTAGCCAATAGGCGCGTGTGCGTGCCCCCACTGTCTGCTACACAAAGTGACGTACAGGTACGTTGTTTCACGTAACAGAGCCGACCTGCCACAGTATAGCTATGGCGGCTGGTTGGCAAGGGGTTAATAAATAGTTAGTAAAGTACAGGGCATCCATAAAGTATTCACTTTTTCTACATTTTATTATGTTACAGCCTTATTCCAAAATGGGTTAAATTCATTATTTTCCTCAAAAGTCTACAAACAATACCCCATGATGACAATGTGAAAGACGTTTGTTTGAAATGTTTGCAAATTTCTTAAAAATAAAAAACAAAAAAAATCCCATGTACATAAGTATTCACAGCCTTTGCTATGACACTCAAAATTGAGCTCAGGTGCATCCTGTTTCCACTGATCATCCTTGAGATGTTTCTACAACTTTATTGCAGTCCATCTGTGGTAGATTCAGTTGATTGGACTTGATTTGGAAAGGCACACACCTGTCTATATAAGGTCCCACAGTTAACAGTGAATGTCAGAGCACAAACTAAGCCATAAAGTCCAGGGAATTGTCTGTGGACCCCTGAGACAGGATTGTATTGAGGCAGAGATCTAGGGAAGGGTACAGAAAAACTTCTGCAGCATAGAATCTCCAAATGAGCACAGTGGCCTCCATCATCTGTAAATAGAAGAAGTCTGGAACCACCATGACTCTTCCTAGAGCGGGCCACCCGGCCAAACTGAGCGATCGGGGGAGAAGGGCCTCAGTCAGGGAGGGACCAAGAACCTAATAGTCACTCTGACAGAGCTCCAGTGTTTCTCTGTGGAGAGAGGAGAACCTTCCAGAAGAACAACCATCTCTGCAGCACTTCACCAATCAGGCCTATACGGTAGAATGGTCAGACGGAAGCCACTCCTCAGTAAAAGGCACATGGCAGCTCGTCTGGAGTTTGCCAAAAGGCACCTGAAGGAATCTCAGACCATGAGAAACAAAATTCTCTGGTCTGATGAAACAAAGAATAAAATCTTTGGCTTGAATGGCAAGCGCCATGTCTGGAGGAAACCAGGCACTACTTCAATGGGGTGGCAGCATCATGCTGTGGGGATGTTTTTCAGCAGCAGGAATTGGGAGACTTATCAAGATTGAGGGAAAGATGAATGCAGCCATGTACAGAGACATCCTTGATGAAATCCTGCTCCAGAGCGCTCTGGACCTCAGACTGGGGTGAAGGTTTATCTTCCAACAGGACAACGAACCTAAGCACACAGCCAAGATAATAAAGGAGTGGCTACGGGGCAACTCTGTGAATGTCCTTGAGTGGCCCAGCCAGAGCCCAGACTTGAACCTGATTGAACATCTCTGGAGAGATCTGAAAATGACTGTGCACCGACATTCCCTATCCAACCTGATGGAGCTTGAGAGGTCCTTCAAAGAAGAATGGGAGAAACTGCCCAAAAATAGTTGTGCCAAGCTTGTAGCAACATACCCAAAGGACTTGAGGTTGTAATTGGTGCCAAAGGTGCTTCAACAAAGTGTTGAGCAAAGGCTGTGAATACTTATGTACAATTGATTTTTTTTTTTCATTTTTTATTTTTAACAAATTTGCAAAGATTTCAAACAAACTTCTTTCCTGTTGTCATTATGGGGTATTGTTTGTAGAATTTTGAGGAAAATAATGAATTTAATCAATTTTGGAATAAGGCTGTAACATAACAGGATGTGGAAAAAGTGAAGCGATATGTTTCCGAATGCACTGTATATCATGTTTACTTGTTTTAAATGTTTTTTTTATTTTTACATTTCTTTAATTACGTCCTGATTTCCAGGCCTATGCAAATGATGTCATACATCCCAGGATCCTTCAGGAGGAGGAGCACACCCTCCTGCATACATGCCTGAGCTAAGTACAGATGGATTTCAGGGAGTAAATGCAACATGAATCATCTGCCCTTACTCAAGATGGCAAGGCAAGAAACACTAGGGGGTTGTTTCTCAAAGTGATTTCTCAGCAAAATAAAGCATAGATGGATGGGGGGAGTTTGCTTTGATGAATAAAAATCAATTAAATAGCGTTTTTGGTTTGTTGTGGTCAGATGAAGTGAAGATCTGTTTTATTTTCTCATGCTAAAGAAGCACCAAACTCTGCTCTTTCCATTCTTTCTTTTTTTCTCCTGCTCCATAACCATGTTGCTCAGCATAAAAACAGCAAAGGGGTGGTGCAAACACCTGGTGCATTACCCGATAAAAAAATGTTCTTAGTCAAAGACAATGGAACCGGCTTGCATACACTAACAGAGGTTGCCCTCAGAAGTTCATGAAGGTCTGGGGCATATGGTTGGAGGCGGGGGAAACTGCTAACGACTGTGAGGGCCCTGATACTGTAGCTCCATAGTCTCTATTATTGCTTGTCTTCTGTACAGTTGGGGGGGACTGGGCCTGTGCCACTTTTTCCATATCTTCGGTGTTCCACAGTAACCGGACTCTTCCTTCTTTTGCATATATTATAGCTGCAGCCTTGTTCTGGGTTTTTGTTTTATAATAGTTGTACTTGTAATGTATGTTCTTTTTGTATTGTCTTGAGCCAGGGTATGCCCAATGGCTCTGTTTTTGTAAGTTTTTTCAAAAATAAATAAAAAGAATAAAAAAAAAGACAATGGAACCGGTAAAATGCATACTGAGGAAGGGGGTGCGCCTCTGAAATGCATCAGCTTGCTAGTATATGGGAGGTCATTGGAACATATGTACCTTGCACCATATGGCATCTTCCGACTTACATGTTGTTTTATACTGCACTTTTGTGAGTATGCATTTTATTGGTTCCATTGTCTTTGAATACAATTTTTGTTCTTGGGTAATGTAACAGGTGTTTGCGCCTTCCCTTGTCATTTTTATAGTTTCACATTGGTTTCCCCCCTATCTGAGGAGGGCTGCATCCACCAAGCATTGTGCCGTGTTTGTGATGTGTCTCCTGTATAGCCATCTCTCTCTCTGGAGGACCTCTGAGCACTGGGAGAGATTGCTTCTTGTTTCTTATGATGCTCCGTATAACAACAGATAACTTCTTTTTGCTCCTGGCTCTCTTGAAATTCTTGGCCATTGTGCTCGGAATGAATGGTCAGATGCACCGCAAAAAAATAATGTTGTCATTCATGCGCCACTTTTTAAAAAAAAAACAGGAGTGTACAGTTGAGGATTGTCTATAAGGTCAAAATGCATTCCATTACTTCTGTCTTTTAAGAAATCAATTGAAAAAAAAAGTTTCTATATTGAAAATAATGGGGAAAAATGTTGTACTTTCGTTCCTAAACAACAATGGGACTATTACATGTTAAATCGAATGAAAATTTTGATTTTCGTTCATTCAATCATTTATTCTGCTAATCATTTTTGGGCTGCTTTAGATTTGTTACCGCAACGTTGGCGAGTCCCCAGCACAAACAGTGTTCACCAACCTAGTAAAAGCATTTTTTTTTATCATCCGTATTCCTGCTCTACTCACAAATTGTTCCCCCTGCAGTATCCACAACACTAAAAATTGTATGCACCCCTAAGCTCCACCTGTTGCACCCCAATGTCTGCACTGGTGTCAGTACTATCCCTGTCATTATCTGCAGTAGCTTCTTGGACAGATATCACTACACAAATTGTGCTGTACCTTTACCCACTCCTCTGCCACCCCATCATCACTAAGGCGGGAGACACACTATTCGTTTTTTGTCATGCAACCCATGGGGTTAGTCCAGCGATCTCCCCCACTGAGCTGTTGTGTTCTGACAGGGGGACGCTTGGATCCATTGGCTGAGAGCGCTGTTCGGGAGTCGGTCGGATGCTGGTTTTTCAGCATGCACATCTGACAGAAGCCATGTCACTGGTCCCCCCAAAAGTGTAAAAAATGTCAGTTAGGGGGTCCGATCTGTCCGCTGCAATGTCACAGTCCCGCTAAAAATCGCTGATCGACGCCATTACTAGTAAAAAATAAATAAATAAAAATGACATAAATCTTTCCCCTAGTTTGTAGACGTGATAACTTTTGCACAAACCAATCAAAATACGCCTATTGGGATTTTTTTTACCAAAAATATATAGCAGAATATATAATTGGCCTAAAAGGATGAAACAATTTGATTTTTACGTTTTTTTTTTCATGGAAATGTTATTAAGCAGAAAGTAAAAAATATTGGGGTTTTTTTTCAGAATCGACGCTATTTTTTTGTTTCTAGCGCAAAAAATGAAAATTGCACAGGTGATCAAATACCACCAAAAGAAAACTCTTATGGGGAAAAAAAGGACATCATTTTATTTTGGTACAGCCTTGCACGACCGCGCAATTGTAAGTTAAAGTAACGCAGTGCCGAATCGCAAAAAAAAAATGGCCTGGTCATTAACGGGGAAAATCTTCCGGTCCAGAAGTGGTTAAAGTCGACAATACTGCTTATTTTCAACTGCTGTTTATCTAGCAATGGCAGTATATACAGAGTATATAAATATGTTTCACATGTGTCACATTCTAGATTATGAGCTCAGTAGTCAGGGAAAATTGTATAGCGCATTATGATCTTTACAGCCTTATAAGATCAAAGCGTGTCCTATAGAAACATAAACTCAAGATCCAAAATTAGCCTTTTTTCTGCAACATCATAACATATTGATCTTTTCAAATGACACGGCCTACATTTCTAAGTATTGACTCCCCTGGTTAAGTTAACATTAATCTAAGCACGCCAATATCAGCAGTTATAGCATTCAGCCCTACATATATGCCATACACTGGTGCTTTGATTTATGACCGTACTTTATAAATATTGCTCTGCTGGTCGGTAGGTACACACGGCTGATCCGAACAGAATCAATATTTGTTTGTTTTTTTAATAAACGCTGCTTGTGTTTTTAACACACTCTAATAAAAAGGAAAAAAAATCCTTCTGACAACAGTGTCAATAAAACTGTTTATACAGAGAATTGTGCAGATATTATTGATATATATATATATATATATACATATATATATATACATATATATATGTTTATATATATATATCAATAATATCTGCACAATTCTCTATATAAACAGTTTTATTGACACTGTTGTCAGAAGGATTTTTTTCCTATTCCTTTTTTTTCTCTATATATATATATATATATATATATATAGTAGAGTTGAATGGGTAACCCTGCGAAACGTGTTGAGAAGTACTGGATACAGTTATCATATTAGAGACACAGACAAACACCTCTTTAGGACTGTAGGCACAGACATAGAAATTTATATCTTATTTAAAAAATACTATTTTTATTATACAAACAACTTAAAAGACAAAAATGTATAAAAAGCCATGAGCCTGAAAAATCTAAAATACCTTTAGGTGTGTTAATCTCTATCATAGCTGGATAAATCCTTCACTTGTAACTTACATTTTAGATGTGGTATCCTAAATTTTTCAGCTGCATGACTTTTTGTGCATTTTTGTCTTTTAAATTGTGTGTACAATAAAAATGTTATTTTTTAAATAAGATATAACTTTTTATGCCTGTACATAGTTGCAAACCAAAGAGGGTTTTGTCTGTGTCTCTAATACAATGTTTGAGGGATGATGGCACTCCCCAACACCAGGTCAGCTCTCTAGGATAAATTCATCATAGACATCATGTTATATTGGGGTGCTGTATAACATCTTTAATAAATCCAGTTTTGAAAAAGTCATTCTTCCGTGACATTTTAGATATAGTTTACTGTAAAGTATGATTTTTCTTTTATAGATTTTGTAATAAAATGTTGTGGTTTTAAATCTTAAATTGTGTTGTTATGTCTGTGGTGCAGGGCTGTCCTTAACACAGGGCAAAAGGGGCAGCTTCCCCGTGTCCAGTCAATGTTGTGGGGCCCAAAGCAGCTGCCCCTTGAGCCCGCACTGCCCGCAAATAGTTGATAAGTGGATTCAAGAGGGCCCAAGAAAATGTTTGCCCAGGGTCCAATCAATATTAAAGACAGCCCTGCTGTTGTGGTACCATAAATGTCCAAACTGCCTCTAAATTCTGTATTCTTCTAGTAATCTGGGACACACTGTAGGTACCATGTCTTAAGCAATGTACAACATTCTCTATATATTTAGTGTTAGTTATTTTTTAACTATATTACACTACAGTATATGTCCCTACTTGCAAGCCCACTTAAAAAGTAAAAAATAAGTAGTGTGTGTTTTCTCAACTATACATTTTGATTTATTACTGTACAGATTAACCTTAAAGTGACGTTTTACTCTTCTTCCACATTTTATATATTTTTTGAAAATTTTCCTAAATTTATTTTATACAGAAAACTGTAGATAGTTGGTCTATTGGCTATGTATCTAAGCAGTGCAGTCAGAACCCATGGTGAACTTCTAGATTAAAAACTATAAGAAACCCAAAGAATTGATGAATTCTCTGACAGAATTCAATCCGTCAGTCTTAGGTTCACATCAGAATGGCAAACTTGTCGCAGGCAAAAACTCATCAGGGGCATGGTCACTTTGGAGGACATAGGGAGTAAAATCTCTCCCTACTTGCAAGTGTGTACAAAAACAAAAACAGCGCTTGGAAAAAAATCCACATATATTGAATAGATAAATAAATAAAGCTCTGCTGCGAAAAATTAACACAGAAAGAGTATACATAAAATATCAAAAAGGAGCCGCGCTAATAAAATAGTAATGCCGAAAATAGTTGAAAATTATTGAAAATAATTAAAATACTGCAACAGTATTCATAAAATGGTGCAACAACAATGTATAATGTCCATACAATTGACTTTGTATTGCACAAAGTGCAATAAATGACAAAATAAATCACAAAACTAGATGTGTAGCAATATAGTCCTCTTCAGACAAATTCAAAAATGGTGGTTTGGATAGAGAAAAACTCCATCAACATTAAGGGGTCCCAACTGTGACACCACCACCTTGATATGGAATGCAGGCTTACCAGATTTAAAGGACCCTCTATAGAAGTAGAGAGGTCAAAAAAAGCTTGTGGCCAAACACCCTGCCAGGATATCTTGAAGGATCTCCCACTGGATCCACTTGAGGGCAGGAATGTTGACTATACTGATCGTTGAGAGGGAGAGATGAGCACCTCTGGAAGCGCTCCCTGAAGGAATCTTTTGCCCTACTAGATGACTGCCAACAAAAACTCTGTGAAACAGTGTTTTGGTTTCCTTGCGTGGAAAGCTACAGGAACCTCCCAGCATAGCTGCAGTACTCTGCAGGTTGTACCAAACCAGCAACTTCCACACAAGTTCTCGATGTGATTAGAGGCAAAACAGTCTTCCTATATGGATCAGGCACTACCATACAAATAACTATAAATAAATGACCTATATGGTGATATCCTTGATAAAGGTACCCCATTGAATACTAGCCGAAACGCGTTGGATGTTTTCGGATGTTTCTCTGTCAAAACCAGAGTCTTTTCCCAAAGCACGGAAAGCAGAGAAATAACATCAGAAGTCACCATGTCACTATATGTCACACCTTCTACCTTTCTCACTACCTTAACCTCCATGGGCCTTTAGCCCATCACACACAATCTACATGTGTAAAATTTTATTTTCAATAAATATGTTTTATTTATAAATTTGTATAAATCCCTACTTTTTTCCTAAAAAGTCCAATTTCTTACTTGGCCTGAGGCATCAAAAAAACCCCACAGTTAAAATAGCAAGAGATCCAATTACAGGTGTCTATTAATTGTCTGCCTCACTTGTAATTTTTTTTGCCCTACAATATGTTTAAAGTGGTTGTCAAGGCAGAAGGTTTTTCGCCTTGGTGCATTCTCTGCATTAAAGTGTAACTAAACCCACAACAGTAAAATCAGTCTATATATGCAGTAAAGCATGCTTGTTATACTCACTGTGGAACCTAAGGGGGTTCATCCAATGCATCATGTAAAAAGGCTGTTTGATCCTGTCTTCTCTGATTTGCCTCTTCTTTTACTGTCCGCAATCTATCTGCTGATAGTACAGAGCCCCAGGAGGCACTCTGCACATGCTCAGTTTGTCACTGTCCAGACAGAAATTCAGGGGTCATGCAGCCTCATAGGACAGTCAGAGGAGAATGAAAACCTATTCTAAAAGCTTTAACCAGTGCTCGGCCAGACACTGATAGCAGTCACGAGACCGCTATGTTCTGGTGATGAGAAAAGGTATTTAGCAGTTTATATTTACTAAAATAATTACATTTCCATGTTCTGTGTATGGTGGGAGATCAGATAAAGTGAATGCAGGGTCCTGGATTTAGTAACACTTTAAGGTAGAAAACCCTCTGTGTTAAGCTCCACCCCAACCCCCCTAATTACTTACCTGTGCCCAATCTCGATCCAGAGCTGTGCTCAAGAGCAGCAGCTCTATTCTTTCTCTCCCACTTCACTAGACATGGAGGCAGCAGCAGGAGCCACTGGCTCTTGCTGCTGTCAATCAAATCCCTTGAGGAGGGAGCGAAGGTGGGGCCGAGCTGTGCTGTGTGTGTCAATGGACACACAGAGTCCAACTCAAGTGTGAGCCTGCACAAGTCCCCTCATAGCAAGTGGCTTGTTATGGGGGCACTAGAAAGGGCAGAGGAGCCATGAACGCTAGTGGGGGGCCCCAGAAGAGGTGGGTCGCTTCTCCTTTGTGCAAAATCACTGCACAGAGCAAGTAAGTATGACATGTTTGTAATTAAAGCGGAGTTCCACTCAAAAGTGGAACTTCCACTTATGTGTCTCCTCCCCCCCTCCAGTGTCACAATTGGCACCTTTCGGGGGGAGGGGGGAGTGGGTACCTGTTTTTGACAGGTACCCTGTCCCCACTTTCGCCAGACCTTGCCTGCAGCGAGCTACAGCAGAAGTTCGGCCCCCTCCCCCTTCCTTTGCTTCCAGGCCAGTAACCGAGCGCAGCGTGCTTCGCGCTGTAGGGACCCGGCCGTGAAGTCGCAAGGCTTCACGGCCGGGTTCCCTTACCGACAATGGCAGCCGCAGCATCCGGCAACTGATGGAAACATTGCTGGATTCCAGGACAGGTATGTGTAGCTGCTGACTTTTTTGGAGGGGGAGGCCGAAACGACGGTTTAAAAAATATATATCTTTACAATCACTGTAATGTTTTTAGCTGTCTGCATATATTGTAACTGTGCTGGGGAAGGTGAATTTTGGTCAGGGAAGTGTGCTTCCAGCCTCCTCCCTGGTGATACTGTCCCCTAGTGGTGGCTAATATCAGGGGAGGCAGGCCTCGTGGTATGGAGTTGGGCTCCCTTTTTTTTTGGTTGATCGGTCCATGTATAGGACGAGTGAAGACTGGTGCTGCTATGTAATCAGATTTTGTTCTTCTACAGGCCCTTGGTAGGAACCCGATTGGGGTTCCAGGAACTGGACTTTAATTCTTGAAATGGACTTTTGTGCTTGGGAAGGATTTGTTCTCATAAACCAAAGATATGGACCAGATTGCAGGGCTAGGGCAACATGGGGCACCAGGAGCAATATTATTGACCATTGAAAACCTGAAGCCATTTTATGCTGTACATCCAAATATAATCATTTCAGTAAAGGAGTTCAGATGGTGAGGAATTTTGCCTGGTCTAAAGTTTATTCCTAGAAGTACATAGTGGTGTATGTGCGGTGTATTAAAAGCATCCTCTGGGGAGACTGGGAACACACAATAACATCTGGGTTAGAGAGGGAGAAGTCTACAATGAGAGTGTGGAGCTGAGTTAACCCTTGCTGATGTAAAACAAATAACTTTTGTGGGATGGAGACTTTGAGAAAGAATATAGCAGCTAGCTGACCACAGAGAGACTTGGCAGAGAGGGGATCAGTATTCTGAATTCCTTCCTTAGTGGTTGGTACCCCCAACTTGGCTCTGATTGCTTTCTTTGGACCTGGCCTGGAAGTCATGGAAGAGAGAGGCCTTGAGGAAAATAAGCACAGTGCTTACCAACATAACAGCTAACGGGTGTATGTGAACAATCTCACTAAGGAGGGTACAGGTCATAAGCTGGTGGAGTCCAGCTCTGGCTCAGAGATCCTGCTGTACTAATGTTGGACAGAGAAGGGGATGCCTGCTTGTGGCACAATAGGAGAGAATCGTGTATAAGATGTAGAGTGCTGCCTTAAAGCGGAGTTCTGGCCACAAAATCGTTACATTAGATTTTGTGGCATCCGCTTCCTTATTGTCACCTGTAACATAATTGGATATTCCCGCATTTTTTTTTTTTTACTTACCTTGTTTCTGTAGAAAATATACTCACCATTCCTTCTACTTCCTCCATCCTTGGCCTCGGCCTGCGCCGTCCGCGTCGTCACTTTCTGTCCCGCAATGCGTCCTGGGAGCTCTTACTCATCACTCCCAGGATGCAATGGGCAGGCCGGCCGCTCCTCTCATCGCGTTATTTCCAAACAGCAAATGACGCGATGATAGGCGGAGCCCGGCGCGGACGGCGCCATATTTAAATAGGTGTTAATAGGCTTTATAGGGGCCGCAACTTCCTCAACGCTGCCGTCCCTATGGAAACGCATACTATGCCGATCGAATAGTACTGAGCATGCGCAAGAATTCGCGCTGCATTCACCGGCCTCCTCCCTCTTAGAACCAGTAAGCAGGGCAGAGATTTCCCTACTGCGGCCTCGGCTGACCCGGACAAAGGCCTGCAAACAAAATATAAAGTAAGATTTTATGATTGCCTAACTGTTATTAAACTGTATAAAACCGGATTAGCTGATGTATGAAGGGAGGTGGATCACTGTTTGGGAAGTGTTAAAAAAAAAAAAAAGATTCTGTGGCCGGAACTCCGCTTTAACACCACCTCAAGTGCTTGCCTGCAGTCACTCTGGCAGCCTCTAGGGTGTGCAATAGTGCATCTGTCATTATCCCTGTAAATCGTGCCCAATGGCTACTGATAGCATAATACTAAAATGAGTCATTGGTTGTCCAGTGGACATTCTGTATTACTGAAGTCTCTAGTTGCACAAGATAATACCCATGTCTTTATGCCATGTTTTTTGTTGAGTGGGTGATCAGTTGTCATGTTGTTTTGGCTTAGCACAATAAAAATAATTGTTCCAGAAAGTGCAAAGAATTGAAACTTGAGTGCGCCACTTGCAAGCATACAAAATAGGGAGTCTTTTCAGATATGTACATGAAATATCATTACCAAAATTTGGAACAGTGTGCAAGTCAGCATATGAAAGTCAGATCATAAACTACTTGTGCACTTGTGTCCAGAGATGGGCAAAATTGAAAGTTTTAATTTCCCAAAATGAAAATGTTTAATTTTTTAAAAAAGCTTTAGAGTCAACTAGAACAGGAAAATTAAGGTGTTTTTAGTTTTTTTTTTTTTTTAAAGCTCCAACAAAAAGCCTTTTATTAGCTTTATAGTTTAACTTTTTTCATAAAAAAAAAAAAAGAAAAAAAAAAAGGAAAATAAAAACGTAAAGCAAAAGAAAACAAACAATTGAATACACACTGAAAACTTAAAAAAAACACAAATACAAAGAAAACTTTTAGATTAAATAAACAAAACTATCCTTAAAACACCAAATACTTCAAAAACACAAAAAATACCCTTTTAACAAATTAAGTAGCTAAGCAGTGTAAGCAGCTGAATGAGCAAAACTAAAATCAATTTTACCAAAATCTGGCTACTTCCTAAATGTATAAAATAAAACTCAAAATGTGCCCTTAGCTAAATTACTTTCTAGCTTCCCTTTAAGCAGCTTTTCAGTACTGGGAAAACAAACAGACTAGTTGCATGAAAAATGAAAATATTTTACAGCTAAGAAGTAACTTTTAAAACTTTTTTGCTCTTTTTTTTTGCTTTGAGAACCATTTTTTTTGAGGGGGCTATTGACTTCATGACATGATATTTATCAAATCGGGAGACAGAGTCACCAATCTGATTATGTGTACTTTTCCGGTCTCACATGAGTTCGCTGGTAACAGACTCAGCACTGTCTGCAACAGATCACATCCACAGACAGCCAGGAAGAGAAAAACATTTTCAGATGAACGCTGTGAAGTCTTCCTCGGGGAAACGTTCTGACTGTGGTTTATGTTGGCTTGCGGCCAGCTATGCCATTACAAGAGGATTGTGGACATCTCCATGATTTCTTAATGATCAGCCGGTTAACTCCTTACATTTGTACATTCTGCTGGGTTGATTTAAAGGGGACCTTCATCTAAGAGTGTTCATCTTGTACTGAATGGAGAGTGACGGAGGCAACCTGTGCACAATTTACAGTTGACCTGTTGCCCTTGATTTGAAGAACAAGCATAGTAAAGGAGTGATGGGTCACTTGGTCTCTGCTTATAGGATTTTGGCAAAGGACGCTCAAGCAAAACTGCTCAGCCTAGAACCAATTTCTTCTTTGTCAAAAACTAGGTGACCCATGTATTGGAACTGACAATAGCTGTAGGGAGATATGAGTTTCATGAACTACAGAAGTATGTTAACTATTATTTCTTGGAGTGGGGCCTTAAATTACGGTGATGCTTACCTTTGGTTTTAGATAGTGTAACAGGACAGCTTGCCACCACACTGAACTTTTACCGCCCTCAATATGATTGCTGCTCGTTGAATATGGGCAGGGCAATATAATTTACTATGTGAGGGAGGGAAGGATATGATGTGCAAGGGATCATTGGATATCATATCGAACGTAACGTAAAAACCAGCACCAGATTTCATTGGGAGATATACCCACTAGAATTCCCACTTATGCCCAAATGCTGTGCTCATTAGGAAGCCAAATGATGGCGTTACGTTCTTCTAATGAGTTTCCTTTATTATGCAGCAATATAGAAGTCACATCTTTGATCTGCACATTTGAAAATAGAGGATGCCCCAACTACTGTGGGGACTACTTGCCAGTAGAATGCCTAAGATATAAGTAGACCACGGGTCTTCAACTCGCTGGTTTCAGCTTAAAATGACTCAATGCCTTTGAGTTCTTGACATCCAGCCAATCTTTTTGTCCTGGAAAACTTGGGGAGGGCTTAGCTTATCAGTCAGTTAATTATTGCTGTCTTTGACAGCCTAGAACACCCAATAACATATGGTGTCACCTTCACAGGAAGCGGAGGAGATAACCCCAGTGGGGACATAAACAGTCATATCTCTTTATCATAACTAACAGTAGTTGTTGTGTCTCAGTTGATTCTAGGGCAATATCCCCCCGAACAATATCCCCCTGGACAATATCCCCCGGACATTATCCCCTGGACAATATCCCCCCGGACAATATCCCCCCGGACAATATCCCCCCCCCCCAACCCTAACCCTCACCCTAACCCTCTAACCCTAACCCTATGTCCAGGGGGATGTTTTCCGGGGGGATATTGTCCCGGGGGACATTGCCCGGGAGATGTTGTCCCGGGGGGATATTATCCGGGGGGATGTTGTCCAGGGGGGATGTTTTCCGGGGGGATGTTTTCCGGGGGGATATTGTCCGGGGGGATATTGTCCGGGGGGATATTGTCCAGGGGGGATATTGTCCTGATACCGTCTCAGTTAATGAGATTTTCCTCTCACTCCATTTTTTGGTGACACAATTACAGGAAGTGAAGAGGAAATCTCCCTATTGGGACACAGCAATAAAAACCTTACAAAGGTTCAAAGCCTTGGTCCCACTAAACAAATTGGGAAATAAAAGAATTAAGTGAACTTTTTTTTTTTCAGTTGAAGCAAACTTCTAAAAAAAATTAAATAATCCTCCCCCATTCTGTGCTAGGGACCATCCAGTGCCCATGGTGACCTTTACGTTACTGAACATTGAGGAAAAGGTGACTTTGCACCTGCCTCCCCGCAACAATAGGCTTGGGGCCTTAGCAGCCAATCATGAGGTACTAGCCATGTCACATGGGGGCATGGAATGCGCTATTAAGGATGCTGTCGTTCACAAGGTATACCTACCATTTCTGGGTGGCTTTGCAGGGATGGCAGCGGGAATGTGAGTTTTTGTATAGGTAAGGATAGGAACTAATGAATCAGCATTTGTTTTTCATGTTACAAAAAAAATTTTGTTACCCAAATACGTTGTTTACCATATTTAGAAGATATTTACAAGTTATCTTGTTTAAGTTCATCAGCATCAATTTTAGCACAGTAAAATGAGGCTATCAAGCAACGTTTAATTTTATTTGTTTGGTAAAAGTCTTATTTCATACTTTCTGTTGGCTTTATGTCCAATTGCCTCATTCCAGCATCTGTTTCGTCATTATTCACCTCCACAGCATTGGTAAATCAGCCCCTTGTGCGCTATAATTCATCCAGTGACAAATCTGTAATGGCACAACTTAATGCCGCATTAAACCTGAGTGTGTATTGTTTACCAAAGTGCCCATCTGTGCGCGCTAGCAAAGAAGGACGCCAAAATCAATCCGATCAAAATTAATTAGTCGTGCACCAGGTCTGGCATTGTAAATTGGGAAATCCATTGGAAGGAAATCAGTGTAGTTTGACCGCTAAAATTTTCACATATGGGGAACCCATTCAGACACAATACTAACATTATACTATAATATTAAGACAAAACACACACACACATATATATATATATATATATATATATATATATATAAATAATCTCACAAAAGTGAGTACACCCCCACATTTTTGTAAATATTTTATTATATCTTTTCATGTGACAACAGTGAAGGAATGAAACTTTGCTACTATGTAAGAGTGTACAGCTTGAATAACAGTGTACATTTGCTTTTCCCCGAAAATAACTCAACTCACAGCCATTAATGTCTAAACCCCTGGAAACAAAAGTGAGTACACCCCTAAGTGAAAATGTCCAATTGGGACCCAGTTAGCCATTTTCCCTCCCCAATGTCATGTGACTCATTAGTGTTACAAGGTCTCAGGTGTGAATGGTGAGCAGGCGTGTTAAATTTGGTGTTATCGCTCTCACTCTCTCTTATACTGGTCACTGGAAGTTCAACATGGCACCTCATGATAAAGAACTCTCTGAGGATCTGAAAAAAAGAATTGTTTCTCTACATAAAGATGGCCTAGGCCAGTGATGGCAAACCTTGGCACCCTTAGATGTTTTGGAACTACATTTCCCATGATGCTTATGCACTCTGTAGTGTAGTTTAGCATCATGGGAAATGTAGTTTCAAAACATCTGGGGTGCAAAGGTTCACCATCACTGGCCTAGGCTGTAAGAAGATTGCCAAGACCCTGAAATTGAGTTGCAGCACGGTGGCCAAGACCATACAGCGGTTTACCAGGACAGGTTCCACTCAGAACAGGCCTCTCCATGGTCAACCAAAGAAGTTGAGTGCATGTGCTCAGTGTCATATCCAGAGGTTGTCTTTGGGAAATAGACGTATGAGTGCTGCCAGCATTGCTGCAGAGGTTAAAGGGATGGGGGGTCAGCCTGTCAGTGACCAGACTATACGCTGTCAAAATGATCTGCAAAGCTGTCGTCCCAGAAGGAAACCTCTTCTTAAGATGATGCACAAGAAAGCCTGCAGTTTGATGAAGACAAGCAGACTAAGGACAGGGATTACTAGAACCATGTTCTGTGGTCTGATGAGACCAAGATAAACTTATTTGATTCAGATGGTGTCAAGTGTGTGTGGCGGCAACCAGATGAGGGGTACAAAGACAAGTGTGTCTTGCCTACAGTCAAGCATGGTAGTGGGTGTGTCATGGTCTGGGGCTGCATGGGTGCTGCTGGCACTTGGGGGCTACAGTTCATTGAGGGAACCATGAATGCCAACTTGTACTGTGATATACTGAAATAAGATAATAAGATAAAGATCTCAAACACACCTCCAAGAGGACCACTGCCTTGCTAAAGAAGCTGAGGGTAAAGGTGATGGACTGACCAAGCATGTCTCCAGACCCAAACCCTATTGAGCATCTGTAGGGCATCCCCAAAGGAAAGGTGGAGGAGTGCAAGGTCTCTAACATCCACCAGCTCTGTGATGTCATCATGGAGGAGTGGAAGAGGACTCCAGTGGCAACCTGTGCAGCTCTGGTGAACTCCATGCCCAAGAGGGTAAAGGCAGTGCTGGGAAATCGTGGTGGCCACACAAAATATTGACACTTTGGGCCCAATTCAGGAATTTTAACTTAGGGGTGTACTCACTTTCGTTGCCAGCAGTTTAGACATTAATGGCTGCGTGTTGAGTTATCTTGAGGGGACAGCAAATTTACACTGTTATACAAGCTGTACATTTACTACTTTATATTGTAGCAAAGTGTCATTTCTTCAGTGTTGTCATGTGAAAAGATGCAATAAAATATTTACAAAAATGTGGGGGGTGTACTCACTTTTGTGTGATACTGTGTATATATATATATATGTGTATATATATATATATATATATATATATATATATATATATATATATATATATATATATATATATATACACCTGATATACCTTGGGCACAAGAACTAATTTAAGTATATATTTAATAGCCATGAAGGATACAAATCCACTTTGTATGCACCAAATACCTTTGCAAACACATTACTTTGTGAAAGTAGCAGCCATATCATCAATGTGCTGTGCTGTATGCAGAAAGCAGAGCTGTGGAAGAGACTCAGCAGGCTCCACCCACTGCCGGCTGCCAGCAGAAAACTACAGGAGGGGCGGAGACAAGACCTTGAACAAGGAGAGAGAGCAGCAGTGACTGGTCTTTATTTGGGGTAACGCTTACACGAAGTTTCACACTGGATTTCTGCACAGATATGGAACAAATACACAGGTTACACCAAGATTCAAGTATAAATACAAATGCTTCTTGTTTTTAAACAATATGGTCTTATCCCAACATTCAGCTTTAATAACTAGACATGACCAAGCACTAGTTCATTCTTAAAATATATTTTTTTCCAAATACAAAAATACATCAATTTGCCATGTTAAAAGGCAAGTTGGCAAGCCTCTCCCCCCCAACAGTTCTGTGAGAAGACTTATTATTCTTTCTCACCTCTCTAAGATCTTCACTATGCAGTTTGCCTGGTCTTACACAGCCTCCTTTTCAAACTGCTCCCATTTTGGACCTGCTTCCTCTTCTGTAGACTTCATTCCAATTAATAGATCATGCATTACTCATTCAAGTAGGCAACACAACAAAGATTTTAGAGTTTGTGGGAGGAGATAGGGGCACAATAAGGGCCCCTTTACACTTATACATTCTGTAATTCAAATGGTGTAAAGCATGTGTTAAAGTGCACCATGCTAAGTCGATTCATTTGTTTTTTTTTATGGGCTGGCAGCGTACCTTAATCCACGAAAAACTGGATCGGCACCACTTTCAAGTGCATGGGATCTGTTCTAAATAAATGGCACGGCAATGCTACACACTGTTCTGTGTTTTTATTTCATTGTGGTAATGCACATTTAACCATGCAATGCATTAGGGTTACGCCAGCCTACGGGTAAAAGCACTGAAAGAGCATTTACCCTTTAATCAAAAAGAAATTCCACTGGTTGCCCACACTTTACAAAGACTTCTTATGCTCCCCACAACCCGTGAGACCTTTAATAAGCAAATACTGACTGTGGGAAGGAAAGTCCAGGGCAGGCCTACCTCTCACATCTAACAATTGGTCCTTAAATGTTTGGGGCAGACTCAAAGTTGCCACCATAACAGAGTACTAAAGTTTTGTAAATGCTGGCGACCGACTGCAAGGGGAACTTCTTTACTTTCTGTAGCCTTTGCAGTTAGCGGGTTTAGCTATTTGATAGCAAAATATTTAGCCCTTACTCGAGGAATAACAACAGTTAATCTACTAGCTAGTAAAAAAATACTGCCTCTTTTTATACTCAGCACATTTGCTAAGTTGGTTAGCATCCTGCAAAGACTCATCTTCATTATTAAATGCCGATCCTTGCAAACCCAAGTAAAATCTCTTTATTAAATGCCTTACTATTTATGGAAGCAATTCACAAGCTTTTTACTATAAAGAAACCCTTGAACATGATCACTAAGTTGAAGAAATTAATAATACATAAAAGAATAAGGATTCTGGGTGGCTTTGAGAACCTAACCCCTAACTGACTCAGAAATTCGGAAATATTGTAAACTTAAGCAGCTAAGAATGAATGTGTTATCAAAAAAAAAAAAAAAAGAATAGGGAGGAAAAAGGAATGAGGGAAAGCCTTATAGCCGAGGTGAGTTGTATCAGGCCCGGGGGGGGGGGGGGGGCAGAGTACAGTATACCAACACCACACACCTACTAGGCGACAATCAAAATCTACTGGTAAGAAGTGTGGAATCACCGGATCTCAGATTTTTTGGTATCAAAGAGTTGTGCTGTCAATTTTTCATTGGAGGATTTCCAATGAAGTCTAGTTTTAAAATGTATATTTAAATTGATGTTTCAAGAGGCCATCTGGTTTTTAAGTTAAGTAGTTCTTCACCTTGTAGCCTGGAGAGAGGGGGGCCTACCAAAGATGCTAAAAAATGAAACTTTCTTCCATAAAGACTGAGCTCTAAGGCAAGTCCACCAAATATGTATGCTGGTTTCTGAGTCTAAGCAGCCCGGTAAACAGTTCCCTCTGCAAATTGAGGTGAAATGTGCAAGGCAAGTAGGTACTAACTATCATCGGTATAAAGCTTTAAAATTAGGACATTCTGAGAACATTATTTAGTGATGTTCCAAATTTGGGCCAACTTTTCCAGTTCTATCATGATATTAAGACCTGCTACCCATGGCTTGGTGGTATAGAGCCAGTAGGTAGTAAGTTATAGTTAAGTGTGGGTAGTTCCTGCAGTTTTGTTTAAAAGGGGTCAGAGTCACCCTATCTGTAGGGAGCGGATAATGAAAGTAATGAAGTGCTTTACCTGCAGGTATCAAACAGTTCCATTTTTGAGGAAGGTTATAATTGGTTTGTAGGATATAAAACTATTTCACACTATCTGTTGTTTTATTAGGTAATGCCTCAAGCCATATAACCTTGTTGGTACAAAAGCTGTTTAGACGCTCTGTAAATACTCCCATTTTGTATTACCTAAATACTGTACCGTGGTTAAGCTGTACTTAACTTTTTGACACAGAGCGCATGCAAAAATGCATTCTCTCGGCGGTCGGGCCTTGGGGCCAAGCGGCGCATATTTGCATGCATTAGTGCAGATAGAAGTGTGCCGAGAGCACGCGCCCTGAGCGTTCCCAGCACAGTTACCTGTGGGCTAACGGAATTCTGCTGACCACCACTTGCCATAGGAAGCTTTACTATCATGTGACCGCTGTGACAGCAAATCATGGCGGTCACATGACCTTAAGCCTCGCCTCCCGGCATTCTAAACCCCTTAAAGGGCCAGCAGGCGCCAGCTCCAAAAGATTAAAGTATATGTGGACCCATGCAGTTTAAAATAAAAAAGGCAAGGTAACACATTTGAATATATATATATATATATATATATATATATATATACATATATAAAATTGTAAATGCCTTTTTCTCTTTTTTTATAGGTGAACATAAGGCAGGTAGAGAGGTGGGGATGTGAGCAAGAACCAGAGAAACAGCAGAACATTGATCTTCCCAGTTCTTAACTATCCAGGGGGGCGTGCCAGCACAAGTCTGACCACTGGACTACAGGTCGGCTGTTCTCCCAAGTAAAATGCAAAGATTCAAATGGACCACACTGAGATGCATGTGTTTCAATGCTTAGCGTTGTCAGTTTGAAATAGGAAAGCTGGGGAACTGGCAGATCACTAAGTATTTTACACAAAGGAAGCAATATAAGGAGAACAAGATACTTTTTAATACAAGTACATTGTTCCATAAACACATATCAGGAATATAAAATGTTGGAGTATCATACACTTTCATTATCAATGAATAAAACATGTGCCTGTACTACATTGTTTGTTACTTTGTTTCTGGGGAAAAAAAGCAATAAATTAATTATATTTGATCTCGTCCATATATTCAGGTAGATCTCCAGGGTTGTCTGCTCCTGATCTAACACATCACACTGGTAGCAGCAACCTACTGAAAATGTTTTCAAATTTTACCTACACAATCTCATAAATAATATTATAATATATACCTCTAAAAAGTAACCAATACAAACAAAACGTCACAGTGTCTGGATCGGTGCTGACTCAGTGGAATTAGAGCAATACTTCAATATCATTGTAAGTGCTATGAGTGACATAACACGCTTTTTTATACAAGTTTTTGTTTCCCAGAGAGGACTGCTCTATATTATTGGCTGTTGGAAACATGGACTTTGAAAGCATTTCATAATGCAATCAATAAAGGACACAGACAGTATCTATATGTCTCTGCCATCATCCAGCTGTTTGTGACTCTGGATATTCTCCGGTCTATCTAGACAGTGCAAAGAGCAGCAATGACACTAATGACAGGCAATGTGTAGTAGCTATTTTTTTACATATTTTAGTTTTTTTTATTGTCAGGATTAAAAAAACTCATGAAAAAAAGTTTCATTTTTATGTGAGATAAATATGAAATATTGTACTTTGATATTTTTGCAGTTTTATATCCAGCTACCAGGTACAGCTATCGTATCCTTTTCACATCATTAGCATATTAACTTTTCAGCTACTCTTAAAGAAAATCATTGTTAGCAGAACTAGAATGAGTTCTCGTATCAGTGATTTATCTCTTGCCAGATAGCTAAGTTTGAAGTTTCAATTAAACAAAGAGAGCTGCAAAGCAAGCTGCACAGATGTTCTCCCTATTTAGTTAGCCATAGCCTAACTCTTTGTGATGTATTAAAGTGGTTCTTAAGGCAGAGGGTTTTTTTACCCTAATGCATTCTCTGCATTAAAGTAAAACACCTTCCAATGTCTGTGCCTCTCCCCTCCCCTAAATACATACCTGATACCACTCCCAATCCAGTTCTGTCCCCACTGAGAACCCCACTCTGCTCTCTTCTTGCATTTAGGGCTGTCTTTAATATTGATTGGACCCTGGGCAAACATTTTCTTGGGCCCTCTTGAATCCACTTATCAACTATTTGCGAGCAGTGTGGGCTCAAGGGGCAGCTGCTTTGGGCCCCACAACAATGACTGCCCCTTTTGCCCTGTGTTAAAGACAGCCCTGCTTGCATTCAAGGGCTTTACTGAGTGCAGCAGACGCCATTGGCTCCTGCTGCTGTCAGTCAAATCCTTTGAGGAGGAAGTGAGGGGAAGAGGCCTAGTGGCGCTGTGTATCTATGGACACACACAGCCCTTCTCAGAAGCACGCCTGCACAAGTGCCCTCATAGCAAGTGGCTTGCTTTGAGGCCACTTGGAGAAGAGAAGAAGCATCAGCGGGGGACCCCAAAAGAGGAGGTTTGGGGCCATTCTGTGCAATACCATTGTACAGAGCAGGTAAGTATAAAATGTTTGTTATTTTAGTTTTAAAAATGGAGGTTTGCAATCACTTTAACTGCATGTATTTGTAAGATAAAGATTGTATGTTGATTATGAAAAAACAATTAGTTTTCTTAAAAAACTTATGAACCATTTATTGATTTTGTACTCATTATTGTGCCCTTGTACAGCAATGTTCAGGATGGCTCTTTCTTTCTCGCTATTCCCCTACCTGCAGTATTTGTAGGCTTACATCCCAGGTCAAGCCAAACTTTTTTTAAAGCTTTGTATAGCTTTGGAAAGATTTGAACCTGCTGGTTATGTCCCAATAAAGGGGATTTTTTTTTCTCACATCCTGTCCAGGGGCTAGGTGTCAGATAGAACTAGAAGAGAAGAAGTAGCTATACTGACAAAAGCATCAATTACTTTTAATAGAAGAATCTCAGTCAATCAAGTAGAGCATTTGAAAGCTGACTAGTCTTCCCTTAACCAGGTCTGTATAGAGCAAAGGAATTGTTTCATCCTTCTTTTACACACATTGCTTCTGCTCCAGAACTAAGACGAGGTGTCACCTCACTACTTTTCATCCTTTTTCAACGTTGGATAAGGACCCTGTATCTTTTAGAAAACTTCAACCAACTTTCAATGGTAAAAATTAATAAACAGATCAAGTCAGCATGTCACCAAGAAAGAGGTGAAGGTTGAGTATTAGTTCAACCCAAGAGTCAAGAGAAAAAGACTGTAATTTTGCCCTGAATGTCCTGCAACGTGACTGAGTCTCTGTAAGATTAGGGGATGGGGCAAGTAGGGGGTCATTTAAACTAAACTTGTTTGTTGTTGTTAAACCCCCAAACTGAGAACAAGCTGGTACCAAAAATCTACAAACTGCATTAGGTTCACAAATGGGATTGCAGACCCCCATACTGCACCCCAGACAATAATACAACCAGAAAATAATTGAACAAGATAAAAATACAAGGCAAGAATATTGGAAAATGATCTGCATGGCCCCTTATTGGGGTTAAAAATATATCAATAAAACCAATAAAACTTCATTTAAAATGAATATCCATAAACCAACCAAAAATGTTCAAATTATTTACTAAACACCAGTCACAAGACTCAAGCTAAATGTAACCAGTCTGTTACAGTATTTAACCACTCTTTCCACCCAAAAATGTGGGCAACAATACCCCAACGAAGCATAGCTGCTACGAGAGAAGGAAGGATGGAACAGCTCAGCTTGATGTAAGATCAATCTTGTGCAGTGGTGGAGCCAGCGGGCTAGCTGGGGTGGCAATTGCCACCCCAGACAAAGTCCTTGTCACCCCTGTTGCCACCCTGCTCGCGCTCGCTGAAAAGATTATGCTCATAATAACATTACATTAGCTGAACGAGTGGGCGCCTGTGCAGCTTGTTCTCTGTGAGTGAGCGCGGTGAGCACCAGTGGCGCCGTGAACAGCTGCACAGCTAACCAATCACGCGTGCCTGCACACCTGATTGGTTCGCTGTGCTGCTAGCTCACGGCGCCGCTGCTGCTCACCGCGCTCAGTCACAGAAAACAAGCTGCACAGGCGCCCACTCGTTCAGCTAATGTAACTCACAACGTGATTGTTTCGCTGTGCCGAGCTGAGCTCACCGCTTGGTCAAGAGAACTAGCTGCGGGCCGGCCCGGGCTGCAGACTGAACATGTTACATGTCCCGTGGGATGGATGTGTCAGGCTGTGTTCTTCACTGCTTCTTCTTCTACCTGTGATTTTAGGTAAGTCTCTCTGGTCTCTGCATGATTGAAGGGGACACGGCATGCTGGTCACTACATTGTCAATTGATGGGGGGGCATGCTGTTCACAACATTGATGGGTTGGTACGCTGGTCACTACATTGTCAATTGATGGGGGGGCATGCTGGTCACTACATTGATGGGGGGCAATATTGTGCAGCCCTACTCATAGGCGTGCGCATGGGGTGTGTCGGGCAGTGCTTCTGCCATGGCCGCCGCCGCTGTGTCTGCTGCTCTCTGCCCCTGGCTGCTCAGCTCCCGAACCCAATCATGTCGGTGCGGAGACTGAGAGGGACTGTCTGGGGAAGGACCCTGGCCTGCTGTAAGGGGGGATCTATATAGGGGACCTCACCTCACCCTGGCCTGCTTTAAAGGAGGATCTATGGGGGACCTGCCCTGGCCTGCTCTAAAGGGGATATATGGGGATGCTGCTCTAAAGGGGGATCTATGCCATAGATCCCCCTTTAGAGCAGGGTCCCCATAGATCCCCTTTAGAGCAGAGCCCTGTGATCGGTGTGCGGCCTTAAAAGAATAATGTTTACTTTTATAATTGTTTATTTAATTAAAAATGTTTTAATACCGCTTAGAATGTTTGTTTACATTTGTTTATAAAAGTGTGTGTATATATATATATATATATATATATATATATATACACACGCATGTATATTGACCCCCCAAAATAATACCTTGCCACCCCTGTTTTAAAAGTCTAGCTCCGCCACTGATCTTGTGAGAGAAGCCTCAGAAGCAAAAATATTTCAAGGGAAGTCACATCCCCAATTGGTTGCCAGCAATGGTTCTATCTCAAAAAGTCCAGGGTCAATCCAAGTTAAATGGTACTGACAGATCTACCCAGTGACAGCTAATATAAAAATCCCTGCCTGCCAACAGCTAAGTGGTGACCTGAAACAGACAAAGGGAGAGCCAGAACCTGCCCAATACAAAATCACTAGCAACTGCCTTCATTTAACTTAAGTTAAACTAAAAGGAGTGCCAGGGATTTACAATCCCATGGGGCCATTTCATGATTCTTGTGGCCTTAACATTCTTTGGGCAGAGGATAAATTTACCAAGTCCTAGCTGCAGACAATATGAAATCCAATATTTACTGGATTTACATGCAGACAGTGAACTTGGAGTGTAGACCCAAAAGAAATGCCTTAAACTCTTCTTGCAGTGGAAACAAGTATAAAGTGACAGACAGGTAACGATAAATCACAACAGCATCTCTGCAATACTAATAATCAGGTAAGGACAAAAGCTCATTAGCAAGGGACGTTATCCCTAGCTGAGACATGGATGGGCTGAGATGAATAGAATTTTATGGGGTTCCGCGTGTCTGTTCTAGCAGAATGGACCTGTGTGGTGGACGTTCCAAAGACCCTCCTGAAACCCAGGGTTTTCCAGTTATTGCAACACAATGTGTTTCATATTCACAAACTTCTGTACATTCCCAATATCATTCTAAGAACAAATAGTTTATATCTGCAGTATATCACTTTAGGGGAACAAATACCTATTTTTAATTTGGTAAAGTTTTATGTCTATCGTGGAGACTGTAGGTTCATCTCAAATTTAGTAACCTTTATGAACTCCAGTCCAACCAGAAAAGTATGTTTAAGGCCCCTTTCACACTTGTGCGACTTGTCCTGCGATTTGGGACTGCAAAATCGCATGACAAGTCGTTCTCCATTATTTCCAATGAGCCCCATTCATATCT
The DNA here is from genome assembly GCF_965119305.1 of Pelophylax lessonae. Classification (NCBI taxonomy): domain Eukaryota; kingdom Metazoa; phylum Chordata; class Amphibia; order Anura; family Ranidae; genus Pelophylax; species Pelophylax lessonae. The sequence goes on from NC_138775.1 coordinate 60,075,147, forward strand.
GTGTGACTTGAAGTCGCACCGACTTCTAAGTAGTCCCTGCACTACTTTGGCCCGATTTTGATGCGTTTTGAGGTCCAAATACATAGGCATTGCTTCAAGCCCAGTCAAAATCACATCAAAATCGTGGCAAATCGCAGAAAAATCATGCAACTTTTAAGTTGCACAAGTGTGAATGGGGGCCTAAGGGCTTTTAACCTTTCCCATGCATGCTTCACACCCCCCCCCCCCCCCCCCGGTCAAGTTGATTTAGGTAGTGTGAGTGCCTTGAACCATGCCAAGGAATGGTTAAGATTACCGTGCCCCGGTCTACTTGGAAGGGGTGGTCCGGAGCATGGTCTTATACAGTTCACTTCAGTAATAATCGCAAAACCATGCCTGAGCACAGAACTCTGCATATGTCACTGAGCGCAGAAGCAGGGATTGCTGTGGTCTGCATGGCAGAGGGGAAGATGTAAGTGTGCCCAGGAACACTTGCTTATAGCCCAGGGTGAATGAAGACCAGTGGAAGAGTGGGTAGGGGGGACAATAAAACTTGACCATGGTTCAGTTTGACCATGCACCCCTAGTTTGTAAAGCAATTGTCATGCTATGTTTTTTCCATTCTATTTTCACCTTTTTCATATTTGTTTGCATTTAAGTACTACTGATATTGTACAGCCCCTTCCTGCCTATATGCACCTGTTCCAGCACTGGCTGCACATCATTGTTTTTGACCAGCTTTCTGTTAGTGAAAACAGTGGTCCATGCCTGTGCAATCAGTGCCCATCAATGCAGCCTATCAGAGCCCTTCAATGCAGCCTATCAGTGCCCATCAATGCAGCATATCAGTGTCCATCAATGCAGCATATCAGTGCCCATCAGTGCAGCATATCAGTGCAGCCTCATCGTTGCAGCTTATCAGTGTCCATTAGTGCCGCCCCATCAGTGCCCATCAGTGCAGCCTCTTCAGTGCCCATCAGTGCAGCCTTATCAGTGCCCATCAATGCAGCCTATCAGTGCCCCTCAGTGCAGCCTCATCAGTGCCCATTAATGCAGTTTATCAATGCCCATCCGGGCAGCCTATCAGTGCCCAACAATGCAGCCTCATCAGTGCTCATTAGTGCAGCTTCTCAGTGCCCATTAGTGCAGCCTCACTAGTTCCCATCAATGTAACCTTTCAGTGCCCATCATTGAAGTGTATTAGTGCTCATCAATGCAGTCTCATCAGTGCCCATCAGTGCCCATCAATGCAGCCTATCAGCGTTCTTCATCGCAGCCTATCAGTGCCAATCAATGCAACCCCATCAGTGCCCATCAATGCAGGCTCATCAGTGCTCATTAATGCAGCCTCAACTATGCCCATCAGTGCAGCCTCAACCTTGCCCATTAGTGCAGCCTATCAATGCCCATCAGTGCAGCCTCATCAGTGCCCATTAATACAGCCTGCCCATAAAATCACTGCATGGGGATCATAGGGAGGAATCAGGATGAGACCCAGCCAGATCACACAGAGTGGGGAGTCCTGCCTCCTGGACCATCTCCTATGAAAGACAGCACATTACTTTAATTTCTTAGCATTGGACCAGTGTGCTGTCTATCATAGAAGCCGGTCCAGGAGGCAGGACCTTGTTTGACAGTGGCCAGATCCAAACTATGTCACAGTGGGAGATCCCCACTGCATTCCTTCTGCCTTCAGAACCACTTTAAGCTCATGAAAAGCTGGGACTCAGTTCTTGTAAGTACAATGGTTTACTCTCTTTAAAAGGTTTTACTATCTGGCTGTTGTGCCCCCTATGTCTTTTGTTGTTAACCGTAGTACCAATGAATTTCTTGCTGAGACCTGTCGCAATACCTGTCATGTAAACATAATCAGTAGGGTACCAGTTCAGTGTCAAGGTAGAACCTTATCTGTTCTTCATCTGACCTTCTTGCAGCGGGTCGGTCCAGAGCCTTCTCTTTTGTGCCATCTCGCAGGTAATTCCTGATAAGATGTCCGGCTGCCAATTAATTATTCACTTGATCCACACATTGAAAATCCCCTTCTAAGCTGCCTTGATACATGTGAGAGCAGATATTTCCCTCTATCACTAATCCCTATCAATCTATTTTAAACCGTATACAGTTGTCTATAGAAACTGCTATTACTGCGGGAAAAAATATAGCTACATCCGTAGAGATTAGATTTAGAACAAGCCGTTAACCCTATCATAATGACTCTGTGACTGCAGTCACTGTCAGCGTGGACAATGCAGACATTTCCTGATATAAAGGGTTGATGTTGCTTTACGGACAGGTCGGATGCAGGCTGACTGACAAATTCAACATCATTTGTCAGCATTTGTCCGGCTGTTCATACCAGATTTAAAATTTGGCAGTACGGAATGTAGCTGGCCAATGTTGCAGCTCATCATCTCAGTGCCAAAATTCCTTTGCTTTAATGTTTTACCATCTCCCAGTGCCGGAAAGTAACTTACTGCAAATGGTGGCAAATGCAAACGAGGATTTTAGGCTAAATCCCTTATTGGCAGCCTGGCAGGATGTTGAAGATGCGGTCAAATGTGTGAAGCAATGAACAAGTGTGGTGGAAAGCAACGGATCCTCTGTAGGAATCAGCATTGAGTCATTGATCAATTCCACATCTGAAAGCAGCCAACAATTAAAGCCCATCTTCAAGCAAAAAATAAACCCAATCCCTCACACCCTACCCCAGGGATAGGCACAGACCAAGGCTGTGGCGGACATTTTCCAAAGTACAGACCTTAGTGAAGGACGCCAAGGTACTTTTAAAATTAAAACCATCAAAAAACACTAGTAGGGCTAAGGCCCTTCCCCAAAGGGGGATCTATGGGGACCCTTCTTTAAAGGGGGATCTATGGGGACCCTGCTCTAAAGGGGGATCTATGGGGAACCTGGCCTGCTCTAAAGGGGATCTATTAGAACCTTGGCCTGGCCTGCTATAAAGGGGCTCTATTCGGAACCTGGCCTGCTCTAAAGGGGATCTATGAGGACCCTGCTCTAAAGGGGGATCTATGGGGACCCTGCTCTAAAAGGGGATCTATGGGGACCCTGCTCTAAAGGGGATCTATTGTATAGCTCCCCCTTTAAAGAGCAGGGTCCCAATAGATCCCCCTTTAGAGCAGGGTCCCCCATGGATCCCCCTTCAGAGCAGGCCAGGGTCCCCATAGATCTCCCTTTAGAGCAGGGTCCCCAATAGATCCCACTTTAGAGCAGGGTCCCTATAGATTCCCCCTTTTGAACAGGATCCCCAGATCCCCCCATAGATCCCCTTTAGACCGGGTCAGCCAGGGTCCCCCATAGATCCCTCTTTAGAGCAGGCCAGACAGGGTCCCCCATATATCCCCCTTTAGAACAGCCCAGACAGTGTCCCCCATAGATCTCCTTTAATGATAATGATCCAATTTCAAATTCTTGACTGGAGTTTATAAGGACACAAAGTGCAGACTGATGAGTTAACTCATGTCTCACGAGTCACAAGAAGCTGGGGGGCACACTGCACACACTGAGACCAGCAATGGGCACAGTTCCTTCCTTTCTCCTTCCTTCTGTGAGTCCTCCGCTCTGTATAAAGGTCAGGGCCTAGAGGTGGGGCAACCAACACGCAACTTGAGCAGTGAGCAGCACTCCTACCAACCCGCGGGCAGCAGCGGTGGAGGTGGAAGTGCTGTGACTGACTGCACCGCCCCGAACCCTGCCAGGACAGCTCACGGACACCAGTGTCCATGTACAGATACCTTGCTGATCCCTGCCTCACCTGCTGCTCCCCAATCACATTTCTGTTTAAAAACCAAGACTGGTGATTGGAGACTGCATCCAAGCCTGCAGATTTGCATCCTGTCTTGTTGCCGAACCCTCACTTTGTAAAATACCATGGCCAAATAAAGTCTTTATGGCCCTGGAAGGATCCATGTGATGGACTCCTCTGCTGTAGCCAGTTACTGTAACAACAGTACAGAGAAGGAGACATAGGAGTTGATTTACTAAAACTGAAGAGTGCAAAATCTGGTGCAGCTGTGCATGGTAGCCAATCAGTTTCTAACTTCAGCTTGTTCAATTAAGCTTTGGCAAAAAACCTGGAAGCTGATTGGTTTCTATGCAGAGCTGCACCAGATTTTGCGCTCTCCAATTTTAATAAATGAACCCATTGCTCTTTATTTACTTCTTTTCTCTTTTTGTAATATTAATTTGTTACTCATGATCCTCCTCCGCCCAGCAGGGGGAGATCAAAGTCAAGCGAGCCCATAGACTGCAATTCAGAGTGTCTGGAACCCTGAGAGGTCTATTCCGACACTACAGCCATGTATTGGTACAACTGACTCTTTGAACTACAGGCCCCAATAGACTTTGTAAAAGCAAGAGGAGCCTTGTGGATCTTTTTATTTCATATCCCTGGAAAAGCCTGTTCTCTTGGGGCTGCGGGAGTCCACATGTACAGACCTGTCTTTGTGAGCAGGAGACAGAGCCAACCCTTAAGAGCCTGAGGTTGACAGGTCATCGGAGATCCAGCAGCACTTTCAGCCTTGTTGACACTCTAGCTCAGGGGTCTTCAAACTTTGGCCCTCCAGTTGTTCAGGAACTACAATTCCCATCATGCCTAGTCATGTCTGTGAATGTTAGAGTTTTACAATGCCTCATGGGATGTGTAGTTCCACAACAGCTGGAGGGCCGTAGTTTGAGGATCCCTGCTCTAGCTGTTTGAGTTGCAGCTGCATCAGAACAGGACTGAAGGGGCCCCTTCCACCTCAAGAGCCTATTGCCATCTCGAGGAGTCAGTGAGAGAGCAGCTGGCCTGCCCTGTTCTCTTAGCAGTTGTCAAGCCGCTGAGAGCAGATAATTAGAGTACCCAACCCGCACCCCTTATAGCAATTCAGTTTCTCTTTACCCCCAATTTTCTACCGCACCAATAACAACTCTGAGCAACAGTTGTACTACGTCATTACTCTCTTTGACCCACTTCTACTCCACCTTTTTACTGAACTGTATTGCATCCCTTTGCCATCTCACTGCATGCAGATTTTACCCCCTTCCTGACAAGGGGTTTTTTTGCGATTCGGCACTGCGTGACTTTAACGGACAATTGCGCGGTCGTGCGACGCTGTACATAAACAAATTTGACGTCCTTTTTTTCCCACAAATAGAGCTTTCTTTTGGTGGTATTTGATCACCTGTGCAATTTTTTGATCATGCGCTATAATCAAAAAAAGAGCGACAATTTTGCAAAAATAACAATATTATTCACATTTTTTTATATGAAATTCCCCCCAAAAAAATGTAAAAATCTAAATTTTTTAACATTTTTGGCCAATTTGTTTTCTGCTACATATGCTTGGTAAAAAAAATCACAATAAGCGTATTTTGATTGGTTTGGGCAAAAGTTATTGTGTTTACTAACTAAGGGAAAGATTTGTGTCATTTTTGTTGTTTTTTTTTTTTAACGAGTAATGGCGGCGATCTGCGATTTTTTTTTGCGGGACTGCGACATTGCGGCGGACAGATCGGACCCTTGACTGACATTTTTGACACTTTTGGGGGTACCAGTGACATTACTACAGTAATCAGTGCTATAAATATGCACTGTTACTGCAAAATGACACTGGCAGGGAAGGGGCTAACTTTATTGGGGAAGGAGGGGTTAAGTATGTCCCTATGGGAGTGTTTCTAACTGTGATTGGACATGGCTACTGGTGTAAGAACAGAGCTCAACGGTCCTACATAGTAGAACCGTGTGATCTCCATTTTTACACAGGGAAGAATGACAGGCGGCTTTGTTTACATTAGCCGCCTGCCTTTCTCCCTTCACGGCGAACGATCGGGAGTGACCGGCGGACATCGGGTCCGCCGGTCACACGCACTGACTTGTTAGGGAATGAGCCGGGGCGGGCGCGCGCCTCCACGGGCGCGCGCTCGCACGCTATTGGCTCACCAGCAAGCGACAGGCTAGTGACGTACCCATACGTCACTTTGCCTGGCCGGGGCTGACCGCCGCAGTATATGTACTTGCGGCGGTCGGCAACCGGTTAAGGACTGCCCCTATCATCCATCTTGCAAGTCCCCCTTATTCCTCTTCTCTGTTTATGTCACTCAGGTCTGACAATGACTACCCAGTCAGTTTAGGTCTAGCACATCTGTCATTAGTGCACACTGGCAGTATAGCTCCTGGATTGTTAGATCAAATCGGAATAATTCTCACTTTTGAGTTTAGGTGGCACTACTACTGTTTATGCTGATCTGTGTGTTTCATGCCATTAATGCTTAGCCCTTACTGTTAGTCATTCTGTATGATGAACTATGTTACCACAATTGTTAACTTGTTTGTATTTTCTTAGGTATCAACTTTAATGTGTAAAGTTACCTTAAGTTTACTTTTGCTAACTGCTTTAGTACCTGCTTTCAAGAAAGCACTAATATTGATTGATAAGAGTCATTTCCCATGTTTCACTGTGTTTTTCTGCTTTTATACTCAATCTGGTGTGTCAGAGGAGCTGAGACTCTTGAGGAGGTTGAGGCAAAGAACAGAAAACCCATCTTAACCAGTGGCTCCTTCAAGGGTAGCACTACATGGCCCATTGAAAATATCCACATTATCAGGGCACTGAAAGATGGACCCTCGCACACAGTAGACCAAAAGAAAGAACAAATGGTGGACCAACCTGTCTTGTGATTGCAATTTTATTTTTTGGTTTAGTCTTTTAAAAATCTAGTGCTAAGCAAGAAGAGTGTAAAGGAGGCAATTTATTGGAGTTTGGGGCTTATCTTTGAGATGAGCTTAAAAAGCAATTAGACTCTGCAACTTTTACTTACTTACTGAAGAATGGAATTGGAAATACCAGATTTTGGATGATTGGTGGCAAAACAAATTTGATGCTGAAAATAAGCATGCGAAGAAGCCTGAAAATACTTTTCAAATGTAGAAAACTCTTTGTTAGAGAAAAATTGGCTAAAGATTCCAATATCAACCATTGACTGCCTTATAAACATTCTCCAGTTTTTCTGTGCAGTTACTGTGAGTAAATAGGCAGACAATGTTCAACAACAATACACAACGGCGGTTAGTCAGCACTTGCTTCATCTTATTTTCTAGGAAAATGGAAAAAATTGCGTAGCACGGTCCCCGTAGGGCTTGCTGTATGATGACTTTTTGGGCCTCTTTTGATTACCAGAACACAGTCACAAAGAGAACAGTTCACACATCCCTCCTTACTCCCGATGGCTCGTCACACAATAAACAGTCCAGGTTTATTGGTTTTTAGGGGTTTATTTTAGAACTTGGATGGGAGAAGGGAATAGTGGGATACTCCAACTGTAACTATTCAAAATAGATAAGGACAACTCTCACTTGGTCTCGCCAGGTTGCTTGTGGAAGCAGCTGCACTGCTTAATCCATACTGCCACATGTATGGAAAGGGTTAAGTCTCCTTGCTCTTTACTCTCCAGCAAGAGACTTGGTGAATCTACATTATTTTAGGGACACTGACTAGCATCCCCTTTACTGACACCCATCCACTGACTCTTCTAGCTGCAGGGGTGGCCCCCCTTAGGTCAGGCCCCTTGACACAGATCTGTACTCACTGTACTGCAGAATCAGTTCCTCCAGTGTCTTCCCTTTCAGTGAGCTTCACAGGACCTCTGGGTTCAGTTCCCCACTAGCACTCTCCAGGCCCTTAGGTCGACTTTACAGAGGAGGAGGCAGCCGCCCCCTCTCTCCGGGACACCACTATCCAGACGAAAGATCCCGAGCACATGTGCTCCTGGCTTTTATACAGTATCCCAGCATGCACCGAGGCACCAGGGCTGTATCAAACGTATGTGCACTGATTTGTCAGGTTTCCTCCCACTCTCCAATATGCCTCCCTATTGGACCAGTGTGAAACACTCTGTAGACAGAACGAGTTGCACCTGAGCACAATGAGCAGACCTCACTAACAGATCCTGCTCTGTGATAAGCAGAGAACAATATAGATTTACCTGCAGTCCTTCTGGTAAGCAGACAGGACTCAAAACTATACTTTCTCTAGCACCTACCTAGGAGGGTGCTACAATTGTAGTCATTCACTATGGGCAATATTCTTCTTTTGTAGCAACCTTTATATGTGCCCTTAAAGCAACGCCTAACCCTAGCACACATGTATAATACCAATCTTTACAGATTGTAAATTCTCATGACCAGGGCCTTCCTAATCCTCGTGAATTGATTTGTGTTGCAATTGTTCTGTCTCCCTTTATTTTGCAAAGAGCTGTGCAAACTCTTGGTGCTATATAGATTTTGTATATAAATAGATATCATATACAGAAATATAAGGCTTGGTCATACAGCAAACAGCTAAATGATCAGTGGCAATAGATAAATCGTAAAACATTAGAGAAAAAAAAACAAAAAACATTTCGTTTTTTCCAACAGTATTGGAATTAATTTCCTATCCCCTATACAATGCAGGATGTAATCATTGAGCTCATGTTGAAGCAAGTAGACAGATATGAAAGAGACAGAAAGAGATAAGAATGAAGAGAAGCTATAGAAGGAAGGGAACAAAGAAAGGAAGATTGATGTCAAAGCACACTGCACTTATTACTATAATGGTAAACATTTTTTTGCTGCCATTTTTTTGCGTGCCTGGATAAAGGTCCGGTATGGATTTTGGTGTTGGACCCAACAGCATTCTTTTTTGTTTACCTTTTTTTCTACTCCGCGGCATGTGGCCTGGTAAAATTCAGGGGGTTGGGGTGCACCCTTGCTGCCCCCTCCTTTCCTGACCATACAGGCTTCATGTCTGGATAAGGGTCTGGTATGGATATTTAAGGGGGATCTCATGCACAAAAACAAATAGCATATCCATACCATACCCCTATCCTAGATAGGGGTCTGATGTTGATTTTTAAAGGGGGCCTCTTGTCAAAAAATTGATGTGGGGTTCCTGCAAAATAGATACTATACCCTTATCCAAGCATGCAGCCTGGTTGTGCATACTTCCCCCCTTAACCATACCATGCCCTCATCATTTGAAGGTCTTGTCCCTTATTAAAAAAAGCTTTGTTGCCACCTTCCTGGCTTAGTGGAAGTGTGAGTCTACAAGAGAGGGGGGGATTTCAGAATCTGGAAGCCATTTTTTAGAAAATTGCAACCCCCCCACCCAGGAGTCGTCCATCCCCTTTCCATACCTTGAGCAAATGCATCCATACAGTAGGCATCTGGCAAGTGAATCCTCCAAGTACTCTGGCACAGGAAAACAGTCTGCCAGTTCACTATTAAAATAATTTTAAAATCCAAAGCACAGCCCCCTTATGTGGGGGTTCCCAGCCTTTTCAAAACCAGCCAGGTACTTTTGCAGCGGGACTTGTGGACCTGCACAGATGGGCTGCAGAGCCACCCAATTTCTTATGCAGCCCAAACTCCAGGCATAATATTTTTCTGATCAGAGCGACTAATCTGTTTTCCTCAGTCTTTGCTGGAGCCCACAACACCCCCAATCCATTTTCTTGGCCTAAAAATAGTCTTTCCACCACCTTACCATTTTAGCCTAGACTCTGCCACAGGTGTGAAAACATTTCTGGTGCTGTGCCAAAACGTAACAAGCCAGTTTTAGCAGCTGAAATTGAATGTGCCAATTTGGACAGATAAAGAGAAAGGAAACACATATGCCAAAAAAACTAAACTTCTAAAATAAAATTTAAAAAAAAGAAGTGAACATCCAGTCCCCTTTGCAATGGGCTTTGAACACAGCAGAAATAAATGAGAGTACGCAGGTGGGAGCCTTACCGTGTAAGGTCAGGAGTGTGAACATTATAGATTCCTGCTAAAAAATCATTTCGCACGTCAAGCAATATCCAACAGAAAGATTAAAAAAATATCAGCAAGGGGAGCCATACTTTCATTATTGACATCTCTGAGCAGATGCAGTGAGAGCTTCATTTCATGATAAAGAAGAACATATCATGCCGAGACTGAATTCACATAGTGTACGTGAAATTGTATGCAAACAATGCCAGGATCTTTACAAATACAGAGCAATGTATAAATCTGCTTATTGGTAAAAAACGAACGAATAACAATACGTTTACATAATTTGAGGCCAAGAACTCCTCCCACACCATCCTTATCACATATATACTCCTTGCTACACAACCCACATCAGACCTTCACCAGCCATTGTGGATGTCAATTCCTCGGCTTTCTTCTTCTTGAGACGGCAGGCTATTACACACGCATTGGGGTTTCTTCATAGGACCTAATAGAACCTTGCAGGGAACTCAGAGTAGGAGAGGAAGGGGAACCGCTAGGGGCTAATTAGACCCCTCTCATGCAAATACACTATATTGTCATAAATATTGCCTTTACACGCACATGAACTATAATGGCATCCCAGTCTTAGTCCGTAGGGTTCAATTTTGAGTTGACCCACCTTTTGCAGCTATAACAGCTTTAATTCTTCTTTGAAGGCTGTCCACAAAGTTTAAAAGTGTGTCTTTGGCAATGTTTGACCATTCCTCCAGAAGCCCATTTGTGAGGTCAGGCACTGATGTTGGACAACAAGGCCTGGCTCAGAGTCTCCTTTCTAATTAATCCAAAAGGTGTTTTATCAGGTTGAGGTCAAGACACTGTGCAGGCCAGTAAAGTTCCTCCAACCCAAACTCGCTCATCCATGTCTTTATGCACTGGTTCAAATCGTTTGTTTGAGGGGGATTATGTCACACAGCTGGGAGCAGATTTTTGGCACCAGGCGTATGCTCAGGATTGACCTGGTTAGTGCACATGACAGGGCCCTCCTTCTATTTAATGTACTCACTATGTGTGTTTGTTTGCTCCATGGCTGCCAGAACATGGCTGGTGTACCTGATACCTGTGTGTGATGACCATTGATACTGGTAAGGGTCTATTTTGTTTATTCCTTTTCCATACATTAGATCCACCTATGCTATTTTTGTTTATATGACTGGGTGACTTTCTTCATTGACCTCTTGATGTATACTTTAGGTAGAGTCTGCCCTCCTTTTGGGACAAACTGGGATTGTGTTTTCCCTACGATCCTACAGAGACACCCTTTGTGCCTAGAGTATTTCTACAGTAACTTTTTATGAATTCATACAAAACATTGGTCCTTACACATAGGTATGTGGCATATTTGGACGTTCAAAGAGCACTCTGGATTTTTTAGCATTGAAATGATATATGACTGTTGACATAGTTATAACTTTTTTTACCCCTTTTTATTATATGTATTCACTTATCATTAGACAGTTGAAAGTGTTTATGCTCAGGTTACTGCTTTTTGTTCCTTGTACTCGGGATTTAGTACTGTGGGTGTAGGGCAATTCCATCATGTTTCATTTTATGGATGGACCCCCAGCATAATGTGTGTTTTTTGGACTAGCCTTGTCTATATATGATACTGTTTGTCTTTTTTAACACATGACATGCTTTATGTATTCTGTGTGTAAATATACTTTTATATAATATGCTCAATCTTTAGAAAATACAATCTGATTCCAACGTCCACTATCCCCCCTGATGAAGACTTAATAAGTCGAAACGCATTCTGATATGCCAGAATATTGTAAAATTCTTACCACTCTGTGAGACATGGGTTTTGTCTTCTCTATCAACTCCCATTTTTGGGAATGTTTTTAATATGCTGATTCAATACATTTTCAAATTGTATAACTGTATGATCCTTTGGGCATCGTTCAAAGTCCCTTTTCTTCCCCTCCTGGCCCTTGTGGTGTGCAGTTTCTATGGTATGGGGTTGTTTTTCAGGGGTTTGGCTTGGCCCCTTAGTTCCAGTGAAGGGAACTCTTACGGTGTCAGCATACCAAGACATTTTGGACAATTTCATGCTCCCAACTTTGTGAAAACAGTTTGGGGATGGCCCCTTCCTGTTCTAACATGCCTATTCACCAGTGCAGTGGCAGCTGGTGCTCAAAATAAATTTTGGGGGGGGGGGGGGGGCACAAGCATAAAAATGTAATAGGCATTGCTTCGCGGCAAAAAACGCTGTAAAAATAGGGGGGGCTTTGAGGTCACACAAGTGTGAAAAGAGCCTTCAGTAATCAAGGTACAGTGCCTTTAAAAAGTATTCATAGTCACTCCTTTGAAATAATTCACATTTTGTCATGTTAACTTACAACCAAAAACATAAATGTATTTTATGTGATAGACCAGCACATAATTGTGAAGTTGAAGGAAAATGGAAGGAAAATGATAAATGGCTTGCTTTCAACATTTTATTGACAAAATTTACAAACATGAAAAAAGAAATCAAAATCACAAAAAGTAAAGTTGCTTAGTACTCAGTCAAAGTCTATCAGACAAAACAACAGATAGAGTGCTGAAGTCAGGACAAGCCCCCTTGTTTACATGAATGTCCCCCCTTACATCATAAATCCCCACCCCCCCCTCTTTATCAGATTTCTCCCCTTTACTTCAAAGACCCCTCCCCCTTATGTCCCCAAAGTAATCCCCCCTAACATTAGGGTGCCCTGAGCCACCCCCCCTTACATTAGGGTCCCCTGAGCCACCATCCCATGCATCAGGTTCCCTAGAGCTCTCTCTTTATTACATCAGGGTCCCCAGAGCCCTCCTCTTTACATCAGGGTACCTAGAGTTGCTCCATGTTACATCAGGGTCCTTAGAGAGCCCCCACCTTACATCAGGTTCCCCAGAGAGCCCCCCACCTTACATCAGGGTCCCCAGAGAGCCCCCTCCTTACATCAGGTTCCCCAGAGAGCCCCCTCCTTACATCAGGGTCCCCAGAGAGCCCCTTCTTACAACAGGGCCCCCAGAGAGCCCCCTCATTACACCAGGGTCCCCAGAGAGCCCCTTCTTACATCAGGGTCCCCGGAGAACCCCCTCCTTACATCAGGGTCCCCAGAGCCCTCCTCCTTACATCAGGGTCTCCAGAGCCCTCCTCCTTACATCAGAGCCCCCAGAGTTGCTCCACGTTACATCAGGGTCCCCAGAGAGCCTCCCTCCTTACATCAGGGACCCCAGAGCTGCTCCTTGTTACATCAGGGTCCCCAGAGAGCCCCCTCCTTACATCAGGGACCCCAGAGCCCCTCACCTTACACCAGGGTCCCAGGAGCCCTCCTTGTTACATCAGTGTCCCCAGAGAGCCCCCTCACATCAGGGTCCCCAGAAGGTCCTTTCCTCACATCAGGGTCCCCAGAGGGTCCCTTCCTCACTTAAGGGTCCCTAGAGGGTCCCTTCCTTACATCAGGGTCCCCAGAGCCCCCCTCATTACATCAGAGTCCCCAGAGCCCCCCTTCTTACATCAGGGTCCCCAGAAAGCCCCCTCCTTACATCAGGGTCCCCAGAGCCCCCTTCTTACATCAGGGTCCCCAGAAAGCCCCCTTATTACATCAGGGTCCCCAGAGAGCCCACTCCTTACATCAGAGTCCCCAGAGCCCCCCTCCTTACATCAGGGTCCCCACAGAGCCCCTTCCTTACATCAGGGTCCCCACAGAGCCCCCTCCTTACATTAGGGTCCCCAAAGCCCCCCTCCTTACATCAGGGTCCCCAGAGAGCTCCTTCCTAACATCAGGGTCCCCAGAGCCCCCCTCCTTACAACACGGTCCCCACAGAGCCCCCTCCTTACATCATTGTCCCCAGAGAGCCCCCTCCTTACATCAGGGTCCCTACAGAGCCCCCCCCCCTCACATCAGGGTCCCCACAGAGCCCCCCATCAGATCAGGTTCTCCACAGTGCCCCCCTCACATAAGGGTCCCCACAGAGCCCCCCCTCACATCAGGGTCCCCACAGAGCCCCCCCACATCAGAGTCCCCACAGAGCCCCCCCCCCCTCACATCAGGGTCCCTACAGAGCCCCCCTCTAATATTAAAAAAGAGCCTTCAGATTCAATTGTACCCACGTGTAGGCTGACACTCTGTGCTGGCCTGGCCTGGAGTAGCTGAAGGGAGGAGGAATTGATCCAATGCCCCTCCCTGGATCCGCCACTGTGGTGATGGGAGGTCGCTTCCACTCACCTTTTGTCTTCAGGCAGCAGAGTAGTTGAAGTCACTGGGCTCCCTCCCACTCTCAGTCGCTCTCAAAGCTGTTGTCCTGGCTGGCTTATTGTAGCTCTGTCTGTAGTCCTGTGTAGCAGCAGTAGCAGAGCAGTAAGTGAATGTCCGTCCGCATGGAGGCTTAGGCAGGCTCTACCGTGTTTTGGTTCCAATGCAGGAAGAAGACAGCATCGCCCTACGCCATTAGACATTCTATGGACAAATCACAGGATGGCAATGGTACAGTGGGAGTGTTCGGGGCGCATCGCTCTGCGCCCCGAGGACACTCTAAAGGACGCCAATCAGCTTCCCAGGAAACACCACATGCTGCCAAAACCCCTACCCCTTGCCATAGACAGCAGTGTGTCCGGCGCCCCGCGCACACTTAACCACGCTAGCGGTAAACCCAAGCGTGACTCGGGGTAGGAATTTCCTGCTATTATCGGTATCCCCGAGTCACGCTCGGGGTGAATGGGCAGAGCTATGCAGACAGCGCAGCGGAGTGTCTTGCCTTATCCTGGCGATCCAGCGATGAGCTCTCATTGCTGTGACCGCCAGCCGAGATCTCCGCCGCTCGTCTGTCGGTAGGAGGACTTCCTAGTTCCGTTCCCTGCAGCAGCAATGCTGCATGGGAGCGGAACTAGGGAGGGAAATTTAAAAAAAAAACGTTGCACAAAACACAAACACATTTTATATTATATATATATGCATATATATATATATATATATATATATATATATATATATATATATGCATATATATATATATGCATATATATATATGTATATATGTATATATATGTATATATATATATATATATACATATATGTGTATATATATATATATATATATATATATATATATATATATATATATATATATATATATACCTATATACACACATATATATATATATATATATACACACACATATATATATATAATATATAACGCATGAATTATAATCTAATCAATAATATAATTTTATTATATATATTATATAATAAAATTATATTATTGATTCGATTATAATTCATGTGTTTGTGTTTCAAATTTATCACACCTGGGATGTCTACTAGAGTCTTGTTTTGGTCAGGTTTAAGTCAGTAATTACTAAGAATTGTAGGCCTATAAGACATAACGCCAAATTTCCATGAAAAAAATTGTACCGCTTTTGGTACAGAATTCCTGACAGAATCATACCGCCAGGGAGGTTAAAGGAACACATTTTTTTTTCTAATGGTGATATAGAGATGACTAGCCTTGGGGGGGGGGACGCCCCTGCGCCCCCTATTGACAAGCCGCCACTGCGCCAGTGCACAAAGAAAGGTCCGTAAAGACATGGATGAGTGAGTTTGGGGTGGAGGAATTTGACTAGTGTCACTTGTGGCATCAGTGTCAGTTAGTGACCCTCCCAACTAGTGTTTGTAAGCACCAGATTGCCCACCACCCTATCACAGTCACACTATAAGTCACTGATCACCGGCGTTACAGTATAGTGCCTATGTACATTCCAGTATATATACCATAAATTGTAGATGCTATAACTTTCATGCAAACCAATTAACATACACCTATTGGGATATTTTTTTTTTATCA
This sequence comes from Pelophylax lessonae, assembly GCF_965119305.1. Classification (NCBI taxonomy): domain Eukaryota; kingdom Metazoa; phylum Chordata; class Amphibia; order Anura; family Ranidae; genus Pelophylax; species Pelophylax lessonae. The sequence continues at coordinate 60,090,736 of NC_138775.1, forward strand.
AAGACAAGTAGCAGAATACACTTTGGCCCAAATATATAAAGAAATTAGATTTTTTTTTTACATTTTGTTGGATATGTTTTATATCAGAAAAGAGAAAATATCGAGGGTTTTTTCAAAATATTTATTTTTCATTTATACATTAAACAAATTAAATACCCAGTGGTGATCAAATACCACCGAAAGAAAGCTCTATTTATGTGAAAAAATTATATAAATGTAATTTGCATACAGTGTTGACTGACCAAGCAATTGACAGTTAAAGTAGAGCAATGCTGATTAGCAAAAAATGCCCTGGCCATGAAGGGAGTAAAACCTTTCTGGAGGTCAAGTGGTTAAAAAATAAACATTGCAAACCTACTTGCTCTTAGATCTTCAGGGCTCTTGCCCTGAGCCTCCTCTACTAGGGTTCCCTGCAGGGGGCTCTTGGCACCTCTTCTTCTCTGTGCACCACCACAGGAAGCTGCTTCCTATGGGAGCGTATCTGCAGGCTCAGTACGGAGCCAGGCTGTGTGCCTCCATAGACACACACAGTGCCGTTTGGTCCTGTCCCCCACTTCCTCCTCCCAGGATTTGATTAAGAGGAGCCAATGGCTCCTGCTGCTGCCTCCATGTCCTACGAGGAGAGAGAGGGGAGAGAGCCACTGGGCATGATGGGCACAGTGCTGGGGAAAAAATAGGATTAGGTAAGTATATGAAATAAGTAAGTATTTAGGGGGTGGTGGAGCGGGTCCAACAGCTGGGAATGTATTAGGGAAAAAAAGGTACCAACAAGTTAAAAGGAACCTCGATTTAGGTCAAGTATACTGAAAATATTTGGGGGGTATTCTGACTCGGATTATTGTGATAGTGATCTAACCCTTGTGAGACCTCTGTGCCTGGCCTGTATAAGCAGATACGGTCACTGCGGACAATCCTCCTCAGATAGCTGAACTCACCAATACTGGTTTCATCCAAAAGCTGGTTTATTCTGAACATCACACAACATGAATACAGCAGAATGAATGGATTTCAGTATTATGCGGTCAAAAGATGATGCTTTCCTTAGCTTAGCATGTGGAATACAAGAGTCCCTGTTACATGAGGCAAATGCAAGCAGCCATGACAAAGGAAATACAGCAAGAGCAGGGGGTGGAGTTTACATACAAGGAAATGATGTATCATGCTCACAGGAGGAACAAGAGCATTACCAAAAAAAGGCCAGAAGGTGGCAGCAAATACCTACCCATAGAAAAATACATGGTAAATAAATCACAGAATATACTATGTAAATTGCATCTACAATAATGAGAATATTAACTGTGTAACAGCACATGGGGCACGGAGGGGTACGGGGGGGGAGGGCGGAAGCTGCGGGATTAGGGCATGGAAATCTACCATTGCAAGGGGGCCCCATGAACTGCAAGGGTTAAGTACTTGTTATGCCTAGGTTTTCAGGAATAATGAGAAATACTTATCTTATTCCCTGTTCCAGAAGGGATACCCTAGCAGTGCCTCCAGTCCTCTGTAGCCTCCGCTCATGGCTGTGCAACCATCCACAGAGCAGAGCTTCAGGGAGAAGAGACCAGCATCAAAAATATCCCTAGCTGTAGATAGGGTAAGTAATCCTATATATTCCTCCACCCTAGACATAACAAGCATTTAGGGTTTATTCATACTAGTGATGCTCTCATAAGAGCAATTCACATTTCGATCACTCTTCAGAGAGCATTTGACAGGCATTGCACGCGGTTGTGGTACACTCAGAGATGTATAGTAACTGAGTAGAACTACTTCACTACTGTACTTAAGTACCGAAAGGCGGTATCTGTACTTTCCTGGAATATAATTTTTTTCTCCTACTTCCACTTTTACTTCACTACATTTTTTCGATGATTTCAATACTTCTACTCCAATATTTTTTTTTTGTGCTGCATAGTTACTCGTTACAATTATAAAAATTACCACTGCCAGAACAGTAGATGGCAGGTTTCATGAAGTTCAAAAAAATGTGTATAATGTCATGTGTAAATCAGCACATTCAAAAATAAATGCTACTGTATGTATAAATAAAATGGTCTACATATCTGCTGTTAAGGGGAAAGAGAACCTCCCCCAACCAAGGAGAGTCAAAAGCGTACATAGACCTTTTTTTCTGGTAAGAGGCTGAGTTTTCTTTTTCCACTGGAAGTTGAGAGCACAGGTTTTGCAGTTTTGTTTCACTGGAAGAGTCTATTTGGATATTATTTTGCACTGACCTTCATCCGCCGGGTAAGGGGGACATCCACAAGGTGGTGGGAGTCTGCACCTATTATTTGGAATAGCACCTGTTTGATTCCTGCACCTTTGAAAATATATTCATCTTGTTTTGTCACATATATATGGTATTATGGCATTATATACGTATATGGACTTTTTATTGACTTTGATTTCATACACTCTTCCTTTATTTCATTATTGGAATATATTGTTGTATATCACATTGGTTTATATATGATTTTGCACACCAATAAGCTGTGGAGAAAAAAACATGCAGGGAAGAGAAGGAGGGATGCTTTAAAGGGGAAAGGGAGGGACATACTCTATCTGTTTTTGTATACAAAAAGTTACAGCCAAAGGAATTGTGATTGTCCTTTAGGTTAATCATTTGAAATAATAAAAAACAATATGATGTTCAAACGTTTGACTTATTTCTTTAATAACTACATAACACAGTACTTGTACTTTTACTTTCAGTACTTGAGTAGCAATTTTTTTAAAAAACTACTGGTACTTTTACGTTCAGTACTTGAGTAGCAAAATTTAAACAAAAACTACTTGCAATACTTAAGTACAAAAAATGTTGAATACTTTAGTACTTCTACCCAAGTCACTTTTTGATAGAGCACTTCCACTTCTACTCAAGTCACTTTTTGATTTAGCACTCGTACTTTTACTCAAGTATGGGTTTCGAGTACTTTATACAAGTGTGGGTACACTTGCAGAGTGCCCCCATTCACTTGACAGGGGGTATATTACCTGCGGCGGCCCAAACGCAAAGCATCACGGTTGCAGCATGTAAACACTCTTGGCCGCTGCCTCTGCAGCTAAAGGGGGGTAGCAGTTGGGGACGGTAAAAGTGAAGCTCAACCATGTGGTTGTACAGTGACAATACCACCCCCCCCCCCATCCCCTCTTCCAATCACGTGTGTGAATGAACCCTTATAGTGCCGGACCCATTGCAAAGGTAGATTTCTTCCAATTCATAAAGTTGGCCTTTAACGCTAAGGGGTTGATTTACTAAAGGCAAACAGGCTGTGCATTTTGCAAGTGTAGTTGCCCCAGAACTTAGTAAATTAGGTAAAGTGTCAATATGCAAAGAATACCCAATCACAATCAGAAAATACAAAAGAGCAGAATTTTTGTTTGCACATGAATGGATGATGGAACTCAGCAGAGCTTTCCCTTTTTACAAAGCTCAGGAGCAACAGCACTTGTAGACTGCAACTGCAATTGCAAAGTTCTCTAAGTTCAACTGAAGTTGGAGAGTCAAAGGTTGCTTTGTAACCCATACAAACTGCCCTCTGTCACATTTGGAAAGAAAATTAAATCTACTACCGAAACTTTTTTTTGGAAGGATATGAATGTACTGTATTAGCTTACAAAACGCACCCTCACTTTTGTCAACACGCATTAATGCAACGGGGTCCCCAGACAGCTTTCTTTTTTCTCTTGGCAAAGATCTTGTTTGTTTTACATTTTATATTACCTGGCTAAAACAGGCAAAAAGACACATCCAGGAAAATTGATGAAGACAGAACGAGTCACGGGCTGCAAAATTCATTATTCTATCAACTTTTGGCACCGCCGAGGCAGCCTGATCAATGCCGAGAGCGTAAAGATCTTAAAATTGACTGATGCCCATGACAATCCTCCAATCAAATATCATATCAGATCATACTGTCGTAGAGAAGCTGCACGGCTAAAGAAACAAACCGCTGTATTTTCACTATTAATATCTGCAACATTAGCAACGGCAGTTTCTCATTGATATAAAGAGGACATACATCACTTTAACAAATAGATACTTAGGTTGTACAGGTTTTCCATGAGAGATAAAGAACACATTCATGATTTTGCTTTTTATGGCCATTTTCCTTGCCATCTGCCCGGTGGCAGGCAGACTGGCAGGTTACAATTGCATAGCGCATAGCAAATATGTCGGATTAAGTCAGCAACACTTATTCAGCTGCGCTTCATCCCCAGTGACATGTCAATAAAAGCTTATTTAGGAACACAAGAGAAAAGAAAAGGAGAAGTGAACTGGAGTCATTGACCATAGCGACCAATCATGTCTGATTGTCTCCATAAATTAACAACGAACTCCAGTCGCCCATTAGAGGATAAAATAAAAGAAGCACCTTTTGTCTGCAATACTTCCCTTCAATCTAGAGCTGCCCCTGTAGAAATTATTTACTGCCAGTAGATGTCCTCACTCTTTAAGGTTGCATGACGGCCAGCATCCTGTAACCCACTCGCTCTAAGGCCTGGCTTTCAAGGACCTACCCCCAGCCAGTGAAGGAAAAATAGCACAAAATAAACCTATCTCTCTGTCACTCTGCTTCCTCCACCTATCAGCATGCTTCTTGCCAGAGCAAATAGACTGGCTCCTTGCATTGCTTCTTCCTTTGAGGAACCTCAACTTTTATTAGCCAAAGGGCCATGGGGTCCTTGCTCTTCTGGATATTCAAGATTATTATTGGGCCATCCATCTCATTAGGATAGTTGACTAGCACTGCCACAGTGAGGCAAATCTATGGGTTTCCGTGGAAATGGACGACTCTTGGATTGCCTAGGGAGCTTTTCACACATCCCACTCTTGGCATTGGATTGCCTAGGGAGCTTTGCACACATCCTACTCTTGGTAGTACGCTACCGGTCTCACGTGAAACATTCCGAAGCTCCTCAGTTGCTCCACTTCCCTCGCCTTTGATTCCTATACTGGGCAACCCTGAATTCACTTCTGACCTCCACAATGGGCAATTCCATCACCTTAAAAATCAGGGTTACACCCACTTTTCAGATTATCTAACATCAAAAGTGGTTTTGATTTCTTCAGATCTCACCCTTCTTGCCGACCCCCCATTGGACTTCTGTGGTGGACTTCGCTATTTTTATTTGTCGGTGCTCCTGCAGCCCGGGCATTGATCGTCTGCTCACCGGATTTGAATCATTGTGCCATGGGGGAATCAATACGTCATTCTCGCTCCCTTCTTTACGATCCTTGACAACCCTGGTAAGAATTACATGCCCTCTTTTCTCACAAAATGGGAATCCGATCTAGGCCTGAGTCTGAGTCTGTCAGAGACAGAAAATGTTCCACTTCGCCCAAAAGCAGTTTATCACCACCAGGGTTCAGGAGACCAGCTATAAAATCCTCAGCAGATGGTACAGAGTCCCTGCCCTGCTTGATCGTATTTTTTTCCAAATCCTGACTCCTGCTGGCATTGTGGTGCAGAAGGTGGAACCATGCGCCACATTTTCTGGAATTCCTAATTTCCAGTTACTGGCAAAATTGCTCCATTTGGATTTATGCTCTAAATTGAAGATGTGTTTAACTGATACTGCAGCGTATGCTACCTCTTATTTAAATGTTAACCATTGGTTTTATTATCTGCAAGATAGGTCTACGTGATGTCCATGGTTATGTTTTGGTATTGGACTGTTTTGTTGTCTTTTTTTTCTCTGATTACTGCTTTGGCAGTCTTTTTCACTCGAGATTGTATTGACACTATAACTGTATATATCTGGTCAATGTTTGTGTTCTAGTTTACCCTTTGCAAAATAAAGGAATTACGAGCTAAACAACGATAATCGGTGTCTAGGGCTCCCCAGCGGTAGTTGATAAGGCTGTTCCAGAATCAGGAGGCCTACTATAGATCATGAGAGGTTGGGATACCTCTACTCTCTTATACCTCTTGGGGACTTGTTGTCAACTTGCGACCTCAGGGCATATCAGGCTGTGCATTACCACAAGGCCCATGGTGAATGCAGCCTCACGGTCAATGGGGGGCTGAATGGGGAGACAGATCGCCAAGTGGCGTTCACTGTCCCTGGCTGGCCCTACCCATTGCAGTTTTCTGCACACATGGGCGGACCTAGCCAATCACAAACCGGATGCAGTTCTCCGCTTCCGGTTACGTGACCCGTGCCGGTGGAACGCAAGCGCCACTTCCGGTTCCGCCTAGCGTCATGACGGTTTGTCATACGCACACAGATGGCGGGGCGGTCCTGGCGCTTGTGATCCAGGAAGCCCCGTAGGCTAAGCACCAGCTGCCGGCAGTTGAGGACCAATTAAGGTAATACTTTAACACCCCACATTGTCAGCATTTTTATCCACACTCTTCAATTTGTGCTGATCGATCTCGTATGTGGAATCGGTGGGTCTTATAATACACAGGTAACTACAACTTTTATGCCCCTATATATGACACTCTGGTGAATACTTTATTGATCCAGATGTCTATGTTTTGGAGACTTATATTAAGCCCAAAAAACTAATCAAGACATCCTGTCTATATACTTTTCCCTTATAGCTGGCCCCCACTGTCGGCTTCCTGTGTGCCGCAGCCAACATTGGGACTTCAGGTGACCACAGAGACTGGAAAACCTGGGGGGGTTTCTATGTAAATTACCCCACAATCACTAATTTGATACACCGGTCCCCTAAAAAATCCTGGAATGCATGGATATCAATGATAGTGGATTTACATATGCGGTCAATCAGCTCTGCTTTTAGCTACCCTACAGGCTCCATAGGTATGACAAGAATAACCATGTAAGTGTTTTCTTTCCAACTGTTTTTTGGGGGGAGAGAAAAAACATATAATAACAATGTACTTGCTCGCTATTGTGTTTAAAGTGCAATAGTCATACTATATATGATGATCCTGCTTAGCATGTGTGGTGGGTCTAATTATATTGTTATTTCTATTATTAGAATACTTCTACTGTGAATTGCCCCTGAAGAAGGAAATTGATTTTCCGAAATATATTGGGCCACAACCTTCATCATTCACGGTTACGGTTTTATATTCTTGATGCATACATTTTCGCCTGTAATGTTTTTAACATTTATGCTCCTATGTTTGTCACTTTAATAAACTTTATAAACTTTATAATTTTTTGCATAGATCGTTGAATCTGTATATTTATGTGCCTCAAAAGTCCCAACAACAGGGGAATTTTCTCTTTGTACTATGGGGGGCTGAATGGGTTCATCTTTAGTGACGTAGTAACATAGACACTGAAGGGGCATATTGCCTCCTGGACCAGTCTCTCTCACTGACATCTCAGAACAGCAGTGGAGTTCTCCTTGCTCTGTCTTCCATGAGGGTCAGAGGACGGGACACCTGGATGAGAGAACCCTCCACACCATGTTAGTGTTTTTGAGTCTGAACCTCTGCATAAGCTACTCTCTCAGTCCATTACCCTGACATTGCTGGACTAGGCCCACGCTGGGGCTTGCTGAGAAGAAATACATGGCTATCTTACCACCACCTAATGATGATCTTGCTGAGATGATGTAATCGGTCTGTCCTGCAGGCATGAGGAGGTATTTCCTCAGTCTCCTCTTTCGGTGAGGATGTTATCTTTGTCAGACATTTATGAATGAAGCGAAGCACAAGCACTAGGTTTTACATTATTGTGTCACCCTTGAACCGGCATCTCAGTTCAGTACTCTGGCTTATATCTAACTAAAGATGGCTCCATCCTTCTAGGGAGAAAAGACAATGAAGACATTGTTAGGGGAAGCACTGTGAACTCTAGAGAGGTGGTAAATACCTGAAAGTGTTACCCTTTCACATTACTGTACTTAGGGGTGTATTTAAAAAAAAAAGGCTGAGCTATCTGTCATGTAAAACTGCATGTACATTCACTCGAATGCTTGCAAAATCAAAAATTACCAGGATGTGTTTCTAGGCTTTTTTCTCTATAAGCTGGATTTTTCTCATCCATGCATTATGGCCACTAGATGGAGCTGATGTTCATAGGAAATAAATGCTTATTTTCTATGAATATCAGCTCCATCTAGTGGCCATACTGCAGAATGTTTCTGATTAACGCTATTCTTTTCAATGGAAAACCTTTGTTCTGGAGGGAAAATAGTCTTGGAACATTTGTTTTTGGAAGCATTCTCACACAACAAATGCACATGCAATTTTGCAGGACAAATAGCTCTGCAGTTTTTTTTATAAATACACCCTTAAATCTGTGTGCATTTACCATGGAGAAAAATACAGGTAAATCTGATGATAAGTCCACATTAATATGCATGTTAACGCAACTGACATTTAAAAAAACAATATTTTTGGTGGTCAGATCCTAACTGCACATCCAATCACAATTTCACATCTTTGGCTAGCTTTAATAAACAAACCCAGGGCCTGCACAATCTCAGCCTAAGCCTTTTTTCTTTTTTTTTTTTTTGTCTTCACTCCATATCAATCAAAGGAGAAAGAAGATTAGCATGGAAATAAAACTCTTTTAAAATACAATTCCCCCAGCTAACGGGCATATTTCTTCCCTATGCAAAGAATTTTCCTGCAATACGACACAAAAACCTGCAAAATACATCCCAGAAACGAGGCTGACATATAATAGCGTATTGACTTTTATAGATATCTCCCTGGAGAGGTTGTAGATGGCATTTTATATATTGTTTAAATCTGAATGCAGTCCTAATTCTTGAGAACGAATGGTTTTGTGTAACCTCCAAGTGAAGATTTGGTGTTGGAAGGTTTACCGTTGTTTTATTTCCCGCAGGTAATAAGGTACACGACCCTATTTCGCTGTCAACATCAGGAAAAATTTACCGTAAAATTGACTATATAAACGGATGTGGCCTGGTTATTTTTATTTTTTTTTTATGCAGTGGATTTTTTCCCTCTATGACAAAATAGTCTTTTTTTTTTCAAGCCTTATTTTTGTTTCATGTTTATTATTAGCATAATTGGGGTGCTATTGTTGTGATGTTAGTTTAACCATTTGTTGTTGTTTTTTGTGTTTGTTTGTTTGTTTTAAGCCCATGCAGGGCAGCAATATCCCTTTTTGGCTGCATTTATTTGGATATTTGTGACGATCTGGCAATGCAAAAACTAAAGCTGGCCATACACTATGCAAATTTTGGTTGGTTCCTGATGAGCGGGGTGACCCTGTTGCCACCCTCCTGTCCGATATCTTTTGATTGAAGATATTCTGCCAAACTGCAGCTGCTGTTCAGGCATTCTGACAGCTGCTGATGGTGGCTGTCAGAATACATTAGATTCATCCATCCTATAGTATGCATGAAGGGATCTGTGAGATATTTTTTGTTTAGTTCATAGGCTGATTGAACAAAAGCTAGGAGTGTATCCAGGTATGGATATTTCATACATAGTTACACTGATCCAATTTGGAACAATGTAACTATGTGTATACTGTACCTGGCCAATGCCCCTGGATTCTGGAAATCACTGAAGTAGACACCGCTACTAGGGATGATCGAACGGTTCGGGTCGACCATCGGTTCGACCCGAACATTGGCTGTTCAAAGTTCGGCCGAATTTAGAACTTTTTGCCAAAAAAGTTCGGAATTCGGCAACCAGAACCGACCAAAATGCAATGGGACAGGAAATGGGCTTTAAAAGCCCGTGATTGGACCAGAACCATTAGTAAAAGCCAATTGAGGGGGCAGGAGAATGCTAGGAATGTGATTGGAGTGACTAGGGGGTCCCTAGACCAATCATTAGTGAATACGCCCCTAAGTATATAAGATAGCCCCGGCAAATTCCTAGAATTGTAATACAGGGACATGGAAGAGAATGGAAGCAGTTCTGTTAAATTTGCTTCAAAAGTGTCATTTAGCATTTATTAGTGTGAGGAAAGGGATATCTAGTGTAGTTAGAGTGCTCTTTTACACTTTAGTTAGATGCAAAAAATTTGTTTCTGTAGGGAAAGTGTTAAGTGCCAGGGTGACCGTAATGTAGTGTAGGGGGAACTGACACTGACTGCTATGGCAGGGTGACCAAATCCTTCCATGTTAGGGTGACCGCTATAGAGAAAACATTGTTTCTCTTAAGTCACATTCAGAACATTAATATGGCTTCTCACCCGTCAGCTTGCTTTTTGGCTGCAGGCGTTGATAGGGATTTTTTGAGTACATGTTTGGAGTCAGGCATGACATCTGAACATGTGTATAGGGGGTATATATACACACCCATGTATGTATATATACACCTGCACATATATAGGTGTGATAGTAGCAGAAATATATGCTTGCGCTAATTAAATAATTAACATTAATATGGTTCTGCTCCTATAACACCTATATATGTGTAAGTGTAAAATACATATAAGGGTGTGTGTACATATATACCCCTATACAGAAGTTCAGATGTTTTGCCTACCTCCAAAGAACCCAAAAAAATGCCCAAAAAAACGCTAGCGCCAAAAAAAAAAAAAAAAGGTGTGTTGTTGCAGGCATTTTTTTGGGTTCTTTGGAGGCAGGCAAAACATCTGAACTTCTGTATAGGGGTATATATGTACACACACCCTTATATGTATTTTACACTTACACATATATAGGTGTTATAGGAGCAGAGCCATATTAATGTTAATTATTTAATTAGCGCAAGCATATATTTCTGCTACTATCACACCTATATATGTCTAGGTGTATATATACATATAAGTATGTGTGTATATATACCCGTATACACAAGTTCAGATGTTTTGCCTGCCTCCAAAGAACCCAAAAAAATGCCCAAAAAACGCTAGCGCCAAAAAAAAAACGCCCAGGTGTGTTGTTGCAGGCATTTTTTGGGGTTTTTGGAGGCAGGCAAAACATCTGAACTTGTGTATAGTGGTATATATACACACATACTTGTATGTATTTTTACACTTAAACATATATAGGTGTTATAGGAGCAGAGCCATATTAATGTTAATTATTTAATTAGCGCAAGCATATATTTCTGCTACTATCACACCTATATATGTCTAGGTGTATATATACATATAAGTATGTGTGTATATATACCCGTATACACAAGTTCAGATGTTTTGCCTGCCTCCAAAGAACACAAAAAAATGCCCAAAAAACGCTAGCGCCAAAAAAAAAACGCCCAGGTGTGTAGTTGCAGGCATTTTTTGGGGGTTTTTGGAGGCAGGCAAAACATCTGAACTTGTGTATAGTAGTATATATACACACATACTTGTATGTATTTTTACACTTAAACATATATAGGTGTTATAGGAGCAGAGCCATATTAATGTTAATTATTTAATTAGCGCAAGCATATATTTCTGCTACTATCACACCTATATATGTCTAGGTGTATATATACATATAAGTATGTGTGTATATATACCCGTATACACAAGTTCAGATGTTTTGCCTGCCTCCAAAAAAAAACAAAAAAATGCCCAAAAAACGTTAGCGCCAAAAAAAAAAACGCCCAGGTGTGTTGTTGCAGGCATTTTTTGGGGGTTTTTGGAGGCAGGCAAAACATCTGAACTTGTGTATAGTGGTATATATACAGACATACTTATATGTATTTTTACACTTAAACATATATAGGTGTTATAGGAGCAGAGCCATATTAATGTTAATTATTTAATTAGCGCAAGCATATATTTCTGCTACTATCACACCTATATATGTCTAGGTGTATATATACATATAAGTATGTGTGTATATATACCCGTATAAACAAGTTCAGATGTTTTGCCTGCCTCCAAAGAACACAAAGAAATGCCCAAAAAACGCTAGCGCCAAAAAAAAAAAAACGCCCAGGTGTGTAGTTGCAGGCATTTTTTGGGGGTTTTTGGAGGCAGGCAAAACATCTGAACTTGTGTATAGTAGTATATATACACACATACTTGTATGTATTTTTACACTTAAACATATATAGGTGTTATAGGAGCAGAGCCATATTAATGTTAATTGTTTAATTAGCGCAAGCATATATTTCTGCTACTATCACACCTATATATGTCTAGGTGTATATATACATATAAGTATGTGTGTATATATACCAGTATACACAAGTTCAGATGTTTTGCCTGCCTCCAAAGAACACAAAAAAATGCCCAAAAAAACGCTAGCGCCGAAAAAAAAAAACGCCCAGGTGTGTAGTTGCAGGCATTTTTTGGGGGTTTTTGGAGGCAGGCAAAACATCTGAACTTGTGTATAGTGGTATATATACACACATACTTGTATGTATTTTTACACTAAAACATATATAGGTGTTATAGGAGCAGAGCCATATTAATGTTAATTATTTAATTAGCGCAAGCATATATTTCTGCTACTATCACACCTATATATGTCTAGGTGTATATATACATATAAGTATGTGTGTATATATACCCGTATACACAAGTTCAGATGTTTTGCCTGCCTCCAAAAAAAACCAAAAAAATGCCCAAAAAACATTAGCGCCAAAAAAAACACCCAGGTGTGTTGTTGCAGGCATTTTTTGGGGGTTTTTGGAGGCAGGCAAAACATCTGAACTTGTGTATAGTGGTATATATACAAACATACTTGTATGTATTTTTACACTTAAACATATATAGGTGTTATAGGAGCAGAGCCATATTAATGTTAATTATTTAATTAGCGCAAGCATATATTTCTGCTACTATCACACCTATATATGTCTAGGTGTATATATACATATAAGTATGTGTGTATATATACCTGTATACACAAGTTCAGATGTTTTGCCTGCCTCCAAAGAACACAAAAAAATGCCCAAAAAACGCTAGCGCCAAAAAAAAAATGCCCAGGTGTGTTGTTACAGGCATTTTTTTTGTCGGTTTTTGGAGGCAGGCAAAACATCTGAACTTGTGTATAGTGGTATATATACACACATACTTGTATGTATTTTTACACTAAAACATATATAGGTGTTATAGGAGCAGAGCCATATTAATGTTAATTATTTCATTAGCGCAAGCATATATTTCTGCTACTATCACACCTATATATGTCTAGGTGTATATATATACATATAAGTATGTGTGTATATATACCCGTATACACAAGTTTTTCCAGGCATTTTTTGGGGCTTTTTGGAGGCAGGCAAAACATCTGAACTTGTGTATAGTGGTATATATGCACACATACTTGTATGTATTTTTACACTTACATATATATAGGTATGAAAATAGCGAAGCCATATCCCTGTTGTATAAGTGACATAATACAAACATCTTTTTTTTTCTGGTTCTGGACATGCTACAGAGCTGAAACTTCACAGGTACACCTTTTAGACCCCCCAGGCACTAAATCCAAATCTCATTTTTTTTTTCAATAATTGGCTCTCTATCAAAAATGACAATTTTTAAGAACTTTTTTTTGTGTGATTAATAGTCCCTGGGGCATGACCCAGAACCCTATGCACTTTTTAGGGGCATTTATTGGGTTTTAGGGCTTCAAAATTGTGTTTTTTGATGGGAAGTTCGGATGTTCTGGCCGAACCGAACTTTTGAAAAGTTTGATCATCCCTAACCGCTACTACAGTGATCTCTACTTGCTTTCGAGTCCTGTCCCGGGAGGCCTCCCTTCTGCATTCTGAACATAGGAGTTCAGCCAGCTGGCACAGTTGCCATTCAGAGGATGCTTTGCATCTTCTGAATTAATGCAAAGCATTCTCTGATAGGACGAGTTGGAGAGACGGAGCGGTGATGTCAAATATTCAAAAATATTATGAAGTTTTTATACTTGGATTGTACTTATTACAAAGCTCAATAACGATGGATGTTAAGGAAGCTTTTGCCGTCCAAAGATTTACAATCTTCTGGATACATACACTTTATCGTCAAACGTATTAGGACGCCTGCCTTTACACGCACATGAACTTTAGGCTGGGTTCACACTTATGCAAATTGAATGTGGGTTTCCCCGCATCCAATTCACATGACAGGAGACTGTGACTGGCTCTCAATTGAGCTGGTTCACACACACTGGAAAAGGGCCCTGTGCGTCTTCTGGTCCCTTTCAGGTCCGAAATAAGGCAAAAATTCAGACCTGATTCGCACCTGAAACAGAAAACAGGGACACATTGGACTCCCTGCTGTAAGCCACGGCCGCAGCTAGTGTGAACCCAGCCTTAATGGCATCCCAGTCTTAGTCCATAGGGTTCAATATTAAGTTGGCCAGCCCTTTGTAGCTATAACAACTTAAACTCTTCTGGGAACGCTGTCCACAAGGTTTAGGAGTGTGTCTTTGAGAACGTATGACCATTCTTGCAGAAGCGCATTTGTGAGCTCAGGCATTGATGTTGGACGAGAAGGCCTGGCTCTCAGTCTCTGCTTTAATTCATCCCAAAGGTGTTCTGCCGGGTCAAGTTCCTCCACCCCAAACTCGATCATCCATGTCTTCAGGACCTTGATTTGTGCACTGGTGCGCATTCATTTTGGAAAAGGAAGGGGCCACCCCCAAAATGTTCCCACAAAATTGGGAGCATGAAATTGTCCAAAATTAACGCACAAATCTAGGTCCATTAAGACATGGATGAGCAAGTTTGAGGTGGAGGAACTTGACTGGCCTGCACAAAGTCCTGACCTCAACCCGATAGAACACCTTTGGGATGAATTAGAGAGCAGACTGTGAGCCAGGCCTTCCCATCCAACATCAGTGCCTAACCTCACAAATGCACTTCTGGAAGGATGGTCAAACATTCCCATAGACACACTCCTAAACCTTGTGGACAATCTTCCCAGAATAGTTAAAGCTGTTATAGCTGCAAAGGGTGGGCCAACTCAATATTGAACCCTACGAACTAAGACTGGGATTAAAGCTCATGTGTGTGTAAAAGCAGGTGTCCCAATACTTTTGTCAATGTGGTGTTTGACCAATGGGACCCTGGCCTACACTACTGCTCCCACAATTATCATTATACTTGGAATTTTGTTTGGACACCCCATAACTAGCAGCAAAATTCCCACCCCATTCCAATACTTGGTATTCCGCAATTCTCTTTGGAACTAGATGATAGAGCTTTCCAACACTGGTCAACAAATGGTTGGTAATGTGGTCATATCTGGTTACCAAAGGTGGCAAGACTCTTGAACTTTTGGAAAAAGGAGATGGATGGAGGCATATACCCCCTGGACCTTTGGAGTTAGTTTCAACGTTGCCAATAGCCTTCCAAAACCACTACAACTTTTAGATTTTCTTAATCCAATAGAAGAAGTATTCCAGCTCACATGTGGGTAGATGCAGCGTGATGTTGCAGGCAGAAAAACACATGGAGTCCAAGTGCAGTAAGAGGAATATATTGTAACAGAAGTCCAGCAATATACAACAGACCCAGCGGGAAGGTAATCCGTCCAGGAACACTCACAAGTTGTACAGCGATGAGACAATAGATTGAAGACTCAGGAGTGCCGACAGCATCTTTTACGAGGAGTAGAATGTGGCCTGGTCGGTCCATACCAAAATGTGGAGGCTTCTAGGAAGGATGGCATGTTCCTTCACTTTCCTTACCCTTCCAGAACCTCTTACTGATGATAAGCACTGTCCCTGACAGACGGGTATCCTGTCCCTACACTGCCACTCACAAGAATGCATGCCAAACCCAGGGGACACACGTTTAATCCTGAGATTGTTTTATGTTCCCCTCCTTTATCCCTTCCCTCCCTGCTAGATTTTTAGTAATCCATCTGGACTCATCTCATCACATGTTTCACCTCCATATATCTCTATATTTATATATACATTGTTTTTATTCGCATTGGTTTGTGTGTATGTGCACATGTGGGAATGTGTGTGCATGTATGTGCATACGCTGTTTTGTAGGTGTGCGCTGTATACATACACTGTGTATATGTATGCATGCAATGCATCTGTACGTGATATATGCAACATCCAGCTTTATGTGTCTTGACATTGTGCACTCACTGTTTTTAACATTTATAACATGTTTAACATTTTGTTTATCCCAAATGGTCATTAATATATACTGCTGTTAATTTGCTTCTTGCTCGTTTGAATCATTAAAACAGATTTCCATATGTTTAGAACACTGGTTACAAGCCTAGTCCCCCGCCCCTTCCCTTCCTCCCTTCCTTTCCTCCTCCCTCCCCTTTTGTTACTCCGCCCCCTGTCACTATAAATGCAGGTAGTGCGCCAGTGACCAATTAGCTTTGAGAAAGGAGACGTGGATTGCTCTGAAACGTGTTAGCCACGCCCAGTCTTCCCTCTCCTAGCCCTGACGTCACGACTGGCTGGCACTTGGCTGTCTGTGCACGCTGCCTTGTAGAGTGCCTGTTTGGAAGCTCCCTGCCTCACATACTATCTGCTTGGATACACCTGGCACCAGTGCTTTAAGTGGGCCGGTATGCACTGGTACTCAGTACCGCCACTTCCAAATATGGCTCTTGAGCATACCGCCACCTCTCCGTGCGCCTTAGCGTACCAGTACGCTCATTTTGGACATTTGCGCCCTCAATTGCCCCCCTCAAGAATATTTCCCACTCCAGAGCCAAACCAGTCACCACCAGTGAGTCCCCCTGCTCCAGAGTCCCAGCCCAGGCCAGGGGGGGTGCTCTGTGGGGACCCTGATGTGGGGTGGGGGGGGGCAAAAAAATGTGTAGGCTATAATAGAGTACCGGCACCTCTTTTGGGCCACTTAAAGCACTGCCTGGCACTACACATCCTTCCAGTGTCACAGCCTTACTGATCCCTGGTGGGTCTGACACGCGCTCCATTGTTCATCCTCTTGTAAGTTGCCATTTCTCTAAAATAAACAGACTTTTGTTATGCATACTGCACTTAGGCCCCATTCACATTGCCGCGATCCGACTTCCCGGGGCGACCTCCGAGGTCGCGGTGCGAGCAGCGCTCCGCGACCTCGGAGCGGCCGGCTCCGGGTCGCCCCCAAAGAAGCTCCGGACCCTTTTTCTAAGTCGGAGCGACTTGTGTCGCTCCTATTAGAACGGGTCCGCAGCTTCCCTATGGAAGGCGACCTACGGCGACCTGTGAGGCGACCAGGTCGCCTCACAGGTCGCCCCAGTGTGAACGGGGACTTAGAGTGGCGCTCTTCTGCCTTTGTTTTTGTTTTTGTGTTCAAACCACACATGTGAGGTATCATCGTGAGCAATAATTCTACCACAAGACCTCCTCAGTAACTCTGAAACTTGTAACCTGTATACATTTTTAAAGTGTCGCCTATGGAGATTTTTAAGTACCGCAGTTTGACGCCATTCCACAAGCGTGCGCAGTTTTAAAGCATGACATGTTAGATATCTATTTACTCAGTGTAATATCATCTTACAAAAAAAGTGTGCTAACTTTACTGTTTTGTTTTTTTTTCATTCATTAAAATGTATTTTTTTACAAAATAATTGCGTTTAAAAATCCCCTGCGCAAATATAGTATGATATAAAATATTGCAACGACCACCATTTTACTCTTTAGAGTTTCTACTAAAAAAAATATATATATAGTTAGGTCCATAAATATTGGGACATCGACACAATTCAAATTTTTTTGGCTCTATACACCACCACAATGGATTTGAAATGAAAAAAACAAGATGTGCTTTAAAAAGGAAGTAAACCCACATAAAAAAAATGAGAAAAAAAATGAGAAAAAAAAAACCTGTAAAGACAAAGGCATAATGAGTTAGTATGCATCGCATACTAGCTCATTATGAAATACTTACCTTAAAACGAAGCCCTCGCAGTGCGGCCCTGCTCAGTGACAGGGCGGCCGACATGCCCGGCCGTCCTGCTTCCTTGTTCGCGTCCTCCGGCTATCTGTTTGGCCGGGAGCGCGATTACATCACTCCCGTGCATGCGCGCGGGAGCCGCCGTTCATGGCATAGGGCTCTGAAGGAAAGGCACGGGTGGCCGTTCCTTCAGAGCGCATGCGCCGATGACGTCATTGGCTGCATGCACTGTAAATATCTCCTAAACTGTGCATGTTTAGGAGATATTTATAACACCTATAGGTAAGCCTTAATATAGGCTTACCTATAGGCAAAAGCATTTAAAGTGGGTTTACAGCCTCTTTAACTGCAGACTTTCAGCTTTAATTTGAGGGTATTTACATCCAAATCAGGTGAACGGTGTAGCAATTACAACAGTTTGTATATGTGCCTCCCACTTTTGTGTGTATAGAGCCAAAAAGATTAGAATTGTGTCGATGTCCCAATATTTATGGACCTAACTATATATATATATATATATATATATATATATATACTGTCTGTATGACACATATTACAAAACATAGGTAAGCTGGCAACATTTTAAAAATTCTAATTTCTGCACATCCTTTCTGTAGACAATCCCAGATCCTATTTTACAGTACATGGAATATTCTGTATCAGTTGCTGTAGACATGAGAAGGCCTGCTGTGTACAGGTCACAGCACAACAGGCGACCTCTTTTATTGCACAGAATAAAAAATACGAGGGTACCCAGATATATAAAAGACTTGTAAAGCTATACAACACCATTGAAACAAACCGTAATAGTACATGTAATATGTTTTATGTTTGCCCTGATTCTCATATGGATAAAAAAATGAAGAAATCTTTTTTTGAGAAAAAAAATAAGCAATTAGCTGCCATTCTGATTTTTTCAAATTCTTGAAAAAGAAGAGTACAAATTTCTCACAGCTCATATTTACACCTGGCTATCATCTGAGTCACCTAAAAACATGTAGGCTGCCATTGCTGTATTCTCCTTTTGAAAATGCTAGATGCTTGGCTGTTATGCTTAATTGGCTTTACTACTTTCTGGATCCCTGACTCCAAATAAGTGAACAGGTAGGAAATTCATACAAAGGCCACAGATCCTGTATCCCAGGAGGAGCTGAACACAGAACCCCAGCGCTCCAGCCACATAGCCACTGTGCCGCCTTGATACAGCCCCTTTCTTTTTTAGGTTATTGTTTTATTTATCTGGGTTTTTGTTTTATTTATTTCATTCTTTATTCATTGCCTAATGCAGTTTAGTGTTACAGTATAAGCAAATCAAGTGAATACGTTTTCAGATAGCCCTGTAGAGCTATGTGATCTGTCACCAGCATGGGGTCTGTATATATAGGTTGGATAATGATGGTGACTGCATGCTATAGATCAGAAGAATCTGTGAATATAGAGCAACATCCTGTTCAAAGTGATAGTGTATCCTTCCATATAAAGGTATGTACAGCCAAAACTTTTTTTTTTTGGGTAGAGTGGGAAATTTTTAGACCCCTGTCGGGCTTCCCCCCCAAATCTGTTTTGAAATGGTCTAATAGACACAACAGGAATGAGAGGCAATCTCTACAAAATGAGAGAAATGCCCTCTTAGCCAGTTGTCACCATACCAAGTGTCACCATTGGATGATTTTCCCACTCTGGTAACAACTCAAAATGTAGGATTTGTAGAACTTGGAACAGTGGTCACCAGGAAATATAGAGAAGATGAATCTCCCCCTGTGGGTGCACAGACAGCAATAAAAACCCGAGAGAAGTTCCAATTCCTCACCACTCCACCCAAAACTTGAAAAAAGCATATATTGGGCTTTGGATACACTTTAACCACTTGCCGACCGCCCCACGCAGGTTTACTGCAGCAGGGTGGCTCAGCTGCGCATGATTATGTGCACGCGATTTTGGCGGCGCACGCGCGCCGCCGGGGTCGCGCTCCCGCTGTGATTGGACACAGCTGGAGGCAGACCGTGGGAGGAGTGGGTTCGATCCCTGCCGGCCTCTCGCAATCTTTGGAAAAACTCACAGGAGAACCGTTTGGAATGTAAACAATGTAAGACGGCTCTCCTGTCAGAGAGGCAGGGAAAGACCGTGTGATTCAGCTAAGCTGAATCAACAATCTCTCTCTGCCTCTGTTCAATCTCTCTCTGCCTCTGTTCAATCTCTCTCTGCCTCTGTTCAATCCATCCCCCACACATTTAGTAAGCACATCTAGGGAACACATTTAACCCCTTGATCACCCCCAGCGTTAACCCCTTCATTGCCAGTGTCATTTATAAAATAACAGTGCATATTATTTAGCACTGATCACTGTATTAACGTCACTGGTCCCCAAAAAGTGCCACTTAGTGTCAGATTTGTTCGCTGCAATGTCGCAGTCCCGATAAAAATCGCTGATCGCCGCCATTACTAGTAAAAAAACATTTTCAAAATTAAAAGTCCATAAATCTATCCCGTAGTTTGTAAACGCCATAACTTTTGCGCAAACCAATTCTTATATGCTTTTGGGGATTTTTTTTTACCAAAAATATGTAACAGAAAACAAATTGGCCTAAACTGATAAAAAAATTTGATTTTTTAAAATTTTTTATTGGGAATGTTTTAAAGCAAAAAGTAGAAAATATTATGTTTTTTCAAAACTCACGCTTATTTTTTTGTTTATTGCGCAAAAATGAAAAAAGACAGAGGTGATCAAATACCACCAAAAGAAAGCTCTATTTGTGGAAAAAAAAGCACATCAATTGTTTTTGGGTACGGCGTCGCATGTGCAATTGTCAGTTAAAGCAGCGCAGTGCTGAATTGCAAAATATGGCCTGGTTATTAAGGGGGTAAAACCTTCCGGGACTGAAGCGGATAAGGGACGTGTTTTTATAGCTATCTATAATGCTAGCTGGCCTGGTGCTAATATTATACACATCCTGTCCTAGGGTGACAACGCTTTCCTCCATACATTGTCACCCTCAGACAGGAAGTGTGTTATCTGCACCACCAAGTGAAAATAATGTTTAAAAAAAGCCTGAGAAATTAAAACCAATGCCGCCACCACATCTAGGGACCGATAATCTGCAATATGTTACATCTTTGTTCTTAGGTTTAGATACGCAGTAAGTAAAAAGTTTGTCTTTCTCTTGCACATGTATAAAACGGGATCTTGAATAAGACATGCTGGGCTTATCGCTCCTCATTTCCGACAACCACCCAAAATGCAGAAGAGACAATGTTTGTTCAGACAAGCGCGGCTGGCCATTTAACATGCACTTCCTGTAAATATACACTGTCAATTTTTATTCCGCGTGCAGCTGGCGAGGGAAGAGGCCGGCGCATTACAACGAGTTTCCTGCGGCTGGTGAAATCATCTTCTAGTTTTAAAATTCATAGCTTCCTAAATTGTAGCATTAAGGAGAATCAGAGGGAAATAATAGGACGGATAGAGGGTGGGGGGAGAAAAACAATAAATGCATAAATGTTCCCGGCTTACAGAGAGGTACGGTCATTTTCCGCACGTCCTGCTTGAGATTAGTTTAAAATGAATGATCTTTACCATGTATAGACATTTCCAACTCATAAAGATGACCAGCCGCCAAGGTTATTACTGCACAGAGATAGAGGGATGGATAGATACACACAGCTACAGATAGATAGATAGATAGATAGATAGATAGATAGATAGATAGATAGATAGATAGATAGATAGATAGATAGATAGATAGATAGATAGATAGATAGATAGATAGATAGATAGATAGATAGATAGATAGATAGATAGATAGATAGATAGATAGATAGATAGATAGATAGATAGATAGATAGATAGATAGATAGATAGATAGATTTTAAAGTGAGAAAAAATATATATGTGTATGCAGTACTGTGCAAAAGTTTTAGGCACGTGTGAAAAATTGCTGTAAGAATGCTTTCAAAAATGTATCCTTTATTTTTATTTATTTATAAAAATGCAAAGTGAGCGAACAGAAGAATAATCAAATCAGTTAGAGTCCTTTCACACGGGCGTTCCGTATGTCCGTTTTTAATCCATCCATTTGCGGATGAAAAATGGACATTATGTATGGGCTAGCGGACGTTAGTGGATGACCATCCGCTGACATCCATTTTGCGTCCGTTCCGTTAAGTTCCGTTTTTTGCAACGCA
Source organism: Pelophylax lessonae (assembly GCF_965119305.1). Lineage (NCBI taxonomy): Eukaryota > Metazoa > Chordata > Amphibia > Anura > Ranidae > Pelophylax > Pelophylax lessonae. The sequence continues at coordinate 60,112,593 of NC_138775.1, forward strand.
AGAGAACCCTTTTTTTCTTCTGTTTTAAAAACGGACGCAAAAACAGATGTGAGCCGATGTCATCCGCTAACGTCCGCTAGCCCATAGACATACATTATGTACGTTTTTCATCAGCAAACAGATGAATGAAAAACGGACATACGGAACAGACCCTACAAAAGTGACATCTGTGTCCATTTAAAAAAAAGTGATTGAACGGAAAAAGAAAACAGAGCCGACCGTGTGAAAGGACCATTTCATGCAACTACTCTTTGGCTCCAAATCAGTACCAATTCTTAAACAAAGTCAGGGATTTTATAGGATTAGAGCCAGGTGTATGATTAACCAATTATACCAAGCAGGCGCTAATGAGTATCAATTTTTATACGTAGGTTGACTCAATTTCAAATGTAGGTTAACTGAAAAAGAAAGAGCTGTGTAGGAAGCTTAAAACTGGGTGAGGAAAAGACAAACTCTGCTACTAAATTGAGGTTGTGGATGACGGTTTCATGTCACAGGTCATGCACCATGGCAAGACTGAGCACAGCAACAAGACACAAGGTAGTTATACTGCATCAGCAAGGCCTCTCCCATGCAAAGATTTCAAAGCAGACTGGGATTTTAAGATGTGCTGTTAAAGTTCCTTTTAAAACACACAAAGAAACAGGCAACGTGAGGACCATAGGAAACAATGCAGCTGATGAAAGACACATCATGCTTACTTCCCTTTGACATTGGAAAATGTCCAGCAGTCTCATTAACACAGAACTGGTGAAAACCAGTGGGACCCAGGTAAATCCATCTACTGAAAAACAACAACAAGAGAAGGGCGCACCAACCTCATGCATTACCACTAAAAGAGTTTATTAAAACCCAAAAGTAACACTTTTGGCTCTGAGGAAGAGGGTCTTCCCTCGAAACGTACCAGCTGGGCCATTTCGGATACCATCACATTATCCAGCAGTTCAGGAATATCCTGGAGGCGATTGGTCTCTAAGTTCTACATGCGTGTATACATCCTACGTTTGTGAGTACAATGTGTGCTACCTTTTTGGATTTTAATAAACTCTTTTAGTGGTAATGCACGAGGTTGGTGCTCCCTTCTCTTGTTGTTTTTCAGTATATTTGGATACCCTTGATCCTGAGAGGGTAGCAAGGCCACAAGTTTGTGTGCAAAAGGCCATTCATATTATTAACCTTCCCGCACATCACTTGAGCGCAGGAGAGACACTGTTTTGGAAAATCCATCTACTGTCCAAAGAAGTCTGGCACAAAGTGGTCTTCATGGGAGAATTGTGGCCAAAAAGGCATAAGAGACACAACTATGCATGAAAACATAGGTACTGGGGGTGCAGAAAAATGGCACCAGGTGCTCTGGACTGATTCAAAGTTTGAAATATTTGGCTATAGAAAGAGGCAGCTTGTTATCGAAGGGTTGGAGAACTGTACAATGAGTGTCTCCAGGCAGTAGTTAAGCATGGTTACACCAAAGACTGCAGCATTCCCCCTTACATCATGGTCCACAGCGTTCCCCTTTACATTAGAGTTTCCCTTTACATCAGGATCTGCAGAGTTTCCCCTTGCACTGTAAGGGGTGATTCTACAGTCTCTGATGTAAGGGGGAACTCTGTGGACTCTTGTGTAAGGGGGGACTCTGGTGACCAGAGACCCCCTTATATCAGAGTTCAACTTTACAACATGGTCTGGGGTGTTCCCCATTTATATCAGTGTCCACAGTGTTCCTCTTTACATCAGGGTCCACAGAGTTACCCCTATTTCTATAAGGGGAAACCCTGCGGACTCTGATACATAGGGAAGCTCTGTGAACTCTGATGTAAGAGGAACTCTGCGGAATCTGATGTAAGAGAGAACTCTGGGGACTCTGATGTAACTGGGAGCTCTGGTGACTCTTATGCAGGGGGGAAATTTGTTGACTGTGATGTAAAGAAGAACTCTGTGGAATCAGATGTAAAAGGGAATTCTGTGGACTGTGATCTAAAGGGGAAATCTGTAGATTCTGATGTAAAGGGGAACTCTGTGGACACTGATTTAAAGGGAAACCCTGATTACTCTGCTGTAGGGGGAAATCTGGAGACTCTTGTGTAAGGGGGGGGGGCTCTGGTGACCAAAGACCCCCTTACATAAGAGTTTTCCTTTACACCAGAGTCCACAGCCTTCTCCCTCACATCAGAGTTTTCAGACTTCTCCTTTACATCTGACTCCACAAAGTTCTTCTTTACATCAGAGTCCACAGAGTTCCCTTTTACATCAGTATACACTGCACATGCAAACTCTAATATACAGTAAAGGAGAACCCTGTAGACTCTGATGTAAAGGGGAACTCTGTGGATTCTGATGTAAGGAGTCACTCTTGGAACCCTGATGTAAAGGGAAATGCTGGGGATTTTGATATAAGTTGGGAAACTGATATGAACTGATGTGAACACATGGTTCACCCTGATTGCTGCTCTCTATATGTTGTTTTGTATGTTATTTACTCCTGATCTGTGCACTATATATATTATGTTGTACATTACATAATCCTGAGCAATGTGTTCATTGTCCCAACTGTTTCTGGTTTTAACTAAGTTCTTCTTTAAGGTCGGCTCTGTCAGTAAGTTCTTTTAATTTAATGGGTGGCTTTATGCATTACCCACGTAAACACTCCAAAATAAAGAAATACGTTGGGAAAGTGCGTTCCCGCTATGCGAAGTGTGAATGGGGCTTTAATGACTCTTACTGAGCTGCCACTCTGTTCTATGAATGCAGGGAGAGAGAAGAGAACCGTCACAGAACTGCACAGCGTTCAGGAAAGTATTTGGGGGGTGGCGGTGATAGAAATCATTGGACATTTTTTTACCCTAATGCAGGGAATGCATTAGGGTAAAAAATGTCATGCCTTTACAACCACTTTAAAGTGGAGCTCCGCCCAAAAGGGGGAAGCTCCACTTGTCTGCCTCCTGCCCCCTCCACTGCCACACTTTACACCTTTTGACCCCTCAGCCTTCTTGGACACTTCACAGGTCCTAGAAGACTGAGGCCCATTCACAAAGCGCAGCTCCCAAAAAGGCACAAGTTCAGTGCAGGTTTCCCTTATTCAAGGTGGCGGCGCCAGCACCCGATAGCAGGTTGAAGAATCAGCTCATGTACGGACACCGCTGGATGCCTGGACAGGTAAGTGCTCTAATATTAAAAGTTAGCAGCTAAAATAATTGTAGTTGCTGACTTTAAATTTTTTGGAGGGGAGCCTGGAGCTCCTCTTTAGGCTCTTTCAGCAGCTCATTTAGTCACTTAGAGAGTGTGGCACCCTCATAGTTGGATGATAGGAAAATGTAGTTTTAGGCTCACTCTGTGCGTAGCTTGCCAACGAAACGCGCCAGTTTCCCGTCACCAGCACTGACATGACCTCGGGTTATGACCGGCCAACATACACCTTGCAGCTGTAAGCCAGTGTTTTCTGTTGGCTTTGCTTGCAGCAGCCTGGTATTTCATGCCATTGCTGTGCCTGTCATCTACTAGGACCCCCAGGTCCTCTTCCATCGGGGGTTTTTCCCCCTAGCAAGTAAAGTGCGGTAATATTTTTAGCACCCAAATGCATTACCTTACATTTTTCAACATTAAACCTCATTTGCCATGTAGTTCCCCCCCCCCCCCCCCCCATTATTTTATTTAGGTCTTCTTTTAAGGTTTCCACATCCTGCGCAGAAGTTATTGCCCTGCTTAGCTTTGTATCAAATACTGAGATTAAGCTATTTATCCCATCCTCTATATCATTTATGAATAAATTAAGCAGAATTGGTACTCACCCTATGGTCCATGCCAACAGACCTCAGTTTGTCAAGTAAACGTTTGTGGGAACTGTATCAATGACTTTATAAAATCCAGATACACCACATATACAGGCCTTTCTTTATCTAGATGACAGCTTGATTCCTAAGCTGCATACCCCAGTGTTTTTCAACCTTTTTTCAGTCAAGGCACCCTTTAAAAATGATGGACATTCTCGAGGCACCCTTTAAAAATTATAGACAGTTTTGAGGCACTCCATTCTAAAAATTGTAAAAACTATTCTAATCGTTTTACATAATGCAGCAAACATCCACACGTAAAACCAATATTGGAGGTGATTTGATCTTCCAAAGCAAATACACTTTTGTAAACTGGTACTGACTAGTATTCCAATGTTTCTCGTCTCCCTCAGTTTTTCCCCACCACTCAGCTAATGTGACCCCACCGCTGATGGAGAGAGGAAAGGGAAGGTCAAACAAGGATGATATGCAGGCAACTGACATCCTCCTTATCAACTGATAATGCCATTGTTCATTGGGGCGCAGGCAGCTATAAGGTTGCAATGGTGTACAATGAAAACCTTTGGCTTTGCGTAACTAAAAGGCAGGCTTGTATACAGTTTTTGGGCAATTTTTAGGCATTTTTCCAGGGCACCCCTGAAGAAACCTCAAGGCACCCCAGGGTGCCTGGGCACCCTGGTTGAAAAAGGCTGGCATACCCCATGCTCCCCATGATCCCCATGTCCCTTAGCTGTGAAGAGTGACTGTTCCAGTTAGCCCTAAACTTGCTCAAGTTTACCCATGGTTCTCAGCTGCAGGGGTTTTCAATTACTCTGTTTTACTTTAAAACCACTTACCGCAAAGTGACGTAGGACTACGTTGGCAAACTTTGCGGTAGTATACCGGAATGATGCCTCTAGCTAGAGTACCGGTACCGTGGTTTACAGCCGACGGTCGGCTTTCCGTCAGTAATGACTGATGCGGCTCGGGAGCCGCTCGATCGTTACCCTGGTGAGCGGGAGGGGACGTCCCCCCCCTCCCGCCGCCTTCCGTGACTTTGCTCGGGGCTCCCGTCCCACCGGGAGCCCCCCAGCACCCAGCCGGCACATCCGCCGGCTGGATGGAGTCCCGATCAAAGCCGGAAATGGCTTTGATCGGGTCTCCGATGACGTAACCCGGAGGCGGCGTCCATGACGTCACTTCCGGGTAACTGTGCTGCAAAAGGCGGCAAATTTAAAAAACGGCTGTATGCAAAAATGCAGTTTTCGGCGTTTTGCATACATGGAAGTGTAGTGGAGGGGTCTAGGGTCTTTTAGACCCTCGATCCCTCCATAAAGAGTTCCTGTCACTGCATATTGGTGTCACAAGGGATGTTTACATTGCTTGTGACAGCAATAAAAGTGATCAGATTTTTTATTTTTTTTAAAAACCTGTAATAAAGTTAAAAAAAAATAAAATAAATAGGAAAAAAAATAAAAAATTTTAGCCGCCCCCGTCACCGTTAGCTCGTGCACAAAAAAAACGTATACAGAAGTCGAGCCGCGAAAGAAATCGCTGTTCAAACCACACATGTGAGGTATCGCCGCGATCGCCAGAGCGTGAGCAATAATATAAAAAAGAGCTACACTCTAACTCTAAACTGGTAACCGTTAAAAAAATTTAAAGCGTCGCCTATTGAGATCTCTATTGACCGTAGTTTGTCGCCATCCCACGAGGGGGCGCAATTTTAAACCGTAACATGTTGGGTATCTATTTACTCGGCGTGACATCATCTTTCACAATATACAAAAAAAATGGGCTAACTTTACTGTTTAGTATTTTTTATTCCCCGTTGTTCTCCTTCTGTTCAAATTATACAGCAATAAACCTCAAAAAGACATCCCCTAATCTATTTTCTGTGCTGGAGTGAGTGAAGTGTTTGCTGTGTGCCTGGCTGGCTCAGCACTGAATTGGAAAGAACTTGGGCAAATCCAGTGGTCACTTCGGGGGTAAGCACTACATGAATGTGCAGCTTCTTTATCTTTAAAATTCTTGCCCATATTCCAGTTTAATCTGGTGCCATGATCAGTGCCCCTGGTTTCCTGTTTCAGAGTGGCTCCTTTCTCTTTCAGCATCCTATGGAGCCACCCTTGCATGCAGGGATTTGCATCTCTCTACAATGTGTGCATCATTAGAAACCAACAGCCCCATAGCCTCGAATGGCAAGGCACTTGCCTTCCCTTCCCTTCTCTTCTCCTTTCCCCACTCCCTTCTCCAAGCTACCAGGCTGACTGGAAACTGCACTGTCTACTGTTAACTCTTTCCTGTGAAGATCAGAGAGAGCAGTAGCCAGCAACATTGTAACCTGTACTGTGTTGGAGTAAGAACTTTAACAAATAGTTTACTGTTGAACGTTTATTTTATTGTGCTCAATGTGTTAAACCAAAAAAAAAAAAAAAAAAACACAGAGGGTTTAATAATACTTTAATTTCGCCTTCCTCATTGACTTCAAGGCAATTGCTAAAATGGCAAAATTTGGACAATCTCCTGATTTGTCAGGGACATGAGAACTCTGTTCTCCCCATCCCTGTTAGCCCTACATTTTACTCATTATTTAATGAAAACTCTTTCTGTTATGAAATAGATTGCTGTAATTCTTTGTTTTTATATGTCAGAATAATTAAAAGTGTCCTGCTCAAAGAGTTTGAAGATGTGAACGTTTGTGCACATCCCTTTAAAGCTCCCAGATAATTAGGTGAATTAGAGATGCAATGAAAAATCATGTTGCTAACCCAGATAATGCCGGGCATACAGTCAGTTTGTCAGCAGAATTTTACTTGAGTTTCACTTCCAACCAAGTTGCGCTCTCGGATGTATAGGTGTTTAGCTTAAAGTGTAAGATCACCTTATCAGAATAAATAAAAAGGTGACCTAACACCCTACACCCTCCCCACCCCCTGGTTCACACTGTACTTACCTCAGTGGGTGATAAGCTGTCAGTTGGCATGCAGCCAGTGCCGCAGTCCGCAGATTTTAAAGATTTGCTCCTTTTCTTTTGCATGACTTATGGGACAGAACAGAGTTATTCTGATTGGTCAATGCCGGCACAGAGCATTGCTCTGGTCCATCCCGCAAGAACTGCAAAAAGAAGAAGGAAAAGAGCAGGGATTTCAAATCCCTCGACCGCTACACCTGACAGCTCATTACACACATAGGTAAGTACAGCGGGAAAGGGGCATGGATGATTGAAGGATATTAGTTCAATGTAGCACCCTCTAGCTTAGTGTGCTAGTGTACATAATTGTAAGCTGTAGTGTAGGTAAATTTGGCTTGGCTAGCAGTCAAGCCTAGGCTGAATCTAGGTCAGGGTTGAGTGACTCAGGTAGGCTGAATGCAAGCAGCACCTCCAGTACCTCCCCCTACTTGCTGTAACTTTGGGAAGCTTCCAGAAGAATGGGTTGGAGGTTAGGAGGGGCTGCTTGGAGTAATGATAAGGGCCCCAGCCAATCCCCAGCCAAGTGGGCTGGCAGGGGGCTGGCACCTCTTAAATACTTCTGGGTAATGCCAGCAGGGGCAGTTGGGTGAAAGATGGAGGAGGAGTGCTGAGGAGGCTGCCAGTGGCCCTTGAGAGTAGCCCCCTAGTCTTGGGAGATGGACCTTGGGCCTGGGGTTTGGATGCGGAAGGAATCCTCTACAACACACGTAGGAGTCCTGTCCTGGATGCACGGGAACAGATGTGAGGACAGCGGGAGAAAGTCAGCACATACAGGAGTTCTCCAGGAGAAGTCAGTCGGGTGGGCTGGTGAGTTAGTAAGACCTCATCTGGAATATGCAGTTCAGTTTTGGGCACCATTTCTCAAAAAGAATATCGGGGAACTGGAGAAAGTGCAGAGAAGGGCAACCAAACTGATAAGAGGCATAGAGGAGCTCATCCATGAGGAAAGATTAGAGGAACTGAATTTATTTTCTCTTGAGATGAGGAGATTGAGGGGGAATATGATCAACATGCGTAAATACATAAGGTATCCATATAGTGAACTTGGTGGAATTATTCACTTTAAGGTCAACACAGAGGACAAGGGGGCATTCTTTGCGTTTAGAGGAAAAGAGATTTGTCTCCAAATACAGAAAGGTTTCTTAACAGTAAGAGTTTTGAAAATGTGGAATAGCCTCCCTCCAGAGGTGGTTCTGGCCAGCTCAGTAGATTGCTTTATAAAAGACCTGGATTCTTTCCTAAGTGTACATAATATTACTGGGTACTAATATTTATAGGTAAAGTTGATCCAGGGAAAATCCGATTGTCTCTCGGGGGATCAGGAAGGAATTTTTTTCCCTGCTGAAGCAAATTGGATCATGCTTTGCTGGGTTTTTTTGCCTTCCTCTGGATCAACTGTGAGTTTAGGATTGTGTATATGGGATTGTATGTGTGTGTGTTTTTTTTTTTTTGTTTTTTTATTTGTTGAGTTAGATGGACTTGTGTCTTTTTTCAACCTGACTAACTATGTAACTCAACGTGTTTCACTCAGCCCACTGGAGCTTACTCATGGGGATATCCATTGGGCAGAGTGAACTGTGTTGGGGTCCAGGCAGAGACTGCCACTTGTCTACATACCGCAGGTCTTGTTTTGACGTGCAGCTCTCCCGGTCATCTGCTCTCATCTGTTATTGTCTGGAGCGTGGACGGACTCCTTCCCAGATAGCAATGGCTGCAGCAGGCACAGGACTACACTTCCTAGCAGCCTAAGCGGCTCACATACATACCTTGGGGGGGGGTAAAGCTACATATACTTGTGAAGTGACAAAACCTACTCACTTGTGCAGTACTGCACCAACAAAAATACTATATACAAAGTGAAATTCAAAAATGATATCAGTCCCAGGTCCTAATTAATATAAAGCACAATTGTGTTTGTGTGGCACTGCACATGTGAACAGTTTTTTTCACTTCACAAGTATATGTGATTTGAGCTCTTGGTAAGTTCCCCAGTTCCCACCTCCACCTCCTCCTTTGTCTCTTGTTAGTACAGTCCCTAATTAGACCCTCCCGGCCTCTCACTGTATTGCTCAGTCTAGTTTCACTTTCCAAGCAGAGATATGGCTTAGAAAGGTCAATATCTTACACTTAAAACACTGAACACACATCCTTTGTTCTTATCTGAAGTAAAATGGATTCAACCTCTCTGTTTATTGAAGAGTTAAGCCACCTGTGGATTCTGCAATTTCAGCAAGTGACCATACTATTCACAAAGACTGGGTCTAAGGAGGCATATCATTACAAAAAGCGGCTTTTGAAATTTGAGATTTAGGTAAATTGGCAAAAATTCAACTCCTAAAAGCAGATGTCCCTGCAAAGAAATTAAATTATTTCAGTAAGACGCGGTAGATTGACACTTCTGGAAGAGCCAGTTTCTGCTGAGACTTCATGGAAGATTTGCTGGATTGGGAAGTGGGAGAAGTTAGTGTTTTGTTTTACAGAGAACCTGAATTCTGGAGGCTGTGCAGGAAAAAATATAAGCAGAGGGCAAAGAACTAGTCACCTGGATTGCCGGTGGGCTTCCTGCAGCAGACCAGGGCCGGTGCAAGGATTTTTGGCGCCCTAGGCAAAATAAAAATTGCCGCCCCCCCCCCCCCAAAAGCACAAAAAGCCATTATGTAAAATAAAGTGCAAATTTTAATACAAAACATTCTGAAAGTGCAACACAACATATAGTTGTTAAGAGAAAAATAAACTGTATTAGAACACATGTTTTATGAATGTGCATCAAACATGCAGCATGTAGGGCAATGATGCACTTTAATGAAAGGGTCATTCTAATAGAGTTTAATGGCAGTGCACCTAAAAATGTGTGTAAAACATGCAGATCGATGCAACATGGAAAAACTACACCAAGTAGATGTAAACAGGGCCTTCAATTCACCTTATCCTTAACTTTCACACTGCCTTATTAACCGATTCCGGACTGCCCACCACATATTTACTGCGCGTCTGCGACAGGCTGGCCCTCAAGCGCAAACCGGCGTAGACCTACGATGGTCGCTCGCCTGCAGCTGTGAGCGCCTGTAGTCCCGGTTCACATTTGTGTGATGCGGGAATTCTGCGAATATACAGTGTGATCCCGCATCGCATCCGCACCCCTGGCAGTTCACACTGCCATATGCGATACGCTGGGGGTGTCAATTAAAAGTTAATGACACCCCCAGATCAGATCGCATCTCGCAGTGCAAACTGCATGGCTGATTTTGCACCGCACAGAGATCGCATGTAATGAAGGAGCAGTGCGCTCCAAATTACATGCGATCTCTGTGATCGCACAAATGTGAACCGGCCCTAAGTGCCGGTTCACATTATTGCGGCTGCGGCGATCGCATGTAATGTCGGAGCGCACTGCTCCTTCATTACATGCGATCAGGTGTGCGGTGCAAAATCAGCCATACACTTTGTATGGCTAAATTCGCACTGCACCCGCAGCAAAGACGCACAGGACCCTTTTTTTCAGCTGCATCAGGAGCGGATCGCACAGTGGTTCACACTTGTGTGATCCGATCCTGTGCGAACTGTAAGGTCCGGGTCACACTTATGCGATGCGGGAAGACTGTGAATTTGCAGCCTGTTCCTGCTTCGCAAAATACGCAGGGGGTGTCAATGAAATGTTAACGACACCCCAGTTTGATCGCATATGGCAGTGCGATCTGACAGTTCGCACAGGATCGGATCGCACAAGTGTGAACCACTGTGCGATCCGATCCTGATGCGGCTGAAAAAAAGGGTCATGTGCGTCTTTGCTGCGGGTGTGGTGCGAATTTAGCCATACAAAGTGTATTGGTGAACTCGCACCGCACAGCCGATCGCATGTAATGAAGGAGCAGTGCGCTCCGAATTACATGCGATTGCCGCAGCCGCAATAATGTGAACCAGCACTAAAGATCGCACTGCGATATGCGATCAAACTGGGGGTGTCGTTAACATTTCATTGACACCCCCTGTGTATCGCATATGGCAGTGTGAACTGCCAGGTGTGCGTTTGCGATGTGGGAACACGCTGCATATTCGCAGCGTTCCCGCATCGCATAAGTGTGACCCGGACCTTAGGCAGAATACAAATAGGGAGCCGAGCACAAGACAAGAGAAGTAGAGAAGATTTTTTTAAAACAGCCACAATAAAACAATTATACTCCATCCCAAGGATAAATGTAATGTTACCCCTCCCTCACTGAATATACCCATTTAACATGCCCATTTTCACTCACGTTTTTATATGTGTGTTCAAAATGGCACCAGCACGGCAGCACCAGGTTGGACAGGTCCTCTTCTCCTGGATCTTCTTCCTTCTTCCTGGATCTGGGGGTCTGGCCGGGGACTGGTCCTTCTTGCACATCTGCTCTGATTCAAAATGTGTTCCTTCCCGCTCCTGGATGCGATGCGCCCGCCCGGTCTCCTCCCCCCGCCCGCCCGGTCTCCTCCCCCCGCCCGCCCGGTCTCCTCTTCCCGCCCGCCCGGTCTCCTCCCCCCGCCTGCCCGGTCTCCTCCCCCCGCCTGCCCGGTCTCCTCTTCCCGCCCGCCCGGTCTCCCCCCCCCCCGCCGCTCGACGTCATCGGCAGGGCAGAGGGAACCTCCCCTGATGCAAAGCCTTCAGACGCTGAAGGCTGGAGCCAGCCAGGAGACCTACGTCACGCGCTGCCTGTCACACACACAAGTCTGTGTGTGACACACAGAGAGAGAGACATGAATGATTATTGAGCCGAGTGAGCCGAGGGCGCCGCCGCCCGCCGAGCCAATGGTACAGTAGTTAGCAGCACAGCAGCAAGAGGGGCGCCGCGCCGCCCGGTCGGCATACTGTAGTCATTGCGGACAGACAGCGCAACAAGTAGGATGCTGGCGCCCCCCTGCTGAGTGGCGCCCTAGGCGACTGCCTGGGTCGCCTTACAGGTGGCGCCGGCCCTGCAGCAGACCTTTTCTCCACTGGCATGCCATGCCTTGTTCTGTACTTAGTCTATATGTGGAGGTGGCTACATTTATGAGGCTTAGATGTGAGCGACCACATTTCAGAGGCATTTGACAGGTGGGGAGGAGTTGCTGTGACGCCTCCTCAATGGCTGTTTTAACCTAATTTTTGAAGACAAACGTGCCACGACACGTGCCTTGCATGTGATTGGGCAACATCTGCAGTTCTTCCCCATTTACTATAAAACAGGGGTATTGAATTAAAATTCAAGGAGGTCCGCTCGTTAAAATTTTCTTTGAGCCGAGGTCAGAATCCCAAGTCTGTGCTACGATGGGCACATTTTATGTTAGGGGACACGCTGATGGGCAAAACAAAATGTGTCCATCAGTGTTGCTCTTAACATAAAATATGCCCATTAGAGTGCCTCTTAACATTAAATGTGCCCATCATCGTGACCCTTAGCATAAAATTTGCCCATCGGCGTGCCCCTTAGCATAAAATTTGGCCATCAGCGTGACCCTTAGCATAAAATATGCACATCAGCGTGACCCTTAATATAAAATAAGGGGCACACTGATGGGCACATTTTACGTTGGGGGGGCACTCTGATGGGCACATTTTATGTTAAGGGGCATGCTGAGGGGCAAAACAAAATGTGTCCATCAGCGTTGCCCTTAACATAAAATATGCCCATTAGAGTGCCCCTTAACATAAAATGTGCCCGTCAGCGTGTCCCTTAGCATAAAATGTGCCCATCAGCGTGACCTTTAACATAAAACAAGGGGCACGCTGATGGGCACATTTTATGTTAGGGGGCATTCTAATGGGCATATTTTATTTTATAGGGCACTCTAAATGTGTCAAAATGTGTCCATCAGTGTGCCCCTTAACAAAATATGCCCATCAGTCTGCACTTTATAAAATATTCCCATCAGCAACCCCCTTTAAATGTGTCCCACATACCTTCGGAGCAGGAGTCAGCAAGCTGCAGGGGGGGCAGAAAATGCAAGATATAGCTCGCAATGTGTGAAAGCCAGGAGCCGTGAGCAGCAGGCGGGCAGGCTGAGAGTGAGAGTCGGGAGCCGCAGCCATGAGCAGGGGGGCGGGGCTCGCATGTGACATCACAGCCCAACTCGAGGCACAGCTGGGAGTGAGAGCCGGGAGCCGCAGCCCTGATGAAGTCACATGACAGTGACGACACGCGTAGAGAAAGCTGATAGACCATTGGAATTGTTGCCGGAGGACCGGCTGATTGTTTTAACGTTGTATGCCATTTGTGTGGCTTTTTGTCCATGTAAGTGTTCAATTTTTTTTATTAATAAATAAGTTCTTTAACAATATCACACTATTTGAGTTAATCTTCTCTCCCGATCCATTCGAGAAAACCCTCCACCCAGAACGTTGGTCGGCAGCAAACACACACCAACTGAAGAAGACCCCCTGAGTGGTGCGAGGCTCCCAGAAGGATCCCGCACAAACCGACTGTGGCTTTGCAATTCACGCTGACATCTCATAATTGGAAGGTAAGAAGGTAGTGCGGCCACATCCATCAGGGATCCCTGCGCCCCTCCATTACATCCTGCTCCGTCATAGAGTTGAATGATCTGTAGTTTTAGAAGAAATAGTGTGAAAAGACTTTTTCTTTTTTTTTTTTATATTTGCTACCTATTTGTATTTTACCTAAGGACTGTTTTTTATACCATTTATGAGCCTGAACCTCCCCACCTTTTTTAATTTTTTTAAGGTCTGTGTCTTTTTGCTCCCATTAGCACATTTTGTGCCTGGGCTTTTTGCCACCTATTAATGCTATTCAGTCTAATCACTGATTCATTATCAGCTGTTGAACTTTCAGCATTGGGTTCCCAACCTTATACAATATAGACTCCTATTTTTAGCGGCTCTACTATATCTATATCATTGCAAGGATTAGTTATTTATATCTTAATGTATCGATTATAATATTGCTTGTTATTTATACCTCCATACAACATTTTCAGATAATATTTTTATCAACAGTTTTACTTCCATCTATGCGTTTTTGAACACACTATTTTCTCTCACCTGCGAGATTGTCACTCATATACACCTTCACTCACCTTTTTGTACCCTATATCATCCCAGCACATGCACTTTATTTTTCCGGCACATCATCGCATGAAATGTTACTATGACACATTAGTGGTTTATTTTGTTTTCACCACATTGTTAGAATAGCGCAGCACCACTTTCACTTTATTCATTTTTGCACTTTTTGGCATTGGAATTTGCCATTTCTGGTGCTTGCAGCTGTTCTATTGAGATTTTTTTATTTTTATACTTTACACGTGATAGCGCGTGGGTACCCCCCTTTTTTGCTTTATGCCCATTAGAGTGCCCCTTAACATAAAATGTGCCCGTCAGCGTGTCCCTTAGCATAAAATTTGCACATCAGCGTGACCTTTAACATAGGGCACATTTTATGTTAGGGGGCACTCTAATGGGCATATTTTATTTTATAGGGCACTCTAAATGTGTCAAAATGTGGCCATCAGTGTGCCCCTTAACAAAATATGCCCATCACTCTGCACTTAAAATATTCCCATCAGCAATCCCCTTTAAAATGTGCCCCACATACCTTTGGGGCAGGAGTCAGCAAGCTGCAGGGGGGCAGAAAATGCAAGATATAGCTCGCAATGTGTGAGAGCCAGGAGCCGTGAGCAGCAGGGGGGTGGGCTGAGAGTGAGAGTCGGGAGCCGCAGCCATGAGCAGGGGGCGGGGCGCACGCGTGACATCACGCCCCAACTCGAGGCCCAGCTGGGAGTGAGAGCCAGGAGCCGCAGGCTAGTTGCTGAGACACCCGCAGTCCCAGCAAACCAATGGCTGCTCATAGGTAGTGGCCTGACGGTCTGGGCAGAAGCATTGTGCAGTCATTTCTCGGACCGCGGGCCACCATTTAATGACGGCTGCTATAAGAGATTATGTTCAACTGGCATGCCACCCATGTCGGGTTTGCAACTACACGTTGGGTAGTTTTTGCTGTGAATGTTAAGAAAAGCATTGTGACCATGACAACACCCCCGTCCGTGCATTTTTGCCACCGCCCACCCGCACAGCTAAATGGGGTCTAAGAAGCACAGTAGTGACATCAACAAATCTCTGTCCAAATCTCCCGAGAATAGCAGGTAGAGAAAGCAGTTCCTTAGATTATATTACACAACAGATATATGCAATTATGAGGCTGCAGTACAGGAGTGCCTAGGCACACTCACATACCAGAAATTTTTTTAAGGAGTAATTCCAGGCAAAAGGTAAATTTCTTAGGATACTGCTTAGGAAGAAGAGACATTTTTAGATGATTTTTGTAACATTGCAAATCTTCACTTGAGTTCATGTTCACTTTAACACACTAAAGTTTCAAATTCTGATCCTTCTTAATAGTTTTCAGTACTATGGAAACATAGTTTGACTGACTCAAGCGGAACTAAACCCTCCTATCCTTTTCAGCCAAGGAAGCTGCCTCTATTTAATCTGTAATTGCCATGATGTTGCACATGTGATCAGTTATGACACCAGCCATTTGAAGGTTTGACCCTTTGGTTGAGAGCACAAAAGGGGTCAAGTCCTGGGCAAAAAAGTATGGGAACTTACCCAAGATCCCTCCCTTTCCCACTTCAGAAATAAAAAAAAGTGTATGTATGTACAGTATATATATACCTTATGTATATATATACCTTTTGAGGAGCTTTAGTGACTTGGTAACCAGTCGCACAAGGAGCGTAGCAGGCAGATGACAGGTTCGTGTCCACTCAGCATATGCAGAGCAGACACTGACACAGCCCGCTCTACCCTATGGGCCCTCCAATCCGCCCAGACAGAAGGGGACAGATCCCCTTCTGTTTTTTTAAGGGGATTGGATTGGATATAGGTGGGTGTAAACCAAAACAAGTCCATTTATATCTGCCACTCTATAGAGGAGAATGGAGGGTCCGAATGGGTCCAACTGAAAAACAGACAGGTGGAACCGATCAGACAGATTGTGTAAAAGGGGCCTAAGGTTGCTTTCACACGGATGCACTGCGGTTTACCTGCACCTCAATCTTCACTTCTTCCTCAGGATTACTGCAGGTATCGCTGGCTGCTGTTGTCCCCCAGGCGGGTATGGCTGGTGGCTGCTGCTGGCTGTCTTACAAGGCTGGTACTGCTGTCTTGAACTGCTGGCAGGTACTTCTGGCTGGTACTGCTGGAGGGTACTTCTGACTGGTACTGCTGGCTGGTACTGCTGGTGGGTACTGCTGGCAAGTACTCCTGGCTAGTACTGCTGGCTGGTACTGCTGGCGGATACTGCTGGTGGGTACTGCTGGCTGATACAGCTGGCGGGTACTGCTGGTGGTGATACTGCTGGGTGGTACTGCTGGCTGGTACTGCTGGCTAGTACTGCTAGTGGGTACTGCTGGCTGGTGCTGCTGGCAGGTACTGTTGACTGGTACTGCTGGTGGGTACTGCTGGTTGATACTGCTGGTGGGTACTGCTGATGGGGGAACTGCTGGCTGGTACTTCTGGTGGTTACTGCTAGTAGGTATTGCTGGCTGGTACTGCTGGTGGGTACTGCTGGCTGGTACTGCTGGCTTGTATTGCTGGCAGATACTGCTGGCTGGTACTGCTGGCTTATATTGCTGGCAGGTACTTCTGGTGGGTACTGCTGGTAGGTACTGCTGGTGGGTAATTCTGGCTGGTACTGCTGGTGGGTACTGCTGGTGGGTACTGCTGGCTGGTACAGCTGGCGGGTACTGCTGGTGGGTACTGCTGGCTTGTATTGCTGGCGGGTACTGCTGGCTTGTATTGCTGGTGGGTACTGCTGGCTGGTACTTCTGGCTTATTTTGCTGGTGGGTACTGCTGGCTGCTACTGCTGGCTGGTATGACAGGAGCCACGCTGGAGGAAGCATGTGTCTGCAGTAGAGAGCAGAGCCACTGCCCAAATTTTTCCATCCTGTATCGCTCCTGTGCCCTGTTACAGACAGAGTACTGCTGGTGGTTATTGCTGGCTGGTACTGCTGGCTTGTATTGATGGCGGATACTGCTGGTGGGTAATTCTGGCTTGTATTGCTGGCGGGTACTGCTGTCTGGTACTGCTGGTGGGTACTGCTGGCTGGTACTGCTGGCTTGTATTGCTGGCGAGTACTGCTGGCTTGTACTGCTGGTGGGTACTACTGGCTTGTATTGCTGGCGGGTACTGCTGGTAGGTACTGCTGGCTTGTATTGCTGGCGGGTACTGCTGGTGGGTACTGCTGGCTGGTACTGCTGGTGGGTAATTCTGGCTGGTGCTGCTGGCTTATATTGCTGGGGGGTACTGCTGGCTGGTACTGCTGGCTTATATTGCTGGCCAGTACTGCTGGCTGGTATTGCTGGTGGGTACTGCTGGCTGGTATTGCTGGCGGGTACTGCTGGCTGGTACTGCTGATGGGAACTGCTGGCTTGTATTGCTGGCTGGTACTGCGTCTGCAGTAGAGAGCAGAGCCGCTGCTTCCTGTATCGCTCCTATGCCCTGTTACAGGCGGAGTACATTTGGTATCACACCCACATCCCACAATCTGAGCTTACCGACCCGCCATCCCAGAGCAGAAGGTGGCACCGGGATTCTGTTGGGGGGGGGCACCAGGATGCAGCTGCTAACAGGAAAGGTGTTCCTGCTGTGAAAAAGGACAGGAACGGTGTTCTCATGCATTCCTGCAGGACTCGAGCCCTGGAGCACGAGCATATGCGACAGTTAGAATCCCAGCATACCAGGAATGTAACTGTTTTTTTGTAACAATTACATTGATGGCTTTAGTTCCACTTTAAAAAACATAACATTTATGGAATAAATTAAAGCTGCTCAGGGCTTTCTTCTACTGATGCCATCCTGGCATCATCATTGTCACGTTATTGTCACCCAGGAAAAAGATCATTTAAAGTAAAAGAAAGCTTTCCAATGCAAGGGACTGGCCAACAAATGTCTGTACATCAACATTTATCTCTGTTTTTCTGGGCCTTGTACCTCTTTTACATGTTTATAGAACTTAAAGGGGTTGCTAAGTAAGAAGGTTTTTTTTATCTTAAAGCATTCTATATATATCCTTCTGTGTGCAGCAGCCCCCCTCAGCCCCCCCTAATGCTTACCTGAGCCCTATCTTGATCCAGCAATGTCCACTCCTCATTGGCTAAGACACAGCCATTGGCTGAATGGGTTGTTTTATAATGTGATTGTGTACAATTACTTTTTTTTTTTTTAATTATTTTTATTGAAAAGTTTCAGGTACAAAACAAAGCCTTAGGGGCATACCCCGGCTAAACAAACACAACCTTAATAACTGACACCATTAAAGACACAAAAAGAGTAGAGTGGAGGTCGAAACAATAACCTCCCAAACACATACTGCTCAAGGCCCAATAATCGGATACAGTGAATGGAGAAATATATAAAATACAATGTCAGGAGACTATATTTTCTCTCCCCTCGTGTCCCGCCATACCGTCCCACCAGGCCCAAAGTTTACAATCACTTTAAGTACAAACTTTCAACTTTCCCATTGCTGATGTCCATAAAATCCTCTAAGCAAAATTACAAATGCATTAAAAGGAAGAATGACTGTTTTCTTTTTTCCAAGGGCCGTCACAATCAGACCTGTTGGGGAAATAAAGGCATTAAAGGTGTAGGCAAAAAAAATGAACCATTCTAGAAAAGGAGCAATTCCAGTACAAAGCTTCCTTTAACCTGTAACCTTTGCCTTTAACCACAACCTCTAACCCTAACTCCTGAACATAACCCCTACCATTAACTCCAATTCTAATCACAACACATGCCATAGCCCTTAAACCTCGCCTCTAACAGGATGCCTAGCCCCTAACATTAACCAAAGTGGTTGTAAAGTCCTCTATCTAGCGATGTCCACGAGTGCCTTAGCCGTACAGGACTCCCTCTCCTGATTGGCTGAGACACAGCAGCGGCGTCCTTGGCTCCCACTGCTGTCAATCAAACTCAGTTAGCCAATCAGGAGAGAGCGGTGGCGGGGCCAAATGGCAGCTCTGTATCTGAATGGATACACGGAGCTGCAGCTCTGCTCGGGTGCCCCCATAGCAAGCTGTTTGCTGTGGGGGCACTCAACAGGAGGGAGGGGCCAGAAGAGCTGAAGAGGGACCAGAGAAGAGGATCCGGGCTGCTCTGTGTAAAACCATTACACAGAGCAGTAAGTATAACATTTTTGTTATTTTAATAGAAAAAAACGAGACTTTACAATCACTTTAATAAACCTAAGTATAACCTGTAAAAGTACCTATAATTCTAAACCTTAACTAATAAATCTAACTCTTAATTGTAATCCTAATCCCCTAAAATGTACCCATAAACATATCACCAAGTATTATATCTAACCCCAACCAATAACCCCTAAAACTAATCCATACTGCTCTTCTTAGCCCCTTAAAGTGGAAGAAAAACTGAACTCTAATGATTCACATAAACCTTCACTTTCCCCTCTTCCTACCCATCCTGCATACTCTATATAAAAAAAAAAAAATCTGTGTACTTACCTATTTTTTTTTTAACAATCTTTTTATTGAGTTTTCATTTGGCATACAACATGTGCCCACGCAGGGGCATGGCAATGAGCCTTTGAGAAAAACTACTTAGATACAAAAGAAAACTTAAAAAACAGAAAACATAGCAAAAAGAAAAACAACCCCAGAAGAGGGGTGGGATCTACTCAAGTACAGAAGGCTCAGCATAGTAAGTAATGGATGTAAATATTACTGGTTAGTACTACACATGACAATTCACTGCATCAGGGTTAGTATTCTAATGATTGTCATCGGCCACTGCTGCCACTGTAGATGTGTCCTCTATCCAGCAAGATTAGACTTTTTTAGATTTACGGGGACATCCTCTATTGACATAGGTGGCCTTATAGAGGAACAAACTGGAGTTGATTAGCCGCATCCAAAGAGACATTTTAGGGGGGGGTGTGCTTGTTTCCGACTCATGGTTATTGCTTGGCGGGCGTAAAATAACAAAAGGTTGACAAAAGGTTAACAAAAGGTTGATCAGGGTTTTTTCCACTACACTCTCTACCAGCTGCTCCACCAGCCCTAGCAAACAGTATTTCGTATCGGATGGTACAGTGATATACGTTGTGTGATTAATCACCTCCACAACCTCACACCAATGTCGTTCCACATCTTGACAAGTCCAAAAGATGTGGAAGAAGTCCCCTGGTTGGCGTCAACAAGCTGGAGACTGTGAGGCAGACATCTTATGGAACTTGTGCAGGGTATAGTATGCTCTGTGTAGAATTTTTATCTCTGGCAGAAAAGAGAAAGTCCCATATCTCCTTCCAGTCATTGTCATCTAGTCCGGGATAGCTACAGTCCATTTCTGGTGAAGAAAGGATAACTCGGGACTAGCCGCCACAGACAGGTATCCATATAATTGAGAGGTAGGCTACTTTAGACCTAGGATGCAAAGGATAGCATCCAACTCTGAATAGATGATAGAGATGGAAATTGGTTAACTCAGAAACTGACATCTAAAGGCATGTGACACCTGAAGGTACCTAAAGTGGTAATGCATGGGTAAATTCAATTTAGACCAGAGAAGATTTAAGGGGGATAAGTCAGAATTACTTATTATAGGCTCCATTGTTTTCATTTGGTATTTCGCCCAGGATTGTGGTTCAGGGATGTAATAGAAGTGTGGGAGCGTGGGATTAAGCCAGATAGGGGTATGAGGGGACATACTAGAGTGAGGAAGAGATTTCATAGCTATTCCCACTTTCCAAGCCCAAATGGTGGTGTGCATGGAGGGAGTAAGAGGATGAGGAGACCTCGGCCCCCTGAATAGGAGGTGCTGTAAAGTCTCTAGATATTGCACAATTGCCACCCCCTGAACTATCGAGAGTTTGTACTTACCTATTTTGAATCCACTCCAGTCCAGTCACATGATCCTGCAGCTTCAGGTCCCGAGCGTTCCACAATGGCTGTGATTTCTGGAAACCATGACATCACCCATAGGCTCCCATGGCCAGCTGTTGTCCAGAGCTCCCTCACACAGGGGAGCTGATGCTGCAAGACCAGGCAACTGAACTTTCAATGAATGTTCAAAATAGGTAAGTACACAGATCTTTTTTATACAGAGTATGCACGATAAGTATGAGGTGGGGGGAGAGAATGTTTTTAAGAATAGATAGTGTTTGGTTTTACCACCTCTTTAAGCTCTTTCATACTTCATTTCTAGAGCGTTTATTTGGTTTCCTACTCACAAGGGGGGGGGGGGGGGGAATCAGTATTTGCTTTGGACCATAGTGCTGAGAAAATTTGAAGAAGTAGGTTAGAAATTTTTTCTTATCCACTTAAGCCCCGGAAGATTTTACCCCCTTCCTGACCAGGGCCTATTTTTGCGATTCGGCACTGCGTGACTTTAACGGACAATTGCGCGGTCGTGCGACGCTGTACCTAAACAAATTTGACGTCCTTTTTTTCCCACAAACAAAGCTTTCTTTTGGTGGTATTTGATCACCTCTGTGATTTTTTGATCATGCGCTATAAACAAAAAAAGAGCGACAATTTTGCAAAAATAACAATATTTTTCACATTTTTTTATATGAAATTCCCCAAAAAAATTTAAAAATCAAAATTTTTTAACATTTTTGGCCAATTTGTTTTCTGCTACATTTGTGTGGTAAAAAAAATTGCAATAAGCGTATTCTGATTGGTTTGCGCAAAAGCTATTGCGTTTACTAACTACGGGAAAGATTTTTGTCATTTTTGTTGTTTTTTTTTTTTTAACAAGTAATGGCGGCGAACTGCAATTTTTTTTGCGGGACTGCGACATTGCGGCGGACAGATCGGACCCTTGACTGACATTTTTGACACTTTTGGGGGGAACCAGTGACATTACTACAGTAATCAGTGCTATACATATGCACTGTTACTGTAAAAATGACACTGGCAGGGAAGGGGTTAACTTTATTGGGGAAGGAGGGGTTAAGTGTGTCCCTAGGGGCGTGCTTCTTACTGTGATTGGATGTGGCTTTTCATGTAACAGCAGAGATCTACGATCCTACATAGCAGGACCGTATGATCTCTGCTGTTACACAGGGGAGAATGACAGGCGGCTTTGTTTACATAAGCTGCCTGCCTTTCTCCCTCTGTAACTGACGATCGTGAGTGACTGGCGGATATCGGGCCTGCCGGTCAATCGCGCGGTGGTGTCCGCGCTCACTCCCTATTGGCTCACAGGCTAGTGACGTACACATACGTCACTTTGCCTGCACGGGGCTGACCGCCGCAGTATATGTACTTGCGGCAGTCGGCAAGCGGTTAAATGAACAAAATTTCTAACAGTCTATGTGGTTTTCATCCATTCACTTCAAAAACGAAAATTAACATTAGTCATGTCATTAGACATTAGTCATGTCACCGAACATACAAATGTTTGTACCACAGTTCTTATAAACATTCATTCGAAAACTATTAGTGTATGGCCAGCTTTACACTAACTCCCAAACCGAATCCCTAACACTAAGCCCAGCTACCATACCTACAGAATGCTCCAACACTAACCCCAACATTTAAGCTTAGACTAACCACTAATACTACATTACCTTCTAAACCAACTACTAACTCTAAACCCTGGTTTACACCAGTGTAGCTGTGAAATTGCGCTACTTCAGCCCATTTTCAAAGCTGCAGATCAGTATGATTGGCACCTCCAATTTCATTACAGCTTGCGACTTCATTTAACCGAAGTCTATGCAAGTCACAATAAAAGTCCAAAAAAGTAGTGCAAGAATCTTTTTCAAAGTTGCTGTGACTTGAGTCACAATGATTGGAACGGTTCCATTGCCAGCAATGAGGTGCGACTTTTCATGCGATTTTGATATGTCATATTGCATGACAAATTGCACCAGTATAAATCAAAAACCCAGCACTGACCCAAATCTATGACACTAACATTGGCATATGGTAGTTGATGACAAGAGGCAGGTCCAGAGTTGCTGGAAGACCCTTAAATGAGGGCTGACATGAAAGTAATGCAAAAGTGGACAATGACGTTTTATTTTAACTTACATACAGTTCACATGCTGGTAGAGTAACTCTTCCTCTGAACAGTAGTAACTCTTCTTCTTCTTCATTACAGATAAATAATGGATTCCAAGTAGAAGCAACATTGAATTCTTAAAGAAGGAGGGTGCAGGCTGCCCAACATACACAGAAAGCAACAGAATGTTTACTAAGATGACCCCATTGACAAGAGCAATGTACAAAGATGGATGAAGAAGTTTAAATGGTGTTCTCTTTGTAAACATTCTGTAGAATTTTGTGGATGTTGGACAGTCTTCTAAATCTCTTTCGTCAAGAACCTCGATGATGTAACATGGCTTCTGTTTACTTTAAGGAGGTTCCCAGACAGGGCCGGTGCAAGGATTTTTGCCGCCCTAGGCAAAATTAAAATTGCCGCCCCCCCATATGCTCGACCACCCCCATCCCATGTTGCTGAAGGGGTTAAAACCAGTGGTGGCTGGTGCTCCATCGGTCGGGGGGGGGGGGGCGGCAGATGGACCTGGCCTCGGACCCCCCCCCATCATTCCAGAGTCCAGTCCACACCATATCCCCCCCCTCCAGGCGCCAGTTCACTTACCTTGTTCCTCCAGACGGCGACGGCCTCAGTCTCCTCCATGTCCCCTCTCCTCCCTCCTCCTCCACCAATAGGAATGGATGCCATCTCCTTTGGCCAATTGGGAAACAGGTCCCAGGGACCGCTTCCTGATTGGCCGGGAGGAGAATCAATGTGGCAATAGCAAATATTAATTCGCTATTGTCACACAACTGGGTGGGCTCTGCGCCCCGAGCCCCCCTTTTTTTGAAGCCTATTAGAGCTTCTGGCTCTAATCACGTACTTCATAAAAAAAACCCTTATTGGAATCCATGTATCCGGTGCCCTGCATGTAGATTAGGGGGTTGGATGCATGGATAGGGGGGGGGGCGGCGCCCTTAATGGACGGGGCGGCCGCTACTGGTTAAAAACCCTTCAGTGACTTATGGTAGGTCACTTACCTGGGGTCAGGGTCAGGCTCCGCCGGCGCCCCCTGCTAAGTTGTGCCCTAGGCGGCTGCCTAGGTTGCCTTACTGGTAGCACCGGCCCTGTTTCCAGACTAGATGAGCAATGTCACTATGTGCAGAGGAACCTACAGAGTTCCTCTGGAAAGTGCTGTCCCGTGTCACTACACACTGTTGCCTGATGTATGTTGCATTTAGAAGGGACACCATTGAGTCTATGCCCTTTCCACCAGTCCAGCACACCTCTGCCAACCTACTCCCAGTGACAGAATGGGGTCCTGCCATACACATAGCGTGGACCTCATACATGCATGTGTTAACTCCTTCCTTCCGATACCATGGGACCAGACTACAGGTCTCCATAACGTGGGTTTGGTCCTGGTTGCTACTGAAAACCGACCGCTGGGGGGGGATCCATAACACCGACCCCCTCACTACCAGAGGACCCATCACCTGCACCAGGTACCACGCTGTATGACTGGCTACAGTCTACCTTGCAGTAGCAAAGCAGAGAAGAGTACCTCTGCTCCAGGCAACCTGTAAAGACCCCTCGCAGCTGTGTGGACCCGGGTGCCAGCCTGGTCCACGACCAGAAGAACATGTAGATGAAGGAGAGATTGGCAGCACTTCCAGGGATAAAATTACTTCTTTATTGAAACTTCATAAAAGCAGCAACATGACACACACGATATGTGCTAGGTCAGCAAACATGTTTCACACTCCTGTGCTTAATCATTGCGCAATACTGTGCACTAGCACTTGGTTATCCATAGCAACTCAATTACTCCTCCAGTTTGTATTGCCAAGTAGACCTTTTGTAGTGGCTTTGCTTCATACCCATACACCACATGTTCCCTAGCTCCCTCTGTGCTAGTATGTATCACATACTAGCACATTATGTTAAACTTACCTGCAAACAAAGCCCTCGTTTTCACCACTGGAGGTTGCATCCATCTTCACGCGTCTTCCTTCCGGGTCTGCGGACTTCGGCTGTGTGAGTGGCCGGAGCCACAAGGCTTCACTCCCGCGCATGCACGTGGGAGCTGCCGGTCACGGCACAGGGCTCTGAAGAAATGGCACGGGTGGCTGTCCCTTCGACGCGCATGCACCGATGACGTCATCGGCTGCATATACAGTAAATATCTCCGAAACAGTGCACGTTTAGGAGATATTTACATTACCTATAGGTAAGCCTTTATATAGGCTTACCTATAGATACAAACATGAGATGGAAGTTTAATTCCACTTGAACTCTTTCCCCCAGACTGGGCCAGTGGCTACCTAACCAACATTTCTGTAGGTAATCTGCCTACATACCTGCAATGCAAAACAAGAAGAGCTACTATAGAGGAAAAGTTACTTCACCAACATATGAAATTTGAACGACCTATGTAAGTTATTTAAAAATGTGGTATGCCCACTTTTGCATTACTTTCAGGTCAACCCTCGTACATATATTTTTCATTTACCATCATCAGTATAAATATCTATTCTAAACTAGGTTACAACCAGTTAAACTAAAAATATAATTTCAGTAAAATAGTGGAACTTCGCTTACCAGAGTTGAAACAAGATCCTAACCTTTTCTTCTGGGCTGTCAGAGAGTGATCTTGAGCTGTTACTTTGCCCATAGCTCCCAACTCTCCCTGATTTGGAACAAAGCCCCTCTGTCCTCTTTCCCCCTCATTTGTCCCTCATTTTGGTCTGATCTATATAGTTGTATGAATAATGCACTTTTTATCTTTCAAAAAGTGTTTCCCACTGCTAAACCTTTCAACCAATTTCTAAATTGTAGCATTTGTAAAATTCAAAAACTAATATAAAGGAACAAGAGTGATTAAAAAAAAAAAAAAAAAACTTGTGGGTTTAACTAATCATTTTTTTTTTCTATAATTCACATTTAAGGGGGCGTCGAGGGGGGGTGTTCTGTGCCTACATAGAGAAACTATCACATGGGAAAAAGAGGGGAAAGGAGGGGGACTTTTGTGATGCCCAGAAAAATATTCAACAATAGTGTTAATAAAATTCAAATATTTATTGAGAGAAACATTAAAACAACTCCCAAACAGACATCATGGGAGAAAATTCAAAGACATGAAACATAATAGCATAAAAATACCACATATAATAGAGCAGTAGAAAAAAGCAACTGGTATGTCTGTTTTGGAGTTGTTTTAATGCTTATCTTAATAAATATTTGAATTGTAATAACACTATTGTTGAATAGTTTTCTGGGCATCACAAAAGTCTCCCTCCTTTCCCCTCTTTTGCCCATGTGGTATTTTCTTTATGTCTATTTGGGACTGATGCCCGCAGTTGCTCTCATATACAGCGTCTTCATTGATGGTTTAACACTATGCCTACATACTTTTGCTTATAGGTGTCACTTTGTTCCCATCTCAATAAGTTAGGAGATATGACTTTGCCCAAGGCTCAGACCCCTAGCAGTTTGGAGAGTTCTGTTTAACACTGTGTGGGTCCATAGGCGTGCGCACAGGGTGTGCCAGGTGTGCCTGGGCACACCCTAATCACCTAGGGTACATTAGCATTATCGCTCTGTTTGCCAGTGAGAAGATGGGAAAGATCTCCCTCGGACCTGCTCTGCCATAAGAGAAGTGCCACACACTTCTATTTCACTTTGCCAGCAGGGAGAGTAATGTACCAGGGCCATATACATGTAGGCAAACACATGCATGTGTATTTAAACTTTGGGGTGCACACCCTAATGCAATAGGCTGCGCACACCTACGTGTGGGTCCCATGAAGAACACACTGACCAGCCAAGAATAACATTTTAATTCAGCTCTGAGAGGAAGACAGGTCTGATCTTCTTGATTTGACTCTGCTCCAGAAAGGACATGTAGGCTGGCAGGTAGTTTCCAGTATTGTTTAATGAACTCCTTCCAATACCAGCTGAGATGCATTGACCCTGTGGTGACTGGAGCTCACAATCAGGGTCATTCAGACAACTCATCTATTCTAAACATAACTACGTCCCGGAGTTCTTTCATGAGGACAAACAAGGACATTCATAATACATTCTGTACATCTTAGAACACTCACAAACATCTCTCCTTGATTATGCCGAGCCAGTGCACCAGACAAGGACCCCAAGGCAGCCACAATGCTCCGGTCACCGTGTTGTGTGACATTTGCAGTGTATAATTTTCTGCAGATTAACCAGTAATCAGCTTCACAAATTGTCCAAGCAGGGGTTTCCGGAGCTGTACTGCTTGTGCTGTACTCGGTAAATATGAAGCAGCAATGCTTCAGCTTTCATTTACTAAAAAAAAGGCAGTGGCATTGTGCATGATAGGAATTGCTTCTCCTATCTTTTTCCGAAGCCATCCAAACACAAAAAACATGGTAATTAAAAAAAGGGTGTGCAAAGTCTAGCAGTTCATATTCTTTAAACAACACCCTGAATAGGACTGCCTTTTTCCAAACAACATGTTTTAAAGAACCCTTGGTCTTTTTAAGGAAGCTGTGGTCTCTCAGCAGAGGTTAACAAGTCAGTTTCTGAGTAAGACCTATAGCTGTGCGATCAGCAAAATGTATCCTCCCTTCTGATTGGAGAGCTCTTGGCCTGTGCACATGACATCATATATGTAGCACTACCCCCTTCGAGGGTTTCTAGTAAGTGTATGTTCTTCTGTGCCGCTTTGACCCTGTGAACCGCCCAGCCCTCATGACACTCTAGATTCAGGCATATTGTATATACCTTTAAGTTTACTCAAAAGAAGAACTTGCAAAGATGTATTAGTAAACTATAGACCCTGGATAAACAGCCAGGGCTCAGTTGAACCAACACCGAAAAAAAGACAGTAAGAAACAGGTTTTAATAACAAAGAATGACATCAATAAACGCAGTCTCTTAAAATCTATGAATGGATCTCTCAGAAACTATATATTATTACAGAAAAGCACTCTGGCTAAAGGGGAACCACGGGCCGGCCCATGCTACTTGTATCCCAATAAGAGATGAGATAATATAGATACCAGTAACATGTCCCCTTTAAGAGCAATAATGTAACACTGTTCTACTTGCAAGGCCTTGCTAAAATCTTCACCGGCAGTTGGAGCTCATAAAACAAATGATTCCCAATGTGGCACAATGTATAGCAAGCAATGCAGAATAGTTGATTATGGTCATAAAAAATCCTGTAACTGATCCAACTGTAAAGTGTCTGTGTTCAGTGTATCAAGAACTGTAGTAAATCTTATCTGAACTCTGAGCAGGTGCCCTCTCACCAAATACTACAGAGAGTCCTGGAAGCACAGGCAATGGCAATCCTCCACACTATGTAGCCCCGAGATGGCTACGCTCTTCTCTCTCAGTGAGTCCCACCGACTCCACACAATCAGGGATGCCGCGGGGATGTCTGCGATGCAGCAATGAACATCCATCCCTCCAGGGCTGAGTCTGCAGGCAGATGGGCTGTGTGCAGTAGGCTGCAGTGCGCTATCTCTCTCTCTCTACATAGCAGACTGATGTGCACACAAAGGGTCCTGGGAAGCAAGAGAGTGTGGGCTTGTTCAGCAGATCCCTTTATAGTCTCTCCCACGATGCTCTCCGGTAATCCACAGCTTGCTGGGAAATGCATTTCTTAAAAAATCCAGCAATACAGTCATAGCTTTACAGAGGACTACAATTCCCACAATGCCTTTCTCCCAGTTTCAGCAGTATGATGTATGAACCCTGAGACCAACACTAGAGGGATGCAGAGACAGTCTGAAGGAGCAGAAAGTAAGTCTGCATTATCAGATAATGGTAGTCCGCTACCAGCTACATCTATGAAGAAAATGCATATATTACAGTAATCTTCTGACTTTTTTTTATAATAATATACATACTGTAGGGTGTTCACACACACATTATATCTCCATGCCAGGTAAAAAATGTGCCAACATCATACCTATTGTATTCCTGGTTTATTACCTTTTCATACTGACTTCCAAAGGGTGACTACCATTTTCAGGAGGCTTTGTTTGTTTGTTCTTACCTAAAAATGTGTAACATTGGCTTAAGGCTCGGTTCACACTTATGCGATGCCGGAAGGCTGCGAATTCGCAGCCTGTTCCCGCATCGCAAACGCACCCCTGGCAGTTCACACTGCCATATGTGATACGCTGGGGGTGTCAATGAAATCTTAACGTCACCCTCAGTTTGATCGCATATCGCAGTGCGATCTTGCAGTTCGCACAGGATCGGATCGCACAAGTGTGAACCACTGTGCGATCCGATCCTGATGCGGCTGCAAAAAAGGGTCCTGTGCGTCTTTGCTGCGGGTGCGGTGCGAATTTAGCCATACAAAGTGTATGGCTAAACTCGCACCGCACAGCCGATCGCATGCAATGAAGGAGCAGTGCGCTCCGACATTACATGCGATCGCCGCAGCCGCACATGTGTGAACCGGCACTTAATGGAAATGTAGAGTTGAATTTGTTTACCAAAATGAACAAAAAAATAAAAATAAATAAACAAACAACAAATGTATACAATAGAATTATTAACTAAAATGGTATTAAACCCAAAACCAAAAATGTAATATATTGCAGCTTACTAATCATTAGATGTCGCCAGGGCCGGGACAAGGGGTGGGCAGGAGGGGAAGCTACCCTGGGCAAGAAGATTGAGGGAGGGAGGGGTTTGTGTTGAGAAGGGGAGTTTGGCAGTGGCAGGGGGTAAGAATTGTTCTAGGAAGGCAAATTTGTGGAGGTGTGCTAGGAGTGGTGATTTTGGGGGGATTTGTGTTGAAAAGGGGAAGAGTATTTGTACTAGGAGGGGGGATTTTGGGGGTTTGTGCCATAAAAGTATTTTTTTTTCTTTTGGGTGGGGGGATTTATGCTAGGAAGGGAAATTTGTGGTGGGATTTGTGCTAGGATGGGGGATTGGAGGATGAGAATTTGTGCTGGGAGGCGGGATTTGGAGTGGGAAGGAGAGAGTTCTGTGCTAGGAGGGGGATGATTTTTTTTCTGGGGAGGGTATTTGTGCTGGAGGCAAATGGGGAGAGGGAGGATTTAAGCTGGGTGCTTAGGTGGTAAGCATGCAGATTAGTGTTCAATTTATTTTGGGGGGGGGGGATTTTTACTGACACATAATGCTCATATATATCTGGGGGGAGGAGCGCAATTTGGCATGTTCCCCCTGGGCTCGAGGTGACCTTGTCCAGGCACTGGATGTGGTGACTGCATTTTTATTTTTTGGGCTTTTTTTCTCTCAATTGCCACATGGTCATCAGCCCAGTAACACACTTCCTATATTAAAATGCCTCCACTCTGGATGAAGGAGTACAGGAGGAATGGCGGATAGGATCATAGGGTCATTGGCAGTCTGGGAGGGGGGTTGGTAGTGTTAAATGTACTAGCAGATTTAGATAAACCAACAAATTCAAGCCAAACCCCAGCTCACATTTTATTATCAGTTAATGCAACATTTTTTATATTTCACAATAAAGGTTTTACATAAATAAACAACAGATGATCATTGTAAGCACCCCTGCTAGTGTTAAATGATTTGTCCCATTCCTGTAAAATATTACATCTGGAAGAGACCTTAGGCTCCTTTCACACTATTGCGATGCAATTTTACCGCGATTTTGCGGCACGATTTTTGCCGCGATTTTGAAAGCAATGGCAAGGCTATATGCCTCAAAACACATTAAAATCTAGGGCAAAGTAGTGCAGGAACTACTTTGAAGTCGGTGCGACTTCAAAACGCACTGATATGAATGGGGCTCATTGAAAATAATGGAAAACGACTTGTTATGCGATTTTGCGGTCCAAAATCGCGGGACAAGTCGCACTAGTGTGAATGGGGCCTATTCTTTTGAATAACAGGCTAGATACTGGCTGGATCACCAGATGAAAATAAAGGAAAGAAAGTCTAATAAAGGAAACTAATGCAGATATCACATCTAAAGCCTAGTGCACACTACTAGTTTTTAATTTTTTTTTTTTTTCAACCCAGCGAGCTGTACAAAAAAAAAAACCTTCCCTGCCAATGGCATTATTACAGTAACAGTGCATATTTTTAGCACTGATTACTGTAGTAATGTCACTGGTCCCCCCAAAAGTGTCAAAAATGTAAGCTAGGGTTCCGATCTGTCCGCCGCAATGTCAAAGTTCGCTAAAAATCACAGGTCGCCGCCATTACTAGAAAAAAAATAAATAAATAAAAATGACATAAATCTTTCACGTAGTTAGTAGACGTGATAACTTTTGCACAAACCAATCAAAAGACGCTTATTGCGATTTTTTTTACCAAAAATATGTAGCAGAATACAAATATGCCTAAAATGTTAATTTTACTTTTTTTTTTTTTTTGGTAATGTTA
Source organism: Pelophylax lessonae (assembly GCF_965119305.1). Classification (NCBI taxonomy): domain Eukaryota; kingdom Metazoa; phylum Chordata; class Amphibia; order Anura; family Ranidae; genus Pelophylax; species Pelophylax lessonae. Next base: position 60,143,688 of record NC_138775.1, read on the forward strand.
TATAGCAGAAAGTGAGAAATATTGTTTTTTTTTTTTTCAGAATTGTTGCTCTATTTTTGCAGAGGTGATAAAATACCGCCAAAAGAAAGCTCTATCTGTGGGGAAAAAAGGACATCAATTTCATTTGGGTACAGTGTCGCATGACCGTGCAATTGTCCGTTAAAGTAACACAGTGCCGAATCGCAAAAAATGGCCTGATCATTAAGGGAGCAAATCCTTCCGATCCAGAAGTAGTGAAGAGATGTGGGGGCTGCTATTGCTCCCCTTCTTCTAAAAATGCTTGCTGCCTTCTACCTCTGGCTTTAATAATTTCTGAGCCTGGAACAAGGAAAAGAAAATCAAAATGACTTCAAAACTCCAAATCTGCCTACTTTAAGTCAAGTGTCTCAGGAAGCCATTGGATCATCAGGACAGCCAGGCAAGTAGCACTTTCAGGATGGCTCGCCAACAGTAGCATCCATGCCTACAAGGGATTTCTTTTAACCACTACAATCTTCTAATCTGAAAAATCTATAACAAAAAGGGAAAAAATGTTAGTTCTCATTTGAAAGCTTTTGGCGCCATCTAGTGTGCTGCTAAAATAAAATAAAAAAACTAGATAAAAAGATTAATTAGTCTGTGTTCTGCATTTTAACGCCAGTCCTGATAATTTAGATTTTTCACAACGTCCCTCCGCTGTCACACACTTTCCAGCCGAAGGGGCCGAAACTTTTTTCTTTTTTTTTTCCTACAAGTTCTGACCTTCAAATGTAATTTGATAGACTAAACACATTTGTCCTACAGGTTTCAAAAAGTCCATACTAAATTTGGAGCCATAATTGGAAGATGCAAAGTGCAGAAAGTAATCAGCCCAGTCCTACAGAGTCAGCATTCTTAACAACGCCAAGGCGTTTTCAGTGTACGCTGGCCAAATCGCTGCCTACTCGAAAGCCATTAATTGCATTTTGCCTAAAAGTCTTATTAGCTGAACTAGACAGCTGAGACCGTACCAAATAGGAATGCAGTTATCGAGCTTTCTCAGGAGCTGCGCAAACAGTTAGAAGCCCCTCCACTTCCTCGCATTATAATAATTGTTTCTCATCGGTTCATGGCAGAAGCAATTAGAAAAACAATTGAAATGACGTTTATCATGCAATCTGAAAGGAGTGCGGACTAATGGAAAAGTGCGATATTGTTTTAAAATGAAGTGGTGTTGAACACCCAAAATATAACAGATTATATAACAGATTAAAGGGGAACTGCCAATAGGCTGTTAAATGAGGCTGCCGTGCAGGGTTGGAGAACACCAACAATATCTGTGCTAGTTCCAGGGCAGGCAGAGCATGATGCTGCTGTGGAGCTAAGACCTGCTGCAGTGCATGATGCTGCTGTGGAACTAGGACCTACTTCAGTGCAGGATGCTGCTGTGGAGCTAAGACCTGCTGCAGTGCATGATGCTACTGTAGAACTAATACCTTCTGCAGTGTATGATGCTCGCATGGAACTAGTACCTGCTGCAGTGCATGATGCTGCTGTGCAACTAGTGTCTGCTGCAGTGCATGATGCTGTTGTGGAACTAGGACCTACTCACTGCCACCCTGCTGTGAACATGGTTCCATCTCCTCCTCCATCTCCTCCTCCTCATCCTCCTCATCCTCCAGAACTGTGCCCCTGCTGGACAATTGTGTCCCTGGCGTTTGTGTGTGCAGGAACCCACCCTCGGAGCCCTTTGCGAATGACTGCCCTGAAAGCCTTGGAAATGTTACCTCTTCATCCTCCTCCTCCTCCTCATCCTGTGCCACATCCTCTTCCATCATCGCCTGAATCGTTTTTTGAAGGAGGCATAGAAATGGGATAGTTAAGCTGACAACGGCGTCATCGGCACTGGCCATGTTGGTGGAGTACTCAAAACAGCGCAACAAGGCACACAGGTCTCGCATGGAGGCCCAGTTATTGGTGGTGAAGTGGTGCTGTTCCGCAGAGTGACTCACGCGTGCGTGCTGCAGCTAAAACTCCACTATGGCCTGCTGCTGCTCGCACAGTCTTTCCAGCATGTGCAAGGTGGAGTTCCACCTTGTGGGCATGTCACATATGAGGCGGTGAGCGGGAAGGCCGAAGTTACGCTGCAGCGCTGACAGGCGAGCAGCAGCAGGGTGAGAACGCCGAAAGTGCGCACAGACGGCCCGCACTTTCTGCAGCAGCTCTGACATATCGGGGTCATTTTTAAGGAACCTCTGCACCACCAAATTCAGCACATGCGCCAGGCAAGGGATGTGTGTCAAACCGGCTAGGCCCAGAGCTGCTATGAGATTTCGCCCGTTATCGCACACCACCAGGCCGGGCTTGAGGCTCGCTGGCAGCAACCACTCATTTGTCTGCTGTTCCATGCTCCTCCACAACTCCTGCGCGGTGTGTGGTTTTTCCCCCAAACAGGCAAGTTTTAAAACTGCCTGCTGTCGTTTACCCCTGGCTGTGCTGAAGTTGGTGGTGAAGGTGTTTCGCTGACCGGATGAGGAGGCGGTAGAGGATGAGGAAGCGGAGTAGGAGGAGTTAGGAACAGGAGGCAAACTGAAGCGCCCTGCAATCCTCGGTGGTGGAAGGACGTGCGCCAAATTGCTATCCGCCTCAGGCCCATCCGCCACTGCATTTACCCAGTGTGCCGTTAGGGAGATATAACGCCCCTGACCGTGCTTACTGGTCCACGTATCGGTAGTTAGGTGGACCTTGGCACAGATGGCGTTGCGCAGTGCACACCTGATTTTTTCCCCCCACTTGGTTGTGCAGGGAAGAGATGGCTTGCCTGGAAAAGTAGTGGCGGCTGGGCACGACGTACTGTGGGACAGCAACCGACATAAGGCTTTTAAAACTGTGCGTCTCCACCAGAGGGAATGACAGCATTTCAAAGGCCAAGAATTTTGAAATGCTGGCATTCAGGGCCAGGGATCGCGGGTGGGTAGGGGGGTACTTCCTCTTCCTCTGAAGTGTTTGGGAGATGGAAACTGAACGCTTCCACGGGACATTGTGGAGATGGTTGGTGACCCAGGTGGTGGTGTTGCTGACAGATCGTCTGTTTGCGGGGTGGCAGGTGCCGGTATCACTACAGATGTGGATGGAGGGGCCGAGACTGCAGCAGAAGAGGAAGCAGGAGAAGCCAGAGACCTTTCTTGGTTTTGAAGGTGTCTACTCCACTGCAGCTCGTGCTTTGCACTTAGATGCCTGATCATGCAGGTTGTGCTCAGGTTGAGAAGGTTTATGCCTCGCTTCAGGCTCTGAGTGAACAGGGTGCAAACCACTCGTGTCCTGTCATCAGCACATTTTCTGAAGAACTTCCACGCTAGAGAACTCCTTTGAGCTCGCTTTGGTGTGTCGTTCCCTTGCTGCGTTGGGCAGTAGCAGGCGTAGTGTCTAGGGCACGGCAGCTCCGCTTCTGCACCCTGCTCCCTCTTCTGCTGTGCTGGTGGCTCTGTGCGACCACTGCCTCTTCCTCCAAACTACTCAGGTCACCTGCATGACCTTCATTCCATGTGGGGTCGAGGACCTCATCGTCCTCCACATCATCTTCCACCCAGTATTCCCCCCTGCCCTCCTTGTCGGTCTCCACAATTCTGAATGCCGCAGCAGTTGGCACCTGCGTTTCGTCATCATCGGAGACGTGCTGCGATGGTCCTTCCATGTACTCATCTTGAGAAATAAGTGGTTGGGCATCGCTGCACTCAATCTCTTCCACTTCTGGGGCAGGGCTAGGTGGATGGCCCTGGGAAACCCTGCTGACAGAGTCATCAAAAAGAAGAAGAGACTGCTGCATGACTTGGGGCTCAGACTGCTTGCCTGATTTGCAAGGGGGTGAGGTGAAAGACGGTTGGACATTGGCTGCAGGTGCCAACTCTGACCTTTCTGCAGTAGACTGGGTGGGAGACAATGTGAAGGAACTGGAGGCACTGTCAGCAACCCAATCTACTATCGCCTCTACTTCTTCTGGCCTCATCACTTCTAGAGGTGTATGATGCCCTACCAATTACTGCTGCAGGTTCTGTCGCCTACTCACACTTGAGGAAGGTGTTTCACTTGTGCGTGTAGCTGGCACAGATCGACCACGTCCTCTCCTTGCAACAGGAGCTCTACCAGCAGCACCACGACCCAGGCCACGGCCCCTATTTGACGGTCTCCTCATATTTCTGTAATTTATGATCTTGCCCTAGAAAGGTGTTTATTGAATAGCGGAACAAAACAACAACAGTATCGCACGGGTGTATCTCACAGTCAAATATGCAAAATATGCCGCAATTTAATTTTTTTTACCCCAAAAGGGTGTGTATTGAATAGCGGAATAGAAAAAAGAATAAAAAACGGTGTATCTCACACGTACAAACACAGACTAGGCCCCGATTAAAATTTTTTGTACCCTAAAGGGAGAATGAGGAAGAGGAGTAGGAGGAGTTCGGAAAAGGAGGCAAACTGAAGCGCCCTGCAATCCTCGGCCGTATGAGATGCGCCCCAAAAATTGGAAAGGTGTATCTCACACGTACCGATACAGACTATCCCGCAATTTAATTGTTTTTACCCCAAAGGTGTAGATTGAATAGCGGAATAGAAAATATGATATCAAAAGGTGTATGTATCTCACACGTACAGACCCAGACTAGGCCCAAATTACTATTTTTTGTACCCCCAAAGGCAGGATGAGGAGTAGGAGGAGTTCGGAACAGGCAGGAGGCACACTGAAGCACCCTGCAATCCTCGGCGGTAGGAGATGCGCCCCAAAAATTGGAAAGGTGTATCTCACACGTACCGATACAGACTATCCCGCAATTTAATTGTTTTTACCCCAAAGGTGTAGATTGAATAGCGGAATCGAAAATATGATATCAAAAGGTGTATGTATCTCACACGTACAGACCCAGACTAGGCCCAAATTACTATTTTTTGTACCCCCAAAGGCAGGATGAGGAGTAGGAGGAGTTCGGAACAGGCAGGAGGCAGACTGAAGCACCCTGCAATCCGCGGCGGTATGAGATGCGCCCCAAAAATTGGAAAGGTGTATCTCACACGTACCGATACAGACTATCCCGCAATTTAATTGTTTTTACCCCAAGGGTGTAGATTGAATAGCGGAATAGAAAATATGATATAAAATGGTGTATGTATCTCACACGTACAGACCCAGACTAGGCCCAAATTACTATTTTTTGTACCCCCAAAGGCAGGATGAGGAGTAGGAGGAGTTCGGAACAGGCAGGAGGCAGACTGAAGCACCCTGCAATCCTCGGCAGTATGAGATGCGCCCCAAAAATTGGAAAGGTGTATCTCACACGTACCGATACAGACTATCCCGCAATTTAATTGTTTTTACCCCAAGGGTGTAGATTGAATAGCGGAATAGAAAATATGATATAAAATTGGTGATTTTTCAATAGCACATGTGAACAGCAGTGTCTTATATCAGTCAGCTCTGCTGCAGGCTATGGAGGAAAAAAAAAAGAAAATTCCCCTTTTAAGTTTGTAATTTTTAAATAGATTAGTACAGACTATGCCAGAATTTAATTTTTTTAACCCAAAAGGGTGTATATTGAATAGTGGAATAGAAAAAAGTGTATAAATTTTGAAATCACTCAATAATAGCAATAATAATAACAATAATAATAGTGAACACAGCAGTGTATTATCACAGTCAGCAGCACTGAAGGAAAAACGCTGCACACAACTGACTGATAAAAAATATTTTTTTCTCCCTCAAAAAGATTGTGTTCACACCACCCCACACACAGCAAAATCGATGTGGACCACTGACCCTGCCTATCTCCAGCCTCGCCCTAAAATGATCGATAAGATCGGTCACTGCCGGCACTGCAAACCCCCCACACAGCAAAATCGATTGTAGAACACTGACCCTGCCTATCTCCAGCCTGGCCCTAAAATGATCGATAAGATCGGTCACTGCCGCCACTGCAAACCCCCCCACACAGCAAAATCGATTGTAGAACACTGACCCTGCCTATCTCCAGCCTCGCCCTAAAATGCCCTAACAACTCGCCCTGCCTGCAGCACTCCGACCTGTCCCTGATTCTGAATTCTTTTCGGACACAATATAATTTATGACTGTCTGTCCCTAATAAGCAGCCAGCACGTATGATGTGTGCTCTGTCCCTGTACTACAGCAGAATGACGCAGCGGCGCTCGGTCTCGAACTTATAAAGACTTGGTCACATGCTTCAGATGGCCAATCACAGCTACTAATACATTTGTAGGCATGGCTGGGATGGCTTAAGGCACACCAGTTAAATTGGCTGTTGAAAGCCCACCATTAAAAGCGCGCCAATACATACAAACACGGAAATAAAATGACCGAACACGGATTTTAATCCCGAACATACAGTAAAGTTTTCGGGTCCGTGTTCGGGTAACAAAAATCCAATTATTCGGTACGAACACGAATAATACAGTCCATGTTCGCTCAACACTAATCATCCGCAGTGGCTCTATACTTCCTTTAGGATTGTAAACGTCTTTACTTGCATTGATAAAGAAAACAGTACAGTCCAAATAATGGCGTCAGTCTTTTCCAAATCGTAACTCATAAATTCAACATCCAATAGTTGAATTGGCATTCAGCAGCATTGTGGCACTAGGTTTCAAGACATATGGCCCTCTCTTAATCCTCTTTAGATATGCACTGCATTGTGCCAACCACCTCTCTCCGAAGAGGAGAGCCAAGGGAAACACCAATCTCTGTTGCAAGTCACTCCCAACTCTCCTCTATCTCAAGCACCACCCACCTAAGACACTTCGTCAGTAGGAGGAGCAATGGTTAAGGGGACATCTACTCGCCTACACTGTGACATTGAGAGACTTGATTTATTGTAATATTGTGATATTGGGCAACTTGTGATATTGAGAGAAGTATTTTATTGTAATATTGTGATATTGGGCGACTTGTGATATTGAGAGAAGTATTTTATTGTAATATTGTGATATTAGGAGAGGGGTTCTACTGAAATATTATGATGTTGAGAGACGTGTTCTTTTGTAATATTGTGATATTGAGAGACATGCTCTTTTGCATATATTGTAAAATTGAAAGACTTGTTCTATTGTAATATTGTGATATTGAGAGAGACCTGTTCTAGTATAATATTTGATACTGAGAGACGTTTTTTGTTGTACTATTGTGCTATAGAGAGACGTGTTCTATTGTAATATTGGGATATTGAGAGACGTGTTCTGTTGTAATATTATGATACTGAGAGATGTGTGCTGTTGTAATATTGTGGTATTGAGAGACGTGTTTTATTGTAATATTGGGATATTGAGAGATGTGTTTTGTTGTAATATTGTGATATTGAGAGACGTGTTCTAGTATAATATTGTAAAACTGAGAGACATGTTTTGTTGTAATATTGTGATAGTGAGAGACATGTTCTAGTATAATATTGTGATACTGAGAGAAATGATACTGAGAGACGTGTGCTGTTATAATATTGTGATATTGAGAGATGTGTTCTGTTGTATTATTGTGATATTGAGAGACCTTTTTTTGTTGCAATATTGTGATTGTGAGATATGTTCAGTTGCAATATTTTGGAAAAAAGAAGCTCATTATGCTTATAAATTTTAGTGGAAAAATAGTTCTAATAGTTAGGGCTATCTACAGCGCTTGCTTACAATCTGAACAAACAGTGGGTATTGCAAATAAATATTCATAACAATTATTCATAAAAATTATATATATATATATATAGTATAAAAAAATATCCAAGATCAATAACTACAAATATAATTATAAATTCATGTATCAAAGTGCAATAAAGTAATGTGCAAATAATGTGGATGATAATTGTGATCCAGATGAAGTAAGGTGCTAGAGCTATAAACTGATAATAAATATCAAATAAGTGATAAGTTAAAAAGAATAAAACAATATTGCTATCATAAAACAAAATAAATTCAAGTTCATCAATAAGTGACAATGCAAGTCCAAATCAGATTTTCTTCCATGCAAAAAGTTTTTCCAAATGTATCATAAGTGCAGGTGCTCAGTGGTAAACCTCCTCCAATATTTGGTAACTTTAGGGTGCAGGTGCCGATTCCTTTTCAGTGGTATTGTAAAGATGGGTGACTTACCAGATGTAATGGGTCTCATATATCATACGATATTAAGACCAATCATGCTTGTAGGCCCTCAGGGCCAAGGTAGGTCTCCTCGTGCTGCCTCCTGGATGTGTGACTTATGGCTTCCTCCTCACCTTCCCTCACATCAGCATATGACAGGGTGTATAAAAAAGGGAATCTTCAATAGTGTAATAAAGTCATAGGATTTTATTCCCCATCTTTGGGTAATAATAAAAGCAAGTAAAAAGCATATAAACGAGCGGGTAAAAGGCTTATCCCGTGACTATTGTACAGCAATGCAGAGTGGCGAGCGGAGGTTTCCGGCTTGCGTTCCAATCTCTGTGCGTACGTCACGCTGTGCGTTCCATGATCTGACGCATTTCGTCACTTCCTGTGACGTTTTCAAAGGTCCTTTGATACATGAATTTATAATTATATTTGTAGTTATTCATCTTGGATATTTTTTTATACTATATATATTTAATTTTTATGAATAATTTTTATGAATATTTATTTGCAATACCCACTGTTCGTTCAGATTGTAAGCAAGCGCTGTAGATAGCCCTAACTATTAGGACTATTTTTTCCAATATCACACCTTTCACACTACTGCTGCTGCTTCCTCTCTGGAATTCATTATATATACTTATTTATTTATTAATACTAGGTGTGTGCAGTACATTTTCTTTTAAGTGTTACTTTCTATCCTTATAAATTTTAGTGTCCTCAGTCGCTGCCTACCATTAAACTCCCCATTACATGTATAATATTTTTTTTTAAGATTATCCAGAGGATGATATCTGGAAATGTTAGTTTGTTTTCCCTTACCCCCCCCCCCCCCCATTTTAAATTTTTGTATAGCCATTATAGCCAGACAACTAGTATTTTCAGAAAGTTAGTAATAGCAGTCTCAATATTTCTCTGAACTAACTGCTAGTTGTTGCTGTATTTTTAAGCCAATTTTATGTTTACTTTTGTAAACAGCATTAAATGATTAAAACTCATTAGGTGTTTTTTGTCAACTGTGTCCTATTGGAGAGATTTCCTTTCACTCTCTGATCTGTAGACACAGCACGAAGAAAGAGGAAATCTCTACAAAGTGAAGGAATGCCCTCTAAGACAGTCGTCACCAGAACAGGTGTCCCTGTTTAATGATTTCCCCTCTATTTCTGTTCTGGTGACTACTCAAAATGTTTCTACAACGTTTAGCCTCATTGACAACGGTCACCAGGATGAATAGAGAGAGTGAATAACATGGATTCTAACATATTACCACTCTATACAAAACTGAAAAAAACTTTGGGTTTTAGATGCACTTTATTTATTAGGATCCATGTACTTATTTAACTGAGACTTTGACTACCTCAACTTTGGAACCAAGCCATTCCCACAACATCTTTATCAGTGAAAGCTTTATAAAAAATAGAGTTTAAATGTAACTGCATACCCAGACAAAACTGTAGATAGAAACTATCTTAAATGGCACAAGTTTTTTAAATGATTGCATACTTTCTTTTGCTTCTGAACATTACCAAATCTGTGACCCCAGCCTTGAGCTCCCTTTCTGCTGTAAGCACATCTAAGTCCTTTCTACTGCTGCCATTTAGGCTATAAAGTAGGTGTTCCCACTTCAAGCCACTCCATTCAAAGATTGGTAGGTTGCAATATTATGTTTTTGTTTTTGGGTTTAATTCTTCCTAATGAAGTTCTTCTTTAAATTCAAAAACTCCTTTAAAAACGAACATGTCAGATTTAGGCAGATGCCGGTGGATAGATTTTTCGGCAACTTCTCCCATTGTAATTTAGATGTTCCACCCCAAGAGAAAATTCTCAACTGCAATGCAATTCTCAACTGCAAAGGAATGGATTTTCCATTAGTCATATATGCCACCTTAGAAGAGATTGAAATGCATGAGAATTAGTAAATGTAAGGTCAGGCTGGATGGTTCCACAGAGACAGGTCTCTGGTACCTCCCCCTGGATCTAGAAATTTGGAGAAACTTCTAGAAGTTAGTGGGTGGAGGCTAGGAACTAGGTAGAGGGCATGGCAGGGGGGCTAGGTCAGCCCTAAATATGGTAAAGCCTGGCCAGAAGGGGAGTAGGGCAGAAGATGGAGTGCTGAGGAGGCTGTCGGTGGCCTAGGAAGGGACCCCTTGGTCTGGGGGGGGTGGTTCTGCTTCCATGCTGGGCTCGGGCTAGCTTGGGAAGATCCTATCAGCATCTTGGTTCACTGAGGAATCTTGCCTAAGGGAGCAAAGAGGACAGAGTGAGTACATCAGTACACCCAGGAATTTGCAAGGGGAGAGACTGCCACATGTAGCAAGCTTTCAGGAGTATGGCGCTGTGCCTAACCCTTCATATCAATTGCCCTGGGAGATCTTCGGAGCAGCCAGATGGGCTGGTGGACAAGCAGCGAGGAGGGCTGGTGGTTCCTGAAGGCAGTAGAGCTGGGAGCAGTTCTGCAGGAGAGGAGAGGAGATACTCCTGTATGCAGTTTACGGTGCTATTTTTGAAAGGGGACTGAGAGCTCATAGTCCTCAAGGGACTTTTGCTTTTGACCACTAAGGACTGACGCTGTCCAGGAAGGAGGACAGTGCAGGATTTTGTACATAGGAAGGAAGTTTCTGCTATTTATTGTTTTGGTCAAGTTGGGCATCCCATAACCCCTGTACTCCAGGTTATTACCCCGAATAAAACAACAAAACCAAGCTCAGAGAAGTTCTTGTGTCCCGATGGCGATGCGAATGGAAAAATGCTTGTTGTCTGGCTGTGCAGGGGTAGGCGGAACGAGTGTCACCAGCAGCCCCTGCAGGGGGTAGTGCTACATACACTATATTACCAAAAGTATTGGGACCCATGCCTTTTACACCCACAGGAGCTTCAATGGCATCCCAGTCTTAGCGTAGGGTTCAATATTGAGTTGGCCCATCCATTGCAGCTATAACAGCTTCAACTCTTCTGGGAAAGCTGTCCACAAGGTTTACATGACCACCTACTTCTACAGGGCAAATTGGTGGTGTCCTGAACACTAGAGGTCAGATTTGAATATATGCTGGATATCTTACCCTTTCTATCGCTTGTCGACATCATTTCTTCAACCAGGGCATGCCTCGTTAACACCAGTGAGGAGGAGCAGGCCTGGGCCTGCAGGGCATGCCGCAGCTGGAGGTATTCATAGAATTTTGTTTTGGGTAACGCAAACTCTTTCTGCAATGCCATAAAGGACCTTAATACATTCTGGCAATAAATTTGAGAGATATATTTTATACCCACGTCCCTCCAAGGCTCAAATCCTTCAAGAGTAGAAAGCTCCTTATAAGAAGGGTTTTGCCAAAGAGGAGTTTCCTTGAGAAAACCAGTTAGTCCTAGATAATTCTTAGTCATGGACCATATTTTCTGCATTAGCACAAAGGTGGTACCCCCCTGTGGTATATATTAGAAAATCTCCCTTCCAGAAGGGACAAAAGCAACGGTTCCAAGGAGCTTTCCAAAAGAAGTCTGCCTATGGGATTAATAGGGTCCAGAAATCCCCATCCTACCATATGTTGGAGTTGAGAGGCAAAGTTTAAAAATTGGGACTGCCAATCCCCCCTGATCCTTACTATATTGCAAAGTAGTTAACATAACTCTGGCTGTTTTTTCCACCATATGAGATCTCTAAATAGAGTATCAATACGCAGAAACCAGCGTCGGGGTATCCATTGTGGGGCGCTATATAATATATATAACTATTGGGGAGCCCAAACCATTTTAATTAGGTTTACTCTACCTATCTCGCTGAGGGGAAGCTTACACCAAGTAGTACATTTAAGCTGAAATTGCTTAAGGAGAGGAAGCAAATTCAACTGTAAATATTTCATTGGATCAGCTGTAATTTGTACTCCAAAGTATCGAAAAGACGTGACCACTTTAAGATCATGAGAGATGCTTTGGGAAGGCAAAACTGGACCATCTATAGGGAGCAGGACTGGTTTACTCCAGTTGATGGAGAAACCGGAGAGCGTACCAAATCTAGCAATCAATACCATAACATTGTGAAGAGAGGCATCCATATCTCCCAAATATAAAAGAGTGTCATCTGCGTACATGGATACCTTATCCTCACATAAGCCATGTTAAAACCCCACTATATTATAGGAGGCCTTGATAGCAGCAGCCAACAGTTCTATGGCTAGAGCAAACAGCAGAGGTGACAACGGGCACCCCTGCAGTGTTCCCCGTGTAGGATGAAAACGGATCTGTAAGATCACCATTATTGCAAAGTATAGCAATTGGAGCAGAATAGAGCAATTTGACCCAATCAATAAAACTTTTACCCAAACCAAATCTCGCCAGTATTTCCCCTAGGTAATGCCACTCAACGCTGTCGAAAGCATTCAGTAAAATTGCAGGCTTACCAGGGTTTTCAACAGGCATTTAGAAATTGAGAAACAAGTGGCGGATGTTTAACACTGTAGATCTAGTAGGTATAAACCCGGAATGATCTCCATGAATAAGTTAAGGGATTACATTAGCTAGACAGGTTGCAAGTGGTCATGCCAGTAATTTTACATCCGTGTTTAAAAAAGATATGGGTCTAAATGAGTCAGGCGACAAACTATCCTTACCGGGTTTAAAAATGAGTACAATAACTGCCTCATTCATGGAGGGTGGTAGATGCCCCAATTCAAGTGCTTCCAGGAAAACCCCACATAGCTTAGGTAGGAAGACCCCAGCATATCTTTTATAGACCTCTGCTGGCAGTCCATCTGTGCCTCTGGATTTAGCAGGGGCCGAGAGTGCAACAGCTACACTTAGTTCATCTATCGTGAGAGGGGCATTTAGCATAGATCTATCAGAAGAGCCTAAACAGGGAAGTGGGCTTTCAGAGAGTAATTGATTAATGTTCTCTAATGTAGGGGAAGTCTTGAAAGAGTATGTATCCATATAAAAGTCTCAGAAAGTGAGTAAAATATCCATATGCAAAGTAGTAATTCCCCCTATAGGTAAGTAAGTAGCTTGTAAGGGCAGGAATAAAGGAGGAGCTCCTATTAGCTTTCGCCATCATAGCTAACATATGTCCTGTACCCTCTCCTTCTTCAAAGAACACCTGTTGTTGGAAAAAGCGTTTGTTCTCAGCCTTCCTCAAAGAGACCTGTTGTGCCATGTCCTGCACCTCTAACCATGATATTTTAGTACTATAATCTGGGTGTGAGACATAGTTGGATTCTGCTCTAGCAACCTCTCATAAAACGGTAGATTTAACGGGGCTCGAGTACCGGTTTTAATAGTAGATATAATGTGAATAACTGTCCCTTCAGAAAGGCCTTAGGAGTATCCCAAATTATACCTAAGGAGACAGTATTTTCATTTGCCGTAAAAAAGTGGGTTACTGCTTCCATTACAGGATCAGGGTTAGGAAATAGTTCAAACCAAAAGGAATTATATTTCCAATATATATATATATATATGTTTCGGTGGTCTTTGCATAGTTATTTTAACCCATAAAGGAGAGTTATCAGAAATGGTTCTCCGCTCATAATCACCTCATTGGCAGGCCCAGGTCAATCCTAGAGAAACCGCCATAAGTTCCGGAATAGCAAGAGATTTTCTTAACCATAGGGTTTAGGGTCCTCCACATATCCCTCAGTCCAGTCTCCGCCACAAGTCTGGAAAAAGGCAAAGCGTTCCGAGGTGAACCCGGCAGAGCAGCAAGCGAGAACCTATCCAGAGAAACATCTAACACATGGTTGAAGTCACCAACTGCCAAAACGGGGACACCAGGGTGACCCACCAGAAATGAAGCCATCAGCTTTCAAATATCTGCTGAGAACAGAGGGGGGATGTATAGAGTAATTAAAACACAGTGTAAACGTTCATGGACACAACGTAGAAATATATATCTACCCAATGGGTCAACAGATTGTTGTATACAGGAGAATTGAATGCAATGAGGGATCAAAATACTGACCCCCCTAGGGTAGGATGAGTAACTAGAGTGAAACTGGTGGCTGTATAATCTCAGGGAAAACAGAGAATCTCCCGCAGGGGAGATATGCGTCTTTCTGAGACATATTACTGAGGATCCCAAAATTTGTGCATATCGCTGGACAGCCAGGCACTTTGAGTACCCAGACCTCTTACATTCCAGAAAAGGATAACAAAACATTTAGCCATTAGGGTCACAAATAAAATCAGACAGCAGGATAAAGCATAAATATATCTTCATACACTAGGTCAGTGGTTCTCAACTCCGGTCCTCGGGACCCACCAACAGGCCAGGTTTGCAAGATAAATAAATTACATCACAGGTGATCTCATTTGCTGCTCAGTGATTGCAGTATTCTAGTCTGCATCCCCCAAGGTAATACTTAAAATCTGGCCTGTTAGTGGGTCCCGAGGACCGGAATTGAGAACCACTGCACTAGGTCCTTACATCACATAGCTCTGCATTGCAGACCAAATCCTATCTAAGTACCAGAGGAAACCCAATGAAAAAATGGAAGGTACTAGGGTAAGTACATACGCAACCCAAGTCCATGGTGAGTAAAACAATAGAAAAAGGTGGGTTAGTTCGCACATAAATAGGACCGATATTAAAAAAATTCTGTGGATCAACAGGGTCCAAGTCAACAAAAAAGGCGCATGGTCACTTCCACATAGGAGAACTGTGGGGAACAACATCTTAGCAAGCAGGCTCCATATATAAGACCTCATAGTTAAGGAACGCAATGTAGTAAAGAGTTCTGTAGAAGATCACCAGGTTGCTGTATATCTCTGAAAAAAAGGAGCCTGGGGCACAAACTTGAACAGTAATAAAGAACTGCAAGAACTTTCATATTCAGGTAGGTAGTCGTCGATTTGCGGCATATTCCCAGAGGGTGTTCTCCTCATGATCCAACCATTGCTGAGCCAAGGATGGTTTCTCAAAAGAGTGGACCCCCCTTTGCTACTACCCGCAGCCTGGCTGGATACAACATGGCATATTGTAAATCCAGGGTCCTCAACCTTATTTTGAATGAAGCCCTCCTCTTCTAGACATCAGCCGAGAAGTCAGGAAATAATGACATTTTTGATTTGTAATTCAGCATTTTAAAGAGGAAGGGGGCGAGGAGGGGCACCGGGTGGTAGTGGACATGCTGGCATTCTATGTGCCCGTTCCACAGAGAACATGGGGGAAAGGAATCTTTCCCAAAGGTATTAAAAAGCCACTGTTCAATGAAAGTTACTGGGTTTTTCCCCTCAGTTTTTTTCATGAATTCTGATCGCCCGTACATTGTTTCTCCTCAGCCTGTTCTCAAGATCCTCTAGCTTTGCTTTGTGCTGAGTGACTGGGGTGTGGGTACATGCAACATCACGTTGCAGCCGGGCCCATTCGTCTTCAAGAGTGTTAAGGCGGCGTTCCAAGACTGCAGTACAGTCCCTGAGCTTCTGCATATCTTGACAAATAAATGTAACCTCAGCCTTAACCCTCTTTATGTCTGTGGCGAGGGATGCGATGGAAGTGTTACAGGTTGTGCCTGCTGAGAGTATATCTCTCAGCGTGGGTTCTGGTTCCTCAGAGCCTGGGGCTAGTGCAGAATGTATAGCAAAGAGGTCTGCCTGTGTACTCACTGTGTCCCAATCCTTCAGTGGGATAGCAGATTCATCCAGAGGCGCTATATCATCAGTCTCTGAATGTTCCCCACTACACTCATCAGGGGAGGAAGACTGTGTGAGCGGATCCTAAGGAGCAGGCTTTGTAAAGAATGTATGTGCCACTTCCCTGTACTTGTCCTTAGCTGGTCGGGGAGGAAGGCCGCCATCTTGGGCCGCATGGTCCATTGCTGACCAAGAAGCAGAGCCCCGTTTAGACATAGCCACCAGCAACAGGAATACCGTCAGATGGTAGGTTAGGATGTAGGCAGTCTAGCAGTGGGATCAATGTTGTTCGGTACAGGATAGGAGAGGTGCCAACAGGATCAAAAGCAGGAGACTTGGCGGAGAGAGCTGTCTGTGCATCCGACTACATCCGCTGCCAAGCCACACCTCCGTCAAATAATAATTACCTTCAATTGCATTAGGATTGACCAAGATGTGGATTGCATTGTAACCAATATCTGTTGACATTTTTTTCTGTGCTCTGGCTGCAAATGCTACCCGTAGCCAGTGGTGGATTAAATGGACATTGGGCCCTGGGCTGTTTATAATTCATGGGTCCCCTGCCAGCTTAATTGGATCATGTGTAAGGGTCAGCCTACACAGCCTACACAGCCATGTGTTTTGTTTCTTATGCGGGTTTGTGAAACATTTCTGCAGGGTTTGGAGTGCAATGATAGGAATTTGAATTTGATCTTTAGCAGCAGTATGTGGTTTGCAAATTACTGGTATGAAGGCGGCAGACTATATGGACACAATGCTCTCAAGTACAGGGAGTGTGCAAATGTACTGTATATGATCATTTGATAATCCTAAAAGAAACCTTTACAGAAAACAATACAATGACTGCCTTTACTGAGCACCTTCTGAAAGAAAGTCCAAAGTCTTATTGTAGAGAGCATTGAAGCACTGATATTCTTTAGCATCTACATTGGTCCCCTGGAGTCTCGTATGCCCACTCTGCTCTTAATTGTTTCCACCACCACCACTAGTGGTGCATTGTCATGTGTAAACGTGCCTTATACTTTGGGAAAGCACTGCATCTCATTGAGACCAGGAATTTAACTAAATGAACACCAGGACTTGCAGTTATTGGCTGTTCCTGGCTACATAAGGGGGCAGCACAGTGGCTAAGTGGTTAACATTCCTGAATTGCAGCACTGGAGTTTATGGTCTGAGCCCATGTCAGGACACTGCCAGCATGGAGGTTGCATGTTCTCCCTGTGCTCAGATGGTAGGTTAGGATGTAGGCAGATGGTAGGTTAGGATGTAGGCAGTCTAGCAGTGGGCTCGATGTTGTGTGGATTTTCGCTGGTAGGTTAATAGACTCATATCTAAAACTGACCCTAGTATCTTTTTCTAATGAGATACAAACTTGATGGCCAAGATGGCTGTCCAAACCATAGGTAAAGTGTTTTAAATCTGGTGACGGGTAGATCGAGTCTCTTCCTTGCCAATCCCCGGAACCAAGAGCAGGTGCAGCATTTAGTGAAATGGATTCCCTTTCCTCCTGCCAGCTTCCCCTCCTCTTCACTCCTGCCTGCTGCTGCAGGGGAAGGGGGCAGTAAATATGTAATTTACTGGTCCCTTCCTTTTCTGAATAAACACAGTGATTGATCGATATTGGTCACTCACTGTGTTCATTCATAACTGAAGCATAGTAAACTGTGTTTACTGTGCTTCAGTTTGTGAATGAACAGGAAGCTCTGTACAACTAAGGCTGCAGAGATAGAGATTGAGGACTATGTCCTCAATCTCCTTTCTCTGTACCAAAAGTAAGACATTAGAGCTCTGTTTAGAGCTCTGTTCAGGGCTGCTAAAAAAAAAATTAAAAAATAATAAAAATCTTAAATAATAAAAGATCATTTAATAAAATAAAGTAATAAAAATAAAATCTAGTGATGCAGTTAACTGCCCTACTGACACCAACCTCTGCCCTACTGATACAATTCACTGCTCTACTGACACCACCCATCTTTTGCCTTACTGACACCACCCACTGCCAAACTGACACCAACCTCTACCCTACTGACACCGTCTACTGCTCTACTGACACCATCCACTACTCAACTGACACCATCTACTGCCCTACTGACACTGTTCACTGCTCTACTGACACCGTCCACTGCCAAAATGACACCAACCTCTACCCTACTGACACCATCCACTACTCAACTGACACCATCCACTGCCCTACTGACACTGTTCACTGCTCTACTGACATTATCCTCTGCCCTACTGACATTGTCTACACACTGTCCATTGCCATACTGACAACTTTTAGGGTAAGCTTTAGGTAGGTTTATATTTTTACAGTGATATTTGTTTAATTATGGTTCTTGAAATTTTCTTACTGTTAGTTCCATTTTTAATTCTTCTTACTTAGTTAGGCTCTGCTAGTTAAAAAAAAAGAAAGTAAAGAAACTCGGTGATCTTTGATCTCTTTCATGTTGTTCGGGTAGATCTCCACCTCTCATCAAAGGTTGCCTATCCCTGTTTTACAGTGTTAGCTCACTGAGGTCAGTCAGTCACAGATTAGGAAACCCCAGAGGATCCCTAGTTGTGAAATTCTGGGGTAGTAGAGTGACAATCATTGGTGTCATGCTGCTGGCTCTGCCAAGGGGCATTTGACATGGAACTATCCAGGAGCCATCAGATGGAAGGTCAATCAGCCACAGGTCAATAAACCCCTAGCAACCATTGGAGGAACCCTGGTTGAGAATGGCTGGGGTAGAGTGACACCATCAGTATTCGTTTTTAAGAGAACGAATGAATGGGCAAAGTGATTGAGTCTCTTTAACAGCTGATTAGGTAAGCAGAGTTTAACATTTTGGTAAGAGTTTCTCACCATTAGAGTCTCTAAGAGAAATAAGAAGCCATCATGTGTTTCAAAATGTAATTCATTTGACCCAAATCTCTAATAAGAGCAATGGCTGTAGTCAGCATTCTGAGTCTAAATTACGATTCAATTTTATGGATTTCTGCTTTAATACGAGCCATATAAACAAATAAAAATGAGTCAGTGCTGGTTATAAGCCTACTGAAGGGACATATACTGAATCGCAGCTACAGCGCGTTATTGAAAGCTATTTATTTTTTAAATGTGGCTGCATGAGAGGTGTCGTATCCTTTTATGGATCTGACATAAAACAGCGCGCTTGCTGGCTCCACGTGTGAGACGCCGCGCATGTGGTTTAAAGATTAATATCGCTCTCCTTGGCAAGTCCTGCGTCTGACACAGTGCAAGCCTTGCAAACGCCTAAGGATTTAGGAAGTCGTAGCTAAAAAAAAAAAAAACACAGGTGCAAGATATGTTTCAGTCGACCTACTTGTATGTATTAGCTGCTTATAGAGTAAGCTAGCAAAATAAATTATGCAGAATTATGCAGATATTTACAGATCTGGAAAGGTCACTGACAGCGCTGTCCACGAATAATAAATTTCTAGGCTAATAAGTGATCTGTGTTGCACCAAGCTGAAAATACTTGTCATTCACTCATATTCAGCAGCCTCTCCTGTAAATTCCTCTTCTTATGCTTTTCCTCGCAGGCTTCTGTAGTGCCCCCTCCTGGTTAGGTTTCTACATAAATTTAGCTTTTGGCTCCATTGTAGTGAGTGAAGCAGTGATTCATTCTGAAGGCCTGCTCAGAGTTTCCGAAGCTTAGAGTTAGATTATTGCTCTCTGCCTCTGGAAGACATTTACAGAACATAGGGCTGGGAGATTCAAATGATCAGTTCAATATTTATCATGCCCCAGCCAATCCCTGGAAGGAGGCATCCAGAAGGCGGCTGGAGAGGTAATAAATGCGCAGGATCCTGAGCAGGCATTTTTTTCCCTCAAAGGAAGATCCCTGTTCTCTTGGGGGGCTGTTGCCCTTGGGAGATAGCCAGAGCGGAAAGAAGCTGCAGTCTTAGCCTCAGCAGTTGTTGGGCTGAGGACCAAGGGAAAATTGTCTAAGGATTACATTTGCTGGAGGGCAGTGCACTGAAGTCCAGGGTCTGGAGAAGGTGATTGTTTTCTCCCTCAATGAGGATCTACCTGTGGACGCTGAGTGGCAGAAAGCTCCGGGGCACTGTGAGTAAAGACCTTGTTGGGGACTGATAGCTGTGCGAGTGCCATAAGGGAACTAAGTGCCAGAAACGGCTTTGTGTACTGCTGCTGTAGGGTCCTAGATATACTGGCCATTCTCTGTTGCCTGCTACACAGATAGCAAGCAATTGTGCTGCAAGTTTAAAAATGACTTGCTAAGCTATTGCTAGACTTACCAGGCTTTACAGGTTTGTTGCAAAATTGGAGCAAGTCCGCTGTTGCATGACTCCAGATCAACCTTTTTTGGAAACATTCTGCAAGTCTGCTGCAATTTCTGGTTCAGTTATGTTGTGCAATAGTCATACCACCACAGGGATCACTGTGGCTGCATTTTCATGCTGTAGACTTGCAGAGCTCTTGCTGTAGACTCACCACTGCAACTTTGCTCTTGCTAGAGACTTGCCATGCAAATTTGCTACAAATTGGAAAAGTGTCAACTAGGACTTGTGCTTCATGTGCTCTGCAAGTGCAAAACTTGCCAGTGAAAATGTGCAGCAAGTTAACAAGACTTATAAGTCAACACTGCCACAAATTTGTGGCAAGTTATCCTTGCTATCTGGGTAATGGAACATTCGAGGGAAGTTTGTCCTCCTACCATTGTTACTGATTGTTCTGGAGTATCCTGTGATCCTAAACCCCTCTCCTGTTAAAGTTCTTCAAAAATAAATACTAAAAACATATCCCCCAGACTGAGCCTTAATTGTTGGTGTGCATGGGACTGTGCTTGTGTGATCGGCAACCTCTGTACTATTTGGGCTTATTCTCAGCGGCCCCTTCGGAGTAATCGCTACACTTTGAACTTGAGCCCTGGGGTCCAGGGGCCACATATAGCCATTTAACACTTATTGTGCGACCCTTGCAAATCGCAGTCTGTGTTTCCCTTACCTACATACCTACAGGTAATAAAGAGACTGTACTGTGAACCAGGCTGCTGTGCTGAGCTAGAGGACCCCAGCAGACACCAAATACAGACACAGTCTGGAGAGGGGAGCTCCAGAGCCTGCTGCGACCTCTCACCTATCCTCCCAGAAAAATGCAGTTCTCTGCACTAGTGTGAACAGGCTCTAAGGGCCCCACCACCAAACTCTTCCATTGGCCAGTGGGGTAGATAGGGACTCAGCACAGTTAGATAGATCACCTTGCTATAATTGGTTTTATTTATGTTGGGTTTTTTTACTTCTGCATTAGCTGCTGTTTCAGTTGATAGCGTTGTTCACTTTATTCAGCCCAGTGGCCAGGCCCTTCACAGGCAATTTAAAGGAACAAAGATTATTTGTGCTACTGTGCTGCTCATTACTTTGGTATTCTATAAGGGTGCATTCACACTTGCAAACAAACCCTCAGTCCAACTACATGTGAGGACTCCAGCAGGGGCTCCCATGATAAGCTGCAAGAGGCAGTCCCATTTAAAGCGATAGGAGGCTTCCAGCTTTTGCAGCTAATCGCGCCCACTTGCATGTAATCGCTCACGCGATGATCACATGCGAGTGATCGACCCTGGACACAGGCAGTCTGCATCCAGGGCCGATCACTTGTACATATGATCACTGCATGAGAGATTACATGTGAGTGGGTGGATTTAGCTGTGGAAACCAGCAGCTTTCCATTGTTTTCAATGGGGCTGTCTCTCGCAGCTAATCATGGGGGTTCCCACATGTAATCGTACTGCGGGTGTATTCAAAAGTGTGAATGCACCCTAACATGTCTTACTAGCTTAAGATCTTTGTTACCATTTTTCTATGTACATAGATTGTTCTGGCCCTAATAAAGAGATCTGAATTGTTACTGGTGTGTCGGTGAGTTGTCAGGTTCAGTAAAGGGCAGGTCACCAATGGGAATGCATGGAGAACCCAACAAACCAGCAGCTCTTCAGGGAGTCAGAACTATATGTCTATTATTTTTTCCTATTTTATGTTATGTCTCTGATCATCTTTTTTAATGGATCTTGCTGACAGAGATATCCAAAGTGACACATTTAATATCATATTTAGGTGGTCTGTAGAGGAAGCAAATGTGCTCTGATTAGTAAAGGGGCTGTTAGTATAGTGATTTCTAGCAGTTTCCTGTTATGGGTATCAACTCTATAACTATCTCATGAAGCATGTTTTCACTCTCCAACAACTCTACAACATGTTTACAGTCTCTTACCATCTCCTGTAGCATGTCTGCACTCTCCAACCATCTATTGTATCATGCCCATAGCCTTTGACTATCTGCTGTTGCATATCTGCAGTCTCTGACAGCTTTATGTAGCAATAGTCAATATATTGTGCAATCCATTGTTAATGTGTGGGCCGCACTTGAGGCCCCCTATATGAAGAAAGTTGGTTTAAGAGTCCAATAAAGAATTTTAAAAATGTCCCAATAATGTGCAAGAAAAACGTGTGCAAAACTTCAAATCCAGTGCAAATAGAAAAGTGCCAGTGCCTGAGCAATCAATCCTGTGTCTGTGCACGCCTTCACCAACAAATGGATGGCTTCTCACCTCAAGTTCCGACCCTTATGTTACCAATGGGTCAGACCTAGCAGTTCCCTTTAAGAGATATATTCCTGTAGGCCAGTGGTTCTCAACTCCTGTCTTCAGGACCCACTAACAGGCCAGATTTTAAGTATTACCTTGGGGAGATGCAGGCTAGAATACTCCAGTCACTGCGCAGAACATTTTATCACCTGTGATGTATTTCAGTTATCTTGCAAACCTGGCCTGTTGGTCTGTCCTGAGGACTGGAGTTGAGAACCACTGCTGTAGGCAATCATCAATTAACGCTCCAGATGCTGACCATCTCCTTGTCACAATATACTCAGGGTGAACCGTGAATCCCAGGGGAAATGCAAGAAAAAGGATGAGATCTAATGCTCTCCGCATGGGTAATTTATTAAAAACAATGTGAAAGAAATGCACTAACATTAGCAATCACAATCAGCTGTGCGAGCTATAACAGACGATCTGCACAGTATGGAAATAAACAGCGAAATGGCATCGGATAGCAGGCTCCACCTCCTATACGCGTTGCGTCATCCGTTGACTTTGAAGTCAGCTAGCACAGTTGATTGTGCTTGCTAATGTAAGTGCATTTCTTTCACATTGTTTCTAACAAATCAACCTGAGTATATTGTGACTGGGAGATCGTCAGCATCTGGAGTGTTAATTGATTGGCTACAGGAATATATCCTCTAAAGGGAACTGCTAGTTCTGACCCATTGGTAAAACAAGGGTCGGAACTTAAGGTGAGCAGCCATCCATTTGTTGGTGAAGGCGTGAACAGACACAGGATTGATTGCTGAGGCACTGGCACTTTTCCATTTGCACTGGATTTGCAGTTTTGCAAGTTTTTTCTTGTACATTTTTGGGACTTTTTAATAATATTTATTGGACTCTTTCACAATTTTTATGATTTGTATATTATCATATAATCTTACTTTCATTAGTATCGATTTTTATATGCACTTTGTCTGCACTAGCGTTTTAGGTGGCACAGCACTTTTTTGATATTATATTTGATTAGTCTATGCAGTGAAAACATACTTAGTGATAGCAGCTGCTTATGTTTATATTTTTTCTTAATCTTATAAGTGCACTTATCTACTGGTAATTATTTGGTCACTACATTGTTTATTTGGTTGCGCTGATTTTTATAAATATTTCTAAAGTTGGTTTAAGGCTCCAGGAAAAATGTACTTTTAACTATGCTTTTACCTACTGTATTTGGATTGGGCGAGTAAAGTTACATAACTGGTTTAGTTTATAACTGGTAGGCTGGAATTCTGCTTAATGGTCCTGGTTGAAGTTCCCACAAAGGACACTCTCTGAAAATAAATATATATATTCAGCTATAGTTTGTGGTGGTTTCCAGCAAGTAGTCAAGTTTTCTCCAACAGCCCACAATTGTTGGTAGTCATCTTGGCTTTCACCAAAACTGGCCCCAGCCCATGTGCCATAAATCACATAGGTTTGTTAATAAACAAACCTGTCAGCTTTAGCTGCCCCTGAGATGCTCACAGAAATGGTTACAAAAACAATAGTTTTTTTATTAATTTTCAAAATAACATATAACAATTGTATTGCCCATGATACAGAAAATGCAACACCCAGTGCTCATCTTAAACATCTTCCTTCATACCACGCAGCTCCAAGGCTCCCAGATATCACATAAGCACCATAAGCATGACTCCTACTCCTCTACACAGTACATTATGTTCTAGAAACTGTGCTTTATCAGTAGGCTATTTACTGTGCTCACTCTTATATTGCTGTCTTCATACCTCAATGTGCTTAGGTAACCAGAACTGTGGACTATGAGTGCCAGTTACTTGCATTGTACCCCTTTAGTGACGTCAAACCAGGCAAAGGCAAAGTTTCAAAACTTCAGAAAAAACTCCAATACACCTCTTTTTGAGACTTTTACACAACAACCAATATAACCAGAAACATATTATAAAAAAAAAAAAATACAAATTTTATACTTCAAAAATAAAAAAATAAACCTCCATGTGGCTCATAGCATCCCATAAAAACATCGATAATAGTGTTTATACAAGTTTTTCGGTGGTGATACCCAATACCACATACGACGTACGTTCCAAACAGGTTCAGTAACGAATTTTGAATGGAAAGGGGAATCCAACACGTTTTGAATATCTGTAAATAATCTTCATCAAGGAAATCTATTTCCACCCTGTAATGTAGAAAAAACTACCAATAATTTGCTTTCTACATCTATACATCATGTTGCATAATGCCAAATTTATACTCACAAACATTTAACATCTTACAGTCTCGTCATGTATGGATGGCAAGATACCACCAACAAGAGCAATGAACAGCCAACAGCAGCGACCGCGGACTCCCCAGGTTCGGACCTTGTCCCTTTTATAATACACAGAGCCAGTGGGTCAGACCCAAAAAGTCTGTCAAGAAAGAACCAGGAAACACAATTCTCACTTAATACTAACACAGAACCAGTGGGTCAGACCCAAAAAGCCTGTCAAGAAAGAACCAGGAAACACGATTAACACTTAATACTAACCCTCTCAGCTGCGGCAGCGTAAAGCTCAACCTGTCCTTCCTGTTACTTCCTCAAGCCTCATAAGAGTATGTCTGTACCTCTGCAGAAACCTGGATCTGGGATGTAAACAATGTAGGAGCTTGCACAATTCAACCATGATGGTCACAATGCTCTGCAAGCTTTAATGCAAAAGTTTAATAAACGCACATTTTTTTATTCCATCATTTTGGGTGCATTTACTACATTTTTAAAACTTAAACTGCCTAATACCCCCCCCCCCCTAAAATGAAAGCGGTTTCAGGAGTCCAACACACCACACCAATACACATTTTACAAAATATACATAGCAAAGTGCAGCTGAAAAATATATGAAACAATGCAAAACAGTTAAGGTCAAACTGGAGTAAAAATGCAACACACCTAACAGTTTCCTAAATGTAGAAGATGGGGACAGGCAGGTATACGGGTGCTCCCATAAGGGGATGAGTACCCCAAACTCAGTGGATGACCGGGAATCAACCATCAGGCTTAACTATCTGTTTTAGAACTGGTACAGGCAGTGGAACTTCGGCTCAAAATATTAATTTTGTTGCCAGAAGCTGCACATGTGTTCTGGTATGTTGAGCTTCTTCCAGACGGCTCGACTGTACGGCTTTGGTCTCTCCTCATTCAGTTGTTGGAAGAGCTGTTCAGGCATGTATGGAAACATTCAGCCTTATGTTCTCATGATATAGTGCTCCATATATCACTGCAACTGGGATAAATGGATAATCCACGCTTTGTAACATACGCAATCTTGGGGTAGAAAGGCATCTGATGGCCGTAGATACTTGTGTCCAGTTTGTTCTACAAGGACTGGATCTGATGCTTGTGGTGCTTGTGCACGAGGAGGATGAGGACAAGGCATGGACGGCTCCTATGGTGTTGGCAATTCGTCCTCAAGGTCAAGGCAAGACTTTCCCAGGAGATCCCCTTGGGCCGGTCACGAGAATGAAGGGATGGGATCTCAGCATCAGCAGAGGTTCTTGGCTGGAGCATATTCCAGTAAAGGGGCTAGACGGATGTCCAGTAGCGGGGGAATCCAGAATAAAGGAACTGGTGCTACCTGGACAGTCTACAGCAGGAGAGTCTAGTAAAGTTGGAGGCCGCAGCTCCTCAAGGATGAGATCCAGAGTGTTCTGAAAGCTTTCCCGACCGGTTGAAGTCTTCGCTTTTGTGGCGTGGGACAACAGATCGACCCCTGAGCCTGTGGGAGAAGCCATCCTGGTGAAACGACTCTTGCAGAGTTTAGGAATCTTTGATGGCAGTTTGGTGAGAGTATCAGCTCCAACAGCAGTGATAGCCATGGGAAGGTCATCAGGACTGATCTCACTGATGGGTTCCTCTTCGAACATTCACTGGAACAGCAGTGTATCACAGATTTGGCAGCAAGCCGGAATGTAGCCAGGCGCCCTTTGCAGGTGAGACAGAAGACCCAAAATTCTTTGACATTTTTCGAATAGTGGACTATGCCATAAAAAGAGAAGTATGACAAAAGCTTTTTTGTTCATTCTTCACTTGTGGGTCACAGGAGTGCACTTACTTTTCCTCTTCTGTCCCCCAGAGTCAGCAGGCTATTACCCACTCTCAGCTGACATAGCAGAGCTGCTCCAGGATCTGGAAGGATCCCAATCATAATGCTGGGACCTACCCAGGTGCCTGATGGACAGCTGTCTCCACCTCTCTCCTCCCTCTTCTGCCCACCGCTTCAGTGAGTGGTGGAGGAGCAGAGCAGGGTGTAATGTGTAGTTGAACAGAAGTCTATCTATCCATTGACTTTTCTTTAACCATCCTGTCGGATGTGTGGACGGGGGAACTGGTTCAGGTTTTTTTGTAGTCTGAATAAAAAAAACTGAGCCATATATGCCCAGCTTTAGGCTAGAGTTTCTCTTTAATCAATAAATCATCATAAGGTTTCAGGGAAAAAAAAGGGGCACAGTGGGGATCCAATATTTTCCAACACCGCTCTGACCAGCTTATTCGTTTTACAGACAGATCTTGCCCAAAGTTACTTACTGAAGTCTTCTTAAGCCTAAGATGGCAGCTAGCACGCAATAGCGAAGCAGAAGAGTTGACATAAATGTTACCATGAATATTTTCTGTACACAGAAGGGCACAGTGCCATACAGATTTGTGAATGTTATTAGCGGCTGCTTTACATTAAGTGACTTTTTTGCTTGGGCTTATTTGTCCTTTAAGTTGCCCTGCAGCTCTTAAGCAGCACTCGTGCTCTTCTCTCGCCAACAGATTAGTTTGTTTTGTGCTTTTGCTGGCTTTATTTGGCCTCAGTTTATCGCTGTAAAGCTCTTTTAGTGTCTCTTGTGTGAGTGTTCCATAAATATCTTATTATTACTGAAGTGGATAATGACTTGCAATGACGATAACATCAGCGCTTGCATGTAAAAGTACTTCTGTAACAGTACAAGAGGCGGGAGGAAAGACAGCGCAGACAGTACACTAGACAGTACCCCACTGTTCAGCAGAAATGCCACTTGGTTAGCCTGCAGTATGGAATTAAAAGGCTAGTTATATAACTGCACATTTTAATGACTAATGTGGTCTTTTTTTTTATATCAGCATGGTCCTAGAAAAAAATCCATGGGAACTGATGAACATTTTGCATCATGAAATTATTATTTTTTCAGCTTGCTGATTTAACTGAAAACTGTTGTTATATTTGTAGCACTGCCCCCTAGAGGACTGCTGAGAATTACACTTTCTGGATTCCCCTAGGTTACCCTTAGCAACTGGTAGCAGACAAACGGTATTGAAAGTCCTTGGCTCAGTCAATAATCAATCCAGGGGATTTTGGTTTTTGTGTTTTTATTTAGAACTGGGATAGGAGAAGGGATGAGTGGGATACGCCAACTATGAACAATGCACAATCTTGAGGACAACTACCTGTAGTGTGCGGCAAGGCCGCTGCTTCACCTTGCCACTGAAGTGAAGATAAAGTAGAAAGTTCCTGTTTAGATCATGCTCTTCAGGATTCTAACTTGACACCCCCTTTACTTTCAAAAAATTGAAAAAGGAGGAAACATGGACTTTGCAGGTACTGGGTACTTAAAAATCAAATTTTTTATTGTATAATGCATCTATAAATCATCAAAGAAAAAAAACACAAAAAAATATATAACAATAATATTCCATATAAGGGAAATATAAAATACAAAGTTGACAAATAGGAGATTACACTGTTGGTAATGCTGGACAGTTATACAAACACAGTATAGTACATCAATAATAATACTTCACATCAAGACGATCATAGCCGCAGGTGACAGGGATCGTCTCGATGTGAAGTATTTTTATTGATATACTGTACTGTGTTTGTATAACTGTCCAGCATTACCAACAGTGTAATCACCTATTTGTCAACTTTGTATTTTATATTTCCCATATATGGGATATTATTGTTATATGTTTTTTGTGTTTTTTTCTTTGCTGATTTTAGATGCATTATACAATAAAAAAAATGTGATTTTTAAGTACCCAGTGCCTGCAAAGTCCATGTTTCCTCCTTTTTCAATTTTTTAACTTTAATTAGGATGTGGCACTTATTACCCTATTCATATGCCCAGCTTACCGCTATCTGGGAGCGTATTTTTCAGCTTTTCACCCCCTTTACTTTCACGGCTTGTGTATGCTGACACCCGTCCACTGACTCTATCCACTGGAGTGGTCCCCTTCCTGGGCAGTCGCCTTGGCAAGCTTTCCTGTACTCACGAACACTCTTTTTCCAGAGTTGCTCTGCCGTTTACTCTACCAGTCAGCTCTCCTGGACCTCTGGATTCACCACCACACTTCCTGTCCACAAGGCCGACCGCCTGTCACCACCATCCACAGCAAACAGGAGGAGAGACAGCCGTCACCCTACTCCTAGGACCTGGCTTCCCACCCACAGACTCCCTGCCTCATGTGCTCTCGGCTTTTATACCATATCCCATGATGCACCTTTCTGCGTGCCAACCCACTGGGACAGTTACAAAAGCCTGTGTATCATTGGCCAGGCTTCCTCCACTGTCCTACAGGCCTCCCTATTGGATACAGTGGGGACACTCCCTCAGACCAGATGAATACGCACTGAGCACAATGAGCAGGCCTAACTATCGATCAGGCTCCCCTGATAAGCAGAGAGAGCAGACTATGTTTTACCTGCTGCTCCCCTGTTAAGCAGGCAGAGCAAAAATTCTCCCTGCCTATCACCTATCTAGGAGGGTGCTACATATTATTATACATATAGTATTATATATGGTGTTGCATCATGCCAGCAGAAAGGACAGGAGGGAGAGGGATGTGGGTGTGCTTACAGCAGAAAGGACAGGAGGGAGAGGGATGTGGGTGTGCTTACAGCAGAAAGGACAGGAGGGAGAGGGATGTGGGTGTGCTTACAGCAGAAAGAGCTCTTAAGCGCGGCAGTGGTACAGCATTCTTAAGGGTTCCAAAGTGCAAACCACCTTCAGATCACTCTTTGACAAGCGGCGAGGAGGCATTGTATCACCTCCTTACTGCCTGCTTTAACCCTTTAAAGCCCTAAATAGCGTACTGCAACCGCATGCATTGAACAAGGTAGAGGGGCACTTGCAGAGCCATATTCACTTGAATGGATTGCACTTGGCAGTTGCTCCTCCCACCATGCGGTTAGCTGTGGCGAGATTTAAAAAAAGGGTTGGGGTCTTCTTTCCCTGTGTTTCCCTGTGAAAAACAGGTACAGTAGCCCGCACTAGTGTGAACCAAGCTTAGAGCTGAATTCAAGGTATGGATATATGGCATAGTAACATTGGTCAAGCTTTTAGTCTCTGCTACTACAGTAATCGCCACCGTCTTCCTGATACTTTACTAAGCGGCTGCCCTGCTACATTGTGAACACAGGGGGTCGCCCACTTGGCACAGGCACTGTCCACAGAACATCTTGCAGTTTTCTTAAGAAATGCAGGGCTCTGTCTGAATTGGACTAGGATAGACTGTGTCATTACCACCCTACCTCTCAACTTTGTCCAATCAGAGAAAATCTTGCATTCATTGAGAAAAATGCAAAGTTTTCTGTGAATGGTGCTTCTACTGAGTAGGCAATCACCTGTGGCTACTATGCAGCAAGACAGCCTTTCAGCACCGAACCTGGAAGATTTCAGCAATCACTGAAGTAGCAAAGACTACTACAGTGATTTCTAGCTTCCTCTGGGATCCCACAGGTATGCTATCAGTGCATCTGAATGGGTGGCTACAAAGGGAGATATTGGGAGAGCAGAAATTATTGTAGATACAGCCATAAAGGAAATGGATGCTGAAGGGGTACTCTGGATTGATGGAAGATATATATAGGCACTAAATGTACAGAATTATGAAGAAACAATTGACAATTGCAACTTGAAACATATATGTGATTTTCGTTTTTTTTACCTTAGTTATGCTTTGGCCAGTTCACACCAGTGTGTTCTTTTTCTGCATCAAAAACGCATAATCAGTAGGTTATATGGGTTCCAATGGCATAGTATACACCAGTGCAGTCAAAAAATTAGAGCATGCTACATTTTTACAGCACCGAGCTGTAATGAAATGCGAAAAAACAAATCAAAAATGCACAAAACGCATCAAAAATGTATTACAGCAAAAAAACAAAAAACAAAAAAAAAACCCCAGGAGACTTTGGGGAGAAAAAGAGGGGAAAAGAGCGCATTGAAAAACATCAAAACTAGTGAGATGTGATAAAGGGCCACCGACAGGACGCCACAAAGTGTCATAAATTGGGACAATTCTGAAAGTTCTGAAAGGAACGTAAATCCACATAAAACATACAAGAGAAATAAAATGCAAAACAATCAATAAATAATGTATTTGCGTGCAGAGAATTTGTGTCTAAGAATTCTGAGAGCCTGGAATGTGGAGGTCATTTGACATCTTTGGTATGTAAATCACGTGGCTCTTACATTCAGTGATCCCCCTTCACCGGGCCCATATCGCCAGCGCAGCCAGTGACAACTGCCGTCTTAATGGCGTTAGTCACAATGAGCGTTCCCCGACCTGACCAGGTAGATGAGCGTGTTTCACGGGGAGGTCAGAATCGCGTACATCAAATTTCTCTGCGCTGGAAACATTTTGATTGCCTGCCAGAAACAATTTGTGTATTTATAGCCGTTGAGAATATTTTTCTATCTTTAGACACATTAAAATAAAGCCGAGCTATCTGCTGTAATCAGATTTCATAACCGACAGAAATGAAAACAAAATCGTATTTTTTTTTATCATCCCGTCTCACGCCGTAATATTTGCCAAATAAATAGGTGTGACAGGACAATTGTGATCCCACTGACTGAATACATTGAGATGCAAATGGATTTTCAGAGCCGTGCAGAGCTGATACACCATGAGGTGTGGAGTGTTTAATACACTCATAATGTCAGAGAGATAGGATAGATAGATAGATAGATAGATAGATAGATAGATAGATAGATAGATAGATAGATAGATAGATAGATAGATAGATAGATAGATAGATAGATAGATAGATAGATAGATAGATAGATAGATAGATAGATAGATAGATAGATAGATAGATAGATAGATAGATAGATAGATAGATAGATAGATAGATAGATAGATAGATAGATAGATGCAGGGGGAGAGAACTATAGACAGAGAGTATTGTACCGTGATCTCTGTGTTAGGTGATAAATACCTGCAAGAGTTACAGATTTCTTAGCATGCATGTAATTAATGTGATGATGATGAACTATACCCAAGATCAGTTTTGCCTTAACACGTCTCACATTTTTTACAAGCTTGAACCTTCATAATGTTAGTATCGTACTCAATATGGTAATTTGCTTATTAGCCACTAAAGGGAGCTCTTAGGGGGCTCAGTGCAATTACTCTGCCTCTCTCCTAACAACAGATATCGACTACACATGGAGTGTATTGTTTTCATTGAGTTGGCCAACTCATGGATTTGCATTGTGAAGGAACAGTAAAACACAATACACTGTGCAGCACTGTGAAGCAAGAAGCAGAGCCAGCGAATGTTATGAACAAATATGGCTGTCCCATGTTTGAATACATTTACATAGTATATCTTGATACAATATTATAATATTATTAAAATAATGTAGCAAGGTTTCCAGGCCTGTGATGTGGGTCTGCCATTAGTACCGGTACTCTCTTCAGCCCATGTGAGCTGTGACCCTGGGTGTGACGACTGAAGCAGCGACAACTCCGGCATCTTTGTTTGTGGTTTTTATTTGATTTAAAAGGGGATGGGAGAAGGGAATGAGTGGGATACTCCTTTGGGCTTGAACTAATTACAAGTGGGACTTTGATCCTGAAAATGCCCGTTGGCGCTTCCTTGACGCCAGCCGGCGCCAGCCAATGCTCACTAACACTGTAAATATCCTGTAGAACACAGAAGTGCTAAATCCTCGACTATTAGTCCAGAAGATCCAGGACTGAGAACTGTAGAACTCCTGACTGTGCTGTGGAAGTCACTGAATACTGTCCCCCACTTTGACTAGCTTGAGGTAGTATGAAGTAGAACTCTGTATAGCTGTACTTGCAACTGACACACTCTGTACCATTCAGGGCCCAACCGCAGATGCCCCCTTTAACTTCAACTCTTCAGAGTCAACTGACAATGTACCCCCTCTGTAGCTTCAGGGTCCTCAACCTAGGTACCCCGTTTACAACTAGCTGGCACTGGATCCCAGAACCTCTTCCTGGGTGGTCCCCTCTAACTTCAGGCAGATCCCCAGGGGCAATCCTCAGTACTCACGACCTGTGTAGGCTTTCCTGGGACTGGACCCCTCTTTCTCTGCAGGCTCTCGGAACACCGGATCCCCTCAGCTAAATCAGCACGCTCTGGACACCCCGAGACATCCACCTTCCTCAGACAGGAGGAGAGACAGCCGTACTCTCCTTCTTGGGACTCTGCTCCTGCCAAAGACATCGTGTCATTGCCACCCCTACACTTATACCCACTCCCAGAATCCTTTGCAGCACAATCTGCCTCCTGTGGTAGTTACAAGCCTGGATGTGTCCCCTGATTGGGTCTCCTTCATCGCCCAATGAGAAGCCTCCCACAGGGCCAGTGAGGAGACTCCCGTCTTGTCCCATGTTGCTACACACTGTACTTGTATGTTTTGCATTAGGAGGGGTGTCCTGAGCCTGCACCCACTCCACCAATCCAGCGCCCTCTGTTACCTCATTCCCAGTAACAGAATGGAGCCCGCCAAGTACATAGCGTGAACCTCATGCCTACTCAATAATTCCTTCTTTCCCATACCTCATGGTCAAGCCTTTTATTCCATAATGCTAGTCTCCTCCCAGTTACCAGACTGCTAGGACGGGGGCCAGAGCACCAACCGCCTCGCTACCGGAGGACCTGTCTCCTAACCAGGTATCTCACTTAATGACTGGTTGCTTTTAGCATGTTCTTCTCTTTGGTTAACCATGGCAACTACCTTCTCTTCCTTGTCTTACTGAGTTAACCTCTTGTAGTTAAGTCAACATACCCTATAGCGCTTTACAGACCCAGTTTCTTTAGAATATGCCAGAACCCTACATGCACCTCTTTGAACAACTTCAGACCAGGTTCAAAGCCAATAAAACAACTTTACTTTTGACACTCAATGTAACAGCATAACATTCAAAAGTTTTTCTCCTAACTAACCCTAACTGTGGCTGCCCCAGCATACCTGCACAGGTAGAGCCCTTATAGGCAAAGTCCATAGTGGCGATATCCCAGATGATTGGGTATTTCAAAGAGTTGGCGTCTTCTTCTCCAGCAGCAGCTCTTTACATTTCAAGGCTCAGCCAACCTCTCTGGTCCAGACCCCTGGCCCTTTTATATAGACACAAGACCAGTTGGTCAGACTCAAAAAAGCCACCAAATATAGATCAGCATTGGCAGCAAGAGACATTAACCCCTTCTCCCTGGCTAGGACAGCCATGCTAACTAGCTCACAGTAGGCAACCTGTCTACACACCTATTGACTCATCTTCATAACCCTGCCCCCCAATGGTTTTAAAGGACCGCAACAACG
Source organism: Pelophylax lessonae (assembly GCF_965119305.1). Taxonomy (NCBI): domain Eukaryota; kingdom Metazoa; phylum Chordata; class Amphibia; order Anura; family Ranidae; genus Pelophylax; species Pelophylax lessonae. The sequence goes on from NC_138775.1 coordinate 60,177,557, forward strand.
CCAACAGAAGAGCTATCTCAAAGACTTGTTTAAGTTAACCTACCCTGAGAGCAGAACTGTGTTTGACTGATTTTGAAGGCCTAAACCTAGCCCACTTGTTTGAGAACTCTCGGGTGACATAGACTGCCCTACTTTTGTTTACCCTGTTAGGTTGCTTGAGGTGTATCATCTCATATAGAGAGCTACTGTTTATGCTGAAATTTGGCTTTTCATAGGCACCTCTGTGGAGTAGTTATACCGTTACTGTTGTGTTTTTGTGTAAACATTCAGGTGCAAATTTGCTCTGTTACATACTTTATGGCTCTAATCTTGCAAGTCATAGCCCTCTGCTCGGGTAGCAGTGTCAAAATGCTCTTGATGCTGGCCCCACTTTTTTTCTCTTCCTTCACCACCCTTCATAACCTTTTACAGTATGTAGCTGCCAAAGGAGTTATTAAAGGGAATAGTATAAAGCAGCTTTTGTCAACCTTTTTATCATTAAGGCAAGGAACCTTTGAATTAACATTTAGTTCGCAGAGAACCTCCCCGCTAAAAAAATATTATATCTGCAGATCACTGTACATTAGTCAAACCACACTAGTTGTCAATAAGAGAAGGGCCACCTCACACTGGCGATCAGCAAAAAGAATGTCCATTACGGTGGTGGTCAGAGTAATGGCCCAATACATTGGTGACATTTGGAAATAAGGCAGGTAACATGATCATTGGTGTCTGTGATGTCTAAGATAAGAGAGGATTAGCTCCACTGGTCCAGTGACAATAGCTCTGCTGAGTGACGTTGGTTCCAGAACTATTCAGGCACCACCTGGCCAGAGATCAATCCACCACTGCTCAGTGCTCAAGAAATCCCTAGAAATCTCTGAAGGAACCCTAGGGCTCCACAGAACCTTGGTTGAGAATGTCTGCTATAGATTATCACTTGAGTGATGGCTCTAAATCTGCTGGTGCTACTGACATTGTATCCAACATGGCGGCATCCAGCAGCAGTCTTGGGGCTTTTGGTTTTATACACAAAAGAGACTCTTATGGGTAAATGTTATACATAAAATATGTTTAATGCACATAAAATTTTATAGAATTTTTTATTTTATTTTTTATGATTGGTCTAGTGACCGGAGCTGTAGTGCTTCCACATATCACTCCCTTACAGACAGACAGACAGACAGCTTGTTTGACTCTCCTGTGCTAATAGATGAAACCCAATATGTCTTAATCCATCTTAAGGGTATTTACAGCAAAAAAAAATGTTAAAAAAGTGGATACATTAAGAAGGTCAGTTGCATTAATTTTCACTCTCCTAGTATGACACGCTGATTAACGCGTCTTACAGCAAAGGATTTCACTAAATTTGAAGCACTCGCAGGAGGCGCTAATTATAAGCCGTGGTGTTTTAATAATCGTGTTTACAGAAATGTATGATCTGCACAGTGTGACATTTATTCCTAGCCTGTCATTTAACAAGGCTGCTGGTATTTCTGAAGGATCAGTTTGATTTACTACAGCGAGCAGAACAGGACCTCTACAAATGTTACCTAATGCTAGAGCATAGGGTGAGGGGCTGGGAGCGGTCAGATGACATCACTGACGGTCTTAGAACAACAACATGCGGCAATTGCAATTGCAGCTGTTGTGTAAAGATAAAAAGAGAAGAGACAAGACATCTTCCAGTCTTCATCAACAAGGACCCACGATGATCTTCTTCCTAGCATGGCCAATTGATGCATGGAGATTATGCATGGTGACAGCCTTATTTCCTATAGAAAAGGTTATTAGTGCAGACAATCTACACAGTGCTATACATACTGTGTATCAGTCCTTTCCTTCAGGGAGCTTACAATCTAAGATCCCTTTCTGATATAAACATACTAGGGCCAATTAATCTACCAGCATATAATTGGAGTGTGGGAAGAAACCTACACAAACACAACTTTCATACAGATAGTGTCCTGGATGGGATTCAAACCAAGGACCTCAGTGCTGCAAGGCAGAAGAGATCCTAACCATTAACCACTTTACCTCTGCCTGCAGTAATATTACTGCGGCAAAGTGGCTCGTTATCGTCTGACGACGTAGTACTATGTCGTCAGACACTCCCCTTTCTCGGCGGCGCGCGCGCCGCCGGAGGCTTGCTCCCGCTGTATTCAGTCACAGCAGGAGTCAGGCCAGGGGAGGAGTAGCCACGATCGCCGCTGCTCTTCCCCGATCGTCGGGGATCTCCTAAGTGACAGGCAGGGTCAGATTGCAGGGTTCAGCATAGCTGAACTCTGGATCTGTACTTGTGTCACATAGTCACCTCCCCCCACACAAGTCAGTAAGCACCAGGCATACATTAACCCCTCCTTCTCCAATAAAATTAACCCCTTCCCTGCCAGTGTAATTTTTCAGTAACAGTGCATATATATAGCACTGATTACTGCAGTAATGTCACTGGTACCCCCAAAAGTGTCAAAAATGTCAGTCAAGGGTCTGATTTGTCCGCCGCAATGTCGCAGTCCCGCAAAAAATCGCAGATCGCCGCCATTACGCGTTAAAAAAAAAAAACACCAAAAATGACAGAAATCTTTCCCTTTGGTAGTAAACGCAATAACTTTTGTGCAAACCAATCAAAATACGCTTATTGTGAAATTTTTTACCAAACATAGGTAGCAGAAAACAAATTGGCCAAAAATTTAAAAAAAATTTGATTTTTACATTTTTTTGGGGGAATTTCATATAAAAAAATGTGAAAAATATTGTTGTTTTTTCAAAATTTACGCTCTTTTTTTGTTTATAGCGCAAAAAGTAAAAATTGCACATGTGATCAAATACCACCAAAAGAAAGCTCTGTTTTGTGGGAAAAAAAGGACATAAATTTTCGTTTGGGTATGGCGTCGCACGACCGCGCAATTGTCAGTTAAAGTCCCTCAGCGCCGAATTGCAAAAAGTGGCCCAGACGTCAGACAGCAAAATCCTCTAGTGGTAAAGTGGTTAAGCTACTATGCTATGATTAACACTTGGTTACCAACAAACTAGAAGATATACTGTATGTGTGCATGTGTAGCGCCACCCCCATGAGGGCCGCTGGAAGATGACTGACCCCCAAAGGTTGCCCTGACCTCCCAACACCTCTGACACCCTGGGTTCGGACATATTTCAGAATGACATCGCAATTACACAGACACCAGACTGCAATAAAGTTACCAAGTATTTTTACTTAAACTTTGTAAAGCAGATAGAACACAAATGACTTAGGCAAATATCCTTTTAGTATTAAACTCTTACTTGTGCCACATATAAACAGATATGCAATGCATAGAGAATTACAGTACGTTGAATAGTAGCAACCTGTAGAATTTGAAAGAACCTATGAATGCAGTTACATAGTTATATAATTAGTCAGGTTGAAAAAAGACACCAAAGTCCATCTGGCTCAACTAATAAAAAACAAAAAAAAACAGTAAAGAAAACCCAACTGTACAATCCCATTTACACAATCCTATACCCGCAGTTGATCCAGAGCAAAGCGAAAAAACCCCAGCAAAGCATGATCCAATTTGCTACAGCAGGGTAAAAATCTCCTTCCTGATCACCCGAGAGGCAATCAGATATTCCATGGATCAACTTTACCTATAAATATTAGTACCCATTTATATTATGTACACCCAGGAAAGAATCCAGGCTTTTTTAAAGCGATCTAGTGAGCCAGCCAGAACCACATCTGGAGGGAGTCTATTCCACATTTTCACAGCTCTTACGGTGAAAAAACCTTTCCATATTTGGAGACAAAATCGGTTTTGTCCTCTGTGTTGACCTTAAAGGGAATAACTCAACACCAAGTTCACTATATGGACCCCTTATGTATTTGTACATGGTGATCATATCCCTTCTTAATCTCCTCTTCGCAAGAGAGAATAAATTCAGTTCCTCTAATCTTTTCTCATAGCTGAGCTCCTCCATGCCTCTTATCAATTTGGTTGCCCTTCTCTGCACTTTCTCCAGTTCCCCGATATCCTTTTTAAGAACTGGTGCCCAAAACTGAACTGCATATTCCAGATCAGGTCTTACATGATTTGTACAGGGGCAAAATTATATCTCTCTCCAGAGTCCATGCCACTGTTAATACAAGAAAGGACTTTGCTTGCTTTGGAAACAGCAGCTTGGCATTGCATGCTATTATTAAGCTTAGGATCTACCAGAACACCCAGATCCTTCTCCGCTATGGATTCTCCCAGTTCCACTCCCCCTAGTACGTATGCTGCATTCAAATTCTTAGCTCTCAAGTGCATAACTTTACATTTATCAACATTAAACCTCATTTGCCACATAGTTGACCAATGAAACAGTGCATTGAGGTCAACTTGTAAGTGGGAGACATCTTGTAAGGAAGTTATTCCACTGCAAAGCTTGGTGTCATCTGCAAAGACTGAAATATTAAAAAGTAAGGGTCCCAACACTGAATCTTGGGGTACACCACTGATAACCTTAGACTATTCAGAGTAAGAATCCTTAACCACTACTCTCTGAATTCTATCTTTTAGCCAATTTTCTATCCATTTTCAAACTCATCTTTCCAAGCCTGTAGACTTTACCTTACACATTAGCCGTGTGTGGGGAACGGTGTCAAACGCTTTTGCAAAATTCAAGTATACTACGTCCACAGCCACTCCTCTGTCCAAGATTTAACTTACCTCCTCATAGAAAGAAATCAGGTTTGTTTGACAATTTCTGTTTTTCATGAATCCATGCTTCATGCTTTTTTCCCAGCAAGAACTATCTATGTTTTTTCTATCTTTTATTAAACTCTCTAGTATCTTCCCAACTTTAGAAGTTAAAATAACAGGTCTATAGTTACTTGGCAAACACTTTGATCCCTTTTTAAATATGGGCACCACATTGGCCCTATGCGAATCCAGTGGTACTATTCCAGTCCTTAACGAGTCCCTAAAAATTAGAAACAAAGGCTTTGAAATGACAGCACTCAATTCTTCTAGGATGCGTGGGTGGATGCCATCTGGTCCAGGCACTTTATCCACCCTTATTCTGTCTAAATATTTCTGGACCATATCACTTTTGAGCCATTGTAATAAAGGTAAGGAGAATGACCTTCAATATCAGATTGCTCCCTTTACCCCTGACATCACGGGCTCAAAACATTGTGACACAATTATGGAATAACAAATTGTCATAAATGTAACACTTAATCTCTGAGTAGAGTGGGAGGAGGTGGAAATCCTTGTGATGTAGATGTTCAGTGTCTTCAGCTCGTTTAACAAGGGCCCAGAGGGATTCCTGTACAATGGCATCCAATACTGCAAATAGTAAGTGCAAAGTGTCTCCTTGTTGAAACTTTAATGAAAAGAATGGATTAAAGGTGTCTGCATGCAGTGTCTCTTAAGGTGTATAGCGGGTGGGCTTCTGCCCACTCACCAGTCCTGACGATACTAGACTCAAAAGAAGAGGAGGTCCTGGGGCAAGCTCCTGAAGAATCTGCGACCAGAGAAGGGTGCCTGACTGCACCCCTTGTGACGCTGGGATTCTATGGGATCTGTCACAGGGCCGACAGGAAGCTTCCAGTGGCAGCCCGTGCATAGGGGGCGCCATCACCTGTGCCATGCCTGTACCATCACCTGTGCCATGCCTGTACCATCACCTGTGCCATGCCTATACCATCAGCTGTGCCATGCCTGTACCATCACCTGTGCCATGCCTATACAATCACCTGTGCCATGCCTATACCATTACCTGTGCCATGCCTGTACCATCACCTGTACCATCACCTGTGCCATGCCTATACCATCACCTGTGCCATGCCTATACCATCACCTGTGCCATGCCTGTGCCATGCCTATACCATCACCTGTGCCTTGCCTGTACCATCACCTGTGCCATGCCTGTACCATCACCTGTGCCATGCCTATACCATCACCTTTGCCATGCCTGTGCCATGCCTATACCATCACCTGTGCCATGCCTGTGCCATGCCTGTACCATCACCTGTGCCATGCCTGTGCCATGCCTATGCCATCACCTGTGCCATGCCTGTACCATCACCTGTGCCATGCCTATACCATCACCTTTACCATGCCTGTGCCATGCCTATACCATCACCTGTGCCATGCCTGTACCATCACCTGTGCCATGCCTATACCATCACCTTTACCATGCCTGTGCCATGCCTATACCATCACCTGTGCCATGCCTGTACCATCACCTGTGCTATGCCTATACCATCATCTGTGCCATGCCTGTGCCATGCCTATACCATCACCTGTGCCATGCCTATACCATCACCTGTGCCATGCCTATACCATCACCTGTGCCATGCCTGTGCCATGCCTATACCATCACCTGTGCCATGCCTGTGCCTTGCCTGTACCATCACCTGTGCCATGCCTATACCATCACCTGTGCCATGCCTGTGCCATGCCTATATCATCACCTGTGCCATGCCTATACCATCACCTGTGCCATGCCTATACCACCACCTGTGCCATGCCTGTGCCATGCCTATACCATCACCTGTGTCATGCCTGTACCATCACCTGTGCCATGCCTATACCATCACCTGTGCCATGCCTGTGCCATGCCTATACCATCACCTGTGCCATGCCTATACCATCACCTGTGCTATGCCTGTACCATGACCTCAAAGTCACGCAATATTTTTACCGCGTTTTTTGCAGCGAAGCAATACCTATTACATTTTTCTTTTTGCGCCCCCCCAAAAATTTTGAGCACCAGCCGCCACTGGTGTCTACACACCCACTGTAGACTCTCTATACCATCTAGGCCGCGGTGCCATCTCGTATCTCTCCGGCCATCCAGGTCCCTGCTCGCAGTGGAAGGCTGTGGTCCCAAGTGAAAGACTCCTCCCTAGACTAGGCTATATATCGCCCCACCCAGCAATCTGCTCTCGCAGCTGGCTGGAACTTGTAGTCTGCAACGGTCTGACTCCAGTGCAAATCCTGGCTCCTGAGACCACATGTCCCAAGATCCTTTATTCTCATGTGGGATCTCTGCTTACATCTGCATTCATAAGATGATGACACAGTGTCCACGCTGAGCACTAGAGGGGGACAAACTCACTGCGGCTGATGTTACAAAATGTCCCCACGATAACACGGCCAATTTAGCCAGCACCTGCCTACACATGGACAAGTAGTAATGAGCAAAACAGGATTGCCAATTTGTTCACCTGCTTTGATTTAAAGTAATTCATTGTTTTCACCTTTTTTCATCCTTTGGCAAATCTCAGTGCTGCTAATGTCCTGAAGCCTCTTTACAGCCGTTCCCATTTTGCATGCACTTCAGTGATGGCTGCATGGCATTTTTCAGGACAGGTTTCCTGATGGTAACAACAGCTACTCATGGACTCCATAGGAAACCCATGTGATGTTGTGGAAACACAGTAGCACATTTAAGAGACAGAGAAAGTCGCAAATTAAGAAAGATCCACTAGCACTCTCTCACCCTTACATGGTTTGGTAGGTGCAACGCTCTCAAAATGACTGTCCTTACCAAAATTTTGATTGCACTTGATGCAGGCCCTCCCCATGCCTCTCCCATCCCTCTTCTTTAAACGCATGGACGCCTTTTTCCAGGAGGTCGTTTGGTCACATCAGAGACCACGCATTTAGCTCCAGCTCTTTTATCTACCGAAGTCTAGGGGGGGGGCTACCAAGTGTAAAAGCCTATTTTAGAGCAGCCCATTTAACCAGGCTGATCGACTGGTATTGTCACGCCGAGGCCAAAAAATGGGTAGTCATGGAAATGGAGGACTCTGGCAACACGGCGAAAAGCTGGCCATGGACTACGTTATCCATCCCAAAGTAACTTAGCAGCCACCCCACTTTAGGCAGCACGCTCATGGTAGCTAGCAGACTTGTATAAAGTACTCGAAATTTCTACTTGAGTAAAAGTACAAGTGCTCGATCAAAAAATTACTTGAGTAGAAGTGGAAGTGCTCGCAGAAAAAGTTACTTAAGTAGAAGTACTAAAGTATTCAACATTTTTTTTACTTAAGTATTGCAAGTAGTTTTTTCAAAAAATTTGCTACTTAAGTACTAAAAGTAAAAAGTACCAGTAGTTTTGAAAAAAAATTTCTACTCAAGTACTGAAAGTAGAAGTACAAGTACTGTGTTATGTAGTTATTAAAGAAAGAAGTCAAAAGTATGAACATCATATTGTTTTTATTATTTCAAATGATTTATTCAAATGATTAACCTGTGTTTGTTAGTAGTTTCTTGATGCACTTTAAGCGCTGTAGCACCATTTATTTGTTTGTTTCATATTTTCTTTTTATTGGAAAGATTTGGTATAGCAGCTTTTATTATACACAGTCTTTATTTTCGTATGCGCTGATTTACAAATGACATTATACACATTTTTTTGAGCTTTATGCAACCTGCCATCTACTGTTCTGGCAGTGGTAATTTTTTTAAAAGTAACGAGTAACTATGCAGCAAAAAAAAAATACTTGAGTAGAAGTTTCAAAATCATCGAAAAAATGTAGTGAAGTAAAAGTAGAAGTAGGAGAAAAAAATTCTACTCTAGGAAAGTACAAATACCGCATTTCGGTACTTAAGTACAGTACTTAAGTAGTCCTACTTCGTTACTATACATCTCTGGTAGCTAGGGAGGCTTTCCTTCATACCACGGTCTCCCCTCGTCCCTCCCCGATGGTGCCCATTTTGGGCAATCCAGATTTTCCCCCGGCCTCGAGGGTACACAGATCCTTGGTTTGAACCCAGAGGGCCGACTACACCTTTGGGATTTTCTTGGGATTGATGGGAAACTCTCCACGGAAATTTTGACTAAAGTGGCTAATCCTTACTCATAGCATATGGGGCTGAAGGAAATAAAGAAATGTTCAAAATCTCTGCCTACAGTCAAACAGAACCTTTCTCCTAACCTTATAATATGTTCATATGGGGTATATAATAAACCTAGTATTTATCACATTATTGGTCTCAGTTATCAGCACCTCTTAGGCAAACAACCACTGAATATATTTATTAAATACTTATGCAAATCACTGGGCCCTATACCCAATATAATGTACAATACCCATACATCACATCATACTCAATACATTTCAAACATATGAAAAGCACACAATTCCTCCTGTTAGGCAGAATATTGATCCCCTTTGATGTTTGCAATTCTAGTTAATCCCAGCCTGGGCAAAAATTAAACTGACACTTAAATCTATGATATAGTCAGTCCACACAGAGCACTCATTTATCCCAAATGCTGCTTATAATCCAAAGTGTTGAGCATATCCACCTGGTCAATTGCCTCACAAATGAAGTATCGACCAACTTTGATCCTGTTTAATTCCTCTCTGGACACATAGTAAACTGACACTTGTATCTGTGGTGAAATCAATCCACATAAAGAATCTGATAATCCTGACTTCTAATCTGGGATCTGTCTTTGTGATTGTGCTGGACCAATAGAAGTGAGGCTTGGTTCTGATGTATATACAATGGAGTGAGTCTTCCAAAGGAGCTGATTTGTAATGAAAGTGTACTGTAGTGTAGGTGGACCTTGTTCTGGTCCTAGACTGCTACCTCTCTGATCACAACAAAAAGAACGCTCAGCAGGTGATATATTTTGGGGTGGGTTTTGAGGAGTGCCTAGAAAAGTTCATACCACTCAGAGGTCTTTTTGAAATATTTATTGGTTAAGAGCATCAAGTAAAGTCAACACGTTTTGGGGGTAAAGTCCTCCTTCTTCCTCAGGGCTACAGCAGTTATGCTATTAGATTTATGATGAGATGCAATATAAGACCTATGTTAGAGCATGATAAAGACTGTCAAATCTTAACAGCACTAAAAGCTGCCGGCATGTTAAAAGGACATCTGTGTGATATGAACTTTTGTACAAGGCACTACTCAATACCAACCACAGGGATTGTATAGATATCCATCAGTGTATTTTAATTTACCCCTGATGAAGCAGTGGACAGCCCGATATGCGTGGAGTTCTCTCTTCTACCACTCCAGACAGCGCCCAGACTCCCAGAATGGGCCATCCAGCTGACACACAGGCTTTTCATTATATCTGTAGAGGTTTACTTAGGCTGTATTTTGTCTCACTTTCTTAAACTCTGCCCTGTATTCTTTCTAATTTATTCACTTTTATTTCAGAGTGTCAGGACCTGGATCACCTGCTGGTGGCACTGTGGTTCCCTGGGCAGAGGGTTGTAATTCCAGTGTCCACCAGCAGGTGTCTCCCAGCAGCCAGCAGATCCCAGTAATCTGTTTCCACTTAATGATGGCTCCTGGGAGGGTATTTAGGTCCTCCTCTACTGATTGCCTCTCGCTCCAGTATTTTGCTTGCTGTCAGATGCATCTAGACATTATCCTGTTCTTGCTCCTGCCCTAGTTGCTGTTCCCTATACCCTGCTGCCTTATACCTGCCCCCCCCCCTGTTTCTGAACCCAGTTTTGTTTCCTACTTCCCATCTGCTCCCTGCACCTCCAGTTTTCCTCTGTTTTTCAGTGTTCCCTATTTTGTATATAATGTATATAGTTGTTATGCCCCGTACACACGTGCAGATTATCTGAAGACTTTTGTCTGCAGACTTACCAAAACCATATAATATGAGGTCAAACCTAAACACTTTCAATTTGTATGCAATCCGGCAGGCCCTTGCACTACATAGAAAAGGTAAATCTGAAGACAAAAGTCTTCAGATAATCTGCACGTGTGTACGGGGCATAAGTTAAGCTTCTGTTTGTTAGTTATTAGTCAGGTATTCTCAAACTGGGTTTTTTATTTTACTTATATTTTCATATTTTCTGTATGCTGGTGCTTGGAAGAATTGTGTTTCTCTGTAAATAAATGTCACTTAACCACTTAAAGTGATTCTAAAGTCTCATTAAAATAAATAACAAATATGTTATAGTTTCCTCCACTGTGCAGTTGGATTTGCACAGGTAAGTATTAGGGGGTGCTGGGGAGGCTGCTTCCCATAAAAGGCTTTTTATCTTAATGCATAAAATGCGATAAGATAAAAAACCTTCTGCCTTTACAACCCCTTTAAGGTCCGCCATATAGCAGTTTTACTGCTACAGGGCGGCACCTCTGCCCTGAAGCACCTATATATATGTGATCAGGCTCTTCCAGTTATCGGGCGGAACTGCCTTATAAACAAGGCAGGTCACCATACTGTCAGTAGGGAAGTCATGGATCCTTTGTTCCTGCAAAGCAGGGACTTGGATCAATACCTTCCCCTAGTAAAAGCACCTCCCACAGTACACAAAAACAAAAGCTAGGCACACAGTTAACCCTTTGATCGCCACTGATGTTAGCCCCTTCCCAGCCAGTGTAATAAATACAGTGCAGTGCATATTTTTAGCACTGATCACTGGTCCCCAAAAAGTGTCAGCTAATGTCAGAATGACCGTTGCAATATCGCAGTCCCGCTATAAGTGGCTGATCACCACCATTACTAGTAAAAAAATTTAAAAATAAAATGAAAATAAATAAAAATATCCCATAGTTTGAAGACGGCATAATTTTTGCGCAAACGAATCAATATACGTTTATTGGGATTTAAATGTAGCAGAACACATGTTGGTCTAAATTGATGGTGTTTTATAGCAGAAAGTAAAATAATAGAGGTGATCAAATACCAGAAAGCTCTATTTGTGGGGAAAAAAGGCCAAAATCTTGAATATGGTACAGTCTCGCACGACAGCGCAATTGTCTGTTAAAATAATGCAGGGCTAGTCGTGAAGGGGGGGAGGGGGTGGTAAATCTTCCGGAGGTGAAGTGGTTAAAGCACACACAGTCTAGTCCCAGTTTCCTTGGTGATCTGGCTATTTCTAAGATCCTTGCTCTGGCTATCTCTGCTGCTGATAAGTCTGCTAGCAATCATCTCCTACAGCTTATCACCAGGGCAGCCATCAGAAATTTTGGGGCCCCTTACACAGCTTTAGGCCTGGCCCCCGCTGGGCCTGACCACCAACATTCCACAGGGCCCACCCACCGGCCGTCCGACCGAATCGGCCTACTGGCCATCCCAAAAAGTCCCATCCCAGGATCTCAGGCGGCAGCTGCAACAAAGAGCGGAGGGCTCCTTCACCCTGACCTCCTCCTCTGCTGCCTTTTCCTCCACGGGCCCTCCGCTGGCAACTGACCTCATCCATCCTGCACAGCCTGGCGCACACTGCCGATCCTGTTTGGAGCCTGCCTGACAGCAGGCCCCGACGCTGCCTGCACACATGTGGGATCCACCCACCACTCCACCCTCCTCTGCATCCTGGCAGTTGGTTTGCTCTGAAAGACTGCCCTGGATGGGGCCCCTGGGATGCCTAGGCCCCCTACTTGTTTATTGGCTGTTCCCCCGTAATGGTGGCCCTGCTTTTCACTTTTCAGAGGAGATTGGAAGTAATCTAAAACTATAACAGAATCCTTCAGTTCTGTCACCCTTGGTTTGTAGGACAATGATTCCTGATACAGACCAGAATGTCAGCATGATTTTTTGTATTTATCATGTCACTACTCTTTATTGGACATTATTGTTTTTATATATTATGTACGGTTTCGTTTTTACACGTTCTGGACCACATATATTGTGTAAGTTAGGTGTAGAGTTACAGTGAGTATTTGTTGACCAATTTTACATTGCAGACCTCCATTTTTGAATACTTGTTGGATACCATTATATAATGCAATTACTTATGGTTTTGAGCATGACATGATCTTTCCAGCACAGGTCTCTTCTTGAGTCCAGCAGTTGGCATATTGTTGGAAGTGGTTCTTTGGGATTTGGTATATTGGTATTGGTATTGAATAAAGCTATTTTTTTAAGTGTTCAGTTGACTTTGAATTATTTATAGAGTGGTGCAGATCTGTTATTTGGAAAAGATTGAGTCTGTTTTTGCACTTAACACTTTTAATTAGGGTTTGTAAATGTATTCACCAGGGTAATTTATTTTCTATGTCTATTCAAGTTAGAATTCATATGAGGGTCAACAATCCAGTATAGGCAAATAACAATTTTTTGTATTTAATCCACACTCTATGTTGATTACTTGGATGTTAGCACCATTAACTGGTCGCTATTATAACTGTTTATAATAGGCTTATGTGGGCCCGAATCCAACAACCTGACCTGGTGCCAGTTCAATCATTACTATATAACATACATAAAAATGTCCATTATCCTGTATGGATTGAACAGTTATCCTATGGCTAAGCCTTGAGTGGTGAAACGCATTAGCATAGGAGGTCTTTGGTTGGGGACCGAGGCTAAAGGCCCGTACAAACGATAAGAAAATCTAAAGGGAAATTTCGTCCGACGACCAATCTCACGATTTTCGGATTGTTAGTATGGTGCTTTTGACAGCCGACTCCGACTTTTCGGCCGATAAAATCCTGATGTGCAGGCTATAAAATTTTTGTCGTCTGTCAAAACAACGTCCGATTTTCGTCTCATTAGTACAGATTTCGACGGAAAAAAATCTTAAGAGCAAGACTAGGCATGCTCAGAGACGAAAGAACACATACAAAGCAATCCAACACATGACATCACTTCTGAAGTAGAATTCTGTTGTACGGGAAAATACGTATGAAAATAACCTCTTCACTTTCCACATCAGACTAGCATGCCACAAAAAATGGACGACAGATCGTTCGATAATCTGATCGTGTGTACGGGGCTTAAGGTCTATGCTGGATAAAGCCTTGATGTTGGATAGGTGTGTGGCTGTCTTTTCTTCAGAGTGTGTTTGGAGCATGAATGGCTCTGTTCCAGCCAGCACCTGAGTTCAGGGAGACAGCAAGAGTTTGCACCTGTGAGCGTAGGATATTCACTTGTCACTTCTAACAGTTACCCAGTATGGGTGCAAACTTAAAGTGGACCTTAGCTCATACTTAAAACAACATTCTAACGCTCCCCTCTCCATGTGACACTTTTGGAATTTTTTTTTTTTGATGTGGGGGGAGCAAGGCTTTTTCAGCAAGTTCTTGCTCCCACTTCCTCATTCCTCACCTTGGCAAGGATGAGATAGCCCTCACTCCTTCCAACCCAGGGGGTTTGAGGGCAGTCCTCCCCAGTTGGTGGATCTCATGTGTGTTCAGCAGAGGGTCAGCCTGTGAGTGATCAGGGCCCTCTCCTGAATCCAAGATGGCAGTACAAGAACAAAAACAGCTGTGAAGACTTTGGCTTCCAGGAAGATAGTGCTGGACTTTTTGGTCTCGTAAGTTTGTTTTTTAAAAGTCAGAAGCTATAGTACTTGTAGCTGCTCACTTTTACTTTCAGGATAGCTGGGTAAAGATCCTCTGTAAAATAATATAATTCAAATAGATATAGCTTGGAAAGGTCTTGCACAGATGGCAGTTGACAAAACAATGTCCATGCATGCATGTCAATATTAGTTGGATCTCATGCATGGATCATCAAACATTATCAGTCCAATTACTACAGCTCCAGTGGTACAGTACAGAATGTCAGAGATAAGTGTGCTGGTCCAAGCACTGAAAAAATCTCAACACTGGTACTAACATGTTTAATCCGTGAGGACTTCTTTTGAGGGGCGTTGCAGGTATTGTAAGCATTAAATTAGTCAATACCTAATTTACATATCTGAATCGACATGGTGGATTCCCTCATAACTTTGGATTATAAGTAGGATTTGGGATAACCAAGTGCTCTTTGTGAATTGACTATATTATAGCTACAAGTGTCAGCCTATTATTTTCCTGACTGGGATTAATAGGGATTGCCAACATCGAAGGGAATCAATATTCAGCCTTTCCTAGCTATGGGTCGAAACAGCAATTTTTGTTCTATCCTAAGAGGAAGGGTTGGGTGTCTTTCATTTGTTGGAAACTTATTTCAGGTTTAAATATGATGTTATTTAAAGTTAAAGCTTGCAGGGTGTGAGGGGGGTGGGGGGTTGATTATTTTTAATAACGCGGTCTATGTGAAAGAAAACGTTTTTTTCATATACAGTATAATAACAATTTGTAGTTAGGTTTAATAATTAAATTGAGTAGGTGTTTAGGAGAGAGGTGCTGATATCAGACTAATAATGTGATGAATATATGACCAGGTTTAGTCTATATACTTATGAATGCACGGTCCTATCTAGCGCTCATGTTAGTGTTATCCCTGCCCTGCAAACATGGAGAAAGAAGCAAGTCACTGGTCAGGAACAGCCATTGCTCCCACCAACAACTGAGAATGCCAAGCCTAGCCAGGATTAAGAGCTTTTGATGGCCAAATAAACTGACCCAGCTCCCCATCAAATGTTCATCTAAATATGCCCAACCTTATATATAAAAAAGCACATCATCACTGCTCTAACCCCCTTTTTGCTAGTGTTGCTCTTTTACCAGTGTGTTAATTAACAGTCATGCCAGGACTCACAATACCACAGAAAAAAATAGAAGTGTCATTTTTATTGCGAAATACAGTCATTTCTGCCCTCCTCATTCCTCATACAAAAGTCAAAGCTGTATAACAGCAATGCCGTTACTGCACAACACACCAGCTGAAATCCGCCCATTGGCAATTAACACAGTCGTCCATTTCATTAACACCAGAGGGATCTGAATGTGACAAAAAGTGGAAACATTTTGCAGACATATCTCAGCGTAATGGTGCCTCTTATCTCATTACAGCACAAACAAGTCAGATGAATGTCTCCTTCATATGCGTATTCTACACAAGCATGCAAAATTAGGAAACCAATAGCAACCAATCACATTTTAACTGCCACTGATCGGAGTTCAATACAAATATATTTGACTGGTTGTCTAAGCTGCTGACCACTAATTTTACTCTTAAAGTTATCTTATTAAATCATTCTTCTGGAGGTGCGTGTTACAAATTTTAGGTTTCCTCTTGCATTTGCTACACTTGTAATCTCTTCCCAAACTCTCTAAAGACAACCATAGATGGTTCCTGCTGAACCAGTCAAGATTTAAACCATGTATGGGCAGGCTGAATATACCAGGTACAACCAGCCTGCCAGATTTTACATGTGATTATTGCTAGCGGCTGTAAAGCTCGCCATGGACAGTTCGAATCGAATCATGTACGGGCAGGCTGCCTGGAGAACACAGTAGTATATTGCCTGGAGCTGAGTGAAACTAGGAGGAGGGCCAGCATGACTGGGGACTGCAGAAGAGGCAGAGTATTAGTTGGGTGATTTAGAATGATGCATTCTGTTTACCAGATTGAAGAGTTCAAGGCACAGGGAGTGTTCTGTAGTGGGTAGAGAGGACGGTAGCCCTCTTCTAGTCATCCACATGCTAGGAGATCTGAGCCTTCTGAGTGATTAGGCCTGTGGCGACATCTCGAGTTCGGTGCCAGTCTGGGAGCCTCTCAAGGGACCCTCCAACCCCACCAGCCAACCGCACACCTGCTTCCCCTGGTGTGCGAGTCAGGAGAAATCCCAGTCTATGGCAAACCCAGGGTGGGAGTTTTTTTCATCTGCCACCCACTCCCCTGCCCTCTCACCTCGCAGTGTGGCTGAGCGGATGGTTATACAGGCTCCCTGCCTGTGTTTAGTGCAGCTTGGAGTGGGAGTGGCTGAACGTCGGGTGCCAGCCAGGTTGCAGGAGCAGCTAAGGCCCCCAGAGACAGAAGACGTGGGCTGCAGCTTTCCCCTGTGTACTGGCATTGCAGAGCGGGCGCCACGGATGTAAGGAGCAGGATGTTGGCTGGTGAGGCTTCTACCATCCCTCAGAGCCCAGCGTGGGGGTAGGAGATGGAGGGCCCAGGGTTCTGGTGTGGCGGCTGCTGACGTCATCTGGAGCCCTAGAGGGGAGAGCGACGGTGTGGCTTGGTGAACAGAGCCAGTCTGAAGGGGTGCTCAGGGGCTCTGAAGATGGTGAACTCCTGCACGCTGCATGGGGATCCCGTTCTGCGGCTGGATGTCCTGAGGCAGCCAGGTGAGCCTTCTGTTTAATGTCCTCTTTCTTGTTCTCATTCTCTCTCTGTTTAAGGGGGCTCAGGGAGCTTAGTTGACAGTTCAGCAGGGATTGGAGCAATGGGGGGTTGGCTGGAGGTGCAGTGCAGGGTCCTCAGTCCCTTCTTTGGTGGGGGCCCCTGGCACTGATGGCGTTATATACACCCTGTTAGCAGGTCAAAGGGAATTCCTCTCTGGTAGCTGCATGGTCCACAGCACAAGCTGCCACCTCCAGTGTCAGTGGTCAGGCAGTCAGGGTTTTATCTGAGGCCTCAGTTTGCCCTCTTGGTGCGGGACCATCGGATTCCTCTGGTCAACCACTAGTGGAGTATGTGGGAACTACGGTCGGTAAGGCTTCGGACAACAAAGCAGCTGACGAAGGAGTCGTCGGGGTTTATGGGATATGTCTTACAAATGCTGCAAAAATGCAAAGGGTATATGTGTTTGTAAAAGGGCCTTTGGGTGCGCATCTAAAAATGGAAGTGAAGGTGCATATATGGAAGGGAGAGTGTGTTTAAATTTTGCCATTGGAGAAATTTAACTTTAAAGTTAAACCAGATGAAAGTAAGAAGGAAGAAGAAGAAAAACTGCAGTATTGGTTGATTCCCCATACCTTCTCAAACTGGTTGTAGGTGAATGCAGTTTTAGCTAGTGTCATTGGAGAAAAGACCCCTGAAAATTGCTTCCCCCTTTTTTTCCTTATCTGGACCCTATCAATGAAGCCCAGCGAGTCTATGGTGGGGTTGCTTGATTTCGCTATGACAAGCAATTTCGTCAGCGCAAGGGCCACAAGAACATCACCCTCTGGATAAAACGTAGGTAGTCTCCACGAAGTTCGGTTCCTTCCTTTCAGGGTGGGGACAGGGGTGCAGTAGCCTTTTCACAACCGGCCTCAAAACAGAGGGGGTTATGTTGGCAATTCAATGCAAGTTTGGCACCGCGTGCTGTTTCCATCATGACTGTTCAGGGTGTGGAGGGTCTCCCTCGCAGTCCTTATGCTCCAAGCAAGGAAAAGAAAAAAGGAGGTGACTCTGGAAAGAGGGAAGTCGCCGGTGAGGGTAGAAAAGATGGCGGCTTTCCCAAAGCATTATCCTAGCAGGGAGGCAGTTTGTGTGTTGCAGCTGGGTTTCTCGTAGGGTTTTTCTGAGACCCTGCCAGGTGCTGGTTGCTCCTCTTATGGCAGATAACTTGCAGTCATTCCATTTACATCCAGCGGTCGTTTTCAAGAAAGCTTTTCCAAGAAATTGCTTTGGTTCGCATGGCTGTTCTTTTTGATTTAACACCAGTATTTGCCCTTTGGGTATTATCCCCAAAAAAGAACACAATAAGTTATGCCTCATTCCTCGCATCCTAAAGGGGGTTCAGTGAATGATACCACTGATCTGGAGCTTTGCACAGTGTCCTATACTGCTTTTGATATGGCAGTGTCTTGGGTTTGTAGGTATGGTAAAGGTTCGTTGTTGGCGAAGACTGATCCTAGTTATTGCCTTCTGCTGGGGTGCAAATGGCAAGGGCAGAATTTTTGTTGATGTTTACCAATAAGTTGTGCCATTTTTATTCGTTGTTTGAAATATTTATTTCCTTTTTGGAATGGGTTAGTTCGGGATGTTTCTGGGCTTAATTCAGTGATCCATTATTTAGATGTTTTCTTGTATATAGGGTCTGCTGGAAGTACTATTTGTGACTCACTTTTGGCCACGGTCCAACATGTTTTTATGTTTTTTGATGTGACATTGGCCCCTGACAAGACGGAGGGCCCTGCCACTGAGTTGCGGTTTCTAGGTATTGTCATAGACGCAGTGGTGATGGAATGCCGTTTGCCTTTGGACAAACTTGAAGATCTGAAGGCGACGTTTTCAGGCAATGCAAAAAAAAATTCAACTTTTTGCTTTGCAATCTCTCTTGGGCAAGGAAAGGGAGCCAACAGGGAGCCTATGGAATGTACCCCTGTGATTTCCCCATATGCTTGCTCTTCACGAATGATCGTGTAAGTGTTCTTCATTTGTGTGCTATTAAACGGTTTTACACTGCACTTAGAGGCGCCTTCCTTTTTTCCTTTTTATGTTTTCCTTTGGAGCGCGCTTCTTCTCTTTGGAAGAGCGGCCCTAGAGACAGCGTAGAAAACATTCATCCACCCAGGAGGCCAACATCGTGTGTTGTAAAGACAGATGCCTCCCACAGAAGTGCTTTACGGTCCTTATATTTCTGTACATCTTGTTTGAAGCTATTGCAGGCTGCTGCTCTGTGGGTTGGTAATTACTTACACAAGCATGGGCCCTTAAATAAATATTGTTGACATTTTTTATATATGAACATTTGATGATATCATTTTATTTATGGTAATTTGCCATTAATTAGTTCCTTTACCTTGCCATAGTATATACCATTTATTAAGTATCATTCCTCACAATTTAAGAATCCTGTTGCCAGCTCTTAACATCTTTATTCCTCCTTTTCCCTCATTTTGTTCATTCTACTTCTCCTGATGGATTTTTTGAGTGAAGTTGAGACACCCAGCACCTTAGATAATAAATACTCTGTACTTCCACAATTGTTATTTTCCCCTATTAATAAATTTGTACATCCTTTCTATCATAAATGATGTGCCTCTTTCTGCAAGATAGAAAGGTTGATAGATGCTGCCAATACCCATTAGTGGGAAAGTTTCTATTAAAAAAATATCTTTCTACTCACATCACACCTAGGGGACTTAGGATACTAAAAGAGTGTTCTCTTCTGCATAATACCCTTACTAAGGAGTGGAATTCTGTATCTGAATTCTGTACCAGAAAATGGATACAGATCATTATCACCCAAAGGCAGTCCAAATACGAACAGGTAGTGCATCACATCCAATTGCTTACCCAGAATATCACAGATATTACATCCCAATTACCCATTAGATGGTTTAAAACACTCAAAAGTAATACCAAAAAGAAAGAAGACTTTTTGATTTGTACCAAATTAGGAAAAATCAGTCGAGACCTAGATGATTATAATCGGAATGCAGTCTTCTCATGGAAACGTACATCCCCCTTTCCCCCTCCCCCATCCTAACAACCTCCCACCTCATGTCCATCCATATTACTCCACCCGTATCACACTTCACACGTTCCAATCAGGCTAATCACCCAACATCACATTTTGGGGTGAGCCAACCCCCCTGTAAGGTCAAAACATTGAAAAATGCTCCCCGGAATATTATAGATAAACGCTTCACCAATATCCATATCCCTGGACAACAGAAAAACAAGTTCACAGAAAATAAAATATCCCCTATTGTTCCCCACACTGATATTACGCCACATGCATCATGTACATAGGTACATTCTGTCAATCCACCTGTACCCAGTGCTGTATTTTGGCCTAGGCCAACAAGGCCCAGGCCTAGGGCGGCACTTTGCAGGGGGCAGCAAAAAAGCTGCCCCCCCTCCACCTGAGACTCTATTGGCCACTAGAGCCGCCTCTCTCATTCCCCCCTCTCTCTCACCCCCCGCTCTCTTGCTCTCACCCCCCTCTCTCACCCCCCCCACTCTCTTGCTCTCACCCCCCTCTCTCACCCCCCATCTGTCTCTCTCTCTCACCACTCCTCTCTCACCCCTCTCTCTCTCTCTCTCATCCCCCCTCTCTCTCATCCCCCCTCTCTCTCTCTCTCATCCCCCCTCCATCTCTCACCCCCTCTCTCTCTCTCTCTCTCATTCCACCTCACCCACCCCCCTCTCTCTCTCCCACTCACCCACCCCCCCCTCTCGTGAGATCTCAGGGGTTCATAATGTGACTTGTAGTCCTTCAATTTTGGAGGGAGCCACATTCATGAAAAAAGGAGTGGAGCAAATTTACATAGGAGAGGTTCGGGGGGGGGGGGGGGGGCGGCGCCCAATTTGGGTCTTGCCTAGGGCAGCACAAAACCAAAATACACCACTGCCTGTACCCAAAAGCTATAGGCCTACAGGTGGCTCCAAATCTTGAGCTACTCCCAGTAGTATCACCATACTGCATACAGAACAAATTTCAGTATCCAATGTGGTTGATCAGTCACCACTCTTCAGTGTTGCTGAGCCACCCCACACACAGTCTCACCCACACCCGAGTATCCCCCTTAGATCTGACCTTTCCTCCCATTGTGAGAACCCTGATTCTGCTGTCCCTTTTTTAGGACCCAGCCCTCCACCAAATTGGCCATTAAAAAGAAAAAAAAGATGCAGAAGCCACAGGGAAAGAGGGGGCAAACCTTAATCCCAACCCGAGAAGCAGGGGCGTAACTACAGGGGTTGCAGGGGTTGCAATCGCTACCGGGCCCCATGCTCCAGGGGGCCCGGTAGCAAACCAGTGGGTGAACTTCCAGGATTGCAAAGGTCACACTTGCGACCGGACCCTGGCATTGCACCACTGTGGGGAGGCCCCAAGATTGCAGAAAGGGGGCCCACTGCAGAACTTGTGAAAGAATCCTGCTGCGGGACCGTAATAAAAGGCCATGCAATGAGCGTAAAGAGCCCCAGGATTAGTGGGAAGAGCCCTGGGCTTGAAGGTAAGGACCCCGGCCAGGGGTCTGGGGGGCCCTTCATGGTTTCTTGCATCAGGGCCCTGAAGGTTCTAGTTACGCCTCTGCCGAGAAGACAGCGGCTACTACCATAAAAATGTATAATTTATCCTCATTTACTCTCACGTTGGAGGATGCGTCTCTGCTTAGTCGTGGCCTTATATTTGCAGACTACGAGACCCAACCCCTTTCAGTTATTTAAAGATTTGAATAGATTTATACAAAACTTGACTCTTAAAAGACACTTTAGCATACAAGCAGCTAAAAACAATTCTAACGTGCCTAATACTGTGAAACACAGTAACCCACTTCATAATAATGCTACTGACAATGATATAGCACTTGCTATGCTAGAAGAGTTATATGTCTGGCGAAGAAGCTTTATTGTTCACGCAAAACCTCATCAGTTTTCCCCCCATTAAACATTCTTCACTAAAACCCAAATCCAGTTTCTTTCCTACCCATTCCAAAGGCCCATGCATTGAGACGTTTTATCGCGTAGTGTACTCGGAACTTAAAGATATGTGTCTTAGTGGTTGCAACAATCACAAACATGGGTCTAATCTCACTAAAGCTGAGAGCAATGCCCTAAAATCCCTCATGTCCAATCCCCATATCGTCATCAACTACGAAGAAAATGGCCCTAGTGGGACTTTAAATGAGGTGGATACAAGGTCACTGGTATAAAATGATGATTTTATTGAGTAAAAGCATACAATGCATGTACCGGCAAGCAAAGTGCAAAACAAAATAAACCTGACAGGATTACAGCAGCAAAAATGCATGAAGGACAAAAATCTTGTAGTAAACTTGGATAAAGTGACAACATACAGTGAGTTTAATGCATGTACTGGTGGGTGTAAATATAAGTCATATAAAGCATAACAAGATTCAAACAACATTATTGCATGTTGACAAATATCATGTATTAAAACTTGACGCGTTTCGTGGGTCTGTTGCCCACTCATCAGTATATACATATACATAGGTAAGCCTGTCACAAAATGCAAAATAGTGTATATTGTCAGATCTAATGAACATTATAATTGCCCAGCAAGCATGGATTTTCGACAAGTGTCTAACCCAAGTGGGGAAACCATACTTACATAAGGCCATATCTGACTGGCAAAAACACTGCTGCCAAGTGGTGGAGGTGCCAAAAGTCTGACCCGGGAGCTGAAGGGACTGAGATCCACGGAAACAAGGTGGGGACCAGGTGAGGAGTCTTGTAGTGAAAGATATCCTGTCATGCTTAATAGCATGACACTGACCAAAAACAGATGGGTATCTGTGTCAGAGTATAAGGATTACATGATATCACACGGTAATGGCAGAGAAAATAAAAATGTATCACAGTAAAGGCTGTGGTGAAAAGCAAACAGGGAGAAAGAAAAGGAAAGCTGGTCTCCCCATAGTGTGCTATTCTGAATAAAAAATCAGTGTGGTAAGAAAAATTAAGAAATGTGTCAAAGGAAAAGAGTAAGGAAAGATTGGCTGGGTTTCACTACCATAACTTGGGCTGAGGTATCCACCTCATTTAAAGTCCCACTAGGACCATTTTTTTCGTAGTTGCATTCAATTAGGAATGGAGGTGTTTACAATTGAAAGTGACAGACCATTCCCTTTTTCTATAGCATATTGTCATCAAGTCAGGTGACAAGGGGGCAGTATAGTTGTACAAAATAAGGTAGACTATATAAGAGGCCACTAGGCTGCTATTTGATGATAAGACCTATATTAAATTAGGAGCTGACCCCTTATCCAAGTTTACTAAATAAGCTATTTCTATAGTCAATATAGCTTGTAAGAATGGTATTATGTCCAAATCAGAAGCCTCATTCACCGATAAAGATTTTTTTCTATACACCATATTTTTACCATCTTCCTAAAGTCCACAAATGCACCTCTAACCCTCCTGGTAGGCCCATAGTAGCAGCCATGGAGAGTGTAACCAGTGGATTTTGGCAATATATCGACTCATTCCTACAATCCCTAGTACAAAATTAGCCATCTTTTAGAATTGGTCACGCTGTACTCATGGGAACCCATGTACCTATGGGTCTCTCTAGATGTACAATCCCTGTATACATCCATACCCCACAAAGTTGGCATAAGAGCTTTGGATTTTTTTCTGGGTCAAGACCTTACAATTAATCCATGACAGTCCCAATTTATTTTGGAAGCAACTTGGTTTTGTTTAACACATAATTATTTTCAGTTTAACAACGATATTTACTTGCAGATACATGGCACCGCCATGGGTGCCAATTTTGCCCCCACCTATGCCAACTTGACGATGGGGTATTGGGATCTCAGTACATTTGAAGCAACAATCCCTTCATTTCACACACTGTTTTTTATGGTCGATATATTGAACACATTATCATTATTAGGGACGGTGAAGCTTCTGATGTAAATTATTTTCTAATACATTGTTACACCAATGAGATGGGCATTAGTTTCACCTCTGTCACCGACAAAACTCATTAAGCCTTCCTGGATTTGGATTTATATCATGACGACCATCATCTGCATGCCAAGAATTATACTAAACTGACCAGTGGGAAATTAGTTTCTACATTACAAAAGCTGTCACCATCCACGCTGGCTACATAATATATCTAAGAGCCAGTTTTGTAGGTTAAGGCATAATTGTACGAAGACCACAGATTATCAGACACAAGGCGCCAGTTTAAAGAAAACGTTTCTGGTTAAAGGTTACCCACCTGATTTTGTTAATCAGGCATATTCACATTATATCACTCCGCCCAATTCTACAACACATTCTAAGAATAATAATGAACCTGTATTGAGATTTACCACGCAGTTCCACAATCAACATCAGCAAATGGAGCATGTGGTACGTAAGCACTGACCTCTTCTACTTCAGGACCCACATCTTAAACAGCTATTGTCCAATAAACCCCAATTCACTTATAGAAAAGCTCCCAATATTAAGACTAAAATAGCACCCAGCAAACTGAGAGTCAAAAAACAGCAGTCACCCTCCCTCTAATTTCTTTTCATCACCGGCATGTACCAATGCCGCAAATCTTTATGTCTAACCTGCCAGTTTGTCAAACATGGCCAAAAGTCCTTCACCATTAAAGGAACCACATATGGGATCAATGAGTTTTATACTCGTTCCTCAGACTTTGTAGTGTATTGTTTGGTTTGCCCATGTGGTTTACACTATGTGTGTAGAACCATTCATGCCCTACGGACCAGATTTGGTGAACACAACCGATACATTGAGGGGGCAAGGATATCCACAGTGTTACCAGACATTTTGTGAAACACAAAAGCACAAGAGGCATCTGTGTCTGGGTTATTGAATCCTGTGTTTTTACTAAACAACCATTGTTGAAAATGTTTTTTGTTTTTTTATTTTTTATTTTAATTGTTATGTACCCTCCGTGGTTACTGCCTTTCCTTTAGGCCACCATTTTCCGCCCTTTTTTCTTCTTGTTTCCGTTTTTTAGCTGGTTTCCGGTCCCTTCCTTTATTTTTATTGCAGGCTTTCCCCTTTCCATTATTGGTCTGATGAAGGAGCATTACTGCGCATGCTCCGAAACGCATTACCGTCCCCGTGACGTCACCACGTTCCTGCGGCCCACAAGCGAGGCGTGCGTTCCATCGCAACCTCGGCTCAGGACCTTCCTCCTCAGTGCTTCACACCACTCCTTCCATCTCCCTATGCTGCTGGACGACTTCAGGGAAAGGGAGGCAACAAGGAGCCTATGGATCGTACCCCTGTTATGTCCCCTTATGCCTGCTCTTCACGAATGATTGTGTAAGTGTTCTTCATTTGTGTGCTATTAAACAAGGTAGCCCGGCTGCTTCAGAGCCTTGAAGACTCATACCCTGCTGCGATTCCAGCCTGTTACAGTTCGCTCTCGGATTGCTCTGGTTCTACCTACCTGCCTGCAGCTGGTAACCCATGCCACTTGGGGCGCCACACCCTCTGTACCATCTCCAGGGGTGCGCCGCACTGAGCCGCAAGGGGAGCCCTCTCAGCACCTCGGCCTCGGATCAGGTAACCCTGACAGCCACATTCCTGTTCCTCGTTGCAGAAGCTGTTGGAATCATTTTAAGACTGTGATTCTTCATTACTGTTCGTAAGTGGCTCCGGTCAGTTGTGCCTACCCGCTGGGCATGTTTGTACATTTTGGGATTTTCTTAATATAAGGATTGCATCCACCTCAGCCTCTGAGTGTTTTCATTGTGCTGGCGCACCACACTGCAGCTGCACCCACAAGCCAGGTCAAGGAACAGTCAAGCAAGAAGCTACTGAATCAATGGCAGGATCAGAGTCAAGAAAAATTAGAGGTTGTGAACATGCAGACAGTAAGGTACCAGGTTCATTGACAGAATCATGGTCAGAAGTCTAGGCCAAGGTCGGTAAAAGAGATGAGAATACATACATACATAGACAAGGATAATCCAAAAGTAGGTCAGATGGTAAATAAAATGTGTAGTAACCACGCTAGTGCAAATAAAAAATAAAAATAAGCAGCAACTTCAAGTGTGACTGCACCCAAAACAATGTATATATATATAAAGTCACGCTAAATATAAATAAATGAGAAAAATATCAAATGTCCTTAAGCCCCCGTTCACACTAAGGCGACCTGTGAGGCGACCTGGTCGCCTCACAGGTCGCCGTAGGTCGCCTCCCATAGGGAAGCTGCGGACCCGTTCTAATAGGAGCGACACAAGTCGCTCCGACTTAGAAAAAGGGTCCGGAGCTTCTTTGGGGCGACCAGGAGGCGACCGCCATAGACTTCAATGTTATGAAGTCCGTGGCGGCCGCTCCGAGGTCGCGGCGCGCTGATCGCACCGCGACCTCAGAGGTCGCGGTGCGAAGTAGCGTCGCTTGCATGTGAACGGGGCCTTAGTGAGTCCATAAAAATTAAATAGTGACGTGAAGATACAGGAAATTTTCAGGTGAAGATTCCTGATGGTATTGTGCTTACCAGAAAGCCAAATATAAATAGCAGGAAATCAAGGTCAGGATATCTTGATGCCTTTAACCAACGAAAGCCCTTATGATGTAGTGATGGAAACTCCCAAAAGGTTCAGATGCATTAAATTCATAAAATGAGAAAAAATAACGCAATAGCGTAAAACCAAACAACAAGGGGAAAAATAGAAAAAAAGATGCACTCACAAATAAAAGTGCAATCCCTTCACCAGTGAGAAAACACCAATAAGTGAATCAAGCTCATGCAGGTACTCCTTAACAAAAAATATAAAATAAGTGCTCATTGAAAAATGCCAAGAGGTTGCTGACAGACAAAAGGCTACTGAATCCACCACCAATGCGCATATAACATATGTTCTGATGTTGGACATAAAACTCCAAAGGGCATAGGAAATTCAGCTGGCTCCAAAGATGCGCTCAAGATATTGACACCCAGGCGTATATCACTGTTTATGGGGCCAATTTACCAGGCATCGCATAGTTCAGGCGCAGCGGTGCAGCCAGGAGAATACTGAAGGTGAATGGGTCAGGTGTGAATGGAGCCTAAGAGAGAAAAATGAAGAGAGAGAGGAGTAGGAGGAAAAGAGGAGAAGAGTTTCCCCCAGGAGTCATAGGACCCTGCCGCTGTCAGTCAAACTCATGTGAGGAGGAAGGTGGGGGTGTGGCTTCCCGATGCTGTGTGTGTCTATGGACATACACAGCCCGCTTTGGGAGTTTGTGCACACAAGTGCCTCCATAGTATCGGGCTTGCTAAGGAGTCACTCAGAGGAAGGAGAAGCAGACAGCACCAGCAAGGAACTACCAAAGAGGAGGTAAGGGACCATTCTGTGCAAAATAGGTAAGTATAACTACTTTTTTCTTAAAAAAAAAATAAATAAATAACCTTTAGTATCACTTTAACTTTTTTAAACAAAACATATTCCTATTTAATCACTTATTATCCTCTAGTTAACCCTAATCAGCCTTAGCCCTGGTTCACACCACTGCGATTTGTCAGGAGATATGACAGTTCCTAGTTGCACCCTATTGTCGGCAATGGATCGCCGTGACATGAGTCACTTTATATAAAAGATTCCTGCACTATTTCTGTGCGATTTAATGTGCGACTTGCTTTGACTTCTGTGTAAAGAAGTCACACAGATGTCAGTAAGCCACACATGAATTCGCACTGAGCGGCAGCTTTGAAGTAGCATGATTTCAAAGCCGCACTGATGGGAACTAGAGCTTAATTAACTTTCCAAGAGCTATTATTTTACTGCAGATTTTTTATTTCTTTTCTTTGCCGTTTCTAAAAACTTTTTTATTTCATTCATTTTTTTATTACTTTTTTCAGGGTCAAATAATAAGAAAATGTACAAAAAAATTTTTCTCTAAAATTCAGAGAAAAAAATCATTTTTGCAAAACAATATACAATAGTCAAAAGAAATATATGCACTGTATATCTATACACACACACACACAGAATATAAACTTTTCCTACGGTGAAATAAAAATGCCACTAACCCAAATAGATACAGCTTCCAATGCACCCAGCTAGGCTGGCATTTAATGCAAAAAGAATAACCTTGCGTTTCATATTCCACAGAAGACAAGTGAGCATAAGGTTGTGCAGGTAGAAAACTCATTGCCTGACCTCCCGCTAAGAAAAACTAAGAATCATCTCTTTCTGGGAGAGATCTCGCTCACTTTAAAAGTCTAATGAAAGATTTTATTCTCTTTGCTCTGAGCACTCGGTCTAATGACCAGGGTGATATCGGTGTCTGGAATGTACAAGAATGGGCCATCACTTCACGGAATGGCTTTTTAGGACAACAGCATCTTAGCTAATTGGTTCATTTTCTTGACATTCATAAAAGTGTGGAATGAAGAAGGATGCGCAAGAGAATTATGAACTCGAAAATCCCGCACTCAAAATGTATTTACAAAAAGACCCTTTCTGCGCTTTCTGAATCCAAATTTACAAACTGTTTTTTAAATACGATATTTAAGGCATTTAATAACAATTTGGATCATGCCTTACAGGGGGTTTTCGCCTTCCTCTGGAACAGCTGGGGGTATAGGATTGTGTATATGGTGATTTTCTATTTGTTTGCTTTATTTATTTATTTTTTGGTTGAACTATTTTACAGCTATTAATTACCTTTTACCAAAATGCCTTTATCGGCATCTTCTCCGAGAGCCATCATCCAAGATCAGCATGTGGTGGTGGCTTAGAGATGACACAAACATGTCAATTCTGGTGCCTCGGTAGTTCTTGAATATACAGTAAACCCCCGCTCCATCGCGGTTCAGTTTTTGCGGTCCTGGTATATTACAGTTTTTTTTGTAATGTTATTTTACTATATAAATCATTAAAAATGAAATATTTTTGTGTTTTCCATAGCTCTTGCTATGTCTCTCAGTATCTTTTATGTGTTTAAATGAGTTTCTATTGTTTTAAAAGTGTGTTTAAAGACCTTAAAATGCTTCTACACGTACAGTGACAGTAAAAAAAACATGCCTACAATGCATTTTAATAGGGTTTTTCTATTTCGCGGATTTTCACTTTTCGCGGCTGGGTCCGGAACGTAACCCCTGCAATGGAGGGGGGTTTACTGTACTTAAATTTCGTGGGTGGCTATGAGCAGCGCCTGTGTTTCCCAGGAGAGGAAATACACCCAAACTTTCTGTTGTGAAGACTTATGCCTCGTACACACGTTCAGATAATCGTACGAAAATAATTGCTTTCGAATTGATCACACGATAATCTGATAGTTAGTACACAGCTTTCGACAGCCGATCATGACATTTCATCCAACAAAATCCGAAGGGACAAACAGGAAAACTTGTACGATAGCCTAGCGAACGATAATCGTTAAATCAGTACAGTATGTGTCCGCTAAAAATTGATCGACAAAGATGGCGCATGATCAGAAACACTAAAATAACACGGAAAAAACCTGGCTCCCATTGTTTTTGTTTTGCACCATCTGATACGTAGCTAAGCAACCAGGAAGCTTTTCTGGAATCGTACGAAAAAAATCCTACGTTTATATGCATTGTTGAATTCGATATTAGTATCGTGCAACAAAATGCGAACAGTAAAGGCCCGTACACACGTACCGATTGTCGGCCGTAAAGATTCGGCCGACGACCGATCGTAGGCTTGTTAGTATGATGCTTCCGACAGCCGACAGCGCATTTTCGGCCGAACAGAATCTGTCGTGCAAGCATTAAAATTTTTGTTGGCCAACACCAGAACGGCCGATTGTTCGTCAGTCAGTACAGATTTCGGCCGACAGACAGCAGATTTGCAAGACTGGGCATGCTCAGAAAAGAAAAAAGACAAGGAAAGTTAACCATCACATGACATCACTTCTGCAGTCGGCTGTTGTTGGCCGACAAAATTCGTGTGCAGTCTTTTGCACTTTTCAACAGACAAGACAGCCCTCGGACAAAAGACGGCCGATCGTTCGGCCGACGATCGGTACGTGTGTACGGGGCTTAAGTTGTCAGATTATCTGAACCTGTGCACGAGGCATAATGCTGGCCATACACTAGGCAAAAAATCATTCAAAAATCTGTCATTTGGTCCGATCGTACGTTCTTCATCCAGTTAATGGGAACAAATAGAAAATCGTTTTTAACTTTTCAGAGCTGAAAAATCGAAGGAACAGTTTGGAAAATTCTGCCAAACTAACGATAAATTGAAAGGTTAATGTGTTTCTCGGCCGAACTGTTTGCACTAGGCATATGTGACGAACTCAACGAAAAACGTCCATTGAACGATTTATCGTTTGAAATTCGGTCATTACATGATGGCATGATCATCTGCTCTTACGGCCGATTTTTCGTTTTCTGAAAATGAGTTTGAATGATTTTTCGCCTAGTGTATGGCCAGCTTAAAGCCCCGTACACACGCAGCGATTATCGGCCGACCAATCGTCCGTCTTTTGTCCAGAGTGGTGTTTTGTTGGTTGGAATGTGCCTAGACTGCACACAAATTTTCTCGCCCAACAAAAATCTGCTTCTGAAGTGATGTCATGTGTTGGTTTGCTTTCTTTGTGTTCCTTCTTCACTGAGCATGCCCAGACTTGCTCATAATATTTTTTCCCTGTCGAAATATGTACTGACTGCACGAAAATCGGCCGTGTTTTGACGGCCAACAAAAATGTTATAGTCTGCACACCAGATTTTTTTCAGCCGAAAAGTCGGAGTCGGTTGTCGGAAGCATCATACTAACAAGCCAAAAATCGGCAGATCGGATGTTAGACGAAAATTCCCTGCCAATTTTCGATGCGTGTGTACGGGGCTACAGGCTGGGTTCACATACATTGTATTGTCAAAAGTATTGGGACACCTGCCTTTACACGCACATGAACTTTAATGGCATCCCAGTGTAGCAATATCTCCAGGCCTAATGTGGGTCTGCCATTGTTACCGGAGACACTTACAACACATTTAAGTTGTGAACCCAAGTGTGAGAACTGAGGCAATGACCATTCTGCATCTTGTTTTTGGTTTGTTTATTTTGTAATGGGGATGGGAGAAGGGAATGAGTGGGATACTCCTCTGGCTCAACTAGGTTCAACTGGGATACTGTACAGAAAAATGCCTGTCGGCGCTGTCTTATCGCCAGCTGGATGTCAGCTAACACTCCCTGGCGCTTGAAGATACTTTTCTGCTGAACTGTGCTAGAACTTCGACTTTAACACACTGGTTAACTCAGAAGATCCAGGACTGTAGGACATTTGCTCCTGACACTCTGTTTAGCTCAAAAGTCTGATGAACTGTTCCCTCCAGCCCTTCACTGGCTGAGGTAGCTCCTTGTAACTGCTTGTGCTGCTGTACACTTCACACTGTACACTTAACTCTTCAGGCCCAACCGCTGGCACCCCCTTTACACTGCAGGGTCCTCTGACTAGGCACCCCCCTCTGACACTTCAGGGTCCTCTGACTAGGCACCCCCCTCTGACACTTCAGGGTCCTCTGACTAGGCACCCCCTTTACTTCTGGCTAGCTCCTGGATCGCTTGGACCTTCACCGGAGTGGTCCCCTCACAGCTAGGCAGACCCCCAGGAGCAATTCACAGTACTCATGACCTTGGAGGGCTTTCCTGGAACTTATCCCCTCTTTCTCCGCTGGTCCTCAGCACACCAGATCCCTTCTGCAACTCAGCTCAGCTCTCTCTGCACTCTCAGGCCAGCCGTCCGAGACACCCGATTCTTCTGACAGGAGGAGAGACAGCCGTCCCCTCCTGGGACTCTGTTTCCCGCCAAAGACGCTGCATCATGTGTTCCTTTCAAACGTATACTCACTCCCAGAATCCTTTGCGGCAGAATCTGCCTTCTGGGGTAGATACAGGCCTGAATGTGTCTCTGATTGGGTTTTCTCCACTGCCCTATGAGAATCCACTCATGGAGCCTGTGGGGAGACTCCCCCCTTCAGCAGACACACCTAGGAGACATAACAGCCCAGCTGAAATCATGGCCCTGCTGTTAGGCAGCAAAGGCCCACTATACTTTACCTAGCACCTACCTTGTAGGGTGCTACACCAGTCTAAAGCCCCGTACACACGCAACGATTATCGGCCGACCGATCATCCATCTTTTGTCCAGAGTGGTGTTTTGTTGGTTGGAATGTGCCTAGACTGCACACGAATTTTCTCGCCCGACAAAATTCTACTTCAGAAGTGATCTCATGTGTTGGTTTTCTTTCTTTGTGTTCTTTCTTCTCTGAGCATGCCCAGACTTGCTCATTCGATTTTTCCCTGTCGAAATCTGTACTGACTGCACGAAAATCGGCCGTGTTTTCATGGCGGACAAAAATTTTATAGCCTGCACACCAGTTTTATTACGGCCGAAAAATCTGAGTCGGTTGTCAGAAGCATCATACTAACAAGCTGAAAATCGGCAGATCGGTAGTCAGGCGAAAATTCCCTGCCGATTTTCGACGCGTGTGTACGAGGCTTTAGTCCGTTGAGTTGACCCACCCTTTGCAGCTATAACAGCTTCAACTCTTCTGGGAAGGCTGTCCACAAGGTTTAGGAGTGTGTATATGGGAATGTTTGTCCATTCTTCCAGAAGCGCATTTGTGAGGTCAAGCACTAATGTTTGATGAGAATGCCTTGCTCTGAGTCTCCGCTCTAATTCATCCCAAAGGTGTTCTATCGGGTAAAGGTCAGGACTCTGTGCAGGCCAGTCAAGTTCCTCCACCCCAAACTCACTTATCTATGTCTTTATGGACTATGCTTTTTGCACTTGTGCAAAGTCATGTTGGAACAGCAAGGGCCAATCCCAAACTGTTCCCACAAAGTGGGAAAATTGTCCAAATTGTCTTGGTATGCTGACGCCTTAAGAGTTCCCTTCACTGGAACTAAGCTGCCAAGCCCAACCCCTGAAAAACAACCCCACATCATAATCTCCCTTCCACCAATGATTTTGACCAGTGCATAAATCAAGGTCTATAAAGACATCGATGAGTGAGTTTGGGGTGGAGGAACTTGACTGGCCTGCACATAGTCATAACCTCAACCCGATAGAACACCTTTGGGATTATTTAGAGTGGAGACTGCGAGCCAGGCCTTTTCATCCACATCAGTGTCTGACCTCACAAATACGCTTCTGGAAGAATGGTCAAACATTCCCATAGACACACTCCTAAACCTTATGGACAGCCTTCCCAGAGGAGTTGAAGCTGTTAAAGCTGTAAAGGGTGGGACAACTCAATAATAAGCCCTACAGACTAATGGGCCATACACACTATAAGATTTTCTGAAGACTTTTTCCTTCAGACTTACCAAAACCAGATAATATGAGGTCAAACCTAAACACTTTCAATTTGTATGCAATCTGGCAGGCCCTTGCACTACATAGAAAAGGTAAATCTGAAGGAAAAAGTCTTCAGAAAATCATATAGTGTGTATGGCCCTTAAGACTGGGATGCCATTAAAGTTCATGTGTGTGTAAAGGCAGGTGTCCCAATACTTTTGGTAATATAGTGTATCTGTATACAGCCAATCATTTCCCTAGGTGGCTATGAGTAGCATCTGTGGTTCCCAGAAGAGGAAATACACCCACATTTTATGTTGTGAAGTCTAAGGCCCCATTCCCAACTCTACACTTCCACTGTCATGCATTTTTCCTTGTGTTTTGTTTAGACTAGGGTCACACCTAGCATCTCATGAAAGTGCACTTTTGCATGTTTTTTTGGTGCGTTTTTGCACTACATGCAGAGGGCAACCCATTAATTTAGCCAAACGCACCAAAGAAGCTCATGTACCATTTTGGGTGTTGAGCTTCTCCCGTTTTCTAACCCTGCATTTTGGCACGTTTGATGCACACAAAACCATACATCTGCTTGCCGCATTTGGGGTGCCATTAACAATTAATGACACCACAAGTGCGACGTGTTTCCCATCCCAGCTCGACTCACCGACCAGCCTGCAACCAACCAAATGATCCCATTTAACAGTTTGATATGTTGAAATGTTTGACATGCGTTGCCCTTCCATGTGCTTTCTTGATGCAAAGGCCAGTTATAGGTGGGGGCAGTGGCCATTTGTTTGTACTGTTGGAATACTGGTGAGGAGATGCACTGGACACCTTTGCTGCCATGGTGCTATCTGCTGGGTGTCCAGTGCGCCCCTATGCCTTTAAGGAGGGGTGGGCTCCCTCCAGGCTCACCTGCCCTTTGCCTATCCATTATAATGCATGTCCTTCCATTGTGGAGGCTCTCAAAATTTAGAGTTAGGACTGCAGATAATACTGGGGTGCTGTGAAAAGGTTCTGTCGCTTATGCATTTATTTGCAAATGTGTGCAAATTAAACCTGTTTTTAATGCATACTGTTAGACAGGATAATTTGGTTGGTTGCAGGCCGGTCGTTAAGTTGAGCCGGGAATTTTCTTTGGTTTTGTTTGCTGGGTCCTTAGGACACATCTGATCACAGATTGGGGTAAAGGGCCAATCACAGCTGTCATTTACCATTTGATCAGGTGTGTCCAATCACAGCTAATCATATGTAAACAGACATGCCTGTTAACGGCAGTACTTTCCTCACATGCTATCTCTGTGTGAGGAAAGCGAAGCTGATAACCGGTAAAGCTGTCAGCATACAGTTTACACTGATAATCAGGGCACGATCATCAGTGCCCTGATTATCAGTGCAGCCTCATCAGTGCAGCTTATCGTTCCCCAACAGTGCAGCCTATCAGTGCCCATCAGTTCAGCATATTAGTGCCAATCAGTACAGCATATCAGTGCCCATCAGTGCAGCTTATCAGTGCCCATCAGTGCAGCCTATAACCGCCCATCAGTGAAGCCTTATCAGTGCCCCTTTATCAGTTCTTTTGCACATCAGCGGCAGAATCATCAGTGCCCATCAGTGTAGCCTATCAGTGTCCATCGGGGCAGCCTGATCAGCACACATTAGTGAAGAAGAAAAATTACTTATTTGCTAAACTTTATAACAGAAACTAAACAAAAAAGTTTTTTTTTTTGTTTTGTTTTTTAATTTTCAGTCTTTTTTCGTTTGTAAAAAAAAAAATCTGATTGGTGATTAAATACAACCAAAATAAATCTTTTCCCTTTCTAAAAATATTGATAAAAACCTCATATGGACACAGTGTTATATGAGCATGTAATTGTCATTCAAAGTGCGACAGCACTGAGGCTCGGTTCACATTTATGCGATGCGGGAAGGCTGCAAACTCGCAGCCTGTTCCCGCATCGCACACGCACCCCCGGCAGTTCACACTGCCATATGCGATACGCTGGGGGTGTCAATGTAATCTTAACGACACCCCCAGTTTGATCGCATATCGCAGTGCGATCGTGCAGTTCGCACAGGAGCGGATCGCACAAGTGTGAACCGCTGTGCGATCCGATCCTGATGCGGCTGCAAAAATGCCTCCTGTGCGTGTTTGCTCCGGGTGCGATGCGAATTTAGCCATACAAACTGTATGGATAAACTCGCACCGCACAGCTGATCGCATGTAATGTCGGAGCAGTGCGCTCCGACATTACATGCGAACCCCGCACACGCACAAATGTGAACCGGGGCTCAAGGTTTAAAATTGGCCTGGGCAGGAAGGGGGTAAAAATGCCCGATATTGAAGTGGTTAATACACTGCACATAGGTGTTAAGCAGGCCATAGACATTTGCAAGGTGGAAGGTAAAAATCCTTTACTGCAGAAGAGACATAGTAAAAAAAAAAACTTTTTTTTTTTTTTTTTACACTAAAAGTTTCGCTTCAACATTTCTGCACAAATTCTTCCAGGACCGAGGTGGCTTTGATAGAAAAAAAAACTGCCTTAATAGCCGGAAAAAAAAAATATTAAGATGGAAGAAAAAAATAAAGAGGGATGATTAAAGTCAGGCATTGATGGATGCTCAGTGGAGGTATACGCTATATTTTCTGCTGACCTGGTTTTCATGGAGCTGATGCCAGCCACCGATCTACGTCCCCAAACAGAGGATTCATGATTGATCAGGAGAGGGGACTCCCAGTGTGAGACGGCACAGGAAACGCTCGAAAATATGAAGGAATGAATCAGGTTACTGCCTGACCACAATCTGTCATGGCTTCACAGGGCCTGCTGGGAAATTCTGAAGCGTGAAGTCTTTTTGGACATTAAGAACTCCGACAGACAGTGTGAAATGACTTTACTCCGGAGGCCGCAGGCAGGAGGGGGGTGGAAGTGCTCTGCTTGTCCTGGGGGTGACAGATTTCAATGTGGAGTAATCCTTATGTACCCCGCCACAAACCAATGTAAGGCTTTACTAATTACAGCACCCCAGAGCAACAAGAATTCCCCTTCCACTAATCCTAAGCAGCTTAATGATCGAAATTTAGACTTCACCAGAATTACTTTATACTCTTTTTGTGCAATGGCTTGCTTGAATGGATAGTATAGGCTCTAACACCAGCTTAAAGCTGAACAACAGGCATTCAAAACCTTCATTTTAAATATATTCCTAAAGGAGATAAATTGCCTTTGTGTGAACTAAATGGCAAACCCAGATATTATCATGTAAAAGAACAGTGACAGAATCACTGTGCTTCACATAGCAGAGCTGTGGGAAGGACCCAACAGGCCCCACCCACTACAGACTGCCTGCAAAAAACGACAGGAGGGGGGCGGAGGCAAGACCATTCACCCTGCACAGGGAGAAAGAGCAGCAGTGATTGGTCTGTATTAGGCTCCATGTACACGGGACATTGTAAATGGCCGTTTAGGAGCAGTTGGGCGTTTTTTTCAGAAGCCCCTGAACCCATCTACATTTTATCTTATTTGTCCATGTACACGGGGTCGTTTACAGTCATTTGCAGGCAGTTGAGTTCAGGGACGTTTTTTGGAACGAAAAAACGGCGTGGGGTCCCCCCCAAAATCCATACCAGACCCTTATCCGAGCATGCAGCCCGGTAGGGCAGGAAGGGGGAGGGGGACGAGCGAGCAGCCCCACCCCCCCTGTACCATACCAGGCCACATGCCCTCAACATGGGGGGTGCTGGTGCTTTGGGGCAGGGGGAGCTCTGTACCCCCCACCCCAAACACCTTGCCCCCATGTTGATGAGGACAAGGGCCTCATCCCCACAACCCTGGCCGGTGGTTGTGGGGGTCTGCGGGCAGGGGGCTCATCGGAATCTGGAATCCCCCTTTAACAAGGGGGCCCCCCAGATCCCGGACCCCCTCCCTATGTGAATGGGTATGGGGTACACTGTACCCCTACCCATTCAGCCCATAAAAGGCAGTGTATGTAAATAACGACAGGAGACGTTTTGGAAAGTTTATTAAAAATCTTCATCTGTTCTTCTCTGCTCTGGTCTTCTCCCTCTCCTGGTCTTCTGCTCCTTTGCTGTCCGCTCTTCTGCTCTTTTGCTGTCCGCTCTTCTGCTCTTTTGCCCTAGGCTCTTCTCTTCTTCTTCCTCCGGTCCTCCTCCGACGTCTCCGGTGATTATGCCGGTCTCCGGTCTCTGCAGCTTGTTATATAACCATTGTGGGCATGGCCCCCGATGACATCATCGGGAGGCCCCGCCCCCTCGTGTCACAGATGACGTCATCTGTGACATGAGGGGGCGGGGCCTCCCGATGATGTCATCGGGGGCCACGCCCACAATGGCTATATAACAAGCTGCAGAGACCGGAGACCTAATCACCGGAGACATCTTCGGAGGAGGACCGGAGGAAGAAGAGAAGAGCCGAGGGCAAAAGAGCAGAAGAGCGGACACAAAAGAGCAGAAGAGCGTGGAGTTCCCCCTCAAGATTCTCACAGCGCAAGTCGCAAGTCTCCCATAGGGAACCATTGATTTTGAATGGAGGCAGAAAAGCAACGTGGCCAAACGTGCAATAACGCAAATGGAAAAAGCTACTGAAAGCACGTTTAACAGCTGCTTTTTCCCGGCGTCAGAACTAGCTTTGCAGCACATTTTTTCTAACGTCCCGTGTACATGGAGCCTTACATGAAGCTCCTTCACAGAGGTAAAGTCTCACAATATGTCAGATATTATCATGTAAAAGTAGCAGTGACAGCATCACTGTGCTGCACATAGCAGAGCTGTGGGAAGGACCCAACAGGCCCCACCCACTATAGACTGCCTGCAAAAAAACTACAAGAGGGGGCGGAGACAAGACCAGTCACCCTGCACAAGGATAAAGAGCAGCAGTGAGCGGTCTGTATTACAGGAAGTTCCTTCACAGAGGTAACGTCTCAAACTGGATTACTGCACAGATCTGGAAGAAATACTCAAACCACACCAAGATCCAAGAATTTCCTCTGAATTCTAGATTTAGATAATATTTACTTACCCCGGAGTTCAGCTTTAAACAATTGCAGGTAACAGCTTAGAAAAAAACAAGTATTTTACAAGTTTGACTGCAGTATTTCTCCTCTTTTTTTATGCACTTGCAACCTGCCTCTAAACATGCTAGCCAATTTGACTAGTCATTTCTCTAGCACAGCCCTCCCCTCCTTGCACATTATAGCCCTCTATTCTACCTGGAGTGTTAAATTACTCTCTGTGCTGGCCCAGCTCCTTCACTCCACTCATCACCTCCCAGTGTAAGCATTTGTGTAGCTGCCGGGGTCAGACCCAAGGGAATACTATAGACTACTAGAGTGTCATTGGAGTGACAGTTCTGAGTCAGCTGACACCACATCCAACATGGCCACATCCAGCAGCCGTCTCAGGGCTTTTGGATATCTACACAAGGGAGGATTATACTGATTAATGAATGAATGGCGGAGGGTCATTATTACACTGCACAGTATGACCACATGGGGTACTCATGGAGACATATCTGTTGGTGGGGCCAGCTGCCTGGAAGCCTATCTCAGCCTATTGTTACCATCTTCAGAGTTCAAAGCTTGCATGCCTGTGCCAAAAGACAATGATGAGCTTTGCATGCCCTGTTGGACAAGCATGGTTGCAATACACTGGGACCCACCTATCGGGAGTGCTCCAAGATTAAACAGATGCTCTTGATGCATACGTAGCCGGGAGCGTACTACAATTATCTGACACTGCAGTCATATTCCCTGCTCTCTCAGACTATCTCTGTGCTCCCCTAGTGTTGGTCTTGGATTTCATGCATCATACTCCTGAGACTGGAAGAAAGCATTGTGGGAACTGTAGTCTTCTGGGAATATATTGCCTCGTTTCCACTGAGCGGAACGGTTCGGGTCGGTACAGTTTGGAAGGGTTAGAATGGTCCGGTCTATTCAGGTGAGTGTTTCCACTGCAAGTCGGGCCACCAGGGGCCATGCGGGGTTTACACCAAATGAGGTGTTTGTTTTGCTCTTTCATTTGACGTGAGCATTGAAGTTTTCCTGTCCGCCAATCAGTGGAATCTATTGTGTGACGCCAGTAGCTCCGCCCTAACCGTACCGTACCATTTCCTATGGCCCTACATCTGAAGCAGGACCAGGAATGGTGCGGTTTGGTTCGGTTGTATGGGCCACTTTCATAATGGAAACACTCAAATTAGCGTACCGTAACGAACCGACCCAAGCCGATCCGCTCAGTGGAAACGAGGCATATTACTGCACTGCGGAACTGTTTATGAACTACACCTCCCAGCACGCCATTCGCTCCAGGGGAGAATTGGGGGAGAGACTATAAAGGAATCTGCTGACCAGGCCCACGTTCTCTTGCTTCGCGGTATCCATCGTGTGTGCTGCGGTCCGACACAGGGAGAGAGGACTGCGGCCTATTGCACGCCACCCAGCTGTCTCCAGACTCAGCCCAGGGGGAGCGGATGACAATCGCTACATCGTGGACACCCCTGCAGCACCGCTGATCAAATCGGAGTCGCAGGACTCACTGAAACAGCAGAGCACAGCCATCTCAGTGTCTTACAGTGTGGTGAGTTGCTTTTGCTTTTTCTTCCAGAACTTATAAGAAGGATATCAGGATTGGTGAGAGAGCACGTGCTCAAAATCCAGTTATCAATTGATAAAGCATCTCTGGAACACTGTACAGTATACAGACACCCTACACTTGGATCAGTTAGTGGATCAATAATCAGAACCAGCTATCTTGCATTGCTTGTCTCACACTATGCTACACGGGGGAATCATTTGTTCTTTGAGCTCCAACTGCTGGTAAAGATAATAGCAAGGCCTTGCATTCTGAACATTGCTATTTTATTGCTTTTATAGGGGACACGCTACTGGTGCTGTATCTAGATTACCTCATCTCTCATTAGAATACAGATACTAAAGGCAGGCCTGGGATTCCCTTTTAGTAGGAGTATTTCATATAGCAATTTACGAGAGATTAATTTACTTACTATCAGATACTGTGTATGTTGGTGTATTTGCTTGTTACTATAACTGGTTATTTAACTGTTCTTTAGTATTATTTCTACTGAGCCTTGGCTGTTTACCCAGGGCCTAGTTGATTAATACCTCTTTTAAGCCTTCTTTTTGAGTAAAGCAAATCTAAAGAGTAAAAACAGATCTGCATTGTGCCAGTGTGTCAATTAAAGGTATACACAACATGTCTGAACCTAGAGTGTCAGGAGGGCTGGACAGTTCACAGTAGTGATCGACCGATATCGTTTTTTTATTGCAGATACCAATACCGATATTTTGGTATTTTTTGGCAGGTACTCTTGTGGAGGGGATCTGGGGGTCTAAAAGACCCCAAACCCCTCCTCTGCACTTAAAAACATTAAAAACGCCAAGTTTGGCTGTTTTGAATGCTGTAATTGTTTAGAATTTGGTGCCGAGTACCCGGAAGTGATGTCATGATATAACTTTCAGGTTTTTACATGGAGACCTGATCAGAGCCAAATGCGGCTTTGATTGGGTCTTCTCTTCGGCGGCCGTGCAGGCTGGTTGCCCGGGTCTCCCAGTGAAATAGGGTTTCCATCCGTCCAGATTTGACGGATTGGATCGGATGTCGGCGGACATGTCTCCGCTGACATCCGATGCCCCATAGAGATGCATGGGGCATCTGTTTAGATCCTCCAAAAAAATGGACAGGCGGATCTGAACAGTCCGTCTGTGTGAAAGGGGCCTTAAAGCTGGAATTGGTGTTAAAGGTACTTCAACAAAGTATTGAGCAAAGGCTGTGCATACTTATGTGTTTTTTTATTTTAATAAATTTGCAAAGATATCAAAGAAACTTCTTTCAGATTGTCATTATGGGGTATTGTTTGTAGAATTTCAAGGAAAATACTGAATTTAATCCATTTTGGAATAAGGCAGTAACATAATGAAGTGTGGAAAAAGTGAAATGCTGTGAACACTTTCCGGATGCACTGTAAACTCAACCCTTAGACCTTGTGTACACAATGTTTGGTCTTCTCCCCTAGATGCTTTTCCTCCTACTGGCAGCAGTGTGTTGGCTGAAAAAATGTTTTTACTCTTGTAAAAGTGTGTAACGTGTTTCGGCGCATTGAACGCTGGAGCCCGAATTAATTTAATTTGCCAGAATAATAATTTATTCTGACTACTGAAATTAAATAATGCTCAAGCACTAATTGTGTCTGGCATTAACGAGCATTTACACGCACCAAGCTTTTTTTCTACCAAAATGCTGCTCCTGGATGCGCTGCCAGTGTTTTTATTTTTTGCCTCTAAACGCCTATGTGTGTATGGACATTGCTAACATGGATGGGTGTTTAGAGGCAGAAAATAAAAAAAACCCCACCAGACGGCAGCATTGAAAACGAATATGAACAAGACCAAATGCTTCTTCAAAATTTTTAGTAGAGACATACGTTTTAGGAAACCTTTGTCCAATCAAAGAGAAAAAAAATCAAACCCTACGATGTCTCAAAAGTAAAACATATACCATTTTATTTAATCCATCCAATAAAAGGAATCAATAGCTTTAAATATTGACGCGTTTCAGCAACTTACATAGGCATTATTCATAATGACTAA
Organism: Pelophylax lessonae; assembly: GCF_965119305.1. NCBI lineage: Eukaryota > Metazoa > Chordata > Amphibia > Anura > Ranidae > Pelophylax > Pelophylax lessonae. The sequence goes on from NC_138775.1 coordinate 60,219,365, forward strand.
GACCTATGTAAGAGGTTGAAATATGACAATATTTACAGGTATTGATTCCTTTTATTGGATGAGTTAATTAAAATCATATACAGTATGTTTTATTTTTGAGACATCGTGGTACCGGATTTTTTTCTCTTTGATTGGACGTTTGGATGCCTGAGCTGGGGTTAAACGAGCACATGAGTCTCCAACCCATCGTTTTATACAAAAGAAGGATTAGGTGTCTGGAGGTCATTCAGCACCACACCCCTTAAATCAACATAAACAATTGAATGAAAAAATTGGGGCTTTTAAATGGTGCAAAGACATACAAAAAAAGTGTATACATAAAAAAAATTACATTTTATTGGTACAATATTTGTACCAATGGTATTTTTTATATTTTGTACCAATAAAAGTCAATATTTTTATATATACTCCATCTCACCCTGCTTATCGTTAAGGGTTATTTTGGGGTTGTAGCACTTTTTCAATTAATAGGAAGCCTTTATGTCTGGGATTTTTATAGTTATGGTTGTCAGAAGATTAAAAACAAAAGAAGTGGGCCACCACAAGCCAACTGTGCATATTTACATTTAGTAACCGCTTCATGAAACTAGATCCTAGTTTTGAATGGAAAAAAATGACTAAGAATGGTCTTGAAGGGTCAGTCCACTCCTTCAGAGCATGGTTGGGGATGGGCTACTGCCCTTGTCGTTACACCCTATACCCATCCATTTTTAACTACAAAAACAACACTGATTTTTGCAACCCAGCTTAAAGCTTATTTCTATTTTTGCAGTCAAGTTTGAAAAAAATCCAATATTTGTGTTGTGTTCCCCTTCACGCAGCATGCCTATAAAAAAAAAAGTAAAAAAAAAATGTATTACCTTTTTTAGGTGTTTCTCAGGAGGAGGTGTCATTGCTGACTGCAAAGATTTTGAACAATGTCAGAGTGAGCCCGTCCCCAACAAATTCTACACACTTTTAACCCTAGTTGTTAGAATAAAGTATTTTGTAAAGTTTTGTTCTTTCTATAAAGTGTGTTGCAACATGACTTGTGCTGCTTTCGTGCAAGTGTTCCCCCTTAACCCTGTGATTCCATGATGTGAATGTTCATGACTATGCCTGGCACATAAAGGACCCTACAAAGTGTTAGGGGGGCCTTTCAAACTCTCATGCGAGCACTGAGGATTATCGGGATGATTCCCGTTTCTCAGGCACTAGAGATATCCTGTGTCGGCGGGGGTTTTGTCTCCAATATGGCGGCTACTGGTCTCCGGATGTTGTCATTTCGGGGACCGACCGGCGTCTTTTTGATGTGGCGATGCATGACATCATTACGACGTGCGAACGTGGTATAGTGGGACGTAGGGGACCACATTTGATGCCATTTTCCTGACCTCGCTGTTGGGAATGGACAAGTGGATTCCCTGGGAGCTGCATGGGAGAGAAAGTCTGGGGCCTGCACATGGATTGCTCTCTCCACCAAAAGGGCTTGAATTGGGCAGGTACATCATAGAGCTGCTTTCTGCAAGTACTTGTGCCCCAATTTGTCCTTTCTTGGTGTTAATATACCTTGGAGCTTTGATTTTTGATACTTGGATGAAATGGACAATAATATTTGAAAATCCACATTACCCATTTTAATAAGTCTCCCCCCTCTCCTTCCTTTCTAAGCTATGGTGTCAAACCTCTTTGGATAATGTTCCAGCAGTCTCTGCATAGCGTGAATAAGGTGTTACATTTATGACATGGAAGTTTCTCTGGGTCATGGGAACACTATAGCCAAGGATAGCACACAATGTAAGCATTTGTTAAATGTATTAAATGAATTTAATGTACAAATATAATGATTGTTGATTCTAAAGACAAATTACTCTGTTGCAGAAGTGGTAAAAATCCATAGAATTTATTTGTATTTTTTCTAAATGTGTTGGATATCCCCACAGAATGGGAACCATCTCCGGTTGTTTTCAATTGATGATGGAACTGAACAACAAGTAGCTGGGGAATACCACTTTAATGCAATCTGGATGCTTATGATTGAGGTTATTGTGTCATATGCCATTGTGTATAAAAAATCTCACGAGTTTGGAAAATTGTTTTTATACTTCCACTTTTTAGAAAAAATAATAGATATATTTTAATATATATTGATGTTTGAATTGCCTTAAAAATCCCATAAAAAGAGGACACATATTGTGTATTACAAAGAAGGGAAGATGGCAATTACACTCGCAGCCATATGAGTTTTTTCTACACTTTTAACCCTTTGTTAGGTCAGACAGTGTTCAAATCTAGTTAAAACTGATCATGAAGATCTGTCTGCACAGCACAGACAGGGTTAATTATGGAAAACTCCACTGCCCAGCTCCCTTAAAGAGAACTATATAGTATTTTTCCTCACTTGAGGGTCCAGAATAGAGCATCTAAAAAAATGTAAGCTGGAATTTTTAAACATTTCTTATTAAGATATGCTATGTGAGTGGGGATATATAACATAGGTGTTATTCCAATTTGGCAACAGAAGGGGAAATACACTTTGAAGCAAACCCAAGGTATGTCTTAATTGCAGCCCATACCACTTAAAGTCCCTCCCCCAGAAAAAATGTAAAGTCAGCAGCTACACATACTATAGCTGCTGACTTTTAATAATAAGACACTCGCCTGTCCTGGAATCCAGCAATGTCGGCACCCCAGCCAATATTTTCATTGGCTGTCGGGTGCTGCCGCCATTGGCGGGAATGCAACCCAGCAATGAAGCCTTGCGGCTTCACGGCCGGTTCCCTACTGCAAATGCACAAAGCACGCTGCACATTCTGAATGGTGTAGGCGAAGGAGGAGGGGACGGGGCTTGTGACATACTTCACTGCGGCTGAGTCCTCCGGAAGTAGGGACCCCCCAAATGTGGCACCAGAGGGAGAAGAAAACAGATAAGCGGAAGTTCCAGTTTTGGGTGGAACTCTGCTTTAATGATGTGGTGCTGCTTTCTACGGAATTCTCTCTGTGAGTACAGGGCTACATGGGAACATGCTCAAGGGGGTGGGATCCTTGACACCTTGAGTTTGTATGAGGGGTTGTAGTCCTAGAGCAGGGTTGTCCAACCTTTTGACCTTCCTGGGCCACATTGGAAGAAGAGGAATAGTTTTTGGCCTCACATAAATTTCACTAACAGCAGTGATAGCTGGTGGGCAAAAATTGTCGGGCAGATTCCAAACAATCACCAATATACACAACGTACCTATCTAAGTAATAAAACTTCATTTTTTTGTAATATTCTTTATTATAAAAGTAAAAGAGGGCAACATAAAACTAGTGCAATATTTGACACTTTTTTTTATTAAACTAACGCATCAATACCTAGTTGGATGGATTTAGTAGCAATTCTCAATGAATTCTCAAGTTGCTCATCAGATAATTTGGTTTTATTTTAGCCCTTTGTGTGCTTCATCCTTGAAAATATAGGAATGATTGTGAAGAGTGGTATATTTTTCTTTGAGAAGATAACACTTATAAAGTCCAGTAAAGTAAAAAATGTTCATCTACATGTGCTTGCTAAGTGTAAATGGATTTTTACAAACCCCCCCCCCCCCCCCAAAAAAAAAAATCAACATTTTCAAGCAAGAGTTTGTGTTGGGCATCGCTCATAATCATCTTGGGCTGCAGGTCAAGACACCCTGTCCTAGAATGCCTATGCTGCTTCTCTATAGGTACAGTACAGTGAGTAAGTATTGTTCCCCCGGGCCAGGAAGTAGGTTATTGGCAGGATCTCAAGGTGAAAATAAAATAAAAAAAAAAAAGTCTGAAATGTGAAAATAACCCAGAAAATTGCACTAAAAAGACTCCTTTAGGAAGGAGGAACGTTTTTGGAAAAGGATGGCCAGAAAGTCTTTATTCACCTACAAAATAGATGTTGTGCAGTGCATCCCTCCCCTTTGGTGAAAACTGTCATAATCAAGAAAAAAAAAAAAAAAACACACACAACCCAGTAAAATATTTTTCGGAAGCAAACCTCCAACTCACATTGCGTTTATTTCTGATGAAATGTAAAGTCAATTTAATGGTACAAAAATAGGATTTCTAACAATTTGATAATTTTCCTTTGATTCATAAAATGAAACAAAAAGCACAGAAAGTGTTTACATATTGTATTATAAAATACAGCCATTAAATGTGGAACAGTAAGTAAAAAAATAAAAAATTAATTAGGTATAAGATACAAAATGTATATTCAAAATCCATTATGGTCCCCTTTTATTTTATAGTGCATTTGCTTATATTATTGCCTCTCTTTATTATGGTCAGATTAATAAAAAAATAATTTTTGATTTTTAGCTAGAAGCCTTTTTTTTTTGAGGGGGCGGGCAAGGTTTCGAATACTTGCTGGTTTTTTTTTTTTACTGGTATCAGAGATTTTCCCTGACTTACGTTGACAATGGTTTCACCAGCCAGAAAAGTGAGAGGCAGTTTTTAACAGCAATACAAACATAAAATGGGATTTTTGACTTACAGTAAAAATCCATTTCTCTGATGTTCATTGACAGACACAGCTCCTGTCATTCTTGACCATTGGGTTCTACTATCCCCTACAGGAGTAGGACACTAGGCAGAAAAAAATTTCTGGCTACACCCATGGGCAGTCCCAGGGGGTATACTCCCTCTCTCTGCTACGGTCACTCAGGTTTGTGGAGCAGTGTCAGGAAAATTTTAACTCCACAGAGGGGTGGGTGCTGTGTCCGTCATAGAAATGAACTTTACAGTAAGTCAAAAATACCATTTTCGCTTTTGTTCATTGACTGACACAGCTCCTGTCATTCTTGACCATTGGGACGTCCCAAAGCAGTGTCAAACATGAGGGGTAGTAAAAACAGCAAAAAAATGACAAGGCTAAACAGTAGCCAACCAGATGACAGGGGCTCAACTAAAAAGCAACTGGAGCCCATCTGAAAAAACAATACACCCTGAAAGAGGATCAGGTCCTCGTAAACAGCATCCTGCAAAACCTTGCGGTCAAAGCAAGCATCCGCAGATGCCAACACATCTACTTTATAAATCTTTGTAAAAGTGTGCACCGACAACCAGGTGGTCACTTTGCAAACCTGCGTCACTGATGCTTGATGACGGAAGGCCCAGGAGGCACTAAGTACCCGCCTACAGTGCGCCTTGACAGGGAAAGGAGGAAGTTGACCCTTGATGGAATAGGCCTTAACCACCGTCTGTCTGATCCATCTGGAAATGGTTGCAGTGGAAGCGGACAACCTTTTTTGAGGTTCATCCGTGAGCACAAGTAGAGTGTGACTTCCTGAAAGACTCCGTAGCTGCCAGGTACACCGTAATTGCCCGGACCACATCCAAGGCATGCAAGGCAATTTCCTTTGGATGTTTAGGACTGGGACACAGAGAAGGCAACACAATGTCTTTATTCAAATGAAAGTCAGAGACCACCCTGGGAAGGAATGACGGACAGGGGAAAAGCACCACCTTATCCTTGTGAATCACCAAATAGGGTGAACGGCAGGATAACGCCGCAGAAGTGATAGCCACCTTAAAGGCCACCTTCTGGGACAGCGTAAGCAGGGGAATCTCCTAAATATTTTCAAAGGGAGGCTTCTGTAGAGATGAAAGCAAAAAATTAAGATCCCAAGATGGGAACAGAGCCAGCACTAAAAGGAACCAAATGTTGGACACTCTGAGGAAAAAGACCGCCAAGGGCTATACCTGGCCCTTGATGGTACTCAAGGCCAAATTCTGTTCAATCCCCGTTGAAGGAAGGTTAAGATCCGAGCCACCAAAAAGGAGCGAGGATAACCCCAAGAGAGACACCACGCAATGTACATCTTCCACGTATGATGGTAGATCTTCCTAGAAGTAGATTTCCAAGTGTTTAACAATGTAGGAATCACCGACTCAGACAAACCTCTATCCTTTAGCACCTGGCGTTCAACAGCCAAGCCGTCAAAGCCAGCGATCCTCTCTGAGAGGAAGCTTCCAAGGACGTCAGCAACCATCCGCACTAGATCGGCATACCAGGCCAGACCAGAGCCACTAAGATGACGGGAATCCCTTCTGCCTCGATCCTGCATAGGAGTCTGGGCAGAAGCTTGAGAGGAGGGAAGGAGTAGATCAGATGATACTGATCCCACGGGGCCACCAACTTGTCTGTAGGGTCTGCTAGAGGATCCCTTGACCGAGCCACAAACCTCTGCACCTTTCTGTTGAGCAGAGACGCCAACTCCACCAGACATATAGCAGATGAAACACCTCCGGATGAAGGGACCACTCCCCTTGGTCCAAGGCCTGCCAACTGAGGTAATCCGTCTGCCAATTTTCCACACCGGGAATGTGTATGGCGGAGAAGGCTGAAACGAACAGTTCTGCCCGCCTTATAATGCCGGCCACCTCCGGAGCCTCCAGGGCACTTCTTGTGCCCCCTTGGTGATTGACATAAGCCACAGCCATGGCATTGTCTGATTGAATGTGCACTGGGCATCCCTGAAAATGATCCCTCCAATGATCCAGACAGTCTGCTCGCTCGGCGTTCCAGGACATTGATCGGTAGTCTGAACTCTTCCAGCATCCAGATCCCCCGAGCAGGATGCTTGTCGATGACGCCTCCCCAGCCAGACAGGCTGGCATCCATGGTGACCACTGTCCAAAACAAGGGGAGGAAGGATTTTTCCAGCCGAAGCACTGGAGAGCGAAGCCACCATATCAGGGACTCCTTTGTTCCCCGACTAAGCCGGATCTGATTGTCCAGAGACTGCGGGGTCTTGTCCCATTTGATCAGAATCTCTTCTTGCCCTTAGCAGCCAGTGTAAGAAAGGTACTCTTCCCCCTGTGAGACCTTTAATGTCATCATCCAGGGTAGCTCCAAACAGACGATCTTCCTTGAAAGGGAGGATCAGTCAAGGCCTTTTTAGAAGTCTGGTCTGCAGACCAGCATTTGAGCCAAAAGACACGCCGAAGGACCACCGCCAAAACAGAGAGGCGAGCCATCAGGGGAGCCACATCCAAAGACGCATCACAGATAAACTGCAGTCCCTGAACCAGGTGGTCTGCCAGCTCAGTAAAGGCAGGAGGGAGTTGTTCTCCCTCCAGGAGGACAGCGTAGGAACTTTTTGTTAGCTTTTTGCTAGCCCATTCTCCATAAGCTGCCTCCACCTGGGACACAAGGGACTCCAGGACCGCCATCAGTGCATGGATGGATGGTGGGGACCTGGAGGGCCCCGCAGCCTTAGAGAGGGGTTTAGGTGGGGAAATGTGCTCCAAAGACTTCATGAATCACCAGGGGGGTCCCTACAAAAAAGTGTAACACACTGCTAAGGGACAACCCCCACTGCGCTGTCAGCACCACCCGGTCCCCAAGCAGAAGGCACAGAGCGATCCTCAGCAGAGAGGGAAAGGACCCCACCAGACTCCCCACCCGCCGACACAGGCACTTGCAACCACCAGGAGAATCTGCACTACACGTGCAGCGATCAGGAAGCTAATTGATCCAGGAGTCAGCACCAGGGGATAAGCAGGGGCTTCCACGGCCAAAATCACCGCTGCTGCTATTTGCAATGGCAAACCACAAGACAATGGCCGCCGGACTACAGAAACTTAGCCCATGTGTATAGGAATACACAGGCTACAACAAAATGGCCCCACGAGGCATACAGGGACCAGAAATTGGGAGACCCGGCCTCTGGCCAGATCTAGGCAGGACGGGGGGGCCCTGGCAGGAGCCCCCACCAAGTACAACCCCCCCGCGCACAATCGATTGTCCAGTCGCCGGCAGTTGATAGTAGATCTCACAGGAAAATCCAGGAGGAAAAAATGTTCTATCTGAAAAATTTTTTTGCCACAACCAAGGATCCCAGCGAGGAACTAGGTCCTTACTCCTGACTAGGCCGAAAAAATTGAGTGACCATAGCAGAAAGAGAGAGTATACTCTCTGGGACTGCCCATGGGTGTAGCCAGAATTTTCTTCTAAAAAGTGCTGATGTTTCTGTATGTCCAAAAAATAAGTGTTAAAGGTATATACAATAAAAATCACCACTATAAATAAAGTGTCCAGTGCAACGTATGTGTCTTCCTAATAAATGTGCAATACTATAGGATAATTCAACTATGTAAATGATAAATATTTGTGCTGAACCTTGAAAAAAAATGGATACAAAAAATATGTGAGAATTGGTATGATAAGAAAAATATATGAAATGTATGAAATATACAAAATATGAAAAATAAATAATAAAAAATAAAATAAAAAATATATATAATGTGTGAAATATACAAAATATAAAAATAAATATATAAAATATAAAAAGTTGAATCCACTTAAATCTACAGCCGTAAAATACAAAACATCAAGTAGGCTTAAATGAGGTGCACAGTAGGTATATAAATATTATGGCAGCAATAATACAAGAATAAATAAGTCCGTAACACCTAAAAAAGAAGAACAAATAGTCCCACAATGCTAAAAAAACTTTTCCTAAAAAACTTTTCCTAAAAAACAGGGCAAAAAGGTGACTTGAGTGCAGGTGTTCTGATGATAGATATTAAAAGGTGCTCAGGTATATGGTAACCATTCAGTGCTCCCCGCACCCCTTGGACCGCACTCACCAGAACTATGTACCCCTGCAGGGGTATCAGGCCTTGAATCTATAATCCTGGATCTCCTCCACTGACCATCAAAGTGGTTGGGTGGTCCAATTATCTGCCCGAATCTTGTAAACCCGGTTCCTTGGTGTTAGGGTCCGAAGGTTTACCGATATATGGGGGAAGAAGGCTCACATAGAGTAGTACCGCTTATTTTAAAATACTTTATTATATATCAAAAATTAGGTACTCACAAAGGGAATAGAGGGTAGTGGCATGAAAAAATAGCAATGGTAGCGCACTTCCGGGACGCCGTGCGTTCCACAGGGCGGATGTGACGCGATGACGCTCATCGCGTCACATCCGCCTAAGTGGAACGCACATCCGCCCTGTGGAACGCACGGCGTCCCGGAAGTGCGCTACCATTGCTATTTTTTCATGCCACTACCCTCTATTCCCTTTGTGAGTACCTAATTTTTGATATATAATAAAGTATTTTAAAATAAGCGGTACTACTCTATGTGAGCCTTCTTCCCCCATATATCGGTACACCTTCGGACCCTAACACCAAGGAACCGGGTTTACAAGATTCGGGCAGATAATTGGACCACCCAACCACTTTGATGGTCAGTGGAGGAGATCCAGGATTATAGATTCAAGGCCTGATACCCCTGCAGGGGTACATAGTTCTGGTGAGTGCGGTCCAAGGGGTGCGGGGAGCACTGAATGGTTACCATATACCTGAGCACCTTTTAATATCTATCATCAGAACACCTGCACTCAAGTCACCTTTTTGCCCTGTTTTTTAGGAAAAGTTTTTTAGGAAAAGTTTTTTTAGCATTGTGGGACTATTTGTTCTTCTTTTTTAGGTGTTACGGACTTATTTATTCTTGTATTATTGCTGCCATAATATTTATATACCTACTGTGCACCTCATTTAAGCCTACTTGATGTTTTGTATTTTACGGCTGTAGATTTAAGTGGATTCAACTTTTTATATTTTATATATTTATTTTTATATTTTGTATATTTCACACATTATATATATTTTTTATTTTATTTTTTATTATTTATTTTTCATATTTTGTATATTTCATACATTTCATATATTTTTCTTATCATACCAATTCTCACATATTTTTTGTATCCATTTTTTTTCAAGGTTCAGCACAAATATTTATCATTTACATAGTTGAATTATCCTATAGTATTGCACATTTATTAGGAAGACACATACATTGCACTGGACACTTTATTTATAGTGGTGATTTTTATTGTATATACCTTTAACACTTATTTTTTGGACATACAGAAACATCAGCACTTTTTGGCAGCGCCATACACCTTCCCCCTCCTTTTCCTTCATTCTCACTATATTCTTAGCAATATAGTATAAAGGTAGGCTGCAGCCAACATCAAATACTAGAAATCTAGAATTATCCTAAGCGCGGATTTTTTACATTTCAGAATTTTCTTCTGCCTAGTTTCCTACTCCTGTAGGGGGCAGTATAACCCAGTGGTCAAGAATGACAGGAGCTGTGTCCATCAATGAACAAAAGAAAAATAATGTTTTCACTTTTTTTGTAAAGTATAGAAAGAATATAACCCGTTTTATTGTTGTCTATGATCCTGTTGCAGATTTGTCCTCATTTCCAGTCTATTAAGTCTTTGTCACTATGGGGTTGATTTACTAAAACTGGAGAGTGCACAATCTGGTGAAGCTCTGCATAGAAACCATTCAGCTTCCAGGTTTCATTGCCAAAGTTCAATTGACCAAGCTGAAGTTAAAAGATGATTGGCTACTATGCACAGCTGCAACAGATTCTGAGTGCACCAGTTATAGTAAATCAACGCCTATGGGACTGAAGAGAAATGGAGCCTCAGACACCAGTAAAAACTTAACACTTTGAATTACTGCACATCAATATAATTTTTTTCATAAGTAGCAGCAGGTGGCATCCTCTGCCACTTTTTTCATGTTTTGCAGCCTCCCCTTACCATGCTGTAAAATGCCTGCTGTTTACAGTGCTCAGTAGCTGAAAATGAAATTTACACGCATGAGCATTGACTTCTCTCCTATTACCTTTTCATCCTCCGTATGATTCTGTCAGAGGTTTCAAATGAGAGGCAGACTTCCTAAAATAATATATTCTACTGTGGTCTGTCTTTCTAGAAACTCCCATGACACATGTGCATGGTGCATTCATTGTTTATTTTTAGTGTAGAAAAACAGATAAAATATCAGTTTAAAATGTATACAAAATGGTGTGATTTGGGGGGGGGGGGGGCTTGATTGCAGGGAGGACTGTGATGAGGGGGGGGGGGGCTTGACTGCAGGGAGGACTGTGATGGGGGGGCATGACTGCAGGGAAGACTGTGATGGGGGTGGGCAATAACTACAGGGAGGACTGTGATGAGGGGCATGACTGCAGAGAGGTCTGTGTTGGGGGGGGGCAATAACTGCAGAGAGGACTGTGTTGGGGGGACAATAACTGCAGGGAGGACTGTGTTGGGGGGGCAATAACTGCAGAGAGGACTGTGTTGGGGGGACAATAACTGCAGAGAGGACTGTGTTGGGGGGACAATAACTGCAGGGAGGACAGTGATGGGGGGCATGACTGCAGGGAGGACTGTAATGGGGGGCTTGACTGCAGGGAGGACTGTAATGGGGGGGGCTTGACTGCAGGAAGGAATGTGATGGGGGGCTTGACTGCAGGGAGGACTGTGATGGGGGGGCTTGACTGCAGGGAGGACTGTGATGGGGGGGCTTGACTGCAGGGAGGACTGTGATGGAGGGGGCTTGACTGCAGGGAGGACTGTGATGGGGGGGCTTGACTGCAGGGAGGACTGTGATGGGGGGGGAGGCTTGACTGCAGGGAGGACTAAGAGGGGGGGGCTTGACTGCAGGGAGGACTGTGATGGGGAGGCTTGACTGCAGGGAGGACTGTGATATAAAGTGGACTGCACTGTAAAGGGGGACTGTAATCATTACAGTGCAGTCCCCTTTACATCACAGTGCCCCTTTACAGTGCCGTGCAGGGGGAATTGTAAGACTCCATGAACCGCCTTCCCTATCCACTATATTGCCCCCCCCCCCCCCCAGTCCCTGAAAAAATTGGCTACACTAAAAGGGGTCCCTGGTGCCAAAAAAAGGTTGGGGAACACAAGTATAAGTGACTGCCAGAGGCCGTTACCAAGTCATATTCAGGTGCTTGCATTAGTTGTATTAAAAATGCATGAAAACATTTAATAATACAGAGCTGTATAAATGTATCTTTTGTATCTTTCTGAAAGTTAATCTTAAAAAGCCATTTGCTTAATGTTTTGTTCCAAAACGATTATTGTTTCCCTTTAAAGAACTTCATGATCTTCATTTTGTGTGCCTGCCCTGATCTCTAGAACCCTTGCTTCCTTTGACACTGAACTGAGCCGCTGTATTTAATTTTAAGCTCTCTTATCAGACTTCACTCATGCGATAAAGCCTTTTAGCCGAGTACAACATGACACCTAGAAGGCAATTCACATCGTTGATGGCTTATGTTCCGGACTAGCGAATGAGGTGTGTGGTGGAAGCAATGCAAGATGGGTAAAAAAAATGTTTCCTTCTCTGCCTATTTAAAAATTCCATCAACAACATGAAAAAAACAATACTAATAAATAAAGAAAATTACACTGAATAAAATAATTTTATGTAAAAAATGTGGATAAATTGTATGTTGGATCCCAACTGTTAACGGTCAAAGTTCATCACGCGGTCTTCGTAGCGGCCACTTCGGATGATGCGACACGTAAGCTGCAGCCGAACCTACCAGCCTCATGAATTCGTCGATGTCGAAGGAGTAGTTTGTGAATTTCGGATGCTCCCCCAAAGTCGGATGATGTCCCTAAAGCATAATTTCATTGTGAAGTAAGTTTTTTTTTTTTTTTTTTACCGAGAGACAAGTTAATTAAGTCATTCTGTGCACAGAAATAGCTTTCATTTAAAGCCCCCAGGATCTATTGATCGTTTTTTTTCTCCATAGGGCACAAGGGGAATTATTGACAGGTTGAACTAATGACCAATTAATTTTCCTTTGCTGTAACCATAGCCATCAATGTGTGACCAATCAATGGGCGAGGAGAGGACAATGTAGTTTTACAAAAAAACACAAACTGAAAAGGCAACTTCCACACACCTAATGAAACTTTGTGGGGTGTTCGAAGGGAGCATCTTCTAAACTGAGCCAAACAGAATTGAGTTTACAAAAGGAACCTCAACATAATACATTTTGTAAAATTACTTTATAATAAATTATTTTAACCCACTTCCGGACCGCCCACTGTACTTTTACTGCAGGAGGGCGGCCGCCCTACCCGATCCCGCTGTGTGTGTGATCCTACATAACGGGAGCCCAGCGGCGGGAAGCATGGACTCAATGTCAGCCGGCACCCGCCGATTACACAGTACACAGGCAGAACGACAAGGCAGACTTCTGTTCTGTAAGAAGGGAAGGTACTGATCCTGTGTTTCTGCAAAGCAGGAACACGGAGCTTTGCCTTCCCCTAGCCAAATCACCTCCCACACAGTGAGTAAGCATAGGCTAGGCACACAGTTAACCCTTTGATCGCTCCTGATGTTAACCTTTTCCCAGCCAGTGTCAGTAATACAGTGACAGTGCATATTTTCCAGCACTGATCACTGTATTGGTATTACTGGTCCTCAAAAAGTGTGAAAAGTATCAGTTAGGTGTCCGATTTGTCTGCGGCAATATAAGTCGCTGATCGCTGCCATTACTGGTAAAGAAAAGAAATAGAAATATTCCAAAGTTTGTAGATACTATAAAACTTTTGCGCCAACCAATCAATATACGCTTATTGGAATTTTTTTTTTTTTACCAAAAAATATGTAGCAGAAAACATATTGGTCTAAATTGATGAAGAAATTAGATGTTTTACATTTTTTTAATGGATATGTTTTATAGAAGAAAGTAAAAAATATATATATTTTTTTTTTTTCATAGCGCAAAAAAAAAAGCGGCAGAGGTGATCAAATACCATCAAAAGAAAGCGCTACTTGTAAGAAAATAAATTTATTTGAGTACAGAGTCGCACTACCGTACAAAGGTCAGCGAAAGTAACACGGTTCCGTATCACAAAAAATGGTCTGGTCACAAAGGGGGAAAAAACCTTACTACAGATCACATGGCCCTACAGCAAAAATTTGATTGGACCCCCCAGCAACCTCTTTCTCGCTGAACTGTGACTAGTGACACCAAGATCCCAAATACTCCTCTTGGGTATCTGACATCATAGAGCTTAGAGGGGAATAGGGCTGTCATCAAGTTCAACCACTCCAATCCTTAATGGTACGGTACCATATCATCTACACGTGTACAGAGATGTTCTATGAATAATTTGCCCCAACAGCCTCCCTACTACGGCCCCCTTCCACCTTCAGGCCCCACAGCAGCCATGTGGGCTGCTATGTGCTACAGTTACTCCACTGGTTAACATCATATATTATTATACATTTTTGCTGACTCAATCTGACTCTGGAGCTGGGAGTCAGAACTGAAAGGCAACCTAAAGTCTGACCAATGCCGCTTTAAGTACCATACCTGATTCGTACAATCGGAGTGTTCAGTAAGTAACAGTAAAACTAGCCACACATTAAACAATTTTCTTAATCAATTTCCTTTAGATTTACCTTCAACTATGTATTGCAAGAGCCGGCCTGACTGCATACAATCTAAAAGTGTGCAGGTTTGACCTCATATTATATGGTATTGATAAGTTTAAAGGAAAATTGTATAATGTATGGCCAGCCTCACAAAGTGCCCCATTGGTTTGTTTTTTTTGTTATCTCCATGTGATATCTACATATATTAGCTCACAGGGCAGCAGCCGTCATGTTACTGCAGATCTCTAAGCTACCTGGTGTTCTCCAGAAAAAGAAAGAACAATAAGATAAATAAAAATAATTCACATATATAAATCATTTAACCACTTGCCCTCCGGAAGATTTATCCTCCTTCACGACCAGGCCATTTTTTGCGATATGGCACTGTATTACATTAACTGACAAATGCGACGCTGTAGCCAAATAAAATGTCCTTTTTTTCCCCATAAATCGAGCTTTCATTTGGGGGTATTTGATCACCTGTGTGTTTATTATTTTTTTGCACTATAAACAAAAAGACTGTCAATTTTGGAAACATTCCCCTTTTTACTTTCTGCTATAAAACACATCCAATTAAAAATTGAAAAAAATCAAATTTCTTCATCAATTTAGGCTAATATGTATTCTGCTACATGTTTTTGGTTAAGAAAAAAAAATAAATAAGCATGTTGTCGGTGGGAGGAATAGTGTCCCATGGTTGGTGTCATTGGGAGAAATAGGGCCCCATTGCTGGTGTCGTTGAAATGAATAGTGTACCAACTTTAATGGTAGAAACCATGCCTCATAGATTGTGTTAGTGGGAGGAATAGTGCTCCATCATTGGTGTCAGTGGAATGGAATAGTGCTCCATCATTGGTGTCACTATGCCCAAATGTTGGTGTCGGTGGGAGGAATAGTGCCCAAAGGGCCAGATAAAGGCAAGCAAAGGGCTGCATCTGGCCCATGGGCCACAGTTTGGAGACCACTGGGCTAGATGAAAGGGTCAGAGCAATTCCAAAACTGCAGCTCGTGTGGTCTGCAGTGGTCAAGACCTACATAAAGTGGTCCAAGGAAGGAAAACCAGCGAATAGGTCATGGGCGGCCAAGGCTCACTGAAGGAGGTGGGGACTGAAGGCTGGTCAGTGTAGTCAGATCTAATAAAAGAGCAACTGTGGCTCAAACTGCTGAAAAAATGAATGCTGGTTCGGATAGAAAGGTTTACAAAAAAGATTCTCCTGCGCTCAAAAGGGATGTGAAGGCGGTGGATGTTTAGGATCTCAATGGCTCCGGGAGGATGCACAGACCTTGCTGCCCTCCAAGGGTTGGGGAACACCCAATGGAAACACTGCAGAGAAAACTAAAAGAGGGCGCACCAACCTTGCGCATTACCCAAGTGATGTTTATAGAAGTAAAAAATGTGTAAAATATATACTCACAAACAAATCAGTCATAAAAGCATTTCAAAGTCCATGATGGATACAAAGCAAACAGGTCACCGGGACTGGGTCCAGCACGTCGGGGGAACCTTCAGATGGCTGACGCATTTCAAGGGGGGATCTGTTTTTTCTGCTCTGATAGAAAGGTGTCAGAACACACAATGTATCGCAGTTTGTTGTGTGGGGGGCTGTGTAGCTGCAGACTAGTCAGGGTGCCCATGTTGACCCGTGTCCACAGCCAAAAGGGCCTACACAGGGCACATGAGCATCAGAACCGAACTATGGAGCAATGGAAGAAGGTGGCCTGGTCTGATGAATCGGGTTTTTCTTTACATCATGTGGATGGCCGGGTACGTGTGCGTTACTTACCTGGGAAAAGAGATGAAAAAGAGATGGCACCAGGATGCACTATGGGAATAAGGCAAGCTGGTGGAGGCAGTGTAAAGCCTTATCTAGTGGAGTCCCTGCCTCGATGGATCAGGGATGTTTTGGCGGCAAAAAGGGGACCTATTAAATATTAGGTAAGTGGACCTAATGTTATGGTGGGTGGTCATAATAATATAGCTGATTGGTGTATATCTCCACCCAAAATTGACTCATCCTCCACTCATATCAGAACACAGATAATACATTCAGCACATTATTAAAAGGTCCATAAATGTCCATTAATACAAATATATAGATTCTTCCTCCACCCGGGTGTGTAAGCCTCCACCTTTAACCAGCAGAAGATAGCAGAGAAAACTTCTGCATCCACCACCACACATACATTTCCAATGCAGCTTATTAGAGATCTCACATCAGCAAGGGAACTCAGTGGTATCTCTTCTGCAGTCACCACTTTGATCCAGCCTGCTTTCCACCAGCTTTCATCTCTAGGCAAAAGCAACCACCCGCTCATGATTGATCACCGCTATGGGTTAACAAGAAAATGGCGCTCCAAATGTGCAGTTTATTACAGTTGGGCTCGCTGCAGAGGCTGGGTGGGGGTCTACAATAATTTACCATTTGGATGTTTTACACTGTGCTTAATTAATTATATGTGCTTTTATTTGTTCAACGAGTGCCACCGATTTTACTGTTTGTATCAATTTTGGGTGGAGGTATATACCACTTGTTTTTTATTTAGGTTTTAAGTAATAGGAGTGCTAGGTTGACTGTTATTTTGCTTTTCCCAAAATAGGCTACTGTGGGCAACAGTGGGAGTACCACTAACAGCTGGGTTTTGCAGAGAGATATTCAGGCTTCATGGTGGTTTCAGGATTGTATTGCCATTTGTGTTCCCACTAGGAAGGAGATCTCCTCTCTCTTCCTGTGGTGCCTCTCATCGCCCAGTATTGGCCGATATACACAGATCAAGGATATGTAATCTCCAAACCATACAGTCAGCCCAAGACTTACCTTATCCTGAGGAAAAACCTTGTTGGCCTTCTCCCACGTGATGTAGTGAACTCCTCGAAGCCTTGCCAAGTCCAAGTAACACCTTTCATCTTCACAGTTATACCTGAAAAAATTCATATCATTCATATTTGTGACTTAACAATTATGAGATTACTCAGTTAAATACAAGTCAGCAATGAAAGCTCTCACATTTATACTATAACAGCCCTTTTTATATACACTATACACTAAAGGCCATACATTTTTGGAAACCTGACCATCATTCCTACACTATACCAAGAAGTAATTGGACACTTCTCTAAATGATGGGTTCCAGTGTTTCCATTGAAGGGTAATCAAAGAAAATCATAGGCTTGTAACAATGTAACTGCTTGGTGAAGGCCCCTGGGCACTAAACCAGCTCCATAAAGACATGGTTTGACAAGTCTGGTGTGGTGGAACTTAAGTGGCATGCACAGAGTCCTGAGCTTAACCCTACTGAACACTTCTGATATGAATTAGGACACTCTAAAAAGTGATTATTATTATTATACAGGATTTATATAGCGCCAACAGTTTGCGCAGCGCTTTACAATGTGAGGGAAGACAATACAGTTCAAAACAGGAGGAACAAGAGGGCCCTGCTCGTTAGAGCTTACAATCTAGAAGGATCCAGGTCTTCTCACCCAACATCACTACCTGACCTCACAAAGGCTCTTTTAACAGAATGGACATAAATTCATGCTCCAAAATCTTGTGAAAAGCCTTCGAAGAAGCGTGAAGTATGCTATAGCAACTGCATAATAATAGTCACAGTTTTGGAATAGGATTTCCAACAAGTTCATATAGATGCAGACTTGTATAAAGTACTCGAAATTTCTACTTGAGTAAAAGTACAAGTGCTCGATCAAAAAGTGACTTAAGTAGAAGTGGAAGTGCTCGCAGAAAAAGTTACTTAAGTAGAAGTACTAAAGTATTCAACATTTTTTTTACTTAAGTATTGCAAGTAGTTTTTTCAAAAAATTTGCTACTTAAGTACTAAAAGTAAAAAGTACCAGTAGTTTTGAAAAAAAATTTCTACTCAAGTACTGAAAGTAGAAGTACAAGTACTGTGTTATGTAGTTATTAAAGAAAGAAGTCAAAAGTTTGAACATCATATTGTTTTTTATTATTTCAAATGATTTATTCAAATGATTAACCTGTGTTTGTTAGTAGTTTCTTGATGCACTTTAAGCGCTGTAGCACCATTTATTTGTTTGTTTCATATTTTCTTTTTATTGGAAAGATTTGGTATAGCAGCTTTTATTATACACAGCCTTTATTTTCGTATGCGCTGATTTACAAATGACATTATACACATTGTTTTGAGCTTTATGCAACCTGCCATCTACTGTTCTGGCAGTGGTAATTTTTTTAAAAGTAACGAGTAACTATGCAGCACAAAAAAAAAATACTTGAGTAGAAGTATCGAAATCATCGAAAAAATGTAGTGAAGTAAAAGTAGAAGTAGGAGAAAAAAATTCTACTCTAGGAAAGTACAGATACCGCATTTCGGTACTTAAGTACAGTACTTAAGTAGTTCTACTTCGTTACTATACATCTCTGTATAGATGTGATGGTTAGTTGTCTTTTGGCCATTAAATCTACAATAATTTTTTATGAAATCCACTATATGCAACAATGGACTATGCACCCTGGTATAGTCTAGTATACCAGGGTGCCTAGTCTGTGGGAAGTGGAGACCCCTCAGTATTACAACAAGGAATGCCAAAAAAGCAAGGGGGGGGGGGGTATCTATTTTCTTTGAAATAGCCCTTGGACCTGTACATGAATCTTAATTTATATATTCAGGTTGTTACTAGTAAATGGCAAAGATTCAACTGAGAATTTTTCGAACTAGGCTAAAGATATATTTTCTAACCCTTATCACCATAAAACAAGATTTACAGTGTAACACTATACCTGAACTACGTCACGATTATAAATAATTACTAATAAAGAAGGAGCCCTGTCACTGTGATTAATGCCAGAAGATTACAGTCTTCACATACAAGTAGACAGATCTGATCTGCTTGGGTACCAGACTGACCCCGCACACAAAGCTCGTGGGAAACAAACTTTCTGCTTTATTTTAAGAATCTATAAATATATATTGGACATTCTTCTGCAAGACATCATGTTAGGACTGTTTTAGAAATATGAATACATGAAGAACTTTTTTTTAAAATGTGAAATGCAATAGGAGCCATTATATTCTAAAATACCAATTTAGCAAGTCTCCCATTGAATATCTGAGAAATTCTAAGCTTTTCTAGTCCAAATACTTGGGACCCACAACCGTGACAATCACCTCCTACAAGAGACCAACCTTACAACTGCTTCTTGTCATTCTGTTATTGCTGAGAAATGAACTCAGCTTCCACAAAGCCTGTGAATAGAGGTCATCTAATCTCAGATACAAAGGTTTTCTGTACGATCAGAGGCCATCTGACCATACACGGTGCAAATTTCCCCCAAAAACACATACAGTGCTGACCGGGGAATCCCTCCTGCCGAGCAATTGTTTGCTCCTGGCAGGAGGGGGCTGTGGCGGGCGGGGGAAGTGATTAATGCTAGCAGCTACAGCAGCCACTAGCAAGAGAATCCAGTAGGCTGGTTGTACCCAAGTTGATCGATTGATTAACTTGGTGCATTCAGCCTGCCCATTAACATTTCAAATCTCGACCGGTTTCTGTTAAACCAGCTGAGATTTGAACCGTGTATGGCCGGCCTATCTTCCCTTTGAAACTAAACTCATGGTAAACCATGGATCACAATCTCAGCAATGGCCTGCTGTCACATTAAAGCTCACCATATAGTGTATACAATTTGATTATACAATCTTCTTCAGATCTGCCAACAACTGCACAGGGCTTGTTTGATTCAATATAATGAAATAGCTGCTTTAGGTACATCCTCCTATTGCAATGTTGTGTGGCAAATGTAAAGACTGTACAATCAATTTGAAACGTTTGTTGAGAGCTTAAAGCAGAAATAAAGGCCCAGATACTTACCTCTGTTCCAATCATCTGACGCCCGCAAGGTCCCTTGTCGGCATCTCCTTCTCAGCTTCTTCCAGGTGCCAGTCCTTAGCTACCTTTATTGGTTGGTGTGAGATGACAGCAAATCCCTGCATGCGCAGGAATGCAGTCATCTCTGCACACAGCGAGTGTGCCTGAAAGTAAACTAAGCTGCGCATGGGCGACTCAATGTACAATCTACAGGGGATTGCAAGCAGGAAGGTAGGGGTATTTTATTGCAGAAGAGACTCTACGCTGTGTTAAAAAGCTTGTATTCACAATATTTAACTTTTTTCCACTTTAACCACTTGCCGACTGCTGCACGACTATTTACGTCGGCAGTCAGCCCCTCACAGGCAAAGTGACGTAGATCTACGTTGCTAGCCTGTGAGGGTCTAGGGAGCGAGCGTGTGCCCCCGGAGGCGCGCTCCCGCTCCCCGTGGTCACGGACCCCCCGCACGTGTGACCGGTCATTTATTAAACCATAAAGAAATTCACAATTCGTAGTAAAATCAATAGCGCTGTCAGCAAACAATTCATAACGACCGCCGCCGCCCGACATCCGGGTACACCGTGGTGACGTCAGCTCGCCTTCTCTACGCGTTTCGTCAGAGATGACGTCTTCCTGGGGATGATCTCTGACGAAACACGTAGGGAAGGCGTGCTGACGTCACCACGGTGTACCCGGAAGTCGGGCGGCGGCGGTCGTTCTGAATTGTTTGCCGACAGCGCTATTGATTTTACTACGAATTGTGAGTGTATTTCTTTATGGTTTAATAAATTGTATTTGAAATCTACACTATTGTGGCCCTTCTCTTGCATACCTCTTTGCTTGACTGACGATCTGGACGAGGTGCCTGGTGTGGCTTTTGCTGGATGCTGCGGGTCTCTGTGCATTGAAAGATGCGGTCAGGAGAGGAACTCTGCTTTTGGATGTGCCCATAAGATGTCCATTTATTATATATGATGCTGTTTTTCCTTATCAATCTGGTAAGCGCATAGCATACTTTCAGCATGCCTCACTAACGGCTGAAGGAGTGATCTATGGTGGCGGACTCATTTCCTCTATAGTGCACTTTAGACTCTTCTATTTTGGACTATCCTATTTGTATTTTTAGGCACTGGTTGTGCCATATGTTTGGACATTTTTATGAATATTTACCATTGTTCATTTGTTATCTGTCAGTGTGATACAGCTAATATCAGTTACAGCGCAGCTTCTTTTTACCTTCTCATATTATGTATAAAAGTAATTAAAAATATGGAAAAGATCAGATACATTGGAAATAATAGTCATATCAAAAAAATTTTTTTTTGTATAGTTTAAATGTTGTATATCAGGCAGTGTGTTTTTGGGTGTGTATAATTCCATTTTACTTTTATTTGCCTGCAGTACATTTTATTTTATTAAAGCAAAAAAAAGGCACTTACAACTCAAATACAACAGCCCAGTCTGGTAAAAAGAGCAAATGTGTCAGTCCAGCCCCATGCATCCCAATAAATATATCTGAATTATGTGTGATCCTTAGTTGTTCAAGAAATCCAAGAGATCTAAAGGAAAAAAAGAAACAAATAGAAAAAATTACTTCTGCTATGAAGATTCTGATTAGACTCTGGAATAGAGTAAAGTCTTTGGGAGGCTTACCCTGCAACTGCTTTTCTCACAGCAATCATACATCAATGTGGTAGACTACAGTGCCTCACATAGGCCACATTACCACAAGTGATACACACCTGTGTTCACGCATATATAAAACCAAACCTTTAGTGTGGGGGGGGGGTGTAGGGAAGCAATGGAAATTCAAAGGAGATCTCTCCAAGTTTTGGTTTTAGCTTTAAAGCGGTTGTAAATCCGCACGCATACCCGGTGAAGGGACTAGCCTCAGGTAAAGCACAGAGATGAGACAAATCCTTGTACATATGTTGTACCTCTATCTGCAATATTATCTTCTCCACATCCGTTCAAAGTCCACAATTTATAAAGCTTGTTAGAGTGCAGAAATGAGGGGGTGGAGAGTTGAAATTACACTCTGCAGAGCTCAGTGAGGAGAGCTCTGAGAGCTGATTGGAAGGAAGGGACACACCCCTTTCACACAGCAACAGAGCTGAGGATGTCAATCAGCTGAAGATCCCTCCCATGTCACCATTTTTCTCTTGGTGTCAGGAAAACTTTCAGAAGTGACTCAAGCTGATAGAGGAACAAAGCAGCAGACAGAAATGAAACCTGACACTCTGGATTGATAGAAGTACACACTATAAAGGGATATGCTTTGTTCATATAGTCAGTGTACCTAAAGTGTAACATTGAGAAATGGTACTGTTACAGGACTTTAAGTTTCTGTGTGCAATACAGTTACCTATATTATATATGGAAACGGACATCTGCAATTCAGACTAGACTGTGTTTAATGCAATACACAATATCCCAAATAAACACAGTTCAAGGAAAAGTATTTGTAATATTAGTGAGTATATTGAGTGTCATTATTGCAGCATATACATTAAATTAGTGGTTTACCTAACTTTCACATTTCTCGAAGTTTTCTCTTTCTAACACAATTATTTTATTGTATTAAATATTGCAGTATGTAAATTAGTCCCTAGAGGGAGCTTTTAGTTGCTCAGTGCAATTATCCTGCTCTTCCCTCTTAAAAACTGTTGAGATATTAGTCACATACGGAGAGCATTGCTTTGGGTGAGTAAGGCCTGGTTCACACCTATGCAGTTTGCTTTTGATTTGTTTCTGCTGTGCTTTTTGCGGTGTGTTTTTGCACATGCGTTTTTCCTGCATTTTTTGATGCATTTTGAATTTTTTTATGCTTTTGTTAGGTTTTTTTGGCCAATTTGTTGTTAGGCAGATTAAAAAACAAAAATCGTGCCAAAAAACACACTACATGCTTTTCTGCAATTTCTCTATTGAGATCTATTGAACCCAAAATGCACTGTTTTGCGTTTAAAAAAGTCCCTGACTTTTTCCAAAAAACCCAGCGGCTGAAAACAGCGTACATGTGAATGTGGCCCAAAGAAAACCATGTTAGATGTACTGTAGTGCGTTTCTGCAAAAGGCTCTAAAAACACATAAGTGTGAACCAGGCCTTAGTTGACACATTGGGCGGGATTTACTAAAAATGGAGCACTCAGAATCTGGTGCAGCGGTGTATGGTAGCCAATCAACGTCTTAAGTTCAGCTTGTTCAATTAGGCTTTGACAAAAAAAAACCTGGAAGCTGATTGGTTTCTATGCTGAGCTGCACCAGATTTTACACTCTCCAGTTCTAGTAAATCTCCCCCATTCTAAGAAGCCGTACAACCGTTGGGTAGCACTGCGATGCAAGTAAGCTTAGCGTGTGTGTGTGTGTGTGTGTGTGTAATGAGCAAAAATGTCCGCGCCCCCCGTTCATATATAATTACAAAAAATACATTAAAACAAGGTGTTTGAACCAATCACATGTACTGACAAAATCATTTACATCAAACAAATCTATTTTACACATCCATCTAAAAAATATAGAAAACACTATAGATTCTCTTTACATTTCAAGGCTCACAATGCAATATACAAAAACACCTAGAAACTCAAAAAATATTGTTACTTATTTTCATGCTGGGGAAAACTACTCTACAGAACATACTCATACACTGCCTGGCCAAAAAAAACAGTCACCACCTGGAATTAACTAAGCAACTAACTAAGCTAAGAATGCAGTAACTATCCTATTGGATAGTTGCTGCATGTGCCCAAAGAATGAGGTCAGCTGACTACCTGAATGACCAGGTTATTCCATCAATGGATTTTTTCTTCCCCGATGGCATGGGCATATTCCAAGATGACAATGCCAGAATTCATTGGGCACAAATTGTGAAAGAGTGGTTCAGGGAGCATGGGACATAATTTTCACACTTGATTTGGCCACCACAGAGTCCAGAACTTAATCCCATTGAGAATCTTTTTGGAAGCGCTGGAGAAGGCTTTGCGCAGTGGTCCGACTCCCATCAATACAAGATCTTGGTGAAAAATGAATGCAACACTGGACAGAAATGAATCTTGTTTTTTGGCCATGCAGTGTATATTCACTGCAGGTGAACCTTATAGATGCATGTGTTTTAACCACTTGGCTACTGGGCACTTTCACCCCCTTCCAGCCCAGGCCAATATTCAGTTTTCAGCGCTGTCACACTTTGAATGACAAGTGCACCGTCATGCAACACTGTACTCATTTAAAATTTTAATAATTTTTTTTGGACAGTTTTTTTTTTTGGTGATATTAATCCACCAATGGGTTTTTTAATGTTTGCTTAACAAGCGAAAAGTTTCCTAATTTCTGGTATAAAATTTTGCAAATAAGTACTTTCTTTTTCACTGATGTGCCTTGATGAGGCTGCACTGATAGATCGCACTGATGGGCATAATGAGGCTGCACTGATGGGCACTGATGGGGCTGCACTAATAATCAAGGCACTGATTATCAGTATAAACCGTGTGTTGGTAGTCTTTGCGGTTATCGGCATTCCTTTCCTTACACAGACACAGCATGTAAGGAAAGGACTGCTGATAACCAGCAAGTCTGTTTACATGTGATCAGCTGTGATTGCACACAGCTGATCACATGGTAAAGCGCTGCTACGATTGGCCCCATACCCGGATCTGTGATCAGTTGTGTCTGAAAGCCACAGCGGTCACAGAGGGTGCCCGATGTGCAGCCCAGGGGTAGTGTTCTGGAAGGACAGCTATGGACACCCTCCCAGAACAATAGTACCACGCTGTAGCCGTCTTTTGGCTATAGCGTGGTACTAAAGTGGTTAAATGACAGTAATTTTCCATTCACACTTACGGCCAGGGGGCAGAACGAACAGAAAATGTATTCCCCCTACTAAACTTACAAGTAGACATGGTGCCACTTGGAGGAGTACACATTGCTGTGCCAATTTTAACACTACATGCCGAGTTTGACAGGCTGCACCACCTGTCAAACTCTACCACGTAAGTGAATGGGCCTGCAACTGCGAGCTAAACACTTAGAGTGTTCCTTCAATGCAATAATAAAAAAAGAAAGCCTGCAAACCTTCATTTACAGTCCTCTGAAAAGTGGTCCACCATGGACCACTTATCAGGGAGGCAGTAGATAATATGCTAGTGTGAAAAGAGCCTAATTGAATGAGCACTTGTAAAGGTTAGGTGAAAGTCTCATTCACGGCTTTATAAATCTGTCCCCACATTGGAGCATAGTCATACAGGTGACCAATAAAAGAACATCTTTATAATCAATGAATGTGAACTGTAAAAGTCATGCACTTCTTTTCAAGTGATCCTCAGAATTACTGCGAGCAGAACTACATGGGCTACTTATACTTAGGACAGTCACAGTTGAGATTTCAGTCCACTTACTTGTACTTGTAATCCACAACATTGACTTGGTAGAGAGGAACCGTCTTCAATGCACCAACCAGCTAGAGAGAAACATCCACCAATCAAATGTTAGAAAATAAATGGATCTGTAACGCATCTTTTTTGCTCCATTTCTTGGTGTGTTTCAGAGAATTAAAATAGATTTATCACCATTAAATTGCAGTCCAATAAATGATCGGTTTCTTTTACGGTGAATCTTAGAATAGGAATAAACAATCTATAGTCAACAAACTACATAACCAATATGCCACAGAGAAATGGATTTTGATTGACAGTTAAAAAAAGTGCTGCACTAAGAAATAATATATTTAAAGGAGTAATAAAAAAAAAAATTAAGACATACAGTGGGTATAGAAAAGACTCACCCCCCCTTTAAAATAATCACATTTTGTGGCTTTGCAGCTTGAAATGAAGACAGACACCATTTTTGTTTTATCCAGCTGTATCTACTGTGCAACCTATAACATCCAAGATAGAACACCAACATGTCTGTAAGAAAAATTTAAGAACAGAATCACAGATTATTAAAAAGGATCACCCCCCCTTATGTCAGTGTTTTGTTGAACCACCTTTTGCTTTAATTACAGCCTTTAGTCTGTTGGTATAGGTCTCCACTAGCTTTGCAAGATTTGCTCACTCTTCTTTGCAGAACTGCTCAAAAATATTGAAAAGTCTAGATGTGTAAAGTTAGTAGAGTCAAATCCCAACAGACTAAAGGTGGTAATTAAAGGAAAAGGTGGTCCAACAAAATACTGATATAAGGGGGTGATCCTTTTTCCAACTAAGGGATTCTTTTTTTTATTTTTTTCTGACATGTTGGTGTTATATCTTTTATTTGGATGTTATTTGTTGGACTAGTAAATACAGCTGACGAAATCAAAAACTGTGTGTCTGTCTTCATTTCAAGCTGTAAAGCAACAAAATGTGATTTGAAAGAGGGGGTGTAAATTTTCTTTACCCACTGTATGTGGTAAATACATCCAACTATGGTGATATTAGGTCATAGGAGTAATAATGTTCAAAATCCTTTATAATAAAAGTCCACAACAAACGTTGAATAGAAAGTGAATCCAACAGATCACGTGCCACCTTCACCAGGACTCCCAAGGTTGTGCTCTCACCTTTTAGTTTGATCCCGAATATAAAGGTCAAACAAGCATGGACAGATGGATATCTCCAAGCTAAATCCCTCTTGAACACTCCCAAAGATAATGGAGGAACTTTCCACCGCTTTCCATAATCTGATTGATTGAAATGCGCTTGAATTCAAGTATCTCAGTGCTGAAGGTTGATACAAAACGATTGACCATTATCTGCCCTGGCCAGTGTAAATTGATTGGAAGGGAAGTTAGGACTATCCAATTGTTTGCCGATTTAATAATTTTGAACGAATTGCATATCAATCTGATGAGAAAACTGAAACGTGTGGCCACCATTACACTGAGTAAAAACAGTCACATGACTTTTCACATCAATGACCTCTTTACTTTTAA
Organism: Pelophylax lessonae; assembly: GCF_965119305.1. Taxonomy (NCBI): domain Eukaryota; kingdom Metazoa; phylum Chordata; class Amphibia; order Anura; family Ranidae; genus Pelophylax; species Pelophylax lessonae. The sequence goes on from NC_138775.1 coordinate 60,246,336, forward strand.
GAAAAAAGATTGAAATATGCCTACAACTAAAACATATATATGATCCCCATCGTTGTTACATTATTTTGCAGATTGTCTAGGCTCCAAACCGGGTATGTCCTACCTGCGGCCCGGAACCGCAGGCAATACGGCCCACAGACAATTTTTTTTTTTTGCTGGGGAGGAAGGAAGTTGAGTCGGGGGGACGGCCACAGCGGCTTCCAACTAACTGTAGGCAGAGGCTGCCTCGGAGGGGAGGGGAGGGGGGGGGAGGGAGAGCCCTGCCAGATTACAAACAGAGCGGGGATCTCCTGCTTACCCGGCGGCCGCTGTCATATGAAGCCCCGCCTCCTGGACCAGCTCCTATGATAGACAGCTCATTGGTGACGTCTATCATAGGGGCCGGTCCAGGAGGAAAGACTTCGTATGACAGCGGTCGCCGGGTAAGCAGGAGATCCCCGCTCTGTGTAATCCAGCGGCTCTCTTCATTGCAGACTGCATTGGATGGGCACCCACTGGTGAGCCTGCATTGGATGGGCATTCACTTGTGAGGCTTCATTGGATGGACACTGATCAGGCTGCATTGGATGGGCATGCACTTGTGAGGCTGCATTGGGTGGGCACTGATCAGGCTGCATTGGATGGGCATTGACTTGCGAGGCTGCATTGGATGGGCACTGATCAGGCTGCATTGGATGGGCACGCACTGGTGAAGCTGCATTGGATAGGCATGCACTAGTGGCGCTGCATAGGATAGGCACGCACTGGTGAGGCTGCATTGGATGGGCACTGATCAGGCTGCATTGCATGGGCATGCACTGGTGAGGCTGCATTGGATGGGCACTGATCAGGCTGCATTGGATGGGCATGCACTGGTGAGGCTGCATTGGATGGCCACGCACTGGTGAAGCTGCATTGGATGGGCACTGTTCAGGCTGCATTGGATGGGCACGCACTAGCTGCAAGTGCTATGAGATCTCCCAGCTGCCGCGGGAGACTTAGGATGTCTGCAGTCAGTGACAGCGCCACTGCTTCCTGTATAGCTCCGGCTCTGTCACAGGCGGAGTGATATGAAATGCACTCCGCCTGTGACAAGAGCCGTACAGGAAGCAGCGGCTATGCTCTCTACTGCAGCCGCTGCTTCCTCCAGCAGTACCCGACGTCATGACCAGCAGTACCCACATGACCAGCATTACACGCCAGCAGTAACCGCACCAGCAGTCTGCAAAATAAGTAGAAAAGGTATGCGCATTAGCGTGTGTAAATTGTTGCAATAGATTTTTTAATAACCAGTTGTGTTTTGTCATAATAGGTCATGTCCTTGTTCATACATGTATGAATAAGGACATGACATTTTCTGGCTGCCTAAGTCATATGTGCTAGGGGTGCAACTAGCCCCCAGCACATAACTGTAAAATATCCCATATATATATAAAACACACAGAGGGCGCACCGACTTAGTGCATTATCCCGAGACAAATAATTTATTAGATAAAAGCACAGTAAGTAATGTACTCACAAAGACAGCACGAAATTGCGCTTCACAGATCACTGTACATTCCATCCAATGTATCAATATGTATAGGTGTAACAGTCACTGAAGACCCCGTGGGCTGACGCGTTTCAAGGAATTCCTCTTCTTCAGAGCTCAGGTGGTTCTGAAGAAGAATTCTTAGAAACGCGTCAGCCCACGGGGTCTTCAGTGACTGTTACACCCATACGTATTGAAACAATGGAAGGAAGGTACAGTGATCTGTGATGCGCAATTTCTTGCGGTCTTTGTGAGTACATTGCTTACTGAGCTTTTATCTGATAAATTATTTGTCTCAGGATAATGCAATAGGTTGGTGCGCCCTCTGTGTGTTTTATATAGTTGCAGTGTTAGACTCCCCTAAGTCTTTGAGGGCAGCAAGACCGTGGTTACCCGTTTCTAAGAGTAATGAAGACCTAAAGCACATCCATCTGGAGGGGCCATTTTCCTAAGCGCAGGAGTCATTGTGTGTGTGTGACTGTTGTAAAATATTCCAGCATGTGCAGTGTTTCTGACTCCTACCACCATGACCACTTCAAATCACTGAAGTGGTCATGGTGGTTACAGTGTTCCTTTAATATCTCTCAGAAGAAGTAAACCTCTGTATACTGATTCCATTTCATTTCATCATCCTTTAGTGCGGGGGGGGGGGGGGGCAGTGTTGCGGGAAGGGCAGGGTGGCAATTTATTACTTACATACTGTAACTATAGTATATATTTTATTTGCAGCCCGAGAAAATTTCTCTACAGTCAATGTGGCCCAGAGAAGCCAAAAGGTTGGACACCCATGCTCTAAACTCAGGTTACCAAAGGATTGAAGCACAAAAGGGGGAAAAAAAATGACAAATTGACAGAATTGAAAATAGCTTTGATAAAACCTGCGTAAAAAAAAAAACCCACAACTGCACACTAAATTATAGTTATGCCATTTCTTTTTTTAGAATTTATGACTTTTTTGTAGTCCACTAATCACTGTAATCTATGGTAATTAGAAACACAGTCCTACTACCTAAAATATCTACCCCAAGGTAGATTGATTATACATTTTTCTAATACTGTAATTGTATTTAACATTTACAGTCTTGAACAATGAACACTGCCACCCTCTGGCTGCAATAGCATCTGCAATGCAACATGCAGGCTGGAGACTTATTTTGTCAGTGGCAAGTAAACCCTGTGTCATAGCTGACATGGTGATCAGATGTTGAAGACTGGTTTCCGATAGTGGGGAGAGAATCTGTCAGTGACACTCAGGACTGAGAGCCATTAGCCAAGAAAAGGATGTAACTAGCGGCTCTCAAAAAAGGACTTACATTATATATTAGTGGCATTGTGCTGGGAATCACAGACTGTGGACAGGAAAGAGTCTAAGCTGTGTAAAATACTGGGAAAAAAAAAAAAACTACACGTGGAGTTTTTTGTGTTTCAATTTTTTTTTTTTTTTTCTTTTTTCATATTTCAAATACTAAACAAGTCTATAGCAAAGCTTTTCTGGGTGCAGGGCATAGTAAACACATACATTCAATAAATAAAAACATTTAAAGCAGAGGTAAACCACTCTTATTTTTTTATCAGGGCAATATTCACCCATGGGACTTTTAATGAGGCATAATACAAAAGTCATAAAATATTAATTTATTGTACAAGGATTGGACACATAAAGGTATAAAAATGTTAGGCATATCAAGCCAGTGGGTTACACACAATATATTCCTCAACATCATGCTGATATATTTTCAAATACACACTTTACACAATCAAGAGAATTGTAATATGAGAGAGGAATGCATCTTGTTACTCAACGCGTTTTGTGAATACTTTCACTTCTTCAGGAGTAGATGCATTTTCCTTTGAGATCATGATCTGTTTGGTTGGAGAATCATCACTCACCTCTGCAAACACTAGGTTGGTTGGTTTTTGGTATTTTGGTATATATTATTATTATTTTTTTTTACCACAGCCATGATCTCTCGTGCCACCTCATTGGTTTTCCCATCAGTTGCCTTGGTCCCCTTCGACTACTCCCATGTCAGACACGGAGCAGTGGTCACTATTTGGAGATGCGACATTTTATCAAGTTCTAAGCTGGTTTTATAGGGTTCTGTTGTGGGAGGCATCTACTCCTGAAGAAGTGAAAGTATTCACGAAACGTGTCGAGTAACAAGATGCATTATTATTATTTTTTCAGGTACTTCTATAGCGCTGTCAATTTACGCAGCACTTTACATATATATTGTACATTCACATAGGTCCCTGCCCTCAAGGAGCTTACAATCTAAGGTCCTCTCTCATATTGCAATCATCTTGGTTATGTAAAGCATGTTTTTGAAAATATGTGCTTGATGTACAGTAAATATTGTGTGTAACCCATTGGCTTCATATGCCAAACATTTTTATGTGTACTTTATATATTTATGTGTTCAATCCTTGTACAATAAATTGATATTTAATGACTTTTGTATTATGCCTCATTTAAGAGTCCCATGGGCGAATTTTGGTTGTGTGTATGTTACATATGGGGATGAAGGCATGATACGCTAGGCACTTTGTTACAGTTCTTTTTTTTTACAAAATGTCTGTGTAATGTATTTCCATTATGCTTTGTTCCTTTTTTTCTGTAACTTTCTGTCCTGCAGTTGTCTCTATGTATGATAGCATTTTGTATTTCCATTGTAACATCATTCTTTTTGTGCTATTACTTACTTACTTTGTAGTTCATTATTTTTGATTTGATTAAAAGCCAGCTTCTTTTCTATATAAATAAATTAGATCTTTATTTTTTAGCACAGTTGTTATCATTTGTTATTAACTTTATTGATAATAGCCACATCAGCGTGGACTAGATTCTTATATAGACAAGAGGTTGTAATCAAGTATTATATTAATCATCAAGCCAATTAGTGAGGTAGTAGAAATTACCAACACAAATTGTTTTGGACAAGACTGGAGGGGTTAAAGCCCCTGTCGTTTTTTTTTTCTACAGCTGTGTTCCTACGTGGGGAGATTTCCCCTCACTTTCCCTCAGGACATCATGGAATGATTGGAAATACTAACAACAAGTGATGAGGAAATTAGAAAATGTTATTTTTGATTTGAGAAGGGAATCGTCCACTAGGGACACTTAATTGTCTTAAGGGGGGAAGTGTCTTATGGGGGATTGCCTCTGTCTTTGAGATTTCATCTTACCTCCTGTTGTGTTTCTGGGAGAAAAAGTGAAACAGACCCAGACACAAACACAAAAAAAAATAAACCCTGGTAGAAAGTTAAACCAACACCTAAGAGGGCCGGTTTCACTTTAAAGCTCTTCCATGCGACCCAACTTGGTAGTCATGTTTAGTGTTCTCTATTAGCAAATGAATACCCTGTGTTTGCTCCAACGACAAGAACCTTTTGTAGGTTCCTGCTGCAATATAGAATCAAACTAAAAACACCAAATGACTGACTGTACATGGGAATGTTCAGAGTTAACAGTCTCCAAATTCTGCTGGAATGTGCTGGCTAAACAAGGCACTCAGTGTCTGCTGGCCCAGGCCTCCTATCCCACCCTAACACTTCTGTCTGATGATCTGTCCTCCTTAAGCCAGCCATTACTAATGGAAAGAGAAAAATTCCCCCTGGGAACTTCCAGCTGCCTGTGAGAGGGGAGGGTAACTTGTACAATACTGCGTCCACTTTCTGCCACAAATCTCAAAAGGTCTGACTTCCAAAGACAAAATGTGTAAGAAAAGATCCCGTCATGTTCAGTTGCAGTTTTCTTTCTTTGTAAAGGGCCCATTTATATCAATCTGATCACGGGTTAGGTTAGGGCAGCCTGTTCATTTGAATGGGCTGCCTGATGCACTGAAACAGACCAAAACTTGTGCATGCTGCATTTACATCAGGACCACAATACATAGCTTGCTGCAATGCAGGTGCACCATGAAGGTGCATAGTGGTGCCATGTGCATTACCGCAATGCCATTAAAACTTGGAAATTCAATGCTTTTGCCATGGACAATGCATCTTTTTCTGCAGTTTTTAAATCACTTTTTTTTTTTTTTTTTTTTAAAGATGAAGGAATAGAGCCCTTTTGCATTGAACATTTATTTCACTGCTATCATGTACCCCAAAAGAGAAAGATACAGCAGAGTAAAGAGTAAAGCCGGCCATAGATGGATCGAATCCTGGCCGGTTCAGCCATCAATCAATCTATTTTAGTACAACCAGCCTGTTGGATTTTTTTGCATGCGAAGGCCCCCAGCTAGCATAATACAATAGCGCTGTGGGAGGGATTCCCTCATTAACACGGACTGTGTTGAGGGGGGGGGGGGAGGGGAATCAAGCTATTTTCTTTCCTTCCACCTGTGGAGGAAGGATAGAAAATTGTATAATCTAAAAAAGGAAGATAGCCAGGTAATTAAGGAACTACACTCCAAAAAATACCAATTTCATAGTTGCTAATATGTTTAGAACTCTGAATATGATCTGCTGATTTCTGGCCCGACATCCAGAATTGTCTGTAGACACACCCCCCTTCACTCCTCCATCCCCTCTTACCTTGATCGCTTAGTTGTCCTGAAAAAAAAACACCCGCACACCTAGGGAATCCAGCAATGTCCTGCTAGGATCCTCTAGCCTCTTCTGCAGGGCAGATCCTGCTTTGCCATCTTATTTCCCGACATCATCAGGAGGTGGCTGTCTCTTTCTTGTTCAGGCAGCTCTCTCCCTGATGATGCACCGCAGGTCCTCCCTCCACCAGCTGCAGGACGGTCTGGTGTGTCAAAGCTGATGCTTCCTTGGATATGGAAAAGGCCCATCCCAGGAGGCTTCAGGAGCAGAGGAGATGTAATTCTCACCTGCAAGAACAGCAGCTGGGGATCAAACCATAAAAATAAAAAATAGCTAAAGAAAAATGACACTGCTTTTAAAGTTTGCAGAGGTGAGAGGGCCGTGATGGCCCATGCTTTAATATCATCTGAGTGATGTAGCCATCCAGTGTCTAAGGCTGCCTTCACCACTGACAGGAAAGCTCCTAGGCTCCGAGGTCTTTTTTATATTATTGTTTTTCATATAAAATTTGGCCAGCAATGACAGAACGAAAAAAAAAAAAAAAGTGTGCCACATAGGATCGAATTACTTTTTTTTCTTTCAAATGTGGCAGAGACATGGGGATCCCATAACCCGTAAATGTTCTTTTCATCACAAAAAAGCCTGTTTTCCCGAAAATCTCATTGAGGCCATGTGGTCAATTTCGCCAAAAAAAAAAAAAAAAAAAATTTAAGAAAAACTGACTCCTATTGTATAAAACAAAAAAAGTAAAAACCAAAACAATAAATAGTATTAAAAATCAGGCCTTTAAATGATATTTATTTTACGCAGTTTGGCCTGCCTACTATGTGGTATATAGAATGGAACTTGCAAAATGTCAAAAGGTCCTGCCCAGTATACACAAATAGCTTACCCACTTTTTCTTGTTCAATAAACTGTATACAATATAACTGGGAATGCAAAGCATGCTGCCTCAATTGCATAGCTTCTCAGCATACTGGAATCCACTAAATCTGGGGTGCTCCAATAGGCAAATCTCAATTATCTCCAAAAACATGAAGTATTTTTTCACCTCCAGCAAATCTTTATTAAACATTTGGCTGCCTGTCACTTAGGACAACCAAATAAGATATTACAAGAGACAGTCCTCAACTCAAGAAAGTCAAGATCTGCATATTAGAGCTTTCAGCCTATGGGGGTTCCTGGGGAATTTTATTCCAGATAATACTTTTATACCATCTGCAAGAAAGAACAGGTAATTTTATATGTTTATTAAAAACCTCCCAAAATGTAAAAAAAAAAAATTATACCTTGTCCAAGTTTAATATTTTTCGGAACTCTGTGCTACGTATAAGAATGGTGACTCGGATTTTCTCCTCCTAGAGCCAAAAAAAAAAAAAATTGTTATTGAGGACTTTTTTTACCACTACGTGTTACATGAGTTTCAAGGAAAAAAAAAAAGAATCGTATAGGAATTTAAACATTAAGTATGCCAAATTTGTCAAAAAAGAGGTCTTGTGACACTTCCTACCCAGGCCAGGGAAGTTATTCCCCACTACTGGAGATACCTTCTCTGGGAAATCGGGCAAATGCGGTGGACTCCATAAGAGACCTGGAACATTTGTTGGCTCAGGAAGCTGAAAAGGAAGACCAGTTTTCAATCACATGGTCTGCATGGTCCATGTTTTGCTACTTGTCAGAGTTTGTTTGAATGTGATCCCACCACCTGATTAGCCATGTTGGGAGTGTAAACCATATATGCTTATCTCACTACCCTTCTCCTTGCTTTATTCTCCCTTCTCCATAAGTACCACTTTTTAAGTGTCTTATACCCAAACACTGAGTAATAGTTTTACTGATGCATTTTGACAGTGTGTGATCCTTTCAGCATACTCCTGCCAAGGACTACTTGTGTACTAGTGACTTTTACGACACTCTAATTATTTTATGTTCTTACATATGATGCCAATGTTAATGCCCTGCACCCTTTGTTTCTCTTTTTCCTTAATTTTACATGTTTATACTAATGTATATCTTCTACCCTACCTTCAAAATGAAAATGTATCTATACAATGGAATTCATATTCTTTTTTTTGTAATTACCCTTAATTCCAATTACTACTTTCCACATATACTATTTGGATGTAAACCTTTACCGTTTTCTCAATAAAATCAGATTGATATGCCTATGCACCTTAACAGGATGAACAATAATTATAATTTATATATATATATATATATATATATATATATATATACACACACACAGTATCTCACAAAAGTGAGTACACCCCCCACATTTTTGTAAAATTTTTATATCTTTTCATGTGACAACACTTAAAAAATGACACTTTGCTACAATGTAAAGTAGTGAGTGTACAGCTTGTATAACAGTGTAAATTTGCTGTCCCCTCAAAATAACTCAACACAAAGCCATTAATGTCTAAACCACTGGCAACAAAAGTGAGTACACCCCTAAGTGATAATGTCCACACTGGGCCCAAAGTGTTAACATTTTCTGTGGCCACCATTATTTTCTAGAACTGCCTTAACCCTCTTGGGCGTGTAGTTCCCCAGAGCTTCACAGGTTGCCACGGGTTCTCTTCCGCTCCTCCATGACGACATTACAGAGCTGGAGGATGTTAGAGACCTTGCGCTCCTCCACCTTCCATTTGAGCATGCCCTGCAGATGCTAAATAGGGCTTAGGTTTGGAGACATGCTTGGCCAGTCCATCATCTTTATCCTCAGCTTCTTTAGCAAGGCATTAGTCGTCTTGGAGGTGTGTTTGGGGTCATTATGTTGGAATAATGCCCTGCGGCCCAGTCTCCGAAGGGAGAGGATCATGCTCTGTTTCAGTATGTCACAGTACATGTTGGCATTAATGGTTCCCTCAATGAACTTTAGCTCCCCAGTGCTGGCAGTACTAATGCAGCCAAAGATCCATGATACTCCCACCACCATGCTTGACTGTAGGAAACACAAACTTGTCTTTGTACTCCTCACCTGGTTGCTGCCACACACACTTGACACCATCTGAACCAAACAAGTTTATCTTGGTCTCATCAGACCAAAGGACATGGTTTCAGTAATCCATGTCCTTACTCTGCTTGTCTTCAGCAAACTGTTTCTTGTGCATCATCCCAAGAAGAGGCTTCCTTCTGGGAAGACGGCCATGCAGACCAATTTGATGCAGTGTGCGGCACATGGTCTGAGCAGTGACAGGCTGACATCCCCCCCCCCACCCCTTCAACCTCTGCAGCAATGCTGGCAGCACTCATATGTCTATTTCCCAAAGACAACCTCTAGATATGACGCTGAGCACGTGCACTCAACTTCTTTGGTCAACCATGGCGAGGCCAGTTCTGAACCTGTCCTGTTAAACTGCTGTATGGTCTTGGCCACTGTTCTGCAGCTCAGTTTCAGGGTCTTCACAATCTTCTTATAGCCTAGGCCATCTTTATGTAGAGCAAAAATTCTTTTTTTCAGATCCTCAAAGAGTTCTTTGCCATGAGGTGCCATGTTGAACTTTCAGTGACTAGTAGGAGAGAGTGAGAGCGACAACACCAAATTTAACACACCTGCTCCCCATTCACACCTGAGACCTTGTAACACTAATATGTCACATGACACCGGGGAGGGAAAATGGCTAATTGGGCCCAATTTGGACATTTTCACTTGGGGGTGTACTCAACTTTTGTTGCCAGCGGTTTAGACATTAATGGCTGTGTGTTGAGTTATTTTGATGGGACAGAAAATTTACACTGTTATACAAGCTGTACACTCACTACTTTACATTGTAGCAAAGTGTAATTTCTTCAGTGTTGTCACAAGAAAATATATAATAAAATATTTACAAAAAAAGGTGAGGGGTGTACTCACTTTTGTGAGATACTATAGATGTATATATAGATGTGTATATATATATATATATATATATATATATATATATATATATATATATATATATATACACACACACACACACACACATACGTAGAGCACACACACACACACACACACACACACACACACATTCATATACACAGAACACGATAGATAGATAGATAGATAGATAGATAGATAGATAGATAGATAGATAGATAGATAGATAGATAGATAGACTCAAACCATAACCAGCTGATGAATCCACATCTACATTTTTTCAATGCATGTATTATGGCATTGATTTGCCTTGGCACAATAAACTTTGTGTACAACAGTATTATTAGAAGTATTGTTGAAGCAATAGTATTTATCGTCATGATAATGCTGCAAGTCTTCTGGGTTAGCTTGAAGTTTACAGCTAGGGTTAGGATGGAATTGGAAATTATACTAAAGGCTATTTCTTTGGTTAAAATAAAGTGGTTATACTTATCTGCTCTGTGCAATACTTTTACACAGAAAGGTCACTTACCTCCTCTTCTGACAGTACCCTGCCAGCACTGTCACCTTCTTCCTCCTCTTGAGTGCCTCGCCCCCACTCTCTGACTGACAGTAGCCGGAGCCAATTGCTCCCTTTGCTCTCAGTGTCTCCTGTGAGATCAGAAAGTGAGGGGATTGGTGCTTCAGCCTAGACAGCACTGGAGCGTTTACAAGATCCAGGCAAGTGTTTAGGGATGGAGAAGGTAGGACAAGTAGTGGGGCATTTTTTTAACTTCATGTGGGGGATACATTAAAGTAAAAAACTTTTGAGATTAGAACCACTTTAGAAGTAAGGTTTCGACTTAGAAGTTAGATAAAGTTAAATGTTAGAATGCGATTAATAGTCCGGTTAAGTGGGTGGGTCCAGGATAAAGGTAATGTTGAGGTTTTAGAGTTGGTTAGTGTTTAAGTAAAAGTAAATCTAACAAAAAAAGAAAAAAAATGTATATCGTAAGGAGGAGGTGGGTACACTTCCCCACTGGGAAGATCTGCCCTTTTTATTTTTTCTGGAGACCATTGCCACTGAGTCATGAGTAATGGGACATTCACATATGTACAGCTGTCTACCTGCAAAAGATAAGCAGGATTTGCATAATGGTAGACTTCATTGAAGAAAAAGGTACACTTTTCTTATGTTATCCATGATGTTCTAAGATTGTAAGGCTCATGATTTTATCAGTCACATTTATATTAGATTGTGTTTTGTTGTAGCCCTGATGAAAGGAGCATTTCCCCAAAACATGTTGGCTGTTTTTTTTTTTTTTTTTGTGCCAAGTAATAAATAAATTTGGACTCTTTTTTTCCTTTGGTCTGGCCTTCTTTCCATTTGCGCAGGGTTTTTTTTTTTTCCTGGTATGCATGATAGTAGCACAGACATGATAACCAACCATCTATTTGAAAGCTACTCCCCAACACAACTTTTTGGCTTTTCTATTCATCACTGCATATCTCTAAGTATAATAACTGTACTCCATGAATAAATATATGGGCCTATAATATACTGCAGAAATAAATTCTAGTGACCCAAAAATATTTAAAAAGCAGAAGATATCTCTTTAAAAGATCCATGGCCAGAGACTGCTCTGCAACGGATTTACAGCGCACCTTTAATGTTTCTTGAGAGATCTTCAGCCGGTGGAGTACGTGTTGGGAAAAGGCTCGGAACAATCCGGTGCTTTGGCAATGAGAGATCTGGAAAAACAAAAACCCGCTCAGATTTACGGCAGTTATAAAGCGCAAAATATCCGGTCTTCAAATAATATTCCGTTGTCATCTTTCATGTCTGGGAATAACGGGCTTACCAGAGGCGTGTTGTAAAACAGCCCATATCTCATACGGGGGAGAAGTGCGAACACGGCATCCTTAAAGTAGACCTACAACAGAAAATGTGAACAAGTTATCTTTGTAATAAAAAGGGAGTTGCATCTATTTACCATGTTAACGGAAACGTCACTCCAGTAAGATAAATTCTTTTATATTTCTTTTTATGGGGTCAATTCACTAAAGTTTACCGCAGGTGATAACACTATCATGTGACTCATTTGCGTAAATATTGCATGGGGTAAAAGAAAGTCCAATTTACAAAAAAAAAAAACAAACTACGATTAGGTATTTCAAATGAAAAAAAAAAAAAAAAAGAAACGTCAGTGGCCAGGAGCATGCTGGGGCTGTGACATCACAAGGGGGGCCGTGACTCCTCCCATTGGCTATTTAAGAACTGTCAGATGGCGGAAAAAAAAATAAAACCTTCAACCCCGACGAAGGATCCCGCTGACTTTCTGCTCCGCTGTCTGAGTTTTTAAAAAGCCAAGGGGAGGAGTTACCCATGCTCCTAGCCGGTGATGTCACAAGGGGCGGGGCCACAACACCCCCTATGTTGAGGGCATGTGGCTTGGTATGGTACAGGAGGGGGGGGGGGCTCGCTCATCCCCTCCCTTTCCTGACCTGCCAGGCTGCATGCTTGGATAAGGGTTTGGTATTGATTTTTGGGGGAGACCCCACATCATTTTTTTTTTTTTTAATTTTGGCTGAGGTTCCCCTAAAAGTCGTATCAGACTCAAAGATCCTGGTATGCATTGGGAGGGGGGGGCCCACACTTTTTTTTTTTTCCCATAAATTTTATTAGCAGCTTCCTTTTCTTTACATTCAGCTGTCAGCAGGCAACCCGCTGACAGCTGAGTCATCTGTTGTTAAGGAGGCAGCGGTCGGCTTCCCAGCCTGATCCTTAGCAACCAGCTCAATGCAATACATTACCGAATGGAAATATGCGGTATTTACCTCATTATCAAAACTTTACTGCAGTAGTTATTTACCACACAATTCTTAGTGACCTGAACATTTACACATTTGTTTTCGCATTAAGTATTTTACCGCATTTTTCTCAGTGTTATGTAACGCTTAGTGAATTGACCCCTATGTTACATATTGTAATATTTTCTTAAAGCTGAACTTCAGGAGATACTAAAACCAAACCAATGAATGCAGCTATGTAAGCTATGCTATCTAAGAAATATGAAGTGAATTTTTATATGCAGATAGTGTCAGTATCTAAATCTGAGCGGAAAGCACCTGAATAGCAGCGCTCAGACTGGGAGAGGGTGCACTTTCGACCAATCAGGTGTTTTTCATTCACATGTATTGACAGGCAAGAGGGCAGTGGAATGACCTCTTCAGTCGGTTGCTGAACTTTACCGTTTTGGAATCGTATTCCTTCAAATGGATGACTTCATGGTCAGTGAATGCTTTCCATGTCTCCCCAAACAAATCGCCATAGCCATAGAAACTCTGCAATCAGGAGAAATGAACATTCATTTACCATTTGCTATACACACATACTACTTATACAGCTGGACTGCCTTTTAAGCTGAACTTAAGAAAAACTCTAATTTAAATATATTACATATTCACCTCAACAGATATAAATCCACTTTGTGTGCACCAAATGCAAACAAAAAACCCAGATATTACCTTGTAAATCAGCAGTGACATCCTCACTGTGATGTACATAGCCTGTGCAGAGGGCGGACCTATGGGAGGAACTCTGCAGGCTCCACCCACTAGATGGTGCCAGCAGAAGACTACACGAGGGGAGGAGACAAGACCAGTCACCCTGCATAAGCAGAAAGAGCAGCAGTGACCAGTCTTTATTACAGGAAGCTCCTACACAGGAAAAGTGCGGAAATTGTTTCATGCAGGAAGAAAAACACAAAGCACTTTAAGATTTAAGTAAGCCTACACACAGCTCTTGTATTTAAATAATTGTTGTTGAGCCAGAATTTCTTATCACAGCACATGCCCTCAGCCCGCACTACCAACAGACCTAACATAGAAAAAAATTCTACCAGACACACCCTAACCTGATAGCAGCTTCCACTATAACACAGAGAAGTACACTGCAGGCTCAGGAAAAAGTACTAAACCCAAGGAAACAAAGAAAGGCTACAAGGGCTGCCGTTAGAAATCGCGGGGCCCCGTACAGACTACCTGGCAGGGCCCCCCAAGAAAATATTAAAGATATATTTAGCTAAAATAACAACAAAATCACTATTAGCAGACACAAACATAACATAACTCACATAATTCCTGCTAAATCTGAAAAAACCCCGATGGTAATCAATAAAAATGAAGATGAGATGAAAAAAATATACAGGCTGGGCAGTTGGAACTCCGGGATCAGAGAGACAGAGGGAGAGAAACAAAGTTACAAATAAACTCCAGAGTAGAGATAACATTAGAGCCAGTGCTGGGAGGGGGGCCCACACAGGGAGGGAGATTAGTGAGTGACAACTGTCTCTTTCTCAACAGATAAAAGCTGGCAGCAGGGAGATCTTGTATTTGTTGTACATCACTATTCCCCCTCTCTGTGTGGGCCCCCTTGTGTGCTCGGGCCACCTACACCAGGGCTGGTGGTCCCCCCCCATCAGCGGCCCTGGTTAAAGGCTAGGTCTACCTAGGGCTGGATTTTCCACTAGACGCTGTAGGCATGTGCCCACAGGTGCCCTTCCGTATAAAAGTTTTTTTTTTTTTTAACCCGTTTGCTGCCAGGACCGTACATCATATGGACCTGACAGCAGGGATTTCACAAATAATCTAGATGGAAGCCATGATGCATCTGAATGCTTTCACACACCTCTGGTACCAGCAATACCCCCTGTACCCTCCCCCATGAATTCCAGGCTTAATTTGCCAATCTTCAGGCCTAAGACAGACATGGCGGGTGCCGGTAGGTGGGGGGAGAACAGCGGACAAACGTCCACTCCCCGCCCCTTCTTGTTTGTGACCCGGAAAGCGACGAGCATGACATCACTTCCGGGTCAGCCTGCCAAATTCTCCAGCTAGCATAGTCGGGAAGGGGTGTATTTATTTATTTTCTTTAAATAAAAAATAAAGTTGCACCCAAGCACATAAAATCCTTCCCCCATCCACACACACATATGAAAGTAAACGCAAGTGTCGGGGGTGCCCACATGTGAAAACGTTAATTGCGATACACCCTACATATTGCTGTGCATGCCAGGATGAGAGCAAAAATTCTAGCATCAGCCCTCCTCTAACACCAAACTGATGAGCTATAGGGGGCTTTTGAAGCGTAACCTATAGAAAATATAGGGTACTGAAGTTTGTCACTATTTAACGGGGGCGCACACATTTAAGGTTCGACATGTTGGGTATCTATTTACTCGGTGCAACCTCTTCTTTTCCATTTTACCAACAATTGGGTCTTTTATTGCATTTGTTTGCCCTAAAAATTCACTTTAGTGTGTTTTTAATAACATTTTGCGTTTCCTAGACCTTTGTGGTAATTTATCAAAAAAAAAAATGTTTTTTTTTTTTTTGGGGGGGGGGGCTCAGAATGATCTGCCTATAGGCTCCTGAGATGTAAATCCAGCCCTGGGTCCACCTTTTAGACTACATTACAGCCACATTCTGGGTGTACAAAGGTACTAACCAGGAGCGGTGGGGGAGGGGGGGGGGGAGGTGAGCATGTGCTGCTGGGGAATGAGGGGCATTAGGGTCGCCACTATACACTGTACAATCCAACCGTACAATCACATACAGATTTATCAAAACTGTAACAGTAGGACCCATCTAATCTATCCAATCAGGCAGACCCTCAATGTTGGTAGATCTAAAGGAAATGACACAATCAGATTGTACTGTGCTTGGTAAAGAAGTACTCGTGCAGCCATTTTTTTTTTTTTTTTTTAAGGTCACAGACCTGGAACAAGCATAATGTAAATGAATAAACATGTTTCGTCCTGAATGGAACACATACACATGTCATTAGTTGAAGAAGGTTATTTTTCCCTTCATTCCTCATGATTCTGTTTTTGCAATTCTTTCTAAAGTCAGTGTTTTGTGCACAATTAAAAAAAAAAAAAATACAAAATCAGATTGTCCTATAAGCATTTCTCCTCTACAGAGGTTGATGTGAGCTGCAATGTGCATTACCTTTTTTTTTTTCTTAAGGGCACCACTTAAGTTTTTACCACATGCAGTCCAATGCGTTTTTTTTTCTGCATTGAAAACGCATGGAAAGTAGGTCATATGGTTTCCAATGGCATAGTTTACACCAGAGCTTGCAGTTCCAGTAAAAAAAAAAAAAGAACATGCTGCATTTTTCCTTCATTGGACTGTACTGGTACACTGTAAATCGCATCAAAAATGCACCGCAATGCACCAAAAACGCACTGGAACATATAAGAAAAAAAAAAAGAGGCACTGGACTGCATCAAAAACGCACCAAAAATGCATTAAAAAAAACACATCAAAATCACGCATGCAGAAAAGCATCTGGATCGCATCCAGACTGCGTTTCTATGGTGTGACTGTGAACTGGCCCTAAAAAAAAGGGAAAAAAAGTGTATGATGAACAGGCAAAACAAGAACAGAAATTGACATGCAATGTATAAATAAGATAGTGAAATATAATTAAAACTGGAAAAAAGATGATTACACAACGATTTTTTTAAATAAATGTTTGGGCAAAATATATATATATAAAAAAAACAAAAAAACACAATATGATAATTCAGTACATCTGCCATACAAGCATCCTAAGATACCTATTACCTGCCAGAAATCCAGTGTGCTCCTAACTTCCTATCTGCAATAACAACACTGCACTGTCATTGCAGATAGGAAGTTAGGAGCACACTGGATTAGTGTCCAAATCAACATTGTCAGCCCTGATGGACTGCAGAACACCTTCCCCTTTGTATTGGTGATGGAGAGGGGTAGATGTTCTGCAGTCCAGCAGGGAGAAATCAAGCAAGGCTGACAACACCGGTTGGGATTTCTAAGGTTTAAAGAGCTACAACATGGGGAAATGTGCATGTACGGTAGGAATGCATTCAAAATGTTTTTTTTTTTGCTTTTAAATAAAGTGACTTAACGCAGTATTAAGCCAAAAACTAAAAATTGTATATTTTGCAGCTTACCATTTATTAGATGTGGTGGCTGCATTCGTTTTCTTTGCTTAGGCCTTTTTTCTCTGTTTTCAGCTGTAACACACCTCTTGTATTAGAGTGCCTACACTCTGGATGAAGCAGCAACCTTTAGAAAGCGGCTTTGTATGTCTAGGGGGAGGGGTGTTAGAGGCACTAGCAGATTTAGATACACTAAAACTGAAGCTAAACTTCAGCTTATACAGTTCATAAGCAGTTACAGCAAAGAGTTTTTTTTTTTTTTTTTTCTTTGGGATAAAGGTTTTACATAACTAAAAACTGATCATTGTAAGCAGGGTCACTGATAAGGCAGTACAGCCAGCCCTCCTGTACTTGGCCCAGGCCCCATCACTTCAAAAAAGGGGCCCGGGCACCTGCCGAACAGGAGGGCCAGTTTTACTGCCTTGCGACTCTTGTGGATCCCCTTGCAGCACTGCCGGATTTCTCCCTCCGGCTGCGTTGCAGAGGGACCAGCTGTCTAGTATCTGTGGCCCCTGCCACCTTCTGCCCAGGTCACCCTGAGTGCCCCCCACCACAGAAATGCTGCCAGCTTCCCTCCTCTCCTGCCAGAAGCTGCTGGGAGCACACAGGAATATTGTTTCAGGATAGAGAGCGGGGGGGGGGCGGATAAAATGTGTCATATTTACCAGCCCTTCCTTTTCACATGGAACATAGTGAGTGATCGGTAACGATTCCTCCTCTGTCCATTCATCACTGAAGTGTAGTAAACTGTGTTTACTATGCTTCAGTTTGTGAATGAACAAGAAGCCTCAGAGCGCTTTCTATACATTCATCTGTCCATCTGAGGCTGCAGATCAAGAAACGAATGAATCTCGGTTCCCTTTCTCTGTCTCAAGACATCAGGTGTCCCTGCTATTTCACCAAAAGCCCCCCAATAGGGCAGTTAAAAAAAAAATGAAAAAAAAAAATAAATAGTTCTAAAAAAAAATAAAAATTAACATTTTTAAAAAAGAATTAGGAATTAAAGGCTCATTCACATGTGCTTTGCTCTCCAAAGAGCAGTCAGCATTTGGATTGCTCTTCAGAGAGCATTTGACAGGCAGTAAGGAATAGTGATCGACCGATATCAGTTTTTCGTTGCCGATACCGATATTTTAGCCAATGCATATCGGCCGATATTGGACGATATTTTGGTAAATTTAAAGAAAAAAAATTTTTTTTTATTTGGCAGGTACTCTTGTGGAGAGATCTGGGGGTCTAAAATACCCCAAACCCCTCCTCTGCACATAAAAGCATTCAAAACGCCAAGTTTGGCTGTTTTCAATGCTGTCATTTTTTTTTTTAATCTGGCGCCAGACAGTACCCGGAAGTGATGTCACTCATGACATCACTTCTGGGTTTTTGCATGGAGACCCGATCAGAGCTGAATGCGGTGGGACGGGAGACCCGGGCGAGCCGCGGAGGGCAGCAGGAGGGGGGACGTCCCCTCCCGCTCCTTGTCATAACAAGACAGCCGACCGTCGGCTATGGATGCCGGTACCGGGGTGATGCCTCTAGCTGCAGGCATCACTCCGGTACAGCACTTTCCAGAAATATTGGCAATATCGGTCACCGCCGGGCCCGATTCCGATAAATCGGGGAAAGTGCAGATCGGCCCTTGATATATCGGCTTTGTCGATAATCGGTCGATCCCTAGTAAGGAGCCATATTTGGGGGGGGGGGGGGGGGGCTCTACGGGGTACTGTGATTTCTATCAGCAGCCCTAAATGCAAGCACCCCTGACAGTGGGAAATGGTTTGTCTCAACCCTTTACAGGTGTCAAACTGGCGGCCCTCCATCTGTTGCGGCACTACATGTCCCATGATGCTTTGCAGTTACAAAAATGACTCCCATAGGCAGAGGCATGATAGGACTTGTAGCTCTGCAACAGCTCGGGAGCCACCAGTTTGATGCCCTGTCTAAAGCTGGATACACACTATCCAACTTTTGTTGGTAGATTTCCTTCAGATTTACCTTTTCTATGTAGTGCAAGGGCCTGCCAGATTGCATACAAATTGAAAGTGTTTAGGTTTGACCTTATATTATATGGTTTTGGTAAATCTAAAGGGAAAACTCTTCAGGAAATCTTATAGTGTGTATGGCCCATAACTGATACATCTGCAAGAGAGCTTGTCCTTTTGAGAAACAACAGACTTTTGGCCAGATCAGCAAATGAAAAAAAAAAAAAAAAAAAAGGGAAAGAAAGCCTAAAAAGGGAAAGAAAGCCTGAAAAGGAAAACTAATGCAGCCACCACATCTAAGGATTGGTAAATTGCAATATAATAAAAGTTTGCTTTTGGATTTAATACCACTTTAAATCTATTGGCTGATCATTTCTAAGCTGGTTAATGCTTTAGAGTGGGTAAAAAGTTCTAGCCTGACGACTGGGAGAAGTAAGAGACCGATCTATATGTGATGTGCTCTTATTATCGCAGGCAATACAATTAATTATCATAACAAACAGATGACAGATGTGGAAATGTGACAGCACATTAAACTGCCTGAGCGGGAGAAGATCAGTTTTGAAGCGGTGTGGCAGCTCGAACAAAGCGGCGTGCTGCTTGTATAGGAGTGGGAGTTGATGGCCATTAGCAGATGACAATAGCTTGCTCCGTTGCTATAGTGGTCATTGTATCTCCCACACAACAGCCAGTCAGGATGCAGACCGGGCTACACACCTCAATAATTCAGGAGATTGCAGCCGAGTGTAAATCACAATCCGTCCTTTTGATACAATCTGGCATGGAACCCAACAGGTTGAGTGGGAGGATATCCTTCCTCGTCACTGAACCGACTGGCTGCCGGTGATAAGATCCCTCAATATCCTGCCGAACCTCCCCCCACCCGCACACCGGGTCCCAAGAGACTCGCCGCCAGCATTAGTAATAAAAGCAAACGGGGGCTACAAAAAAAAATATATTTTTAGCCCTATTATTTGGTATGACCACTATACTCGTAAATTATGTGTGACATTTATTTCTCGTTCGGTCTCAGAAGGACCCAACAAAAAATAAATAAATAAAATGTTCACTGTTTTGGGTATACAGTGCATCTGGAAGGTTTTCACAGTGCTTCACTTTTTCCACGTTTTGTTATGTTACAGCCTTATTCTAAAATGGATTAAATTCATTATTTTACTCAAAATTCTACAAACACTACCCCATAATCACAATGTGAAAGAAGTTTGTTTGAAATCTTTGCAAATTTATTTAAAATAAAAAATTACATGTACATAAGTATTAACCACTTGCCGACCACCGCAAGTATATATACTGCGGCGGTCAGCCCCGTGCAGGCAAAGTGACGTACCGGTACGTCACTAGCCTGTGAACCAATAGGGGGGCGAGCGCGCGCCACCGGAGGTGCGCTCCCGCCCCGCTCGTTCACGGACCCCGCCGCTCACTCGCGATCATCGGTTACAGAGGGAGAAAGGCAGGTGGTTAATGTAAACACATCCGCCTGTCATTCTCCCTTATGTAAGTGCAGAGATCATACGGTCCTGCTATGTAGGACCGTTGATCTCTGCTGTTACATCACAAGCCACATCCCTGCACAGTAAGAAACACGCCCCTAGAGACACACTTAACCCCTCCTTCTGTAATAAAGTTAACCCCTTCCCTGCCAGTGTCATTTTTACAGTAACAGTGCATATGTATAGCACTGATTACTGTAGTAATGTCACTGGTACCCCCAAAAGTGTCAAAAATGTCAGTCAGGGGTCCGATCTGTCCGCCGCAATGTCGCAGTCCCGGAAAAAAAAAAAAAAGAACGCAGATCGCCGCCATTACTCGTTAAAAAAAAAAACAATAAAAATGACAAAAATCTTTTCCTTAGTTAGTAAACATAATAACTTTTGCGCAAACCAATCAAAATACGCTTATTGCGATTTTTTTACCAAACATATGTAGCAGAAAACAAATTGGCCTAAAATGTTAAAACATTTTGATTTTTTCATTTTTTTTTGTGCAATTTCGTATAAAAAAAATGTGAAAAATATTATTTTTGCAAAATTATCGCTCTTTTTTTGTTTATAGCGCATGATCAAAAGAAAATTGCACAGGTGATTAAATACCACCAAAAGAAAGCTCTGTTTGTGGGAAAAAAAAGGACGTCAATTTCATTTGGGTACAGCATCGCACGACCGCGCAATTGTCCGTTAAATTCACGCAGTGCCAAATCGCAAAATACCCCCTGGTCAGGAAGGGGGTAAAATCTTCTGGGGCTTAAGTGGTTAACAGCCTTTGCCATGACACTCAAAATTGAACTCAGGTGCATCCTTTTTCCACTGATCATCCTTGAGATGTTTCTATAACTTGATTGGAATCCACCTGTGGTAAACTCAGTTGATTGGACATCATTTGGAAAGGCACACACTGTCTATAGAAGGTCCCACGTTATCAGTGCATGTAAGAGCACAAATCAATCCATGAAGTCCAAGGAATTGTCTGTAGACCTCCGAGACAGGATTATATTGAGGCACAGATCTTGGGAAAGGTACAGAAAAAATTCTGCAGCATTGACATTCCCAATGAGCACAGTGGTCTCCGTCATCCATAAACAGAAGAAGTTTGGAACCACCAGGACTCTTCCTAGAGCAGGCCGCCTGGCCAAACTGAGCGGGGGAGAAGGGCCTCAGTCAGGGAATTAACTAAGAACCCGATGGAGCTCAAGCGTTTCTCTGTGGTGAGAGGAGAAACTTCCAAAGAAACTATCTCTGCAGCCCTCCACCAATCAGGCCTGTATGGTAGAGTGGTCAGACGGAAGCCACTCCTCAGTAAAAGGCACATGACAGCCCGCCTGGAGTTTGCAAAAAAGGCACCCGAAGGACTCTCAGACCATGAGAAACAAAATTCTCTGATCTGATGAAACAAAGAGTGAACTCTTTGGCCTGAATTGCAACCGTCATGTCTGGAGGAAACCAGGTACCGTTCATCACCTGGCCAATACCTTTCCTACAGTGAAGCATGGTGGTGGCAGCAAGCATCATGCTGTGGGGATGTTTTTCGGTGGCAGGACCTGGGAGACTAGTCAGGATCGAGGGAAAGATGAATGCAGCAATGTATAGAGACATCCTTGATGAAAACCTGCACCAGAGCACTCCAGACTGGGGCGAAGGTTCGTCTTCCAAAAGGACAACGACCCTAAGCACACAGCCAAGGTAACAAAAATGTTGCTATGGGACAAATCTGTGAATGCCCTTGAGTGGCCCAGCCAGAGCCCAAATTTGAACCCAATCGAACATCTCTAGATAGATCTGAAAATGGCTGTGCGCCGACGCTCCCCATCCAACCTAATGGAGCTCGAGAGGTCCTGCAAAGAAGAATGGGAGAAACTGCCCAAAAATAGGTATGCCAAGCTTGTAGCATCATTCTCAAATACTTAAGGCTGTAATTGGTGCCAAAAGTGCTTGAACACAGTATTGAGCAAAGGCTGTGAATACTTATGTACATGGGATTTTTTTCATAGCTTTTTTTTTTTTTTTAATAAATTTGCAAAGATTTTAATCAAACTTCTTTCACATTGTCATTTTGAGGAAAATAATTAAATTTATTCCATTTTGGAATAAGGCCGTAACATAAAATGTGGAAAAATTGAAGCGCTGTGAATACTTTGTGGATGCACAATATGTAAAACTCACCACCTAATTCTCTTATAAGCTTTAACTTTTATTGTGGTATTAAGTTATTTTTAACCTTAAAATCTGCAGCTTTCAGTAAAAAATAGTTCATGATGATCTAGCCATGATGGTTCTTGCTCAGCCACTACCTGTTATAGGGTGACAACACTATGTACCTGTCTTCCAGGTGTTCTTCGGTGTTGTCACCCTTTCACATACTCCTTGATGGGGACCATGAGTGGTCATGCTAACACAAAACACACACAATACACTGTACAAAATATATATATATATATATATATATACACACACACACACACACACACACACACACACACATATGTATATATATATATATATATATATATATATATATATATACACACACACACATACATATACACACACACACCGGCCAATTTATTAGGTACAGCTTGCTAGTCAGGGCCGGATTAAGAGCATCATGGGCTTGGTGCTGAGGATTTTGAAGGGCCTTAAGGGCCGTGCCTTGGCATGCACCCAGAGGAGGAAGGGTGCAGCCATGCATGCCTAATTCAACATGGGATGCTGTCTCTGAAGCCCATAAACACATCCATGCATCGGCAACTGTCCCTCCTTGTCCGGCCTTCGTGCTGTGTGGGGAGGTTCTGAGGGAGCTGCCTGGGGAAGCGAGCATAGAAGCCAGACTTCTGTGTTTACAAGTGACAGAAGAGCGGTAACAGTGAATATGACCAACCCGGGGCCTATATAAAAGGTAGGGGCCTGGAGCTGCAGCTCCAATAGCCCCTACGTTAATCTGGCCCTGTTACTAGTACCGGGTTGGACCCCCTTTTGCCTTCAGAACTGCCTTGATTCTTCATGGCATAGATTCAACAAGGTGTTGGAAACATTCCTCAGAGATCTTAGTAAATAGTGACATGATAGCATCACGCAGTTGCTGCAGATTTGTCGGCTTCATATCCATGATGCGAATCTCCCGTTCCACCACAAAGGTGCTCTATTGGATTGAGATCTGGTGACTGTTGAAGCCATTGCAGTACAGTGACTTATTGTCATGTGTTCAAGAAACCAGTTTGAGGTGATTTGAGTTTTGTGACATGGTGCATTATCCTACTGGAATGAGCCATCAGAAGATGGGTACACTGTAGTCATAAAGGGATGGACATGGTCATAAACAATAATAATCAGGTAAGCCATGGCATTTAAACAATGCCCAAAGTGTGCCAAGAAAATATTCCCCACACCATTACACCACCAGCCTGTACCATTGATACAAGGCAGGATGGATCCATGCTTTCATGTTTTTTATGCCTAATTCTGACCCTACCATCTGAATGCAGCAGCTGAAATCAAGACTCATCAGACCAGGCAACGTTTTTCCAATCTTCTATTGTTCAATTTGGTGAGCCTGTGCGAATTATAGCCTCAGTTTTCTATTCTTAGCTGACAGGAGTGGCACTCTGTGTGGTCTTCTGCTGCTGCCACTCACTGTTTTTTTTTCTCTTTTTCAGACCATTCTCTGTAAACCCTTGAGATAGTTGTGCGTGAAAACCCCAGATCAGTAGTTTCTGAAATATTCAGACCAACCCGTCTGGAACCAACAAACATGCCACCTTCAAAGTCACTTAAATCCCCTTTCTTCCCCATTCTGATGCTTGATCTGAACTTCCGCAAGTCGTCTTCACCACATCCAGATGCCTAAATGCATTGAGTTGCTGCCATGTGATTTGCTGATTAGCAATTTGTGTTACCAAGAAATTGAAAAGGTGTACATAATAAAGTGGCCGGTAAGTGTATATACACACACATACATATATACACACATTTAGTATCTCACGAAAGTGAGTACACCCCTCACATCTTTGTAAATATTTTATTATATCTTTTCATGTGACAACACTGAAGAAATGACACTTTGCTACAATGTAAAGTAGTGAGTGTGCAGCTTGTATAATAGTAATTTATACTGAGTGTAAGTGTATATTTGCTGTCCCCTCAACATGCAGCCATTATGTCTATTAATGTCTAAACTGCTGGCAGTGGCAACAAAAGTGAGTACACCCCTAAGTGGAAATTTTCAAACTGGGCCAATTAGCCATTTTTCCTCCCCAGTTGTCATGTGACTTGTTAGTGTTACAAGGTCTCCGGTGTGAATGGGGAGCAGGTGTGGTAAACTTGGTGTTAGCAATCTCACTCTCTCATACTGGACACTGGAAGTTCAACATGGCCCCTCATGGCAAAAAACTCTGAGGATCTGAAAAAAAAAAAATAATTTTTGCTCTACATAAAGATGGCCTAGGGCCCTAGGCTATAAGAAGATTGCCAAGACCCTGAAACTGAGCGGCAGCACAGTGGCCAAGACCATACAGTGGTTTAACAGGTCAGGTTCCACTCAGAACAGGCCTCACCATGGTGGACCAAAGAAGTAGGCTGTACGTGCTCAGGGTCATATCCAGAGGTTGTCTTTGGGAAATAGACATACGAGTGCTGCCAGTATTGCTACAGAGGTTGAAGGGGTGGGGGGGGGGGGGTCAGCCTGTCAGTGCTCAGACCATATGCCGCACACTGCATCAAATTGGTCTGCATGGCTTTCGGTCTGATGTTGGACCTGTGTGGCTCTCGATAATGCTGCAGATGTGCGGCAGGTTAAGTCTTACATCAGAAGCACTGTGAAGGAGGGGATGCAGAGCGCATCAAAGCGTCCCGAAGGCAGTATGTGATCTTGTCCTCCTCCGAAGGCTCGGAACCTGGAGCTTCAGTCAGGTTTGGCTCAGTAGAAGACCGTAATTCCCAGTCTTCAAGTTCAGAGGAGGATCAGGAAACTCATTCCTTCAACCTTTCTTTAGTTCCCTATATAGTGGAGGCAGTAAAGAAGGCTATAAAGGAGCAGGAGGAAAGCTCACCGCCTAACATGCCCTGCAAATACTATCTAGGTCTACAAAAAAAAAAATCTGTCACATTCTATCCTCTCATTTATGAGGTTCAAGAATTGTTTGAAGACGAGGGCTAGGCCTGATAAGCAATTAAATGTTCATAATAGAACATCTAAATTATATCCATTCTGGGAAAAGGGTGGCCCGTCATATTACTCTTCCACTGGGAGATTCGGTATCGTTTAAGGACCCCATGGACAGTAGAATTGCTATGGACATGAAGAGGATTTATTCGGTGGCAGGAGCAGCTTGCAAGCCATCCATAGCCTGCACTTCTGTTTGGGTAGCGGATTTGGAGTCTTGGTCTTCGGGAGAAGTGGGGGAAAATGGTGTTTCGTCTCCACTCCAGTAGGTCAAATTGGCAGTAAACTTTCTTGCAGAGGCAGCTATAGATCAGGTCAGGATGGCGAAACCCATGGCTCAGTCGTTGGCAGCCCAGAGAGCCTTATGGTTGAAGCATTAGTCTGCAGACAATGCCTCCAAGCACAGTCTTCGCTCTGTTCCATTTGATTGTTCAGCAAGACCTTAGAAACAGCAATTCAGCGAGTGTCTGCAAGTAAATCAGGCCTGATTCCGCAGGAGAGGAAGTGGCAGCATCAGTCATTTTGCTCCTCCAGAAGACCTAACTTTAGAGAAGCAGGTTCGTACAGGCCAGGGCATCCTTTTTTCAAGCAGTGGAAAAATATTGGTTCAGCCTTTCCTAAGGGGTCCAAGTCCAATCACACAACAAAAGCAACTGACAAATCCGTCTGAAGGTGTCTCTGCCCAGTCTTAAAATACCCTGCTAGCAGCTGCAAAGCAGGACCTTTGCTTTCTATATGGAAGCAGTGGTCTCCCTACATAGTTCTGACACACCCCCTGTGGAACCAAAGCTCTCCAATCGGTGAGGAGCAACTTTTATAATTGCTGAGCTATAAGCCTGACTCAGAGGATATCAGAAATCTGCAGAGAGACCACTGCTTCCATATAGAAAGCAAAAGGTCCTGCTCTGCAGCTGCCAGAAAAGGGTCAGGTATCTCTGCTCAGGGTGTAGCTGCTTTTTAAGGAAAATTAACTTTAGGACTTTGAACATCTTTTGTTATGATGCACCTGGAATGTATATAGTAGCAGATGTCAACTGGGAATTCATTTGGCCATTAATCATCTACTTTTGCAGGGACCTTTGGATGGTTACAGAGCCACTTTTATTGGATATCTGTGCTGACTAGGTGAATCGAACACCGGGGAATTTTGGTTGTATTAGACAGAAAAAGGAAAATGTACATTGTATGCTTTCATGACCAGAATACAGCAGATCATTAATACCATGTAATAAGTTTACTATCTCACAGACCAAGTAAAGTTTACCGATTTAATGAGACAATAAAAAATACTGCTAACTGCAAACAAAATGAATGGATAGAATATGACTCGGTCAATCACACAGAGTGTATTCTATGAGGGTACATTGTATGGAAAGTTTCCCTGTCACTTTCTCCAGTACATTTCCTTCCCTTAGCCCGCTCTCCCATGGCACTGGGCAGATTCAATATTTCAACAATTTCTTCCTTCAGTTCAGTGCAGCAAAGCTTCAAGTATGGAACAAACAGGAGATTTTACTTCCTGTTCTCACGCTTAAGAATAGTCCTATAATGATTACAAATATGCTTTCCTAAAATAGTCCCCTGATTTATTATCCCCATCAACAACAAAATATTCCTCTTCGCAAGCACCAAAGGCATCGGTTCTAAAGAAGCATTTTGGTAAGCATTATCTGCATCTTAAAGAGGAACTATACCAGGCTACCTAGAAAAAAAATGGAGGTCCAGCGCTGTCTTCTTGCAAAAAAAGTCTTTGCACTTATGAGGCTGTACTGATTGGGCTGCAGTGATAGGACACTGATGAGGCTGCATTGATGTTCACTGATAGGGCACTGATGAGGCTACACTAAAAGGACACTGATGAGGCACTGATGAGGCTGCACTGATGTGTGCACTGATAGGACACTGATGAGGCTGCACTGATAAAGCAGCGATGAGGCTGCACTGAGGGGTACTGATAGGTGGCCACTGTGATGGTATCCTGCGCTGGGACACCATTTTGTCTTACACATCTGCCATTTTAGTTTCCGAGCTCTGCAGTTTGAAAAAACACTCCTTCACCAGCCCCCAACTCCCCAGCCCCCTTTTTCAGTGTTAATTACCTCCTGGAATGCAGGAAGTTTGGGCTCAGAGCTTCAAAGAAAACCTTATTAGCACGCCTGGCAGATGGCAGGCTAGGCTGTAAAGCCATTAACTAGCAAGCATTAAGACTGACCAGGCTGGGTCGTAAATAACACACCGCCCAGATGGTCATTAGAACTGTAATACAGTCACACACAAATTCATAACTTTTTACCCATACAAGATATGTCTCTAGAAAGTATATATTTGAATGCCAAATAAAATACAGATCGAATTAGGGTCAAACATGATCACATTCGCTCCTAGGGAAGACAAGCTAGCGGTCAGATGCCTTACGGGTCAGAGGTTATTACGAGATAACCTGTGTTTGGTGTCCATGGATGTGAAATTCAATGCCATACAATAAAATATCAGTTTCAAGAATGTAACCATTACATTGTTCAAGATATGAATTCTGTTATAAAATCTGTCTAAATGGGAGGTCCCTTAGCAGTTTATGAGCCTCCGGGACCGCCCATGGCCCCAGTGTTTATTGGTCAAGTACTTTTGGTGACACCCCCTGTGGGCCAGAGAAAAAGAGAGGCTGATGGAGCTCTCAGTTCTCATTTTTAACATCAAGCCATAACATCGCTCAAGGGAAGAACCGATCACACACGCTCAGCTCTGACCCTCTGATAATACAAGGACTTTTGAATGCAAGTATTTCCATTTCTAATTCTTTATCTATTCTTCTAAATTGCTGAATTGTGTTTCTTTATAGTTTCTATCTAGTCTATTTATCTATTTATTTGCACTAATTTTAACCTTTTTATAATTAAACCTTATTTTGAAAAGTGTTCATTTGTCTCTAAGCTCTTAACGCAAGCCAACCAAAGAACCTGCCTCTTGAAAGAGCGCTACTGTGTAGAGTAAATCCTCTGGACACTCCTGTCTGCTGTGACAGCGCGTGTTACAGATGATTATTCTAAAGTCATAATTGGTATTTCTAAAATTACGAGCGCCTGCTAGGCTCAAACAAAGCGGTGGTGGCAGAGAAAGGGTTAATTGTTTAATTAGCCCGGTGACAATCGCTCTCAGCCTGCTGGCATCTAGATTGTGGTCCCGCAAGCTGGACAATCTGTATGCCGGGTGCAGCTGAGAGTGGCATTGTTACGCAAGTGACGGCAGGGCGTGAGATTGCCTGGTCTTTGTTCACGAGTTGGATGAGAAGGCCAGGGGTCTGATACCCGCCACCTTCACAGCCACACCGGCTGTCTAGGGGATAGGGGGCTCTCAAGAGCCCGTAAGATCACCGCAAGGTGATGTCTGGCTCAGGGCCATTGCTAAGCCCAATCAGAGCTGTCAGTTCCTCCTTCAGGGAGTCTCCCCTCCCTAGACCGCTCGATCTGAATCGGCACCCAGCGGGAGGGAGAAGAGAGCTGCACAGTGGACACTTGCTCCTCCCCCTGTCCTGCCCCTCCTACTACCCTACAGCCCCACATCTGCCCTAACCGGCCCTTGACAGTCCCCCCCCCTCTTCCTTTTAATCTAGCTTTACAGCGCTGCCCTTCCCCCAGCCCCTGCTTCAGAAAACACACATTACATCTGCTGGCCACCCGGCAATGGTGTGCCCCCCCATGCTAGCCACTGGGGCTGACAACAGCCCAGGCACCAGGTAGCATTTTCTAGTCACCATGGCGACCTGGCGCCTGGTATTGGTGGAGCCCCGCTATAGGGGAATATGCTTTGTTCATATTTCATGTCTAGGGTTTATAACCACTTTAAGCTGGCCAAAGATGGTTCTAAAAAGACAATTTAGATGCCGCTCAGGCAGAGAAGTAAAGTCTAGTTACACTGCTGTGAGTGCAGGCAGGGACAGGGAGCTTGTCCTAGCTTCACGTTGCAGCAATGTCAAAGGAAGAGATCCATAAGCCACACATCATGAAGCAGACCCATGTGCATGAAGGGAGATGAATGGCAGCCTCAGCCCAGACTCCTGCAAGTCCATGCCCCAAACAGGTTTCACTCCGCCCCTTGGAGCTTAAGACATTGGGATCATAGATGGATCTTTGTTTTTTTTTTTTCATTCAACCAATGGGTTAAATGAAAAAAATGACCCGATTCTCCAATCCACACATTTGAGGTGGATGGGGTGAGTCCTCCCTGCTATGTCATTGTATTCTAAAAGCAGGGAGACTTCCCCACCATCCGAATACAGTCTTCAACCTCCAGCTCTGCCCAAGCAGAAATTTTACAACCGGGTGGTTAAACAGAAGTCGATCGGTAAATTGACTTCTTTTCGACCACAATAGCCATACGGTCCCTGCTAAACCAGACAAGTTTTGATCCATCTATGGGCAGCTTTATTGTGTAGGAGTCCTCCCACTAACACTCATACACCAGACAGCTCATAATAGCAGAAAAGATCTGGATTAGGAACAAAAACCAAAACTTTTAAATGCTGTCTGTGTCACGACTGGGAAGATTTACCCTCTCAGTCTGTCCCAGTCACCACTGTCTCCCCCGGCAGAAAATGATTGGCATTCCAACATTTTATAGCTGTCACTGAAACAGGAACAGGGGAAACCTTCCAATGGGGACAACTGTTTTAATCTAAGATGGGGCTTTTTCTTTTTTCTTTTTAGGATAGGAAGGGAAATTATCAAATGGAAAACAAAAAACAGGATTATAACCACCATACTTTATCTAAAACATAAAAAAGTTTTGCTCCTTTAAATTTGTATCTCCACTTTTGCAACCATATTGGGAGTAAGGCTGGCCATACACTATACAATTTTCTTATTCAATTTCCTTTAGATTTACCTTAAACTATGTAGTGCAAGGGCATGCCTGATTGAATACAAATTGAAAGTGTTTAGGTTTGACCCTATATTACATGGTTTTGGTAAATCTAAAGGAAAGTTGAACAAGAAAATTGTATAGTGTATGGCCAGCCTTAGCCTACTTTATATCTATCCCATTCACATAGATTAATTTAAAAATATTTAAAATGTATGCTTACCTTTTTAATTGTTTTATCCTTGTTAAAAAACAAATCTTAGTTTTCCCTTCTATGCAATGTTAAAAAGGGGACTGGATCTAAGCTCTGTCTCTTCTAACAAATGAATTAAGGCCCCTACACACACAATCAGAAAATCATACAAAAAATACTGCTTCTGAAGAGATCGTACGATAGTCTGATAGTGCACAGCTTTCGAGAGCCGATCACGAAGGTTCACCCGATATTACCTGATCGGACAATATTTTTCTTGTACAATACTAAATTTTTGTTTAATCAGTACAGTTATTTTTCAAAAATATAATACAATACCCTACAACACATTACATCACTTCTTTATTTTTATAATGTCGTGTGAGAATTTTTGTTACGTTAGTAACCTCATCATTTTCGATATGAGAATAGCATGCAAAAAGAAAAAAAAAGAAAAATTTAAAAAAGTGGACGATCATTTGTCTGATAATTATATCGTATGCTCTTTAAAAAAATAAATAAATAAATAAACCTGCCCGTCTGTTGCTTTATCTTTATTGCCATCTATTAAGGGCAACAGAAACATGCCTATAGTGTCCTATGAAAAAACCCAAACATTGCCTCCAAAGACGCCCAAAAAATGCCAGCAAAAAAACGCCCAGGTGGAGAGAAGCCATATGCCTGTGCTACTAAAAATTATAAGAAAAATTATCTTTTTTTCTGGTTCTGGACATGCTACAGAGCTGAAAACTTCACAGGTTTAGACCCCCAGACACTAAATCCAAAGAAATCTCTTTTTTTTTTCAATAATTTTTTCAATAATTGGCTCTCTATCAAAAATGACAATTTTTAAGAACTTTTTTTGTGTGATTGAGCATGACCCAGAACCATCATATTCTGGTTGGCCAAATACAAAGTCGTACAAAGTCGTCTATCATACAAATCGAGCTGAATACGCGCAAAGTCGTGCTAACAAGTCGCCCCTTATGAGGTGACTTAGAGGTCGCGGCAGTGTGAACCGGCTCTTAGTCTTTAATTTATTTATAAATATTTTTATTAAATTTCTTTACATACATGACTAATAAAAAATATGACATTACGAAACAAAAACATCGATTTACACAAAACAATGAAATTTGGTATCACTAGCATTTAGATTACCCTTCAACTATTTTTCTTTTCATTTCCCCTTTTTTTTCCCTCCCAATCCCTCCACCCAATAAATAAATAAATAAATCAATAAATAGTGTTAGTGAATAAATTAAGGGGTGTAGCTCAGGGTGGAAACCGTAACTGTCCACCCTTTAGAATGTGAAAAAAAAAAAAAAAAAAAATTGGTGAATTATACACGAATATAGTTTTATTAAAAAAAATATAAAGTTACTTACTGTGTCCCACATGACAATCTGGACATCAGTACTAAATGAGTTGTTCACATGTTGTGTTATGTAAAGATTAGCAAAATCACAAAAGTGGTGATACATATTTACACCTGAAATAAAAAAAATAAAAAATAAAAAAAACATACAATATAAAGAGCAGTGTATATCAACTTGTATACACAGTTTTTCTCACAACTTCCAGTCCTGATAATGTATCTCCATCGCACGCTGAGCCATTGTTGATGAGAGCGTGTCCTGGGATTCATTTTTTAGACAATGACCTAATTTCATGTCCTAAAGCAAAACTAAACTCTCCCAGTCAACATTAACTATTTTTAATCCTTAACCGCTTGCTGACCACCCCACTCAGATATACTGCTGTAGGGCGGCCGCTCTGCGCCAGGTCACGTATCTGATACGCAATTAGCGCTTCTTGGTAGGAAGCGTGCACCCGCCGCCCCAGCTGTGCTGTGATTTGTTGCAACTCAAGCCGATCAGTGGGTCCCGGCCAATAACTGGTCGCCAGCACCGCTGATCAGCTCTGTCATGCAGGGAAGGGAGCTCTGTGTTGTAAGCAACACAGAGCTCCGAACACTGACAGTCGATCTTGCTGTTTTTTTATTTTTATTTCCTGCAAAGCAGAGAAAAAAAACAGCAAGTGAATTTAGTAAAAGCACCACACATTACACATTGTTAGGGACACATTTAACCCTTTGATCACCCCTGGAAGTTAACCCCTTCCCAGCCAGTGTCATTAGTACAGTGATAGTGTATAATATTAGCACTGATTACTGTATTAGTGTCACTAATGATGTCAGTGTCAGTTGGTGTACTGCCCAGCCAGTGTCAGATTGTCCTCCACACTATCACAGTCCTATTATAAGTCGCTGATCACCGGTTTCAACTTTTTACATTTCTTCAGTTACCGTCAGGTTTCTACTCTAGGCCACAATGCTGTCATACATCCCAGGAGTCTTCACGAGCAATTTTTTTCTTTCATATGGAGGAGGGGCTTTCTCAACTTAGCACATCCTCCAGCCTCCATGCTTGAGCTAAGGGCAGATGGATTCCAGAAAGTAAATACTACACAAATCATCTGCCCTTACCCAAGATGGCCACAGCTAGACATGCTAAGCGGGTGTTTTACAAAGTGATTCCAAAGTGAACTAAATAGTGTTTTCAATTTGTGGTGCTCAGATACAGTTTAGTTTCACTTTAAGCTGCTCATACACCAATAGATTCCTCCACGCTACACAGCATGGAAGGACAAATCTGCTGCAGCTACTGTATTTGGACAGCCCTGTCAGCTGCTGTTCAGGTGACAGCTTTCCACCCAGCTCCTTTGATTCTTCAAAGGTTGTAGAACTGACAGGGCCACACACTGAGCAGATATCAGCTGGTTTATCAGGAATGGGCCACAATTTGCTCCAAGTATGGCCAACTTTGGCCTAGATGTACATTGGCTTTTGTGGACTCCCTGAACCCTGCCTGCTTCTGGGCAGTACAGCCCAAACAGGAGGTGGAGGGTCTTATGTTAAAAAAAAAAATATATATATATATATATATATATATATATATATATATATATATATATATATATATATATATATATATATATATTATATATATATATATATACATATACATATATTACATATAAACATACACACACATATACATTGCTCAAAAGAATTAAAGGAACTTAAATTTCATTGCAGCAACTCAAAATGGTACTCTGTAGTTGGTATGGCCCCTATGTGCTTCTATGCATGCCTGACAACATAGGGGCGTGCTCCTAATGAGACGATGGATGGTGCCCTAGGGTAGATCCTCCCAGATCTGGACCAGGGCATTACTGAGCTTCTGAACAGAGTGAGGTGCAACCTGGCAGCGTCTGATGGGCCGAAACAAAATCCCAGAGGTGTTCTATTGGATTCAGTCAGTAGAGCGTTGAGGCCAGTCAATGGTATCAATTCCTTTATCCTCCAGGAACTGGCTGCATACTCTCGCCACATCAGGCTGGACATTGTCATGTACCAGGAGGAACCCAGGACTAACTGCACCAAAAATATACACTGCTCAAATAAATTCAGGGAACACTTTTTAATCAGAGTATAGCTATAAGTCAAACTCCTGGGATATTGATCTGGTCAGTTAAGTAGCAGAGGGGGTTGTTAATAAGTTTCAGCTGCTTTGGTGTTAATGAAATTAACAGGTGCACTAGATGGGCAACAATAAGACAACCTCCAAAACAGGAATGGTTTTACAGGTGGAAGCAACTGCCATTTTTTTCCCTTCTTGTCTTTTCTGACTGTCACTAGTTTTGCATCTGGCTAGGGTCAGTGTCACTACTGGTAGCATGAGGGGCTACCTGGAGCCTATAGAGGTTGCAGAGGCAGTCCCACTCCTCCAGGATGGGACATCAAGACGTGCCAATGCCTGAAGGTTTGCTGTGTCTACCAGCACAGTCTCGAGAGCATGGAGAAGATTCCAGGAGACAGGAGGTTACTCTAGGAGAGCTGGACAGGGCCGTAGAAGGTCCTTAACCCATCAGCAGGACCGGTATCTGTTCCTTTGTGCAAAAAGGAACAGGATGAGCACTGTCAAAGCCCTATAAAATGACCTCCAGCAGGCCACTGGTGTGATTGTCTACAGCCAATCAGAAACAGACTTCATGAGGTTGGCCTGAGGGCCCGACATCCTCTAGTGGGCCCTGTGCTCACGGCCCAGCATCATTGAGCTAGATTCGCATTTGCCATTGAACACCAGAATTGGCAGGTCCGACACTGGTGCCCTGTGCTTTTCACAGATGAGACAGGTTCCCCCTGAGCACATGGGACAGACGTGAAAGGGTCTGGAGAAGCTGTAGAGAACGTTATGCTGCCTGTTATACTTTCACCACATGAGACTGGGCATTGTCATGTAACAGAAGGAACCCAGGACCCACTGCACCAGCGTAGGGTCTAACAATGGGTCCAAGGATTTAATCCTGATACCTAATGGCAGTCAGGGTGCCATTGTCTAGCCTGTAGAGGTCTGTGTGTCCCTCCATGGATATGCATCCCCAGACCATCACTGATCCACCACCAAGCTGGTCATGCTGAACAATGTTACAGGCAGCATAAAATTCTCCACAGCTTATCCAGACCCTTTCACATCAGTCACATGTGCTCAGGGTGAACCTGCTCTCATCTGTGAAAAGCACAGAGCGCCAGTGGTGGACCTGTCAATTCTGCTGTTCAATGGTAAATGCCAATCAAGCTCCACGGTACTGGGCAGTGAGCACAGGGCCCACAAGAGGATGCCAGGCCCTCAGGCCACCCTCATGAAGTCTGTTTCTGATTGATTGGTCAGAGACATTCACACCAGTAGCCTGCTGGAGGTCATTTTGTAGGGCTCTGGCAGTGCTCATCACATTCCTGCTTGCACAAAGGAGCAGATACCGGTCCCACTGATGAGTTAAGGACCTTCTACGGCCCTGTCCAGCTCTCCTAGAATAACTGCCTGTCTCCTTGAATCTGTGCTGGAAGACACAGCAAACCTTCAGGCATTGGCACGGATTGATGTGCCATCCTTGAGGAGTTGGACTGCCTGTGCAACCTCTATAAGGTCCAGGTATCGTCTCATGCTACCAGTAGTGACACTGACCCTAGCCAAATGCAAAACTAGTGAAAAACAGTCAGAAAAGAGGAATAGGGAAACAAAATGTCAGTGACCTCCACCTGAAAAACCATTCCTGTTTTTGAGGTTGTCTCATTGTTGTCCATCTAGCGCGCCTGTTAATTTTATAAACACCAAAGCAACTGGAACTGATTAACAACCCCCTCTGCTACTTAACTGACCAGATCAATATTCCAGGAGTTTAACTGACTTGATGCTATACTCCGATTAAAAATTGGTCCTTTAATTTTTTTGAGCAGTGTATATACAGACCGACACAAACACACACATACACACACACCAAGAAAGAAAATAATGACTCCCAAGTGGTGAGGAGCGGTACTATGGGGCGTCCCCATTGAGAGAATGGAGTTGGTTGACCACGTGAGGGATCCTGTTCACACAAATAAGCATGTTGCTGCTATGCTTCTTTCCTCTGGCCGCTATATCTTTTCATGTGACAATACTGACTGCTGTCCACTCAAAATAACTCAACACACAGCCATTAATGTCTAAACCATTGGCAACAAAAGTTAGTACATCCCTAAGTGAAAATGTCCAAATTGGGCCCAATTAGCCATTTTCCCTCCCTGGTGTCATGTGATTCGATAGTGTTACAAGGTCTCAGGTGTGAATGGGGAGCAGCTGTGTTAAATTTGGGGTTATCGCTCTTACGCTCTCATACTGGGCCCATCCACCTGCGTCATAGGAGCCTTACGCCACATACAGCTCAGAGGATGCCCACACAGGAAGCAGAGCTCCGGATGTCCACACCATTGTGCAGTGGCCCTGAAGATACCGGACGGATCTTGGACTACTACAGCTTTGTGTAGCACATGTCTCATCTTATTTATTGTGAGTGCTTTTCATTGAGGGAACCATGAATGCCAACATATACTGTGACATACTGAAGCAAAGCATGATCCTCTGCCTTCAGAGACTGGGCCACATGGCAGTATTCCATGATAACAACCCCAAACACACCTCCAAGAGTACCACTGCCTTGCTAAAGAAGCTGAGGGTAAAGGTGATGGACTGGCCAAGCATGTCTCCAGACCTAAACCCTATTGACCGTCTGTGGGGCATCAGCAAACAGAAGGTGGAGGAGTGCAAGGTCTCTAACATCCACCAGCTCCGTGATGTCGTCATGGAGGAGTGGAAGAGGACTCCAGTGGCAAACTGTAAAGCTCTGGTGAACTCCATGCCCAAGAGGGTTAAGGCAGTGCTGGAAAATAATGGTGGCCACACAAAATATTGACACTTTGGGTCCAATTTGGACATTTTCCCTTAGGGGTGTACTCACTATTGTTACCAGAGGTTTAGACATTAATGGCTGTGTGTTGAGTTATTTTAAGGGGACAGGAAATTTACATTGTTATACAAGCTGTACACTCACTACTTTACATTGTAGCAAAGTGTAATTTCTTCAGTGTTGTCACATGAAAAAGGTATAATAAAATATTTACATAAATATGAAGGGTGTACTAATTTTTGTGAGATACCGTAAATTATATATATATATATATATATATATATATATATATATATATATATATATATATATATATATATATATATATATATATATATATATATATATATATATATATATATATATATATATATTCTAACAAATTCTAATCATCAGCCACAAGGGGCAATTACCTGCATCCAGCTTCATGAAATAAGTTGGTTTTTCAATGATGATGTCACAGAGTCCATCCTCCACAGATCTAAAGGTTAAGGAGCTGTAAGTCTGCAGTTCTGCAAACCTAGAATTTAAAGGAGAATTATTATGAATGATGGTTTCACTTGTAAAGCAAATGTCAAAGCCCCTGAGAGACAAACATTTGACAGTTGTCACTTCATATGCAACACACTGAAATAAACAGGATTATACTAATAAGATAGATCTCTCATATTTTGATTCAAGTGCTGTGAGGAGCAGCAATGAGACTGGTTGGTGGGAGTGGATGGAATGGATGGAGTGGATGGAGTGCATGGAGTGGATGGAGTGGATGGAATGGATGGAATGGATGGAGTGCATGGAGTGGATGGCAGTGGTGGATCACCAGTCTCCACTAACATAACAGGCACCACAGAGAGGTCCCAAGACAGCAGCTTCAGTTGCGTTTTAAAGGTTTTTAGAAGGGTTTGTCACATTATGAATAGGTAGGAGGTATCAAGGATTTTTGCCTGGAGATGGACTTTAAAGCAGAACTAAGCCCCCAGAAATACGCACCTCCCCCTTCCAGTGATGCAGCGATTACATCCCCTGCCAGCCGCTGTCATCTTCTCCCCGGTTACTCCCAGGTGCAGGGTTTTTGGCCTCTTGATTGGCCGGTGGTGGAAAGACGTCATCCCACGTATGCACACAGGAGTTAGTCTTTCCGGCACAGCCAGAGTGTGCCAAGAATGCATGCTGAGGTGCGCATGTGCAGCTCAGTGTACATTCATGAGAAGACTGTAAGCAGGGCAGGTTAAGTGTTGTTACATTTCATGTCTCTTCTTCAATAAACAGCCGCCTGCTCTCAGTTTTGTAATAGTTAAAGTGTTACTAAACCCACAACAGTAAAATCAGTCTGTATATGCAGTAAAGCATGCTTGTTATACTCACTGTGGAACCTAAGGGGTAATCCTCCGCTTGGTGTAAAAAGACTGTTTGATCCTGTCTTATCTGATCCTCCCCTTCTTTTACTGTCGCAGTCCATCAGTTGCTAGTACGGAGCCTTGGGGGCACTCTGCACATGCTCAGTTTGGTGTGTATTGCTTGAGATTTTTTTTTTCTTTCTGGGGGGGGAGGGGGGAAGGTGATCGGCGCAGTCAGGGGTCATGCAGCCTCATAGAACAGTCAGAGGAGAATGAAAACTCCTACAACGCTTTAACCAGTGCTCGGCTGGACACTGATACAAGTCACACTTCTATATATCGCTGATGAGAAAAGGTATTTAGCAGTCTATATTTACTAAAACTTCTGCATTTCCATGTTCTGTGTACTGTGGGAGACCAGATCTAGGGAATACAGGCTTCTGGGTTTAGTAACACTTTAACCACTTGCCGACCGCGGCAAGTACATATACTGCGGCGGTCAGCCCCCCCCCTGGGCAAAGTGACGTACTGGTACGTCACTCACCCGCAAGCCAATAGTGGGCGAGCGTGCCCCTGCGCGCTCCCGCCCCCGCTCGTTCACTGCCATCCCAGCGCGAGTGACCGGCGAAGATCTCCTGCTGGAGAAGGATAAAGGCAGGCGGTTAATGTAAACAAAGCCGCCTGTCATTCTCCCTGGTGTAAGAACAGAGATCATACGGTCCTGCTATGTAGGATCGTATGTCTCTGTGGTTACATCACTAGCCACGCCCCTTTACAGTTAGAAGCACGCCCCTAGGGACACACTTGACCCCTGCATCACCAATAAAGTTAACCCCTTCCCTGCCAGTGTCATTTTTACAATAACAGTGCATATGTATAGCACTGATTACTGTAGTAATGTCACTGGTACCCCCAAAAGTGTCAAAAATGTCAGTCAAGGGTCCGATCTGTCCGCCACAATGTCGCAGTCCTGCAAAAAAAAAAAAAAAAAAAAAAATTGCAGATTGCCGCCATTACTCGTTGAAAAAAAGACAAAAATCTTTCCCTTAGTTAGTAAAACGCAATAACTTTTGCGCAAACCAATCAAAATACGCTTATTGCGATTTTTTTTACCAAACATATGTAGCAGAAAACAAATTCGCCTAAAATGTTAAAAAATTTTGATTTTTACATTTTTTTGGGGAATTTCATATAAAAAAAATGTGAAAAATATTATTTTTTCAAAATTTACGCTCTTTTTTTGTTTATAGCGCAAAAAGTAAAAATACCACCAAAAGAAAGCTCTGTTTGTGGGAAAAAAGGACGTCAATTTCATTTGGGTACAGCGTCGCACGACCGCGCAATTGTCCGTTAAAGTCACAATCGCCGAATCGCAAAATAGGGCCTGGTCTTTGAGCAGCCAAATCCTCCGGGGCTTAAGTGGTTAACCACTTGCCGAGCAGTCGCCGTACATATACTGCAGCAGGTCGGCAGGTTCCCGCGAAGCGACGTACCCATACGTCGTTTAGTGGGGACACACACGCGTGCCCATTTGCCAGAGGGGAAGCGGATCTGCGGGGCCGAAGACAGAACAGCGGCCTGCCGTTGTAAACACGGCAGACCGCTGTTCTGTCAGCAATGAACACAGGGCTCCTGTGTTCCTATTATTTAGGAACACAGATCCCTGTGTGTTCATTCCATAAGTCCATCCTCCACACAGTTAAAAAACACCCCCTGGGGTCACATTTAACCCTTTGATCACCCCTGGTGTTAACCCCTTCCCTGCTAGTGTCATTAGTACAGTAACAGTGCATATTTTTAGCACTGATTACTGTAGTAATGTCACTGGTCCCCAAAAAGTGTCAAAAATGTCAGTTAGGGGTCTGATCTGTCCGTCGCAATCTCGCTAAAAATTGCTGATCGCCGCCATTACTAGTAAAAAATAAATAAATAAATAAATAAAAAGGACATAAATATTTCCCCTAGTTTGTAGATGTGATAACTTTTTCGCAAACCAATCAATATACTCTTATTGGGATTTTCTTTTTACCAAAAAAATGTAGCAGAATACAAATTGGCCTAAAATGGTGAAAAAATTAGATTTTTACATTTTTTTTTTATTGGGAATGTTATATAGCAGAAAGTGAAAAATATTGCTTTTTTTTTTTTTCAGAATTGTCGCTCTTTGGACATCAATATTATTTGGGTACAGCGTCGCACGTCAGTGCAATTGCAAGTTAAAGTAACAGAGCGACGAATCGCAAAAAATGGCCTGGTCATTAAGGGGGTAAACCTTCCAGTTCAGAAGTGGTTACGTTTAGTTCCACTGACTGCTATAGGTTACGGTCATTTTCCCAGTCTTTGCACTGCTGGCACCTAGGCTTGTATTGGTTTGATAATTCCCACGGTTATAAGACGGCATTTGAGTGTTTCCAGGAATCTGTGATCTCATGCGTCTCAGTGGTATCTCCACTCTTGGAGTCTTATCCCTCCAGCCCTGTTATGTCTGCTAAAACATCATGGCTCCCAGCCAAGACAAGGTCCAACGTACCAATAGGAAACCGTGTCATCCAAGAATACAAATAGGACTTCCTACTGGATAACCCCACCAATTATAATTAACCACTTGCCTACAGGGCACTCAAACCCCCCTCCTGCCCAGGCCAATTTTCAGCTTTCAGCACTGTCGCAATTAGAATGACAATTGCGCGGTCATGCAACACTGTACCCAAATGAAATTTTTATCATTTTTTTCAAACAAATAGAGCTTTCTTTTGGTGGTATTTAATCACTACTGGGGTTTTTATTTTTTGCTGAACAAATAAAAAAAGACCAAAAATTTTGAAAAAAAAAAAAAAACTTTAGTTTGTTATAAAATTTTACAAATGGGTAATTTTTCTCCTTCATTGATGTGCGCTGATGAGGCGGCACTGAGGGGCCCTGATAGGCACTGATAGGCTGCACTGATGGGAACTGATAGGCTGCACTGATAAGGTGGCACTTATGGGCACTGATAAAGTGGCACTGATAAGGTGGAACTGATGGGTGGCATTGATGGGCAATGATGGGCCGCAGTGAAGGGCACCGGTAGGTGGCGCTGAAGGGCACTAATAGGCAGCACTCATGGGCACTAATAGGTGGCACTGATGGGCAATGATAGGCACTGGTAGGGGAGACTTATGATGGGGCACTGATAGGTGGCAATGATGAGCACTGATAGGCGACATTGGTAGGTGGCGCTGGTGGGCACTTGTAGGTGGCACTAGTGGGCACTGGCAGATGGCACTAGTGGGCACTGGTAGGTGGCGCTGGTGAGCACTGGTAGGTGGCACTGGTGGGTGACACTGGTGGGCACTGGTAGGTGGCACAAATTATCTCTCTCCTCTTTGGTACCGATGTCCATCTAACAGCAGCCGGCGATCGTTGTTTTTTGATCGCCGGCTGCTGCTTACTTCGCATGATCAGCTGTCATTGGCTGACAGCTGATCACGTGGTAAGGGGGCGGGATCGTCCCGATCTCCGATCAGACGAGTCTCATGGTCCCAGGCCAGGTTGCATAGAGGACGTCAATGTACGCCCTCCCGGAAATTCAGGTCCGCTCTGTAGCCGCCATTA
This sequence comes from Pelophylax lessonae, assembly GCF_965119305.1. Lineage (NCBI taxonomy): Eukaryota > Metazoa > Chordata > Amphibia > Anura > Ranidae > Pelophylax > Pelophylax lessonae. The sequence continues at coordinate 60,288,150 of NC_138775.1, forward strand.
GGCTATAGCGCGGATGTCAAGTAGCTAAAGGAAACCTGTGCTGAGAGAAATACGAGGCTACCAGTGCTCACGTGATCTGCTTCGACCAATTGGAATGGCTCTGATCTGTCCTGGCATCCCTAAGGAAAGAAGGGGGAACAAGAGCGGTGCTTTCAGATCCCCAGACCTCTGCACCGCCGTTGTGGGTAGTGGCAGCTAATTACCCACAGAGGTAAGTCCACCTGGGACCGGAGGAGTCGGAGGGTGTAAGGTGTTAATTTTTTGTGTAAAGGTGAACTTACACTTTAAAGTGGAACCCCAGGCAGATCTCAAAGACACAATTTTATTTAGCTCTGTATTCACTAATAAATCATTAAGACCCCTTTCACACTTGAGCGCTCTGAAAGTCGTGCGATTTTGCCACGTGACTGACACGACTCCGTTTCGACTTGAAGCAATGCCTGTCGCATCAAAGTGGGGCCAAAGTAATGCAGGGACTACATGGAAGTCACACAGATATGAACTGTACTCACTGCAAATCATGAGGTACGACTTGTCATGCAACTTTGCAGTCCCAAGTCGCAGGATAAGTCGCACAAGAGTGAAAGGGGTCTTAATTTATTTTTATTTAAATGCTATAAACTTAAAGCGCAACTCCACTTTTGTTGAGAAAAAAAACATTCCCCTCTGGGTGATCCATGTACATTGCAAGTATTTTAATGAACTTAATTGCAGATTCCTACCTTTTCTTATTCTGAAGAAATCCCTGTTTGTTCCTCTGTGCTGAGTGGGTCAAATAAGAATGGTTTCATAATTATCTATCAGCTGTGGCAGCTGCAGGGCACTAATTAGGAAATCTGCTGGGCCTGCATCCCTTTAGACGTGTTCCTATTGGCAGTATCTCACCAAAAATGACATTTTTGTTGAAGGGGATGCCAGAAATCTGACTTTTAGACAGACTTCTGGGAAAATGGGTGAGCCAATCACACAAGCAGGAAAGGTTTCTGGGGTGTGGTCAGTACACATTCTGTGTTCAGAACAGCTCCAGGTAGCCATATTGCATTGCATTTTCAGGAAATTACAACAGCTGCAGATTGAAAAGGAAAGGCCATTTTTATTAAAATTCAATATAATTTGTGTTGCAACTGTATACGCTATATTGTTTTTCCTTTATTTGCTGATTTTTTCCCCACATAAGTGAAGTTACCCTTTAAGTTTTTTATATGAAAGCACCTGAATTTGACTTGATATCACCTGCTTAACCGGTTGCCGACCGCCGCACGACTATATACTGCGGCGGTCAGCCCCGGCCAGGCAGAGTGACGTATCGGTACGTCACTCGCCTGTCACTGACTTGCGAGCCTATCGCGGGCGGGCGCGCGCCCGCCGAGGCGCGCGCCCGCCGCGGCTCGTTCACAGGCAAGTCAGTGCGTGTGACCGGCGGACTCGATGTCCGCCAGTCACACTGCGATCGCTCCTGTGAAGGGAGAAAGACAGAGCAGCTTGTGTAAACAAGCTGCCTGTCAGTTCTCCCTGTGTAAAAGTAAAGATCTGACCGTTCTACTATGTAGAACGGTTGATCTTTGCTTTTACACCAATAGCAGTGTCCCTACACAGTAGAAAGCACGCCCCTAGGACACACTTAACCCCTCCCTGTCCAATAAAGTTAACCCCTTCCCTGCCAGTGTCATTTTTGCAGTAACAGTGCATATGTATAGCACTGATTACTGCAGTAATGTCACTGGTAACCCCAAAAGTGTCAAAAATGTCAGTCAAGGGTCCGATCTGTCCGCCGCAATGTCGCAGTACCAAAAAAAAAAATCGCAGATCGCCGCCATTACGCGTTAAAAAAAAAAACACCAAAAATGACAAAAATCTTTCTCTTTGTTAGTAAACGTGATAACTTTTGCGCAAACCAATCAAAATACGCTTTTTGCGATTTTTTTTACCAAACATAGGTAGCATAAAACAAATTGGCCGAAAAATGTTAAAAAATTTTGATTTTTACTTTTTTTTTTGGGGAATTTCATATAAAAAAATGTGAAAAATATTGTTATTTTTGCAAAATTTACGCTCTTTTTTTGTTTATAGCGCGTGATCAAAAAATCGCACAGGTGATCAAATACCACCAAAAGAAAGCTCTGTTTGTGGGAAAAAAAGGACGTCAAATTCGTTTAGGTACAGCATCGCACGACCGCGCAATTGTCCGTTAAAGTCACGCAGTAAAAAATCGCAAAAAAAACCCTGGTCCTTTAGCAGCCAAATCCTCCGGGGCTTAAGTGGTTAAAACTCCCTGTACAGCAGAGCTCAGACTTGGAGAAGGAGAAGCAGCACAAGGTGTCAGTTAGCCAGGGCCAACTTACTGAATGGGCACGCTGAGCAGTTGCCCGGGGGGCCCCACCTGCCAAGCGACCAGCCCCAGCCAAGCATTAGTCCCGATTCCCGTGTGCATTCCTTTGCCAAACTTAGCAGGTGGCAAGCGCCTGTCTGCCCTGCACTGCTGTCAGGCCACTTGGGCCGTGGAGGGGGAGCCCACAACTGCAGGAATGCCTGGCCGCCTCTACGGGAACAGGCACACACAGGACAGTCGAGTCGGACTCCCGCCTGTGTGTGTTCCCCGGACTCAGACCCCGAACTTGGAAGCTGTCATTAGCCTGGCACTGCTGTACCAATAAATATCGCCTTATCGATAATTTGCATTTTTATTCTCGTGGGTGATTGTGTAGGCGGGGCCCCAGTGCACTGCATTGCCCGGGGGCCTATAATGCTCTTAAGATGGCACTGCAGTTAGCTGTGCTGCAGTGTTCACATGCTAACAAGGCATAGACTGCAGGAGGGAAAGAGAAGAGTGACAGAGAGATGAGCTCATCAGTCTGCTGCTTCTCCCTTCAGTGTCCAATCACAGGTTGGAGGAAGGAGAAGACCTGTAAGTGTTACCTAACTGAAGCAGCAAAAAATCAGGTCTCCTGCCCTGCCAGACAGTGTAAATCCCAGGACAGAATGGGCAGAAATACAAATCCCTCTGCAAGTAGTAGCGATTTGGAGTTCAGCTTTACCGTTACAATTATCTGTAAAAGTAAAAAGGCCTAACCTACATACAAATACTGCAATATTTCAGGAACAGGGAAAGGTGTCATAAAAATGTGTACAGTGTGGCCCCAAAAAGCAAGTGTACCAGTCTGCGACTCCCAATCAATAGCAGCGAAAAACAAAAAACACCAAACAGTGTCATCGATTTCTGTCTACAGTAGGTGTAAAGAAATTAATTAGACCTCTCCGGCCTGACTTTGATTTATACCTCTGGTGTTTAATTACAAGTGTCCTTCTTTGGCTACTACAAAAAAGTGCAAACCTGAGATTTATAAAAAAAAAAAAATTCGGGAAAAGGAAGAACTCCAGGCAGGCCACATTAACAAAAAGGTATCAGCAGGTCAGCATGGCGAACTTCAACCGTACAGTCTACCTAATTCTACTTTTTTAGATAATTATTTTATTTAATATAGGCTTTTTAACAATGTATGCAGAATTTTACATACTATCCATTCACGTATCCCTGTGTACAAGAGAAGGTCCCGATTTCACACATACTACGGCCAATTAACCACTTCAGCTTCAGAAGGTTTTACCCCTTTAATGACCAGGCCATTTTTTGCGATACAGCACTGTGTTGCCTTAACCCCTTCCGTACCGCGTCATGTAAAAAGACGTCGGCACAAATCCTCTCGATCCGGGCGGACGTCATATGACGGCGCCCGGATCTCCCCGCTACTGCGCGCCCCCGGGGGGCGTGCAGCGCGGCGATCGGGGGTGAGGCTCGTCCCTCGGACTAAGCCCAACCCCGATCAAGGTAAACAGCCAATGAAATTGGCTGTTTACCACGTGATCGGCTGTGTCAATCACAGCCGATCACATGAGCGGCTCCAGCGCGAGCCGCTCGTTCCTTCCTTAAGGCGAGCGCCTCAGCGCGGCGATCGGGGACGAGGCTCGTCCCTCGGACAGAGCCCATCCCCGATCTAGGTAAAGAGCCAATGAAATTGGCTCTTTACCACGTGACCGGCTGTGTCCAATCACAGCCGGTCACAAATGTCATCAGAGAACACGGTAACTAGCTGTCACCGTGTTCTCCTCCTCACACACTGATCCTGTGTGAGGAGGAGATTGTGGTAACAGCTAGTTACCAAGTACAGTGCACCCCAACCACACTGATTGCCCCCCCCAATAAAGAGCACCTGTCACTAGCCCATCAAAGTACCCGAGTACCTGTCACCAGCCCATCAGGTACTCTGATGACAGGTACTCGGGTACTCTGATGGGCTGATGACAGGTACTCGGGTACTCTGATGGGCTGATGACAGGTACTCGGGTACTCTGATGACGGGTACTCGGGTACTCTGATGACGGGTACTCGGGTACTCTGATGACGGGTACTCGGGTACTCTGATGACGGGTACTCGGGTACTCTGATGACGGGTACTCGGGTACTCTGATGACGGGTACTCGGGTACTCTGATGACGGGTACTCGGGTACTCTGATGACGGGTACTCGGGTACTCTGATGACGGGTACTCGGGTACTCTTGTGAACTAAGTGCTGCTAGCTAGGAGTGCTAAAGATTAAGCCACTGTGCTGAGTACAATTACACCTAGAATATAAAGAAGTATAGCGATTACAGAATAAACATATATAAATAGAACTCAACATTTTCATAAAATACGAATTAGATATAAAAAAAGTTTCTCATATAAAGAATAGAGATATAACCCATACATCAATGATAATAATATAAATATTAGCAAAACAAGTGACGTCTACTAATTTTTGACGATTTAGAAATGATCTTGCATTTGTATTTTAGGGGAATATAGATTCTCTTGATTTATGTTCATTCCTTAATCATGGTACTACTTTATATTCTAAGCATAATTGTGCTCATCTCAATGGCTTAGTGGGTAGCACTCCCACATAGAAAGACTAGACCAAGGCAGTAGCGTCACTATGGGGGGTGCGGGGGGGCGGTCCGCACCGGGTGACACCCGCCAGAGGGGTGACACCAGCCCGGGATGTCTCCCCAGCTGCCTCCAGTCTACACTTCTCACTGTAGTGTATGTACGGAGTACACTGAACTAAAGCCGCCCCTCCTCCTTAAGCTGTGATGTTTACTTCCTGTGTACACAGAGGAGGAGGGGGAGGAGGCACACCACACTGCTGATTATGGCATTCTCTGTCAGGATAGAAGAAGCTACCATTAGTAGGACAAGGTAAATTGCAGGTAACCCTTGCACTGCTGGCACATTATAACTGGAAGGATTGTTCATGTTCTTTTTAACTTCAAGAAAATTGAACTTCAACAGTATTTTATGTTTTAGGAGAGTGCTGCTGTAATATACCATGTACTATGTGTCCAGTCTCTTGTAAACTACAGAAGCATGCTCCCAGTCTCCATTATCCCCTGTACTATAATGTATGTGGAAAAGTGCACTGATAAATGTATGTGAGCTGCAACCAAAGATCCAATAGGAATAAATAGTGATGAAAAAAGTCTGGTGCACTAAATGGTTACCATCATGAACAAGTGTTATGTGATACCAAAACTGGACCTTATTAAACAATTGTGATGATTACAAAAATAAAATACAGAGTGAATAAATATTCCTTGAAAGAATATTACTTAACAGCCGGTTCACATTTGTGCAAGTGCGGCGCTCGCATGTAATATCGGAGCGCACTGCTCCTTCATTATATGCAATCGGCTGTGCGGTGCGAATTCAGTTATACACTTTGTATGGCTAAATTCGCACTGCACCCGCAGTAAAATCGCACAGGACCCTTTTTTGAGCCGCATCAGGATCGGATCGCACAGCGGTTCACACTTGTGCGATCCGATCCTGTGCAAACTGTAAGATCGCACTGCGATATGCGATCAAACTGGGGGTGTCGTTAAGATTACATTGACACCCCCAGCGTATCGCATATGGCAGTGTGAACTGCCAAGGGTGCGTTTGTGATGCGGGAACAGGCTGCGAATTCGCAGCCTTCCCGCATCGCATAAGTGTGAACCAAGGATAAAACAAAATTATGCAATTGTCACACACAATAATAAGTCCAAATGTGAAAAGTGCAATAAATCCCAAAATAAAGTCCAATTAAAATCCACAGGTGCTGAATGTTGGGAGGTGAAATAGTGGTGAACTGGTATTCAGAAGTGACGACAATCGTGATACAAAGTGAAGGTTTCCCACCACCTCACAGATTTGCTTCTTACCAGAATTGGGTTGGTAAAGGGCAGATAGCAGAAAAATCGGTTCAAAGGGGAACCTCTGTGATGAAACCAAGAGGGAGTGCTGTGCTGAGACCCACACCTATATATAAAAGGGCTGCTTACCAGATCCCAATTATTTCAGGCTATTGGTTATTATGCAGACTCTCTGGAGGTCATATGTAAAGAGGGACTCCTGGCATATAGCTCAATCCGAGGTCCTTTTACTTCTTGATGTAGGATCAGTGGGAGGAGCCACTTCGCCTGGTGGGGAAGTCGGTATTTGAATTACCTGCGGTAGACGGAGATCTGATACATAGGAGACAATGAGAAGTGTAGGTAGTTGGAAGTTGACCGTCATATCTTAATCCTGTCCATGTGCAGAGAGGTAAGTGGCATTCCCACCCCTTGCATTTGGACCGATTTTTCTGCTATCTGCCCTTTACCAACCCAATTCTGGTAAGAAGCAAATCTGTGAGGTGGTGGGAAACCTTCACATCCCATTTGTATCACGATTGTCATCATTTTTCACATTTGGACTTTTTTATTGTGTGTGACAATTGCATAATTTTGTTTTAAGTAATATTCTTTCAAGGAATATTTATTCACTCTGTATTTAATTTTTTGTAATCATCACAATTGTTTAATAAGGTCAAGTTTTGGTATCACATAACACTTGTTCATGATGGTAACAATTTAGCGCACCAGACTTTTTTTCAACCCCTGTACTATGTCCGCAGTCTTCCGACAACCCCTGTACTATGTCCGCAGTCTTCCGACAACCCCTGTACTATGTCCGCAGTCTTCCGACAACCCCTGTACTATGTCCGCAGTCTTCCAACAACCCCTGTACTATGTCCGCAGTCTTCCAACAACCCCTGTACTATGTCCGCAGTCTTCCGACAACCCCTGTACTATGTCCGCAGTCTTCCAACAACCCCTGTACTATGTCCGCAGTCTTCCAACAACCCCTGTACTATGTCTGCAGTCTCTGATCATCTCCTGTATTATTTCCACATTCTCTGACCATCTCCTGTACTATGTCTGCAGTGTCTGACCATCTCTTGTATAATGTCTGCAGTCTCTGACCATCTCCTGTATCATGTCCACAGTCTCAGACAGTCTCTTGTATCATGTCCACAGTCTCAGACAGTCTCTTGTATCATGTCCACAGTCTCAGACAGTCTCTTGTATCATGTCCACAGTCTCAGACAGTCTCTTGTATCATGTCCACGGTCATTTACAGTCTCTTGTATCATGTCCACAGTCTCTGACAGTCTCTTGTATAATGTCCACAGTCATTGACAGTCTCTTGTATCATGTCCACAGTCTCAGACAGTCTCTTGTATCATGTCCACAGTCTCAGACAGTCTCTTGTATCATGTCCACGGTCATTTACAGTCTCTTGTATCATGTCCACAGTCTCAGACAGTCTTTTGTATCATGTCCACAGTCTCAGACAGTCTCTTGTATCATGTCCACAGTCTCAGACAGTCTCTTGTATAATGTCCACAGTCTCAGACAGTCTCTTGTATCATGTCCACAGTCTCAGACAGTCTCTTGTATCATGTCCACAGTCTCAGACAGTCTCTTGTATCATGTCCACAGTCATTGACAGTCTCTTGTATCATGTCCACAGTCTCTGACAGTCTCTTGTATAATGTCTGCAGTCTCTGACCATCTCCTGTATCATGTCCACAGTCTCAGACAGTCTCTTGTATCATGTCCACAGTCTCAGACAGTCTCTTGTATCATGTCCACAGTCTCAGACAGTCTCTTGTATCATGTCCACAGTCTCAGACAGTCTCTTGTATCATGTCCACAGTCTCAGACAGTCTCTTGTATCATGTCCACAGTCATTGACAGTCTCTTGTATCATGTCCACAGTCTCAGACAGTCTCTTGTATCATGTCCACAGTCTCAGACAGTCTCTTGTATCATGTCCACAGTCTCAGACAGTCTCTTGTATCATGTCCACGGTCATTTACAGTCTCTTGTATCATGTCCACAGTCTCTGACAGTCTCTTGTATAATGTCCACAGTCATTGACAGTCTCTTGTATCATGTCCACAGTCTCAGACAGTCTCTTGTATCATGTCCACAGTCTCAGACAGTCTCTTGTATCATGTCCACGGTCATTTACAGTCTCTTGTATCATGTCCACAGTCTCTGACAGTCTCTTGTATAATGTCCACAGTCATTGACAGTCTCTTGTATCATGTCCACAGTCTCAGACAGTCTCTTGTATCATGTCCACAGTCTCAGACAGTCTCTTGTATCATGTCCACGGTCATTTACAGTCTCTTGTATCATGTCCACAGTCTCAGACAGTCTTTTGTATCATGTCCACAGTCTCAGACAGTCTCTTGTATCATGTCCACAGTCTCAGACAGTCTCTTGTATCATGTCCACAGTCTCAGACAGTCTCTTGTATCATGTCCACAGTCTCAGACAGTCTCTTGTATCATGTCCACAGTCTCAGACAGTCTCTTGTATCATGTCCACAGTCTCAGACAGTCTCTTGTATCATGTCCACAGTCTCAGACAGTCTCTTGTATCATGTCCACGGTCATTTACAGTCTCTTGTATCATGTCCACAGTCTCTGACAGTCTCTTGTATAATGTCCACAGTCATTGACAGTCTCTTGTATCATGTCCGCAGTCTCTTGTATCATGTCTGCAGTCTCTGACCATATCTTGTATCATGTCTGCAGTCTCTGACCATCTCTTGTATCATGTCTGTAGTCTCTGACCACCTCCTGTATTATTTCCACAGTCTCTGACCATCTCTTGTCTGTGGGAGGAATTTTGCCCTTTCCTTACCCCTACACACCCCTGTCTCCTGCACTCTTTGTTTTGTACTCCTGATTATTTTTTTTTTATACATTACACACTCCTGAGCCCTGCGTTCTGTGCATTATGTACTCCTGGACAATGCTCTCTGTGTGTATCATGTACTCCTAAACCTGGCACTGGCTACAGCCTTCTGTGCATTACATTCATCTAAATCTTGAACCCATTGCATTACACACCCTGGACCCCTGCAGCCTGCGCTATGTATCCTAAACCCGTCACTGGCTGCAGCACTCCCCAACCCCTGTGCTCTGCTTTACACACTCCCGCATTATATACACAATACTGTACATTATATACTTCTCACCAAAGTCTTCATTGTCTCAACAGTTGCTGGTTGCTATGCAGTCCCTGACTATTTTATTGAATTTATTCTTTAAGGTAGGCTCAGACAAAACAATCAAAGCATATTTTATAGGTACAAGGAAGCCTGGGTTTTGTTTAAACATATCCCTTTAGCTCCTCCCACAATTTACAGCGACCTAGCATGCCGCAGAACTTTTCACTCCTCCAGTGTCCCTCATTCTGAAGTTCAAAGTAGGGAGGTATGATTAAGCAGTGACAACAGGCTCTTTTCCTCGCTCAGTCCACCAGAGAACAGGTAGCGAGCTGCGGGCTGTCAGTTTATCTTCCCCACTTCCCCCCCTCTTTTCTCCTGTCAGCAGTGCAGGAGAAGAGAGAGCGGCTCTCATCTGATTGCCGCCTAGCTTACTGCCCAGTCTTTTTCCCTTCCAATTGGCCACCGCTCAGGGCCAATCAGAAGAGACTAGGGGGGCATCATGGGACATGTAGTCCCGGAAGATTGGCGGCCCCATTTGTAGTCCACAGGGAGCAGACCATAGCCCCCAGCATGCACTCTGCTACGGGGAGAGATTGAGGACTGGGAACCTGGGAAAAAGCTGAGGGAGGGAGTGCTACACCATAAAGAGAGGACTGTGCTGGGGGGAAGTCAGAAAGAGCCACACTGCCCAGCACCACCAGAGAGAGAAAGACTTTGTCATTGCCAGGGTACAGACGGGCTACATTACTGACCAAAGTCAGCCTGGTCAACCCAGAGGGAGCGAACGTATAACCAGAGGGATCACTGCTGCATTTTTGCTGGGTCTGGCAGGATGGCCTGTCAGCCATTATCCGTTACTGCTCCTAGGAACTGAGCCATTAGGAAGTGCCTAACCTGCTATCCTCTAGGCCTTAATGACCGTCGCAACCTGCTACAAAAAACTCCCAACGCTGAGCTGCTGCCCGGCCCGAATATAGGGGGGGGGGGGGGTGACACCATGTTTTACCGCACCAGGTGACACCAACCCTAGTGACGCCACTGGACCAAGGGTTCAAATCCCAAGCATGGTATGACCTGCTTAAATTTTAAACAGCAGAGTATGCTGAAAAATAGGTGAACACCTAAGTGCCACTGCCACATCAGAAAGGTTCTTTCCATCATTTGCATGCTCAAATGCATGCAATGTTTTATTTTTTAGCAAAAATATTATTGTGTGGAAATAAAATAATCAAACACTAGTGAACACGTAGGCTGTTAGCATGGTTGGGAATGGAACTCATGACCTAAGAGCTTTTTGTTCAGGAGCGCAGACCACTGAGCCAATGTGGCAAGTACAATTAGCCCCGGTTCACACTACTGCGTGTGCGGGGTTCGCATGTAATGTCGGAGCGCACTGCTCCGACATTACATGCGATCAGCTGTGCGGTGCGAGTTTAGCCATACAGTTTGTATGGCTAAATTCGCATCGCACCCGCAGCAAACACGCACAGGAGGCATTTTTGCTGCCGCATCAGGATCGGATCGCACAGCGGTTCACACTTGTGCGATCCAATCCTGTGCGAACTGCACGATCGCACTGCGATATGCGATCAAACTGGGGGTGTCGTTAAGATTACATTGACACCCCCAGCGTATCGCATATGGCAGTGTGAACTGCCGGGGGTGCGTGTGCGATGCGGGAACAGGCTGCGAGTTCCCGCATCGCATCAGTGTGAACCGAGCCTTAGACATGTATAATAGTTTAGTATGATTAAAGAATGAACATAGATAATTTGAACTCCGGCGCCGCAATGACGTCACTCCCACACATGCGCGCAGGAGTTCACTTTCCAGCAAGGAGCTCTGAATATCTGGCATGCCCTGCTGGTGTCAGCGGCCGCATGCAGAATGAATATCTCCTAAACGGTGCAGGTTTAGGAGATATTAATTTTACCTACAGAGAAGCTTTATGATAGGCCTTATTATAGGCTTACCTGTAGATAAAAATTAAAAAGCGGAGTATACTACCGCTTTAACTATGCAGTGCAAGGGCCTGCCTGATTGCATACAAATTAAAAGTGTTTAGGTTTGACCTCATATTATATGGTTTTGGTAAATCTAAAGGAAAAAAATCTGAAGACAATTGTATAGTGCGTGTTCAGCTTTAGTGTGATATTTGCATTTGGAATCTATTGCTGTGGACCTATATATCATGCGCTCAAAGGAGCTGTCCATGCAAATGAAACAGGCCATTGTAAGGCATTAAAAAACGCAGCAACATTAGGAGAGGCCAATAAACAGTTTGGTGCATTCTGAGGAAAGAAGAACACACTGGTGAGCTCAGCAACATAAAAAGGCCTGGACGTCCATGGAAGACAACAGTGATGGATGATCGCAGGATCCACTCTATGGTAAAGAAAAACCCATTTACAACATCCAGACAAGTAAAGGACACTCTCCAGGAGGTGAGCGTATCATTGTCAAAGTCTAGAATCAAGAGAAGACTTCACAAGAGCAAATACAGAGTGTTTACCACATGGTGCAAACCATTCATAAGCCAGAAGAAAAGAAAAGCCAGATTAGACTTTTCCAAAAAACATCTAAAAAAGCCAGACCAGTTCTTTGGGCGGATGAAACTATGAAACTAAGAATAATCAGCACCAGAATGACGGGAAGAAAAAAAGTGTGGAGGACACTTGGAACAGCTCATGATCCAAAGCACAAGTCATCTGTAAAACATGGTGGAGGCAGTGTGATGGCAAGGGCATGCATGGCTTCCAGTGGCACTGGGTCATTGGTGTTTATTGATGATGTGACAGAAGACAAAAGTAGTAGCCGTATGAATTCTGCAGTGTTTAGAGATATACTGTCAGCAAAGATTCAGCCAAATGCAGCACCTTTGTTTGGACAGAACATCACAGTACAGATGTACAATGATCCAAAACACTGCAAAAGCAACTCAGAAGCTTTTGAAGGAAAAGACGTGGAATATTCTGCAATGGCCAAGTCAATCACCTGATCTCAACCCAATTGAGCATGCATTTCACTTGCTGAAGGCAAAACTAAAAGGCAGAAAGACCCACAAAACAACTGAAGACAGCTGTGTTAGAGCCTGGCAAAGCATCAGAAAAAAGGAGGAAACCCAGTCTTTGGTAATGTCCATGAGTTCCAGACTATAGGCAGTCCTTGTCAGTAAAGAATTCCCAACAAATTATTAAAAATGAACATTTTATTTATGGTGATATTAACCACTTGCCGACCGCTCACATGGAGCGTACTGCGGCAAAGTGGCTCGTTATCGTCCAGCGGCGTAGGTCTACGTCGCTGGACCCCCCCTCCGTGGGCGGCGCGCGCGCCGCCGGAGGCTCGCTCCCGCTGTTTTCAGACACAGTGGGAGTCGGGCCAGGGGAGGAGCGGCGGTGATCACTTTAGTGATCTCTTCTGCTACTTAACTGACCAGATCAATATCCCAGGAGTTTGACTTGATGCTGTACTCTGATTAAAAAGTGTTCCTTTAATTTTTTGAGCAGTGGATTTAATTTATATTACAATGTAAAATAAATAATGTGCTTCAATCATCCTGACACCAATCAATCATGGTGTCAGTCCTCGGCACAATTTTCCTCTACGAAGCCAGTCCCTGGTGCCAAAAATGGTTGGGAACCGCTGCAGTTTTGGGGGGTATGTCGGCTCCTTTATTTCTTCTACTCTGGGTTTACCCAATATCCTAAATACTAAAAAGTGTCTCCTGGGAATAATTTGGGGAATTGACACTTTCTAAATATGCTAAACGGTTGTTAGATATCTTATACTTTTTTACTAAAAATTATTTTACTGTCCTGCAAAGGGTCGGTTTTACCCACACTAGCTTCCTGGCTTACACTTATTAATGATTCCCTTCCTCTGTATAGTCTCACCTTCAAACTCAGGGGGGAAAAAAAAGGAAATTATTTGAGAAAATTTGGGGCAGGTAGCTTTCTAACCCCCTTACCTTGACCTCTCTAGATCCGGGACATTAAAATGATATTTATAGTTTCACTTTATATTTTATGGACCACTGCATATTTTGTAATGGAGTGTATAACCTTTAGTCCTTATACAACCTTTTTGTGATCAATGTGCTGACTTTTCCTTTACTATTTTATGAGACTTGGGAGACACTGCAAGGTTTTTTTGATGTTTTATTGCAGCATTTTTATCTGTACTATTTTTTGTGTACCATTTTGATAAAATCCAATAAACATATCTTAACAAAAAAAAAAAAAAATAAGCAGATAAGGACCTCTGAATTGAATATGACATTTCGGATCGATATGTTTGTTGCAGGTCAATAGTAAAGCAAAGGGACAGCATAGGAGCCAGGGAACTAGCATTTGTAGAAGGTGGTCAGCAATCTCAGCCATCAGGTTTCTCTTAGGAAACGCTTGCTTTAAATATAGCCCTGAGAGTATTCCAGTTCCAGTACACATAAAAGGGCAGAAAATCTTTGGGCTGCACAGCGGCTAATGCAGCAAGTTAAGCACCGCAGGTGCCTAAGGGTGAAAAAATTCCACAGGACAAATCAGATGGTAAATTAAATGCCCCCTCCCCCCTCGAGTCACCTGGACCTTCCTGTTGGGAATGGACTGGTGACCTTTAAGATGGTTACTTGTATCCTGGAGCCCATATTCAAATATCAGGTTACATTACAGCATTTCCTATCTAGACAAATTAATGGTAATTAGGGTTGCACCAATATCGTTTTTTTTTTTTTTCATCGGCGAGTACGAGTAACGATACTTTCGGTCAAGTACTTGCGATACCAAGTATCGATACTTTGCGCTGCGATTTGCCTGAATACAAAAAAAATTGGCATAACTCACACTTTAAAGAATCTGTCAGCTTGGGGGCGGACTGCCTCTAAATCTCCTCCAGCCCTGTGAGCACCTCCAGCAGCCGTGATTTTCTATCATCGGCGGACCCGGACACATGTAGATTATTTTGCACGTGACCAGATATGTACTGAGTTTGAACACTTTAACTAGATGGCGCTTTAATCCCTTTCTATACACACACACACAGTAGCTGTGAATTTTCTACTGAATTTTTCCCGTCGCTATTGCAGACAGTAAGACTTTTGTGTATGCCCTGGGGGAGGTGTATAGATTGACATCTCCTCTGGGCACTTGGAACCTTCACAATTGCTCATTTTTCATTTGATCCAGCTACAAAATGGACCAGAATTGTTTACTTTTCCATCAAATCTGGTAGCCTGGCTGGCTGGAAGCGAACGGAAGGTGGACACCCCTTAAACGTCCACCAATGTCACACCAATATAGCTGATATGGGCCACTGATCCTGAATATTTTCCATCCAGGTGTGTGTGCAAAGCTTCACACAGGCACCCCTTGGATGAGTGCTACCTTAAATGGACCTCCGCTGTTCCCCCAAGACAGGTGCCTTCGATTTTTAAGACTTCAACAATGAAGATTGGGTATTTCTCCACGTCCTTTACTGATCTTTTTCTGGGTCCATAGGAGTTTGCCTCCTTGTATCTACTTGGGAGTTGCCATCTGTATGCTGGACCATTTCTGATTTTTTCTTTTTTTTGTCAGATGATATTCACTCCGACCTGCTAGTGGTCAACCTTGAGATGGCTGTAGCATGTCTACTCCCAAATAGATTGGATCCGTTGTCTGGTATCTTGCACCAGTTGTATCTTTAAGATCGGATCCGCCGACCATGGCTTCAGCCATAATGTCCTACTTGTCATGACTGCGGGGAACACCGCTCTTGAAAAACATCAATTGACGTCTACTGACACATCCGCCGCAGAGTCTACTGCCAATTTCAGCTCTTACAAAGCTGTTACCGCCTTGTTTCTCTTAACTTCATGCAGAAGGGCTTCTTTAACCACCTACTCCTGAAACATCATTTCCTGCTTGAGTGGCTCACTGATTTACCTGGAAGTCTGCATGAAGATACAAGTCAGATTTTTGGCATCCACTGCAACAAAAATAAGATTTTTGACTTGCCATAAAATCCATTTCACTGATGTTCATTGACGGACACAGCTCCTGGTATTCATAACCATTGGGACGTCCCAAAGCAGTGTTAAACATGGAGCGGTGGGAACAACCAAAAAGAAAAAAAATTCCCAAGGCTATACATTAGCCAACCAGGCAACAGGGGCTCAACCAAACAACCGGAGCTCACCTGAAAAAACAATACACCCTCAAAGAGGATCAGATCCTGTTAAACAGCAGCCTGCAAAACCTCACGGCCAAAGGAAGCATCCGCAGATGCCAACACATCCACTTTATCCCTGTGAATCACCAGGTTAAGGGGAACGACAGGTTAACGTCGCCAGTTCTATCACCCTGCACGCAGAAGTGATAGCCACAAAAAAGACCACCTTCTGGGACAACGTAAGCAGGGGAATCTCACAAATATTTTCAAAAGAAGGGCTTATGCAGAGCTGAAAGCACCAAAATTAAAATCCCAAGGCTGAAACAGAGCCCGCACTGGAGGAACCAAAATGTCGGACACCCTTAAGAAAGGTACGCACCAGGGGGTGTGTGGCCAAAGGTCATTGGAAGAAGACTGACACCTGGCCCTTGATGGTAGTCAAGGCCAATTTATGGTTAACAGAAATCTGTTCAAGGAAGGTTAAGATTCGAGCCACCGAGAAGGAGCGAGGATGAACCACAAGAGACTCACACCACGCAATGTACGTCTTCCACGTACGATGGTAGATCTTCTTAGAAAAGTTCTGCCCACCTTAGAATTCCGGCTACCTCCAGAGCCGCCAGGACACTTCTTGTGCCCCCTTGATGATTGACATAAGCCACAGCCACGTCATTGTCTGATTGAAAGCGCACTTGACAACCCTGAAGACGATCCGTCCAATGATTCTGACACAGTCTGAGCGCTCAGAGTTCCAGGACATTAATCAATAGTCTGGACTCTTCCAGCGTCCAGATCCCCTGAGGAGAATGCTTGCCGAGGATGCTTCCCCAGCCAGACAGGCTGGCATCCCTGGTGACTACTGTCCAATACAAAGGGAGGAAGGATTTTTCCAGCCGAAGCCACCATATCAAGGACTCCCTCGTTCCCCAACTCAGCCGGATCGGATTTTCCAGACACTGGGGAGTCTTGTTACATGTAATCAGAATCTCCCTTGCAGGTACCTCGTATGGAACTCTGCAAACTCAATCAGCTCGAAGGTAGACACCATCAGGCCCAGCACCCGCATTCAAGTCCGGAGGGACGACCATCTGTTGGACAACAGGAGGCGAATTGCAGCCTGCAATATTTGGAGTTTGTCCAGAGTTAGGAGCACTCTGGCTAAGGCTTAATCCAGAGTCAAGCCCAGATAGTCCAGCTTCGTGGACAGAACCAGAGCAGACTTCTGGAGATCACAATATGAACTCTGAACTTTAAAGGTTGTCCACCAGAGCAGAGGGAGACTCCGCTCGCAGAAGGAGATCACCCAAGTAGCCCAGTACCGCGATCCCTCATTGGCGTAGCAAGGCTAGCACCAGGGCTAACACTTTTGTGAAGACCCGAGGAGCAGAGGGGAGACCAAAGGGTAACGCTACAAACTGATAATGCTCCTCTCCCACAGAAAAAGCTGGTGACTGGTAAATATTGGAATGTGAAGGTAGGCATCTTTGATATCGATAGAGGCAAGGAAATCCCCCTTTTCAGGGAGTCAGGGATGACACTACCATTCAAATGGACTTCATTCCGAACTTCTGTACCTGCACAAAGCTGTTTAGCGCCTCGAGGTCCAGGATTGGACACACTTTGCCTTCCTTCCTGGGGACTGTGAAGAGGTTTGAGTAAAAACCCTGAAAACGTTCTGAAGTCGGAACCGGACAATCACTCCTTGAAGGAACAGCTCTTGTACCGCCCTAAAAAAGGTTGTGTAAGCAGTCGGGGACAGGCGCAAGTCGGAAGGAAAAAACCTTCCCGGGGGACAAGAGCAAAACTCGATTTTGTAGCCAGGCCGAAATACTTTTTGGATCCACTTGTCTTGTACTAGGGAAGTCTACGGGTCCGGAAACCAACGAAGACATCCCCCCACCCCCCATACGGATGAGGGCACACCTTCATGCTAAAGGAGCTATTGTCCGCGGGTCTATAGAAACACAATCTTGGCTTACCAGACCAGGTTAGTTTGGATCCCCCTGAAGAGGCCCTGAAGGGCTTCGAGCCCTTATCAGTCGACCCCGAGGGACGAAGAAACTTCCTCTGAGCTGAGAAGGAGGGCCCACATCTACAATGAGGTATCTTGCCCTTAGTAGCCTGCAGAAGAAAAGTACTCTTCCCCGCTGTGAGACCTTTAATGATGTCATCCAGGATAGCTCCAAACAGGCGATCTCCTTGGAAAGGAAGATCAGTCAAGGCCTTTTTTGAAGTCTGATCCGCAGACCAGCATTTGAGCCAAAAGACACGCCGAAGGACCACTGCCAAAACAGAGAGGCGAGCCATCATGGGAGCCGCATCCAAAAAGGCATCACAGATGAACTGCAGCCCCTGAACCAGCTGGTCTGCCAGCTCAGCAAAGGCAGGGGGAGCTGTTCCCCATCCAGGTCACAGCGTAAGAGTTTAGCCCACTCGGTCAGAGTTTGCGACACTAGGGCAATGGTGAATACTGGCCTCATTGCCGAACCAGCCAGAGTGTACATATGGCGGGCCACAGCCTCCGTCTTCCAGTCAGCTGGATCCTTAAAGGCCGGGACTCTTCAACCGGAATCATGGTTGCCTTGTTTAATCTGGAAACTAGAGGGTCCACCACTGGCGGCACAGTCCACTTCTTAAGAAGTGACTCCTCATAAGATAACGCCTAGTAAAGCGCTTAAGGACCCCACGGGGACGCTTTGGTCGTCACCACTCTTTAGCGACAATTCTGTCAAAATAGGAAGGGAAAGGAAACACCTTTGCTGCTCTGGATGGCTTGTGAGTGCCAAAGAGTACCTGCGCCTCCGTCGCAGCTTCAGCTGCATCCTCCATCTTCAGGTCTTACGCACAGATACAATCAGTGCTTCCATCAGAGCCTTTTCGTGTGCAGTTGCAGACGTGGAGGAATCATCCATTCCAGGAAGTAAAAAATCCAGGAGTCAGCACTATGGGATGAGAAGGGGCTTCCACCGCCTAAATTGCCACCCGCAGGGCTCCACTGTCATAGCCGCCGCTATTTGTAATGGCAAACCACAGAAAAATGGCTGCCGGACTACAGAAACATGGCCGCCGTGTATAGTACACACAGGCTACAACAAAATAGCAGCACCATGAGGCATACAGGAACCCAGGATTGGGAGACCAGGCCTCAAGGACAGATCCAGGCAGGCTGGTGGACACTGGCAGGAGCCCCCACCAGGTACAACCCCCTGTACAGTTAATTATCAGTTCGCCAGGGGCGCACCCCCTGGCTTCCATTGCCAGTCTCACCCAAGGAAAGTGGCCAGACAACCCAAAACAGCCCCAGCGTATGTGGAGGGGGGGGTAGGATGAGGGATTCGGCAAGGGGGGTGCCTGCAGGAAGGAGGGGATCCTGGGGGTCCGATCGTCCCAAGGAGGGGCCCACATCCACCACAAAACCCTAAAGGGAGAGGGGGGGGCAACTACTCACCATACAAGGAACCAGGTGGGCACCGCTCCAGAGAGAACCCCTCGCCATCTAAATGGGGGGAGCTGTCGGCCAGGAGGAACGATGCGACTCTTGCTTAGACCCAGTCGTATGCAACCTCATGAGGCATTTAACTCGCAGGCCAGCCCCCATCCAGTAGGGCTATGTCCTAGTGCGGAGCGGAGGTCTGCGCGCGCACACTGGCCAGACTCGAGGGACCACTGGATCTAGATTATTCAGCCCGTCGTCCAGTCTGGCAGTTGATTGTAGATCTCACAGGAAAAATCCAGGAGAAAAAAAATGATATCTAAAAAAGGAAAAAAAATACCAGGACCAGAGATCCCAGCAAGGAAATAGGTCCTTACTCCTGACTAGGCATTAAAAAAAAAAAAAAAAAAAAACCGAGTGGCTATAGCAGAGAGAGGGAGTATGCCCCCTGGGACTGCCCATGGGTGTAGCCAGAATTTTTTTCTGCCTAGTGTCCTACTGCTGTAGGGGGCAATATAACCCAATGGTTATGAATACCAGGAGCTGTGTCCATCAATAAACAAGAGAAAATGTAAATTTTTGGTAAGATACTGCCAATAGCAGACCCTGCAACTTTCCTCAGAGTCCTGCAGATGCAGCAGCTGGTTGATAATTATGAAACCACTTCCATTAGACTCACTCAGCACATGGACTGGTTATTGCTGGTCTGCAGGCATCTGCAGATGCTACAGTACGTAGCAGCACTTCAGAGCTGGGTCTAATTTTCAGACTAGAGCCTCCTTGAACATTAATGCAAGGTGACGTGTCTTGCCAGCTGCATTAATGATGCATCCACCATTGGAGAGGACCGCAGCAGGTCGACCTTTAGCTTATTCAGGGTATACAGTTTTGACAACCTGTTTATACAGGTCTTTTTTTCTGACCCCTTCTATTCTTCCTGGATTAACTCCGCCAGTTGTTCAGTTAAGGGAAATGAGTACTTACTAACCTTGTGGAGAGTTTCCTTCACTTCACTCAAGGCAATTGCGTCCTAAACTGCCCTTGCAAAAGGCTCTATTGGGCAATCATCAAAGCCTGTGTCCCCTGTAATGCCTTCTTCTTGCGACAAGCTTTCCAATTTGCACACCACCTACTGGCTCTGTTTGGAAGTGCTAGGCAATTCAGCCACCAACTAGGAAGTACAGGCTTCATGTATCAACTGCTTGGCCAATTCTTTAATCAAGGCGGCTACTTTCCAGACATCCCCTTTGTCAGTTGTTGCTTCCTCCAAGCGGACTTGACATACTAGCTTGTCAGGCAATGACTTTCCGCCACAAACACCGCAACCATTAGGGCTGGTAACCTGTGGTGTTTTGTAAATAATAATGAAGGGCGAGAAGATGACCTTGATCAAGGTTGCCTGGATGTCTGCGCCTAAATGGTAAATGTTCTGGCTTTTAGAAAGCTCCCTCCATCTTGAGGTCCTTACAGGGCTGTATCCTGCTTGTTCCAGGCAGACTTGAGATATTAGCTTGGCAAGCAATGACTCTCCACCACAAATGCAGCAACTATTAGGGCTGGTAGCCTGTGAGGTTTGTAAACTGGGAGCAATGACAATGAGTGGTGAGATGATGACCTTGATCAACATTGCCTGGATGTCTGCTCTTAGATGGCCACTTGTCTTGATCTTTGGAGGGCTTCCTCCATCTTGAGGTCCTTACAGGGCTGTAGATATTGGCTCTCTTTTTCTCAATCTTCACTGTTTACTTAATCCCTATACCTTAACCACTTAAGCCCCGGAAGATTTTACCCCCTTCCTGACCAGGGGGTTTTTTGCGATTTTTTACTGCGTGACTTTAACGGACAATTGCGCGGTCGTGCGACGCTGTACCTAAACGAATTTGACGTCCTTTTTTTCCCACAGAGCTTTCTTTTGGTGGTATTTGATCACCTGTGCGATTTTTACTTTTTGCACTATAAACAAAAAAAGAGCGTAAATTTTGCAAAAAAAACAATATTTTTCACATTTTTTCACATTTATTTTGATTGGTTTGCGCAAAAGTTATTGCGTTTACTAACTAAGGGAAAGATTTCGGTCATTTTTGGTGTTTTTTTTTTTAACGCGTAATGGCGGCGATCTGCGATTTTTTTGCGGTACTGCGACATTGCGGCGGACAGATCGGACCCTTGACTGACATTTTTGACACTTTTGGGGTTACCAGTGACATTACTGCAGTAATCAGTGCTATACATATGCACTGTTACTGCAAAATGACACTGGCAGGGAAGGGGTTAACTTTATTGGGGAGGGAGGGGTTAAGTGTGTCCCTAGGGGCGTGCTTTTTACTGTGATTGGCTGTGGCTACTAGTGTAGGAACAGTGATCAACGGTCCTACATAGTAGAACCGTATGATCACCGTTTCTACACAGGGGAGAATGACAGGTGGCTTGTTTACATCAGCCGCCTGACTTTCTCCCTCTGCACCGACGATCGGCGAGTGACCGGCGGACATGCAGACTTTCAGCTTTAAATTTGAGGGTATTTATATCCAAATCAGGTGAAAGGTGTAGGAATTACAACAGTTTGTATATGTGCCTCCCACTTTTTAAGGGACCAAAAGTAATGGGACAATTGGCTGCTCAGCTGTTCCATGGCTAGGTGTGTGTTATTCCCTCATTATCCCATTTACAAGGAGCAGATAAAAGGTCCAGAGTTCATTTCAAGTGTGCTATTTGCATTTGGAATCTGTTGCTGTCAACTCTCAATATGAGATCCAAAGAGCTGTCACTATCAGTGAAGCAAGCCATCATTAGGCTGAAAAAACAAAACAAACCCATCAGAGAGATAGCAAAAACATTAGGTGTGGCCAAATCAACTGTTTGGAACATCCTTAAAAAGAAAGAACGCATCGGTGAGCTCAGCAACACCAAAAGACCCGGAAGACCATGGAAAACAACTGTGGTGGATGACCGAAGAATTCTTTCCCTGGTGAAGAAAACACCCTTCACAACAGTTGGCCAGATCAAGAACACTCTCCAGGAGGTAGGTGTATGTGTGTCAAAGTCAACAATCAAGAGAAGACTTCACCAGAGTGAATACAGAGGGTTCACCACAAGATGTAAACCATTGGTGAGCCTCAAAAACAGGAAGGCCAGATTAGACTTTGCCAAACAACATCTAAAAAAGCCTTCACAGTTCTGGAACAACATCCTATGGACAGATGAGACCAAGATCAACTTGTACCAGAGTGACGGGAAGAGAAGAGCATGGAGAAGGAAAGGAACTGCTCATTATCCAAAGCATACCACCTCATCAGTGAAGCATGGTGGTAGTGTCATGGCGTGGGCATGTATGACTGCCAAAAGAACTGGTTCTCTTGTATTTATTGATGATGTAACTGCTGGCAAAAGCAGCAAGATGAATTCTGAAGTGTTTCGGGCAATATTATCTGCTCCTATTCAGCCAAATGCTTCAGAACTCATTGGATGGCGCTTTGGCGCAGTGCAGATGGACAATGACCCGAAGCATACTGCGAAAGCAACCAAAGAGTTTTTTAAGGGAAAGAAGTGGAATGTTATGCAATGGCCAAGTCAATCACCTGACCTGAATCTGATTGAGCATGCATTTCACTTGCTGAAGACAAAACTGAAGGGAAAATGCCCCAAGAACAAGCAGGAACTGAAGACAGTTGCAGTAAAGGCCTGGCAGAGCATCACCAGGGATGAAACCCAGCGTCTGGTGATGTCTATGCGTTCCAGACTTCAGGCTGTAATTGACTGCAAAGGATTTGCAATCAAGTATTAAAAAGTGAAAGTTTGATTTATGATTGTTAATATGTCCCATTTCTTTTGGTCCCTTAAAAAGTGGGAGGCACATCTACAAACTGTTGTAGTTCCTACACCGTTCACCTGATTTGGATGTAAAAAACCCTCAAATTAAAGCTGAAAGTCTGCAGTTAAAGCACATCTTGTTTGTTTCATTTCAAATCCATTGTGGTGGTGTATAGAGCCAAAATTATTAGAATTGTGTCGATGTCCCAATATTTATGGACCTGACTGTAGCTCATGTAGAGGCTGTATAGGAATGATTTCCACCCAGGAGAAGCTGAACTATGCCCCCCCAGACCACCAGAATGGGGCTCCATCCATATAGCTCATGTAGAGGCTGTACAGGAAGGACTTCAACCCAGGAGAGGCTAAACCTGGCTGGGTGACAAACAGTAAGGGATACCTCGCAACTCCAGTCCTGATATGGGGAGGACAAAAAGGGGAATGCTGCGAGCCGAGTCTTTGATTTATAGTTAACCAGTCCTATCAGCTTGTGGGGGCAGAGCCACAACCCATTGTATGCTGCCATGATGCGTCAGGAAAAATGGTTTTAGATTCACTTTAGAACACAAGACCCTTTCCTGCAGGAGGGGCAGGGTTACGTAATGATACAGGAAATGATGAGACCTACCAAGACTGTAAGGGGCCCTTCCGCTGACTTTGGGACTGAAGCTTTTTGGAGTCCAGTTCACAGTGACCTCCAATCTCACCAGCCTGGATAAAATCCTCCTTAAATCTGAGAAAGAATGAAAATGATTCAGCAATCAGCAACATCTAAGGGTCTATTGTGTTTCAAGAAAATAATATTCGTTAACCAGACATTTAATTATAAAGATTACCCATTATATAACTTAAAGCAAAATACAGCCAAATACCTAAAGAGTAACTCCACTATTGCTGAGAAAAAAACTTTTTTTTTTTTTTTTTCCAAACTTTTCAGTCTTTTTTTTTTTATTTGTTTAGCAAAAAAGAAAAAACCTGGCGGTGATCAAATACCACCAAAATAAAGCTCTATTTGTAGGGGGAAAATGACATAAATTTGGTGTAGGTACAGTGTTGCATAATCGCGCAATTGTCATTCAAATTGCAACAGCACTAAAAACTTAAAATTGGCCTGGGCAGGAAGGGGGTGAAAGTGCCCTGTATTGAAGTGGTTAAATTCATGATATTAATTAAAAAGTCAAATATAATACAATTATATATAAAAATATACATTTTTTTAAAAAACTATGATATTCGGTCAAGTGCATCCTACATTTTTGGTTTCGGCACCAAAATTTCCATTCAGTGCACCTCAGTTGATTGGACTGCACATTACACATCAATGTGCATGCTGGAGTAACAGCAATATTCATAGAGCCATTATTTATGGTTAACTCTAAACTGATGACCTGTATGGGGCTTAAAATCACTGTCTGCCACTATTTTATTCTCCAGGATCTCTGCCTTCAGAAAATATATCATGTTTTGGGACATTTAAATAACCTTCAGGTGTAATTTTTTTTTTTTGAACGTGAAAAAAAAAAAAATGCACAAATAGCTCTGGCAAAGAAAAGCTTTGATATTTGAGGCTGGAGTTCTCTAAATGTGTCTGACCTGTCAGGGCCTCTTCTAGGTTTCCGCAAGTCCAGGTAGAGGTTGGTGGCTCTGCAGTATTGAAGGTTGGCAGAACAAGCCAATAGTGAGTCACCCTAAAAGGGAGAATTATAGGAATGAATATTTATTTTCTACCATGGTGATCAATGATAAAACAGTCTGCACAGGAATACTGACCGGCTCACGAGACTGACATAAAACTTGCATTTCATCGATCCTCTCCTTCACATATCCGAAGTCTGCCTGTCTCCAGAACACTTCTTGAGCCTCCTCTAAGTTCTTTGCCCTTCAATAAAAAATACATTTTAGCACCCAGTCACACCAATGCAATGTCAGCGTGTTTTTACAGCATGCAACCAGAAAGGTCATTATTATGACCGCAAACAGTATTCATTTAACAAAAAACAAAGCAAATCGAAATATAGAAAAAGGACAGCTACATGAGTCATTTACGGCTCGTTAACATGTGCGGCAGCCCTTGCTGCCCATCTGAAAAGTGATTTGCAGTGGATTGCTTTTCAGAGGTGATTGATAGGCGGCGAGGAGGTGATATAAGTAAGAAGTAAAGCTATGCGCTGCCAAAAAGAAAAAAGGAACCAGATCCTTGGAGGAGAATAAAGATCCAAAAGGTGGAGCACCAGAGTCCTACAGCCAATAGTGTAGTGTCACCACAAACAGTAATGGAATATTAAACATAAAATATCAGCGCAGGTACTCTATAACCGGTGAACCATCACTCTAAGTAGCTCACTTAAACAATAAAATAATCAATCAATATAGCATATTCGGTGTGAATAACAGAAAATAATTAATTAAAGGTGATAGTAGAAGTGAACCCAAACTGGGGATGAAGAGTGCAGACAATAGTGAATAATTCAATAAAATGTTCAACATTCACTGAAAACAGGCTAGTGTCTAAAAAATGTAGTGAAAAAAAAACAAAATTGATCAACAAGTGGAAGTGCCCTATGAAGAGTGAACCAATATACTTCCTTATATAAACAAAAATATATAGTGACACAATGATTATAGGTGAAAGGTATTAAACGGTGATGAAACAAAATCAAAAAAACAAATGAAACGGATAAATGTCCTCTGAAGGGTGAACCACTGTCAGCTCTTCAATAAAATTCCAGAAGTGAAAATTCTCAAAGTGAAACATGCATTGGAAATTCAATAGAAAGTCCAAAATTCCCAAACACAATAATAATCGGTGTAAGAACAAATAATTCCGGTGATTCCCATTTCGAATCTATTGGTGAGCTGAGATATCGAAAGGACTGAGTGTAATGGCCGCTCACCTCCACTTACACTCGTTAGAGCGTTTCAGGTATTTCAAGGATAAAGTCACATGTGTTTGTGACGCAACGCGTCGGGACGCCGTGGTGACGTCACTTCCTGGTCGACGGCCGTGACCGGAAGTAGGAAGCAATTCGTGAGAACGAGTGCTGTGACCGCACCGGCGGTTCTGAATATTACACAAAAGGCGCTGTTTGTTCTTATCTGATGTAAGTGCAATACTTTTATTTACCTTATTAAATTGTGTGAAATACTACACCATGAGTTCCTCTCTTGATTGTTTTGGCATATGAGTACCATTACCCTGGTAGCAAGTATCCCCTATCTGATGTCCGTGAGGAGGTGATATGTCGCCTTTTCGTTGCCCCTTAGACTCGCATGGGTTGTTTTTGGAAGCGGTTGTGCCTGCTAAATGTTACATGCTGTTAAATGTGTTGTGCGTTGTTAAGTGACACATTGTATTGATGATGTCATGTAGTAAAGTTCCACTTTCTGACACTCAAAATCTCAATTAGTCTCTCCAGGCTATACAGCCCTGGTCAGACCGGCATACTTAAAGAGGAGCTGCAGCCCCCCCTCCCCCAAAAAATAAGTGTCAGCAGCTACAAATACTGTAGCTGCTGACTTTTAATATTAGGACACTTACCTGTCCAGGGATCCCGCGATGTTGGCACCTCGGCCCATTTTTCAATTGGCTCTCAGGTGCTGCCGCCACCATTCCTTGTAAGGGAAACTGGCAGTGAAGTCTTGCGGCTTCACAGCCGGTTCCCTCCTACGCATGTGTGAAGCACGCTGCGCTTTATGAATGGCCCTGCTGCAGGGGAAGGAAGAAGGGGGGCCAAACTTCTGGGGGACCTCACCGCAGCGGGATCACCAGGGAGTGGGGATGGGTACCTGTCAAAACCAGGTACCCGCTCCCCCCCCCCCCCCAAAAGAAGAGAAATGTGGCAGAGGGGGGGGGGGGGAAGAAAAAAAGTGGAGCTTCCCCTTTTGGGTGGAGTTCCACTTTAAAGGATAAGTTACACCTTTTGTAACATGTAACACCCAAATTCAGGGTGTAAAAATACTACCACATCATGCAAGACCTAGATGTAGTTGGTCATCATCCCAGAGTCAGTAAATCCAAAGAATGCCCCCTAAGGAGTGGGACTATGTGGGTGACCAAACATCCAAATGATACACAGGAACTTGACTGGCCTCCACCTCAACCCGCTAGAACACCTTTGGGATGAATTAGAGCCAGGCCTTCTTGTCCAACATCAGTGCCTAACTTCACTAATGCGCTTCTGGAAGAATGGTCAAACATTCCCATAGACACTCCTAAACCTTGTGGACAGCCTTCCCAGAAGAGTTGAAGCTGTTATAGCTGCAAAGGATGGGACAACTCAATATTGAACCCTACGGACTAAGACTGGGATGCCAATAAAGTTCATGTGCGGGTAAAGGTAGGCGTCCCAATACCTTTGGTAATATAGTGTACATTCGGCATAAGTTGGTATTGCAAAGATTGTATGGTAATATAAGTGACACCCTACTGGTGGTTAGCAAGGCTCAAAATAAATATAAGTGTCTATACATAAATCCTGTAAATCTGTGCAACAGTTCACATATATATTAAGTGTCTGCTTGATAGAATGCACTTCTTCTTTAAGATTCATGCAGTGACTGAAGGTCGTTAATAACACCATGGGAATCCTTTACTGCGATAATGTGGTCACCCTCTATGGATACTATGTGGGAACACAGGTTTATGCTAGCAGCCATTATTTGATATTACACTAGGGAGGTCTGCCTGGTGGTGGTTCAGTTACATAGTTCGGTTGAAAAAAAGACACAAGTCCATCTGGCTCAACCAATAAAAAACGAAAAAGAAAAAACACAACCATACAATCCCATACACACAATCCTATACCCGCAGTTGATCCAGAGGAAGGCAAAAATCCCAGCAAAGCATTATCCAATTTGCTACAGCAGGGAATTAAAAATTCCTTTCTGATCCCCCGAGAGGCAATCGGATATTCCCTGGATCAACTTTACCTATAAATATTAGTATCCACTTATATTAAGTACACCCAGGAAAGAATCCAGGTATTTTTTTTAAAACAATTTACTAAGCTAGCCAGAAACACCTCTGGAGGGAGTCTATTCCACATTTTTACTGTGAAGAAACCTTTCCATATTTGATGATGAAGTCTCTCTTCCCTCTAGATCAGGGATCCTCAAACTACGTCCCTCCAACTGTTGCGGAACTACACGTCCCATGAGGCATTGTAAAACTCTGACATTCACAGACATGACTAGGCATGATGGGAATTGTAGTTCCTAAACAACTGGAGGGCCATAGTTTGAAGACCCCTGCTCTAGATGTAAAGAGTGTCCCCTTGTCCTCTGTGTTGACCTTAAAGTGAATACCTCAACACCAAGTTCACTATATGGACCATTTATGCATTTAAGGGGGGATATGAGGAACATGTATAATCTCCTCTTCTCAAGAGAGAATAAATTCAGTTCTTCTAATCTTTCCTCATAGCTGAGGTCCTCCATGCCTCATATCAGTTTGGTTGCCCTTCTCTGCACTTTCCCCAGTTGCCCGATACCCTTTTTGAGAACTGGTGTCCAAAACTGAACTGCATATTCCAGATGACGTCTTACTAATGATTTGTAGAGGGGCAAAGTTATATCTCTCTCTCTGGAGTCCATGCCTCTGTTAATACAAGAAAAGACTTTACTTGCTGTGGAAATCGCAGCTTGGCCTTGCATGCTATTAAACTTAGGATCTACCAGAACACCCAGATCCTTCTCCGCTATGGATTCCCCCAGTTCTACTCCCCCTAGTATGTATGTTACATAGAAATCAATGGAATTACATGGATATAGGCCAGTGCTTGTATAAACATGTACGCGTACAGATGTACTGTATGATCCTGAATGCAGGCAGACACATCCAGGGTTGTAGGTTTGTACACGTGCGTATTTATACAAATACAGGTACATACTCATATTTTTGCATTCAAAAAGAACCATTAACTGAATTCATAGATACGCATGTCTAACAAAGGATAAAGCGATAAATTGCAGGTGCAATTAAACTTTTACAGCCTCCAGGATCACTCTTATGGCACACCTATACTTTGTTTCTTATTAATCTGCAGGCAATAAAATATCTGTCTTCAGCTGTAAACCACGTACCAAGCAAAGTCAACCTTGTCACAGACTGGATAGCTGAACCGGTGCTCCTTCCTGCATGGCTTCTCATAGCCCCAGCAAGACTTAGGATTGGTCAGGTGCTCCTAAAAAACAAAAACAAAAAAAAAAACAAAACATTTTTTATGGCTATTGAACTGGAAACCATAGAGTATTTGTAGGAACACTAAGGGCAAATTCACACTGTGTGGGATGACAGAAGTAATAACGCACGGTAAAATATCTTTCACTGCAGGGACACCCAGGAAACAATTGTTTTCCATGTGCCTCATTCACACTGTAATGCAGCCTAGTGCTGCTATAGAATGCACTGCAATGCATACCATGAATAACACTGCAAAGTTGGGGCAATGCACTGCATCCCATTGCCTGACATTGCAGTGAATGAAGTGTACGTTTTGTACACTCAAATACAGCGGGGAAAATTATTATTTGATCCCCTGCAGATTTTGTAAGTTTGCCCACTTACAAAGAAATGAAGGGTCTATAAATTTGATCATCGGTGTATTTTATATAATAAAGAATATCAACCAAAAATCCAGAAAAAAAACACAATACAAATGTTATAAATTGAGTTGCAGTTCAGTGAGTAAAAAAAGTATTTGATCCCCAAGCAAAACATGATTAAAGGGCTATACACACTATAAGATTTTCTGAAGACTTTCCTTTAGACTTACCAAAACCATATAATATGAGGTCAGACCTAAACACTTTCAATTTGTATGCAATCTGGCAGGCCCTTGCACTACATAGAAAAGGTAAATCTGAAGGAGATCTACCAACAAAAGTTGGATAGTGTGTATCCAGCTTTAGTACCTTTGTTGGCAAGCACAGAAGACTTGTAGTTGGTTACCAGGTTTGCTCACATCTCAGGAGGGATTTTGGTCCACTCTTCTTTATAGGTCTTTTCTAAATCCTTAAGGTTTCTTGGCAACTCGAAGTTTCAGCTCCCTCCATACATTTTCTATAGGGTTAAGGTCTGGAGACTGGCTAGGGCACTCCATGACCTTAATGTGTTTCTTCTTGAACCACTCCTTTGTTGCCTTGATGGTATGTTTTGGGTAATTGTTATGCTGGAAGACCCATCCATGACCCATCTTCAGTGTTCTAGCTGAGGGAAGAAGGTTCTCATCCAAGATTTTACAATACATAGCCTCGTCCATTGGCCCTTCAATGCGGCAAAGTTGGCCTGTACCTTTAGCAGGGGAACAGCCCCAAAGCATAATGTTTCCACCTCCGTGCTTGACTGTAGGGATGATGTTCATAGGATCATAGGCAGCATTTTTCCTCCACCAAACACGGCAAGTTGAGTTAATGCCAAAGAGCTCAATTTTGGTCATATCTGACCACAGCACTTTCTCCCGATCCTTCTCGGAATCATTTAGATGTTCAATGGCAAACTTCAGATGGGCCTGTACATGTGCTTTCCTGAGGAGGGGGACCTTGCAGGCACTACAGAATTTCAATCCATGGTGGCGTATTGTGTTACCAGTGGTTTGTTTGGTGACTGAGGTCCCAACTGCCTTGAGATCATTCACAAGTTCCTCCCCTGTAGTTTTGGGCTGATCCCTCACTTTTCTCATGATCATCCTTACACCATAAGACAAACTCTTGCATGGAGCTCCAGACCAAGGCTATGATTGATGGTGATTTTGTATTTCTTACATTTGCGAATAATCGCTCCAACAGTTGTCTCTTTCTCACCAAGCTTCTTTCTAAAGGTCTTGAAACCCATTCCAGCCTTGTGCTGGTCTACAATTTTGTCCCGGACATCCTTTGACAGCTCTTTGGTCTTGCCCGTCCTTTGACAGCTCTTTGGTCTTGCCCGTCCTTGGACAGCTCTTTGGTCTTGCCCGTCCTTGGACAGCTCTTTGGTCTTGCCCGTCCTTTGACAGCTCTTTGGTCTTGCCCGTCCTTTGACAGCTCTTTGGTCTTGCCCGTCCTTTGACAGCTCTTTGGTCTTGCCCGTCCTTTGACAGCTCTTTGGTCTTGCCCGTCCTTTGACAGCTCTTTGGTCTTGCCCGTCCTTTGACAGCTCTTTGGTCTTGCCCGTCCTTTGACAGCTCTTTGGTCTTGCCCTTCCTTTGACAGCTCTTTGGTCTTGCCCTTCCTTTGACAGCTCTTTGGTCTTGCCCGTCCTTTGACAGCTCTTTGGTCCTGCCCGTCCTTTGACAGCTCTTTGGTCTTGCCCGTCCTTTGACAGCTCTTTGGTCTTGCCCGTCCTTTGACAGCTCTTTGGTCTTGCCCATCCTTTGACAGCTCTTTGGTCTTGCCCGTCCTTTGACAGCTCTTTGGTCTTGCCCGTCCTTTGACAGCTCTTTGGTCTTGCCCGTCCTTTGACAGCTCTTTGGTCTTGCCCATAATGGTGAGGTTTGAATGGAAGAAAGATTCTGTGGACAGGTGTCTTTTATACACATAATGAGTTGTCATTAGGAGCACCTTCTTAAAGCGGAGTTCCACTCAAAAGTGAAACGTCCGCTTTAAGTGGTCCCGACCCCCTGACATGCCACATTTGGCATGTCATTTTTTTTTTTGGGGGGGGGGGCGGTACCTAGTTTTGACAGGTACCCGCTCCCACTCGGGCCGCCTAGGCGGCTTGGGCAGAAGTTCTCCTCTTACTCTCCCTCTCTCCCTGCAATCTTCTGGACACGTCACAAGTCCCAGAAGATTGCCTGGCCAGTCATGACACGCAGCGCGACTCGCGCATGCGCAGTGCGCACCCGGCTTTGAGGCCGCAAGCTGTCACAGCCGGGTTCCCACACTAGAGATGTCATGAGAAGGCTCCACTAGAGAAGGCTCCCCCCGGCCGCATCGCTGGATGGTGGAACAGGTGATTGTGTTTATTAAAAGTCAGCAACTACACTTTTTGCAGCTGCTGACTTTTAATAAACACAAAAGCCAGTGGAACTCCGCTTTAAATTGACAGGACAAACCTGTGCACCACATGAGCACCTACTGTAGCCCATCTGTGGGAGCCAGAATCATTGTTGGTTGGTAGGGGATCAAATACTTCTTTTACTCACTGAACTGCAACTCAATTTATAACATTTGTATCATGAATTTTTTTTCTGGATTTTTGGTTGATATTCTGTCACTATCATTTAAAAAACAGCTACGATAAACAATGTATTATGCTGTAGTGCTGATATGCTATCTCATTAAAGAAAGAGCAGACTGACAGAGAGATGAGCTCATCAGTCTGCTGCTACTCCTTCACTGTCCAGTCACAGATTGGGAGAGAGACAAGACCTGTTAGGCCCCTTTCACACTTGTGAAAATTGTCTGGCAACTTTGGACATCAGAGTTGCACGACATGCCGTTCCCCATGTTTTCCAATGATACCCATTCATATATGCGCAACTTTAAAGTTCAAAAGCAGTTCATGCACTACTTTGGTCCGACTTTCATGCAACTTGAGGGCCAAAGACTTCAATGAAGTTGCATTAGGCCCATTTCATACTTGTGCGACTTGTCATGCGATTTGGGACTGCAAAATCGCATGACAAGTCGTTCTCCATTATTTCCAATGAGCCCCATTCATATCTGTGCGACTTGAAGTCCCTGCATTACTTTTGCCATGATTTTGATGCGTTTTGAGGAAAAGACATTATAAGCCCAGCCAAACTCGCATCAAAATCGCAGCAAAAAGTTGCATCAAAATCGCTGTGAAGTCGCCTTAAGGGGCCTTAAGTCATTCCTGAATGTTATACAATGTAACTTGTGTGCAACAGTTGTCCAATAAAACTATTCAAAGCCAAAGTCGTATCCAAGTTATGCCCATCCCAAGTAGCGTCAAAGTTGCATCAAAGTTGTACTTCAAAGTTGGCGCAACTTTGGAGTCATACAAGTGTGAAAGCGGCCTAAGTGTTAACAAACGTGGAACTTTACTCTCTCAACCAACATTGACCATTGTTATTCTTTATGCTGCTAGCCTCAGTAAGTACTGTACATAGGAAAGTATATTCTTTATACTTGTTTTAAACTTTTGTATACATCTCTTCAGTTACTTCCTGGTTTCTGTCTTAGGCAAATGATTTCATACATCCCTGGAGTCTACAGGAGAGGAGGGGCTTTCTCAGCTAATCATACCCTCCTGTCTGCATGCCTGAGCTAAAGGCAGGTGGATTCCTGGAAGTAAAATGCTAAAAGATTTAATTGTCCTTAATCAAGGTGGCCATGGCCAGAAATGCTAAAGGGTGTTTTTTAACCCCTTTAGGACCCCCCGCTACAGTTATACTGCGGCAGGCAGCCCCTCCTGTGCGAACTGACTTAGGTTTGCGCACCTGCAGCTAGGGGGTGTGCGAGCACGCACCGCCGGCGGCGCGCTCCCACCCCCGCTCAGCAGCGGGGACTCTGATGTATGGGGCAGGCAGCTCCGATTGCCGCCTGACACCCGCGATCGCTCCCCGCTGAGAGAGAAGGACGGTCAGCTGTTGTAAACACAGCCGACTGTTCTCTCTGGAATGATCACAGAGCTCCTGTGATCCTTCTACATAGGATCACAGGTCTCTATCATCATTTCACAAGCCCAACCCCCATACAGTTAGAATCACTCCCCTAGGCTTACATTTAACCCTTTGATCACCCACAGTGTTAACCCCTTCCCTGCCAGTGTCATTATTACAGTAACAGTGCATATTTTTAGCACTGATTACTGTAGTAATGTCACTGGTACCCCCCCCCCCCCCCACTTCACAAATGTCAGTTAGGGGTCCGATCTGTCCGCCGCAATGTCGCAGTTCCGCTAAACATCGCAGATCGCCGCCATTACTAGTAAAAAATAAAAAAATAAAAAAACAATAAAAATGACATAAATCTTTCCTGTAGTTAGTAAATGCGATAACTTTTGCGCAAACCAATCAAAATACGCTTATTGCGATTTTTTTTTTACCAAAAATATGTAGCAGAAAACAAATTGGCCTAAAATGTTAAAAAAATTTATATTTTTTACCTTTTTTTTTTTTTTTCGGAATGTTATATGGCAGAATGTGAAAAATATTGTTTCTTTATAGAATTGTCGCTCTTTTTTTATTTATAGAGCAAAAAATAAATCGCAGAGGTGATCAAATACCACCTAAAGAAAGCTCTGTTTGTGGGAAAAATAGGACATCAATTTTATTTAGGTACAGCGTCGCACGACCGCGCAATTGTCCGGTAAATTAACGCAGTGCCGAATCGCAAAATACGGCCTGGTCATTAAGGGGGAAAATCCTTCCGGTCCAGAACTGGTTAAAGGGATAGCTCAACAAAATGGAGACATGGATGGGCGGGAGGGTTTACAAGTGCAATTCTTTGACTGCGGCACAAAAATAAATCAGGTCTCCTACTAGACAAGGCTGTTCTGTGTGGCAGAGCTGTGTTAATCTGAGGACTGTATAGAAATATAAATCGTTTGGTAAAACAGCCCCTATATGTTTTTTATCTCTATATTTTGCCAGTTCAGCTTTAAAGAGTTGTGAATTGGGCCTCTACCGATTTATTATTTTAAATCGGAAAGTACTTTATATGCATTTTATCGCCTTACTTCCTACTCCATATTTCTGAATGTGAGAACTGCAGCCACATCAGGACTTCAGATCAGCAGGGACGCTCGGTGCCGACAAATCACAGGTGAACAATGGCGGCTTTGTAGGAACTTACTCTAAAGGGACAGCGAGGATCCTGGGAGCAGAGGGCGGCCACGTCTGGGTTACTGTACAGAAAGTATGGAATGTGTTCACCTGGAAGATCCATCCTCTGCAGATTAGAAGAGTCATTTCTGACAGCGCCAAGGTGTACTACATGTAGCAGCAATCCGGAGATTAGATACAGCATGACAAGGCCCACTTCCTGGAAAATAAGAGGGATAACATTCATGTGTGACTCTACAGATAGAGAGATTGATAGAAGGAAGAAAGGGAGGAAAAGGAAAGAAGGGGTAAGGAACGGGAAAAAAAGAGAAAAGGAAAGGAGGAAGGAAGGAAGGAAGGAAGGAAGGAAGGGGCAGCAAGGAGGGAAGGAAGGAAGGGGCAGCAAGGAGGAAAGGAAGGAAGGAAGGAAGGGGCAGCAAGGAGGAAAAGAAGGAAGGAAGGAAGGGAGGAAGGAAGGAAGGGAGGAGGGAAGGAAGGAAGGGAGGAGGGAAGGAAGGAAGGGAGGAAGGAGGGAAAGGGCAGCAAGGAGGAAAAGAAGGGAGGAAGGAAGGAAGGAAGGGAGGAGGGAAGGAAGGGAGGAGGGAAGGAAGGAAGGGAGGAGGGAAGGGAGGAAGGGAGGAAGGAAGGGAGGAGGGAAGGAAGGGAGGAAGGAGGGAAAGGGCAGCAAGGAGGAAAAGAAGGGAGGAGGGAAGGGGGCAAGGGAGGAGGGAAGGGAGCAAGGGAGGAGGGAAGGGAGCAAGGGAGGAGGGAAGGGAGCAAGGGAGGAGGGAAGGGAGCAAGGGAGGAAGGAAGGAAGGAAGGAAGGAAGGAAGGAAGGAAGGAAGGAAGGAAGGAAGGAAGGAAAGGGCAGCAAGGAGGAAAAGAAGGAAGGAAGGAAGAAAGGAAGGAAAGGGCAGCAAAGAGGAAAAGAAGGAAGGAGGGAAAGGGCAGCAAGGAGGGAAGGAAGGAAGCAAGGAGGGAAGGAAGGAGGGAAAGGGCAACAAGGAGGGAAAGAAGGAAGGAAGGAAGGAAGGAAGGAAGGAAGGAAGGAAGGAAAGAAAAAAAAGGTAGCATGGAAGGAAGGACGGACAGAAGGAAAGAAGGACGGAAGGAAGGGCAGCAAGGAAGGAAGGAAAGAATGGCAGGGAGGGGGGAAGGAAAGATAGATCTGCTTTCCTCTCCATAAGAATAAAGCCATTTTATCCAGGGTCCCCATCCACTTTCTAGAATGAGTTTCCAGCTCAGAAAAGACAGTCAGGTAAACCCTGGTGCCTGTGCAGTTCTGGGCTGTGTTCACAAATGTCTGACAGATCAGCCCCCCTGCTGCAACCTCTTACCATGTGACTTGCTGCAAAGTTACAATGTTGCAGTCTGATCACTGGAAGAGAGGAGACTGAGGAAATGCTTCCTCCTGCCTGTAGCAGACTGGTGACATTATGGCGCTCATGGATTGCTTTTAAATGATAAGTCAGAGAGCTTTTTCTCTTTTTTTGTGTTTAAACTTCCAGTGTTGCTGTATAGGATGAGGTCAGAAATGTGCTTATATAGACACACAAGTTGCTAAAGGTGCACTTTTTTTTTTATAAACAGAAGTTACTTAAAGTTCCCCCAGAATGGCCCTCTATGGGGTCGGAGGCTGGGAGCAAAGCCTTATGAAAGCCTGGATAAGATAGGGGGGGGAGGGGATCGGTGTGTGTCCATCATTGATTTTTTGATCACACAAATTCAGCTAGAATTAAGGAGCTGATTGTCCACCGACTCTGCAAACTCCAAAGTTGGGCTCTGCTCACACCAGACATATTTTAGCACATTAATGTGTGTGTAGGAAGTACTGCTATACAGCAAGAAGAGTTTAATGGAGCAGATTTAGTTATCCAAACTACTGTATATCAGTGAGTGTATTGCACAGGATGACGCTGAATTCCTAAAATATATTCCTATCGGTATGGCAGTTTGGAGTATGTAGTGTA
Source organism: Pelophylax lessonae (assembly GCF_965119305.1). Lineage (NCBI taxonomy): Eukaryota > Metazoa > Chordata > Amphibia > Anura > Ranidae > Pelophylax > Pelophylax lessonae. Next base: position 60,324,583 of record NC_138775.1, read on the forward strand.
TAGCACAGTGCAGAGTGTTGTGCTCCAGAGTCTGTCATATACAGCATAGCATACTGAAGCACAGCAGTCCTGACTATGGAACATAAAGTATAATATGCCGAGAACAGAGGTCTGCTGTATGGTAAATACAAAACAGCCTACACTGTGCAGTCAGCAGTATGTCATGTACAGCCCAATGTATGCTGAGTGCAGTGTTCAGGAGTATATAATGTACAGCGCAGAGGAATGCCGGGATCCAGAGGGTGTAATCCACAGCAGTGTACAGAACGCAGCAATCCAGATGATGTACTGAACAGCAGAGTGTAAAGCATTTAGTGATCAAGTGTATGTAATGTACAGCAGAGTCTACAGAATGCAGTGATCCATAGTATAGTATACACAGCACAGTTTATAGAATTTAGTGATGTACAGTATGTAATGTACAGCACACTATGACCCCCCAGTGCACTATGACCCCCCCAAGTGCAATATGACACCTCAGCACACTATGACCCCCCCCCCCCCCCCAGAGCACTATGATTCCCCCAGCGCACTATAACCCCCCCCCAGCGCAGCACACAATGACCCCCCAGTGCACTATGACCCCCAGCGCAGCGCAATACGATTCCCAGTGCACTATGACCCCCAGCGTACTATGACACCCCGGCGTATGACCCCCTGCAGCGCACTATGACCCCCCAGTGTACTATGAACCCCCCGCAGCGCACTATAACACCCCAGGGTACTATGACCTCCCAGCATACTATGACCCCCCCAACGCAGCGCACCATGACCCCCCTAGCGTACTATGACCCCCCCCAGCGTACTATGACCTCCCAGCGTACTATGACCCCCACCACGCAGCGCACCATGACCCCCCACCATACTATGACCCCCCCCAGCGTACTCTGACCCCCCCAACGCAGCGCACCATGACCCCCCCCAGCGTACTATGACCTCCCAGTGTACTATGATCCCCCCCAACGCAGCGCACCATGACCTCCCAGCGTACTATGACCCCCCCAGCACAGCGCACCATGACCCCCCAGCGTACTATGACCCCCCCCCAACGCAGCGCACCATGACCCCCCCAGCATACTATGACCCCCCCAGCATACTATGACCCCCCCAGCGTACTATGACCCCCCCAACGCAGCGCACTATGACCCCTCAACGCAGCGCACTAAGACCCCCCCAACGCAGCGCACTATGACCCCCCAGTGTACTATGACCCCCCCCCAAACGCAGCGCACCATGACCAACCCAGCGTACTATGACCCCCCCAACGCAGCACACCATGACCCCCCAGCGTACTATGACCCCCCCAGTGTACTATGACCCCCCCCCAACGCAGCACACTATGACCCCCCAACGCAGCACACTATGACCCCCCAGCGTACTATGACCCCCCCCAACGCAGCGCACCATGACCCCCCAGCGTACTATGACCCCCCCCCAACACAGCGCACCATGACCCCCCAGTGTACTATGATCCCCCCCAACGCAGCGCACCATGACCCCCCAGCGTACTAGGACCTCCCAGCGTACTATGACCCCCCCAACGCAGCGCACCATGACCCCCCAGCGTACTAGGACCTCCCAGCGTACTATGACCCCCCCCAACGCAGCGCACCATGACCCCCCCAGCGTACTATGAGCCCCCCAGCGTACCATGACCCCCCCAACGCAGCGCACTATGACCCCTCAACGCAGCGCACTAAGACCCCCCAAACGCAGCACACTATGACCCCCCAATGCAGCGCACTATGACCCCCCCAGTGTACTATGCCCCCCCCCCAACGCAGCGCACCATGACCAACCCAGCGTACTATGACCCCCCCCAACGCAGCACACCATGACCCCCCCAGCATACTATGACCCCCCCCCCAACGCAGCACACTATGACCCCCCAACGCAGCGCACTATGACCCCCCCCCCAACGCAGCGCACCATGACCCCCCAGTGTACTATGACCCCCCCAACGAAGCACACCATGACCCCCAGCATGCTATGACCCCCCCAGCGTACTATGACCCCAACGCAGCGCACAATGACCCCCCCTTCCCCAGCGTACTATGACCCCCCCAGCGCACTATGACCCCCCCCCCCCCCAGCGTACTATGTCCCCCCCAGCTGTGATGTAGACGGTGCAGCTCTGACACACGCAGGGTTGCCTAGAGTAGAATGCAGTACATTGAGCAGCCTGGATTTCTATGCATGGCTCAGGCCATGTGAGGACATCAGCAGTCCCCTACACAGGGTGTACAGGAGATCATACATCTGCAGGGATCGCTGGGATTTGTAGTCGTACAGCAGTATGCCCTTCTTTGTCATAGCAATGAGCACAGAGCAGACCAATGACCTGGCAGAGGGGTAAAGCAGCAGGATGAGCATCGCAGAGCTGTAAGTGTAGAGGAGCAGCATATTGTACCCCCCTGTATGCAGCAATGGATCAGCCCGGCGGTCCTCCTCCCCCTCACCTGCTCCTGTGCCCGGCTCCAGATTTCTGCCCCGCCGCATCACCCAGATCCCCGGCTACGAGTCAGCGAAGGAGGGAAGCCGGAAACAATGGGAGGGGCTGAGGGCGGGGCAGAGAAGTAACAGGTTTCAAGTTAGGAAGAGCAGGGCGGGGCAGCCGGCTGAGATATGGAAAGGAGGGCGTGGCAACCAGATGATAAGCTGGAGGGGCGGGGCAGAGGACCAGAAAGAAAGCGGAGCTGGGAGACGAGGGAGGGAGGGGCTGCGGTCTAAGCGATGACAGAGGGTGGGAGAAGAAGGGAGGAGCGGCGGCTATAATGAGAAGGGGAGGAGCAACACTAGACTGAAAGGATGGAGGGGCGGGGCATGGAGTGGGAAGCTAAAGGGGCAGGGTGCCATGTACGGGATGCCAGCTACAGGAGAGGGCGGGGAATAGGGGTGTGGACCAGGATGATTTAGAGCGGAGCCCAGTCAGCAGCATGGCTCGGTTAGGATCGTTGAGTGTAGAACTATTTCTGTATAACCTAACCAGTTCCCCCATCACCCTGTACACCCCTATACACCCACCAACACCCTATTCACCCCCCGACACCCCTATACACCCCCGGATACCCTATACACCCCCTATTCACCCCCCGACACCCTATACACCCACCGACAACCCCTATACACCCCCCAACACCCTATACACCCACCGACACCCTATTCACCCCCCGACACCCTATACACCCACCGACACCCTATTCACCCCCCGACACCCCTATACACCCCCGGATACCCTATACACCCACCGACAACCCCTATACACCCCCAACACCCCATACACCCCCTATTCACCCCCCGACACCCTATACACCCACCGACACCCCCCAACACCCTATACACCCACCGACAACCCCTATACACCCCCCAACACCCTATACACCCACCGACACCCTATTCACCCCCCGACACCCACCGACAACCCCTATACACCCCCCAACACCCTATACACCCACCGACACCCTATTCACCCCCCGACACCCCTATACACCCCCGGATACCCTATACACCCACCGACAACCCCTATACACCCCCCAACACCCCATACACCCCCTATTCACCCCCCGACACCCTATACACCCACCGACACCCCCCAACACCCTATACACCCACCGACACCCCCCAACACCCTATACACCCACCGACACCCTATTCACCCCCCGACACCCTATTCACCCCCCGACACCCCTATACACCCCCGGATACCCTATACACCCACCGACAACCCCTATACACCCCCCAACACCCCATACACCCCCTATTCACCCCCCGACACCCTATACACCCACCGACACCCCTATACACCCCCCAACACCCTATACACCCACCGACACCCTATTCACCCCCCGACACCCCTATACACCCCCGGATACCCTATACACCCACCGACAACCCCTATACACCCCCCAACACCCTATACACCCCCTATTCACCCCCCGACACCCTATACACCCACCGACAACCCCTATACACCCCCCAACACCCTATACACCCCCTATTCACCCCCCGACACCCTATACACCCACCGACAACCCCTATACACCCCCCAACACCCTATACACCCACCGACACCCTATTCACCCCCCGACACCCTATACACCCACCGACACCCTATTCACCCCCCGACACCCACCGACAACCCCCATACACCCCCCAACACCCTATACACCCACCGACACCCTATTCACCCCCCGACACCCCTATACACCCCCGGATACCCTATACACCCACCGACAACCCCTATACACCCCCAACACCCCATACACCCCCTATTCACCCCCCGACACCCTATACACCCACCGACACCCCCCAACACCCTATACACCCACCGACAACCCCTATACACCCCCCAACACCCTATACACCCACCGACAACCCCTATACACCCCCCAACACCCTATACACCCACCGACACCCTATTCACCCCCCGACACCCACCGACAACCCCTATACACCCCCCAACACCCTATACACCCACCGACACCCTATTCACCCCCCGACACCCCTATACACCCCCGGATACCCTATACACCCACCGACAACCCCTATACACCCCCCAACACCCCATACACCCCCTATTCACCCCCCGACACCCTATACACCCACCGACACCCCCCAACACCCTATACACCCACCGACACCCCCCAACACCCCCCAACACCCTATACACCCACCGACACCCTATTCACCCCCCGACACCCTATTCACCCCCCGACACCCCTATACACCCCCTATTCACCCCCCGACACCCTATACACCCACCGACAACCCCTATACACCCCCCAACACCCCATACACCCCCCGACACCCTATACACCCACCGACACCCCTATACACCCCCCAACACCCTATACACCCACCGACACCCTATTCACCCCCCGACACCCCTATACACCCCCGGATACCCTATACACCCACCGACAACCCCTATACACCCCCCAACACCCTATACACCCCCTATTCACCCCCCGACACCCTATACACCCACCGACAACCCCTATACACCCCCCAACACCCTATACACCCCCTATTCACCCCCCGACACCCTATACACCCACCGACAACCCCTATACACCCCCCAACACCCTATACACCCACCGACACCCTATTCACCCCCCGACACCCTATACACCCACCGACACCCTATTCACCCCCCGACACCCACCGACAACCCCCATACACCCCCCAACACCCTATACACCCACCGACACCCTATTCACCCCCCGACACCCCTATACACCCCCGGATACCCTATACACCCACCGACAACCCCTATACACCCCCAACACCCCATACACCCCCTATTCACCCCCCGACACCCTATACACCCACCGACACCCCCCAACACCCTATACACCCACCGACAACCCCTATACACCCCCCAACACCCTATACACCCACCGACAACCCCTATACACCCCCCAACACCCTATACACCCACCGACACCCTATTCACCCCCCGACACCCACCGACACCCCCTATACACCCCCCAACACCCTATACACCCACCGACACCCTATTCACCCCCCGACACCCCTATACACCCCCGGATACCCTATACACCCACCGACAACCCCTATACACCCCCCAACACCCCATACACCCCCTATTCACCCCCTGACACCCTATACACCCACCGACACCCCCCAACACCCTATACACCCACCGACACCCCCCAACACCCCCCAACACCCTATACACCCACCGACACCCTATTCACCCCCCGACACCCTATTCACCCCCCGACACCCCTATACACCCCCGGATACCCTATACACCCACCGACAACCCCTATACACCCCCCAACACCCCATACACCCCCTATTCACCCCCCGACACCCTATACACCCACCGACACCCCCCCAACACCCTATACACCCACCGACACCATATTCACCCCCCGACACCCCTATACACCCCCGGATACCCTATACACCCACCGACAACCCCTATACACCCCCCAACACCCTATACACCCACTATTCACCCCCCGACACCCTATACACCCACCGACACCCCTATACACCCCCCAACACCCTATACACCCACCGACAACCTATACACCCACCGACAACCCTATACACCCACCGACACCCTATACACCCACCGACACCCCTATACACCCCCCGACACCCTATACACCCCCCGACACCCCTATACACCCCCTGACACCCCTATACACTCACCGACACCCCTATACACCCCCTATACACTCACCGACACCCCTATACACCCACCGACACCTCTATACACCCACCGACACCCCTATACACCCACCGACACCTCTATACACCCACCGACAACCCTATACACCGCCCAACACCCCTATACACCCACTGACAACCCTATACACCCATTGACACCCACCGACAACCCTATACACCCACTGACACCCCTATACACCCACTGACACCCCTATACACCCCCTATACACCCACCGACACCCCTATACACCCACCGACAACCCTATACACCCCCTATACACCCACCGACACCCCTATACACCCACCGACACCCCTATACACCCCCTATACCCCCACCAACAACCCTATACACCCACCAACAACCCTATACACCCCCAACACCCCTATACACCCACTGACAAACCTATACACCCATTGACACCCCCTATACACCCACCGACAACCCTATACACCCCCTATACACCCACCGACACCCCTATACACCCACCGACACCCCTATACACCCCTCTACACCCCCATACACCCCTATACACCCCTCTACACCCCCCGAAACCCCTATACACCCACCGACAACCCTATACACCCCTATATACCCCCGACACCCCTGTACACCACCACATCCCTATACACCCACTGACACCCCTATACACCCACTGACACCCCCCAACACCACTATACACCCGCTGACACCCCTATACACCCCCAACACCCCTATACACCCCCAACACCACGCCTACATGTCTGCTATGCATCTGTTTATTCAGAGATAACTGTGTTATCACATAACACAGCCATACTTACACTGCATGCAATCCAAGCTTTCTATTGCTGATAATGTCTTAAATTTTTCTTCTTTTCCTTCAATACTTAGACCAAAAAAAAGTATTAAAAAAAAAACACTTTTTTATTTTGAATAAAGGGTGAGTTATTTCTAAGCCCTGTTGGGTTTTATTTTTTTTTTTGTTTTGTTTTGTTTTGCTTTCTTTGCCATCTGTGTCCCATTGTGGAGATTTCTCTTCACTTCCTGTCCCATAGCCAAGCCAGGAAGTGAGGGCATATCCCTCCAAAGTCAGAGATTACCTAGAAATAGTGTCCCCATTGAAAAATGTTCCCTCAAATAGTGTTCTGATATCAACCCAAAATTTGGTAGTGTCGTTTCCTTTCACTTGTGTTACCTGCAAAAAATATGCATTGTTTTTTTTGGGCAGGTGAATTTTTCATTTAACCACTTGCCCACTGGGTAGGCCAATTTTCATCTTCCAACGCTGTCACCCTTTGAAACACTTTACCGAAATGACATTTTTATTATTTTTTTCACACAAAATAAAGCTTTTATTTGGTGGTATTTATTCACCATTGGGGTTTTTATTTTTTGCTAAACAAACAAAAAAAAGACCAACATTTTTGAAAAAAACAAAATGTTTTTCATATCTTGTTTTTTGCAAACAGGTAATTTTTCTCCTTCACTAATGGGCTCTAATAGGCTGCACTGATGGGCACAGATAGGTGGCACTGATGAGGCGGCACTGGTAGGCACTGATCAGGAGGCACTCATAGGTAGCACTAATGGGTGGCAAGTAGAGGTGGCACAGATGGGCACTGATAGGCAGCACTGAAGTGACACTGATGAAGAGACAGTGATGGGCACTGATTAGCAGTACTGGTGGGCACTGATTAGCAGCAATGGTGGGCACTAAGGGGACCGATGTCCCTCTAACAGAAGCCAGTTAACGTCTTTCTCCTTTTCTTCACGCTGACAGCGCGAGGGGAAAAAAAAGCCAATAATCGGCTTCTGTTTACTTCCGCGATCAGCTGTCATTGGCTGACAGCTGATCATGTGATAAAGGGCTGCTGTAATTGGCCCTTTACCCTGATCAGTGATCAGCCGAGTCCCAAGGACTAAGTGATCATAGAGCCAGTGCTGTATTTTGGCCTAGGCCGACAAGGCCCAGGCCTAGGGCAGCACTTTGCAGGGGGGGCAGCAAAAACAGCTGCCCCCCCCCTCCACCTGAGACTCCATTGGCCACTGGTTGGTAGAGCCGCCTCTCTCATCCCCTCCTCTCCTTCTCACCCCTCCTATTCTCTCTCTCTCACCCTCTCTCATCCCCCCTCTCTCTCTCACCCCCCCCTCTCTCTCTCTCTCATACTCTCATTACCCCCCCTCTCTCTCATCCTCCCCTCTCTCTTTCTCTCTAACCCCCCTCTCTCTCATCCCCCCTTTCTCTCTCTCTCTCACCCCTCCCTCTCTCCCTCACCAACCCCCTCTCTCCCTCCCTCTCTCACCCACCCCCCTCTCTCGCCCACCCCCCTCTCTCTCGCCCACCCCCCTCTCTCTCCCTCCCTCCCTCACCCACCCCCCTCTCTCTCCCACCACTCTCGTGAGATCTCAGGGGTTCACGCTGGGAATTGTAGTTCTTAAAATTTGGAGGGAGTCACATCCGTTAAAAAGGAAGGAGTGGGGCAAATTTACAGTCTTGCCTAGGGTAGCACAAAACCAAAATACACCCCTGCATAGAGCCCGCCACCCATGCATCCCCTGGGGCACATGGGCAGCACAAGAATGGGAGGACATCTATGTACGCCCTCTGTGTTTATTTTCTGTGTTACTAAAGAGTTTTAGTGGTTTACTCTTCATAGGGCACTTCATTTTTATTTTCTTTCACTTGTTTCAGCACCTTTAATTTCTTGTTATGATGATCACTTTCGTCACTTCCTATTGATTCACTTGGTTATACTACTGAAGAGTTGTATTGGTTCACTCTTCATAGGGCACTTTACAATTTAATTTTTTCCCTTTTCTCCAGCTGAATTTTGGATCAGTACTTTTTACAACTGATTCCTTCACAGTGTTCACTTTGCACAGGATACTCACCCAGTTGCTATTTATTCAGTATATTCTATTATCAACTCCTAGATCACTATACTACATATTCAGTATTGTTTGTGACTTTCACTTTGGCACTCAAGCACCTTTTTATTTATTGTTTGAAGATTGATGATTTTATAGTATCTATTACTATTGAGCATTTTTATTATTCACTTTTACACATATATTTATGCTTCACCGATTTTAGAGTATCTGCGCTGATTTTTTTACTTCTTTTTTTACCTTGTTGTATGTGGTGACACTACAAAATTAGCTGCAGATTTCTGGTGCTCCATTGATCTACCTCTGTCGCCTCCTCGTTTCTGTTCCCTTCTCTCCATTTGGTAGCGCATAGATTTATCTTTACATATATTTTTAATATAGTCATGGCATACCGTCTGACGGGAGTGTACATTCCATAGCAAGACATTCTGGTTAGTAAATTCCTTGTATATACATCACTGTTGCCTCTGCATAATCCCTTACGCACATCTTGAGTACATACATACTGTACAAAGTCAATTCCCAGAAATTCCAATTTGCTTGTTCATGAGGATGCACGGTACTACTTTGAATGTGTTGTAACAAATCCACCCCATAACATACAGATCTAAGGTTACACTAGTCACAATATGATGTAATAATATTATTGTCACAAATGATGTACAGTAAAACCTTAGATTGTGAGCATAATTTGTTCTGGAAACATGCTTGTAATCCAAAGCACTCTTATATCAAAGCGAATTTCCCCATAAGAAATAATGGAAACTCAGATGATCCGTTCCACAAGTCCTTCAGTTTATAGTCTATATACAAAGATTATAGCAATGTGATAGGTTGTGTAACCATAAAATGTCCATCCACAATATGCAGCCTTCCCAAGGGGATTAGAAGCAAAATCTAGCAGAGTTACAGAATATAAGAGAGATGAGAGGCGTCTCTAAATGTAGCAATATGGTTACATTTAATGAAGGTTCAACATTTAGCAACTCACATGGTTGATGATTATAGAGGCACACCTAAGTATGCAGGCATCCGGGTTAAAGCTGTCGACATAGACCATCTTCTGAACCACCGACTCTCACCACTGTCAGTCTGCAATCGTGACCGGGAAGAATAGCCTGCAGTAGAGTGATCTGAAAGTGAGGATTTGAAACACTCGTGGAGTGCAGCGGGGAAGGGATGATGAAGATGGCTGTGCAGAGGATGGTCTATGTGGATAGTTTTACCCCAGATGCCTGCATTCTTAGATGTGCCTGTTTTAATCATCAACCATGTGAGTTGCTAAATATTGAACCTTCATTAAATGTAACCATATTGCTACACTTTAGAGGCTCCTCTCTTCTTTTTTATATATGACGCTACTTGTATATCAAGACATCGCTTGTATATCAAGTCAAAATTTATTTAAAAAATGTGCTTGTCTTGCAAAGCGCTCTCAAACCAAGGTTTTACTGTATATTGTTACAAAGTCATTCTCAGTAAGAAGAAGGTAGAAATAGAGGAGGTGTCCATGGTGTGCTCTGCCTGTACACCTCGGTCTGCACATGGAAAGCCTCTTGTGAATCTATTCTCTGAAACCCGGTGTTCTGCCGAAAGTGGCATGGGTTGGAGATCTCGGCAAGTTGGAACTTTCGGCAGGACACCGGCAATTAAAAGAAGATTACATGGGGCGTCTGTGACAGTTATTACAAGATCCATTCAAACACCCTACTAAACAACACCCAAAATCAAGTTGTTTTTTTGTGGATTATGCTACATCCAGTCCTGTTGGATCTACATTGATGGTCATAGAGCAGTGATGGGCAACCTTGGCACCCCATATGTTTTGGAACTACATTTCCCATGATACTCAACTCCACTGCAGAGTGCATGAGCATCATGGGAAATGTAGTTCCAAAACATCTGGGGTGCCCAGGTTCGCCATCACTGTCACCTTTACTGTTTAAACCTGATATGGGGAGTGTCACTTCATGACATGTTCTGAAGAGTAACAATCTGCCTTGTTTACATAGGCTGTTTGTGTCCTGAATGATCAGCAGGGCCCAGCAGACATAGAGTCCGCCGGACCCGCTGATTTGCTCCTGCTGTGTCCAGTCACATCGGGAGAAAGCCGCCGGTGGCGCGTGCATGCCCCAGACTCAGAAGTGTCAGTACGTGATCTGGCTCAGAGCGGCCGCCCTGCCGCAGTAAATGTACTTGGGCGGTCGCTAAGTGGTTAATGTAGCACAAAGGCTCATACAATTATATATATATACTGTTGAGAGCTCACTATATCCCTGTTTGGTTGCACAAAATGGGCATCTTAGATACATCCCCACCTGCGGTAAATGCTCCAGGAATCATGGGGACTTGATCCATCTGACTTGGCGTTGCCCCAAGATATACGCCTATTGGGCAGGAGTATTGCAAACAATAAATATGATATTTCAGATCTCTATACCACTAGACCCCAAGCCATGTCTTCTGGGTATTTTGGACAATTTCCAACTTGATGTTCATAGTGGAGAAGTAGTGGCAAAGGCTCTTTTCCAAGCTAGAAAGGTCATACTTAGATACTGGAAGTCTACTGATCCCCCATCCCACAAGGAGTGGGTGCAATGTACGGGTTCAAATCCAAGGCCCCTTTCACACGGGCTTTCCGATCAGGTCTGCCTATCAGTTTTTCAGGGGGACCTGATCGGATGCTCTATGTACCTCTATGGAGCAGCGGATGTCAGCAGAGACATGTCCGCTGACACCCGCTGCTATCCGATCCGATCCTGTCCGTGAAATCCAGATGGATAGAAACCCTATTTTCCTTTCGTCTGGAGGATCCGATGAAAATGGACCGCCTAGAGGAGAGCGGGGATCTGACAGCTCCATCTCTGCAAAGTAAGCGGAGGCGGAGCTGTCATCCGCCTGCTCAGCGGGGATCAGTGGATCAATCCCCGCTGAGCAAAACGGAGACCGCTGAGCACACCGCTCATGTGAAAGGACCCTTGGACTGGAAAAATGTATCTATCAGCATAGGGGATGCCCTCGCAATTTTGAAAACCTCTGGGGCCCTTGGCTGGATACTCCAGGCTTGAGTCCACGAAAATTGGTAATGGATAGGTTAATCATCGGATGAGCTGTGTCCCCTTGATAGGATAATTCACTAGCGTATGTATTGGTAGTAATGGGGTGATAGGTTTATCCATCTCTGCCGGTGATTACTTATTATGCAATTATACTAACTTTTGCAACTTTGACTGTAATAATGCTTATGGTATACACTATTTGCTGCTGTCCTGGGATGTGTGTACAACTTGGGAGGCTGTCCGGGATGTGCTGTGCACATATGTCTGTAATCTTGTTTGTACACTTCTCTTTTCAATAAAAACCTAATTTGATTAAAAAAAAATCTATAAACCTATTAATGCTAAAGATTGCTATTCTTTTAGATGAAATTATTTCTCCCTGGTGCTGGCAGCTGTAGATGGGTACTGGGAAATGCCACACTAGGGGTGAGGTGACATATTACATTCCAGTACATTCCAGTACTGCAGCAGATGTAAGTACCAAGGGGCTCTCCAGCTGCTGGGGATTAGTAATGGAGCTGTACAACAGATGATGTGCCATTCGCCCCTGCTGTTATGTATAAGCTGCTGTTTTATGATTAGGTCCTGCTCTGTTTAGTTGAGACGCACTATTGGTTGTTGTGCATTAGCAAAATCTGCAGATCATTGTCAAAAAAAATGTAAAAATCCAAAAATGAGGCAATGGGCCATATAGTATAAAGCAGAGAATGTAACTTACATAAAACATCCACTGATGGTGAATCAATCAGTTTCATTGGCGTCATGGGCACCTGGGGTCATATGGTGTCAAACTTGGGTGTATTTCCCTGCCTGGAAGCCACAGCTGCTATGTACAGCTGTCTACAGAAATCAATTACAGGATGCAGCAGTACATGGGTATCCATCGGTAGTGTCTGTGTCCAGGGTCGCACATCTACACATTCACATGTTTACGCAACTACCAGCATATACACCTGTACTGCCACATCCTGTAATTTCTCATGGCCGGCTGTACACATTTAATTTCTTATGGCCCCTGGGTGAGGAAATATTCCCATATTTTACATCATAGGGCCCCAGGTGCCCATGTGCATGAACTCAATTAAAACACATGCATTGGGAAGATTTACCTGTAGTGAATGGTCTGTGAATGGCAGATTCACAGCTATATATATATATATATATATAGTATCTCACAAAAGTGAGTACACCCCTCACATTTTTGAAAATATTTTATTATATCTTTTCATGTGACAACACTGAAGAAATGACACTTTGTTACAATGTAAAGTAGTGAGTTTACAGCTTGTATAACAGTGTAAATTTGCTGTCCCCTCAAAATAACTCAACACTCTAAACTGCTGGCAACAAAAATGAGTACACCCCTAAGTGAAATGTCCAAATTGGGCCCAATTAGCCATTTTCCTTCCCCGGGGTCACATGACTCAGTGTTACAAGGTTTTAGGAGTTAATGGGGAGCAGGTGTGTTAAATTTGGTGTTATCGCTCTCACTCTCTCTAAGGGTCCTTTCACATGGTCCGCCTCCGTAGGCGGACTCCGTGCTGCTCAGCAGTGGATTGATACACTGGTCCCCGCTGAGCAGGCAGGTGACAGCTCAGTTTCTGCTCTGTGTAAGGAGAGGGAGGTGTCAGATCCCCACTGCTCTCTATGGGGGAAATCGGATGAGAACGGACCGCCTGTCCGTTGTCATCCGATCCCCTGGACGGATGGAAAATAGGGTTATACCGACAGGATCAGATGCGGGTGTCAGCGGAGATGTCTCCGCTGACATCCGCTGCTCCATGGGGATGCATGGAGGATCCGATCAGATCCGCCTAAAGCTGACAGGTGGATCTGGTTGGATCATTCGTGTGAAAGGAGCCTTACGCATCTATATAAAATATATGTTTCACTTTTTGAATTGAATTACTGAAATAAATGAACTCATTGATGATATTCTAATTTTATGAGATGCAGCTGTGTATATGTGTGTGTATATATATATATATATATATACATACACATACACATACATACAGTTAGGTCCAAATGAATTTGAAGTGCAGAATTCTAGCTTTAATTCAAGGTGTTGAACAGAAATATCAAGTCCAAATTTTAGGAACTGCATCCATTTTTATACAGTCCCCCTATTTTAGGGGCTCAAATGTAATTGGAAAAATTAATATAATCGTAAATAAAATGTAATTTTTTAAATATTTTATTGAGAATCCTTTACTGGCAATGACTGCCTGAAGTCTGGAACCCATGGACATTACCAAAGACTGGGTTTCCACCTTTCTGATGCTTTGCCTAAAGCCCCGTACACACGTAGCGATTGTCGGCCGCAAATATTCGGCCGCCGACCGATCGGCCGATTGTAGGTTTGTTAGTACGAAGCTTCCGACAGCCGACAGCGCATTTTCGGCCGAACAGAATCTGTCGTGCAAGCATTAAAATTTTTGTTGGCCAACACCAGAACGGCCGATTGTTCGCCAGTCAGTACAGATTTCGGCCGACAGACAGCAGATTTGCAAGACTGGGCATGCTCAGAAAAGAAAAAAGACAAGGAAAGTTAACCATCACATGACATCACTTCTGCAGTCGGCTGTTGTTGGCCGACAAAATTTATGTGCAGTCTTTTGCAGTTTTCAACAGACACGACAGCCCTGGACAAAAGACAGCCGATCGTTCGGCCGACGATCGCTACGTGTGTACGGGGCTTTACTGCAGCTGTCTTCAGTTCTTTGTTTGTGGGTCTTTCTGCCATTAGTTTTGCCTTCAGCAAGTGAAATGCATGCTCAATTTGGTTGAGATCAGGTGATTGACTCGGTCATTGCAGAATATTCCACGTCTTTTCCTTCTAAAACCCCTGGGTTGCTTTTGCAGTGTGTTTTGGATCATTGTCCATCTGTACTGTGAAGTGCCGTCCGAACAACTTTGCTGCATTTGGCTGAATCTGGGCTGACAGTATATCTCTAAACACTGCAGAATTTATCTGGCTGCTTCTGTCTTTTGTCACATCATCAATAAAAACCAATGACCCAGTGCCACTTGAAGCCATTCATGCCCTTGCCATCACACTGCCTCCATGTTTTACAGATGACCTTGTGTGCTTTCGATCATTAGCTGTTCCAAGCCTCCTCCACACTTTTTCCTTCCCGTCATTCGGGTACAAAATAATCTTAGTTTCATCTGTCCAAAGAATGCTTTTCCAGAACTGGTCTGGCTTTTTTTAAATGTTTTTTTTGGCAAAGTCTAATCTGGCTTTTCTATTCTTCAGGATTCTTCCAATCACCTTCAGGGTATGGAAGAAATAAAGACTCACCAGAAGCAGGGCCGTCTTTATTATGGATTGGACCCTGGGCAAACATTTTCTTGGACCCTCCCAAATCCACTTAACTATTTTCAGGCAGTGCTGGCTCAAGGGGCAGCTGCTTTGGGCCCCACAACAATGACTGGGCCAAGGGCAGCTGCCCCTTTTGCCCTGCCTTAAAGACGGCCCTGACCAGAAGTCGTGGATCCCTGTTATCTTATGACAAGAAGGGGTATTTCCAGGATCTAGGTCCACTGTTCCAGATATACGTCTTATGGTGAACTCCTGTGAATCTCAGATCAGATGAAACAAGGACTCCTCATAGTGCAGTATTGCAATGAAAAATCCAGGTTTTATTAAAACAAATATAGCTTTAAAAACTGCCCCATGGGCATCATCCAGCTCGTATGCTGCTGCACACAGAAAATCAATACGGTCTCCCAGCCGTGAGCACTCCTACAATGAGCGGTCTCCCGCACTTACATTTTGCGCTGCTTGAATTGTAGATATATCTGCCATTCCAGGCAGGCTTGTGGGACGTGGAGCAGCAGCAATTCCCTTATATTAGGTTTTTCACATATTGGTGTAAGCTTTTGGCGCGAGTGTTTACATTTAATTTATTGCTCATTTACCACTGTGTATAAACCCACATGTGTGACTCTACAGTCACATGGGTTGCTCAGATGTGATAGGGAGGAAATGCTCATAATAGAAACTCACTAAAAACAGAGCATGTGCAGAGTTGCCACCACAGCCGCAAAATCCCTAGAAGACACGTGCAGAGCAAAAGATTCTGTTTCGTTCTCTACATAAATGAGTTTAGTTAAATTCATTTAATTCGTTTTTGGAATTTGTTTAGTTTATTTGAATTTGATGCAAATTTTCCAAATTCGGACAAATTGAACTCAATTCGACTGAATTTGGAAAATTAGAATTGCATTCCATTTGAATTCAAATTTATTCTATTCAAAATTCGAATTTTGGAAGATGGTTATTCTTTCTATTCTATTTTTTTTTTTGCTATTCTATTGTTTTCTATTATATTCTATTCTTTTCTATTTTATTCAAATTCATTCTATTCAAATATTTTATTCTATTCCTTTGTTTTTCT
Source organism: Pelophylax lessonae (assembly GCF_965119305.1). Lineage (NCBI taxonomy): Eukaryota > Metazoa > Chordata > Amphibia > Anura > Ranidae > Pelophylax > Pelophylax lessonae. Next base: position 60,341,118 of record NC_138775.1, read on the forward strand.
ATTCTATTCTTTCCTATTCTATTCTAATTTAAATTTATTCTATTTGAAATTTGAATTTCAGAAGATGGTTGTATTCTATTTTATTCTTTTAATTTCTTTTTCCCTTATTTTCTATTCTATTTTATTCTGTTCATTTATTTTCTATTCTATTTTGTTTAACTTATTCTTTTCTATGCTATTCTTTTATTTTCTATATTCTGTTCCTTTATTTTCTATTTAATTGTTTTTCTATTCTTGTCTACTCTATTATGTTCTTTTCTATTCCTTAATTTTCTATTCTATTTTTTTCCATTTGGAAATTTGAATTCAAATCAAATTAGAAAACTATTCTAATTTGAAAATGTTTAGATAATTTCATTATTTCGGATTCGTTTAAATTCGTTACTATTGTAATTCGGATACATCCGAATTTCCAACAAAAACTCTGTCCAAATTTTGATTTAGAACAAAAACGAACCACACGTCTAAGCCCTAGCTAAATTGGGTACATGGACAGAAGGTGGAAATAGAGAGCAGTAGGATCAACCAGGTTTTTTGCAGAGCACAAATTGAAAAGAAAATGAATCTCATAGTGACTGAGTATGAACAGCTTGTAATACTGTTTTTTTTAGGATGGGATTTTAGGGACACTTTAAGATTTATTTATTTTTTTAATCTGTTGAATGGGCGCATAGTTACATAGTTAGTGAGGTTGAAAAAAAGACACCAGTCCATTTAGTTCTTCAACCTATGATGTGTGTGTTTGCTGTTAACTGTACATTGTATACCCCTGTATGTTGTGGTCTTTAACCACTTTACCACCGGAGGATTTTGCTGTCTTACATCCAGGCCACTTTTTGCGATTTGGCACTGTGCGACTTTAACTGACAATTGCGCGGTCATGCAACACCATACCCAAACGAAATTTACGTCCTTTTTTTTCCACAAACAGAGCTTTCTTTTGGTGATATTTGATCACCTGTCCGATTTTTACTTTTTGCGCTATAAACAAAAAAAGGGCGACAATTTTGAAAAAATAACAATATTTTTCACATTTTTTTTTATATGAAATTCCCCCCCCCCAAAAAATTGTAAAAATCAAAATTTTTTATCATTTTAGGCCAATTTGTTTTCTGCTACATATTTTTGGTAAAAAAAAAAAAAAATTGCAATAAGCGTATTTTGATTGCGTTTACTAACTAAGGGAAAGATTTCTGTCACTTTTGGTGTTTTTTTTTTTTAACGAGTAATGGCGGCGATCTGCGATTTTTTTTTGCGGGACTGCGACATTTTTGACACTTTTGGGGGTACCAGTGACATTAATACAGTAATCAGTGCTATACATATGCACGGTTACTGTAAACATGACACTGGCAGGGAAGGGGTTAATGTATGCCTGGTGCTTACTAACGTGTGTGGGGGGAGGTGACTGAGTGACACAGGGACAGATCGCAGGTTCAGCTATGCTGAACCCTGCAATCTGACCCTGTCTGTCACTTAGAAGATCCGCCCGCTTTGTTTACACAAGCGGGCGGATCTCCACACTCGATTCCCCGATGATCGGGGAAGAGCAGCGGTGATCACCGCCGCTCCTACCCTGGCCCCACTCCCGCTGTAACTGAATACAGCGGGAGCGCGCCGCTGAGAGAGGGGAATGTCTGGTTTAGGTCTACGTCGCCAGACGATAACGAGCCACTTTGCCGCAGTACAGTCAACGTGACTGGTCGGCAAGTGGTTAAGGTGCCCATCTAAAAGTTTTTTGAAACTATCAATGCTCCCTGCTGATACGACTGTTTGCGGAAGAGAAGTCCACATCCTTACTGCTCTGACAGTGAAGAACCCCCTGCGTATTTTAAGGTTAAACCGCCTTTCCTCTAGTTTTAGTGAGTGGTCACGTGTCTTATTGTATTCCCTTTCTCTGAATAGGTTTTTCCATATGCTAGGGTTTCCAGTACAATATTTGTACATTGATATCATATCCCCCTCAATCGTCTCTTCTCCATAGAGAATAAGTTCAGTGCTTGTAGTCTTTCCTCATAGCCAATGCCCTCCATTCCCCTAATTATTTTTGTTGCCCTTCTCTGGACTTTCTCCAGTTCCAGCACATCCTTCCTGAGGACCGGTGCCCAGAACTGGACAGCATACTCCAGATGTGGTCAGACCAGAGTCTTGTAGAGTGGGAGAATAATCTCTTTATTTCTGGAGTGAATCCCCTTTTTCATACATCCCAGTATTCTGTTGGCTTTGCTTGCAGCGGCTTGGCATTGCATGCCACTGCCAAGCCTGTTGTCTACCAGTACCCCCAAGTCTTTTTCCATCCTAGACTCACCCAGAGGTTCCCCCCCTAGTGAGTAGCTTGCTTTCTGGTTTCTGGCACCCAGGTGCATTATTTTACATTTTTCAACATTAAACCTCATCTGCCATGTAGTTGCCCACCCCATTATTTTGTTCAGGTCCGCTTGTAAGGTTTCCACATCCTGCATAGAAGATATTGGCCTGCTTAGTTTAGTATCATCCGCAAATACTGAGATTTTACTCGATATCCCCTCCTCTAGATCATTTATGAATAAATGAAACAGGATTGGCCCCAGGACAGAACCCTGGGGGACCCCGCTTTCTACACCCGCCCAATCCGAGTACTCCCCATTAATCACCACCCTTTGCAACCTCCCCTGTAGCCAGTTCTCTATCCAGGTACTCGCCTTATGGTCCATACCTACCTTCCTTAGTTTGAACATTAAGCGTTTGTGGGGAACGGTGTCAAAGGCCTTTGCGAAGTCCAGGTACACCACATTCACAGGCTTACCTTTGTCTAGGTGGCAGCTCACTTTATCATAGATTGTCATATGTACATCGGAGGCATTCCTAATGGTTGTTTCTTGGTGAGACTCTTATTGCACCACAAATCTCCCCTACCTTGCCACTTTGAAAACAGCAGACTCTTTGGATGTATGATGTCTGCTCCAGATGACCCCCTCTGACATCCTCAGATGTTGTTGCTGGTTTCTACCCATAAATCTTATAACATTCTCTAGTTATCAGAAGCATTGTGGATATTTCATGTTATTACAGACTCCACCACCGCCAGTAAGAACAAACTGACTAAGAAAGCGCTCTGTTGCAGCACAAAATGTGTTAGGTTTACTCCTGCTGGCTATGATTGAATAAAGGAGAAAATGTCTGCATTCCTGTATGCATTGTTTTTCTGACTGGAAATTACAACAGACCCGTTGGTGCCTCTAAAAACATGAGATAATCACAATGCTCATGGTACCTGAAAAACATGAGATCTTAGCCAAGATGCATAAGGAAAGGTTTCATTATTTATAGCAATAAAAATTGTACTTTTTTTACTCAACATAATGGGATTTTGGCTACACATGCTATGGGAAATGAAGCATCTGAAGATGGCAACACATCTACTTTGTAGAATTTTGTAAACGTATGCACAGACGACAAGGTTGCCGCCTTCTAAACTTGCAGCACTGACACCTGATGGCGTAAAACCCAAGAACTATTGTCTGCCTGATCCATCTGGATATGGTCACAGCAGACGCAGCCAATCCTTTACGAGATCCTTCTGACTTTCTAAAAGACTCAGTAGCCGCCAGGTAAACCCTGATCACCTGAACTACATCCAAAGAACACAAGGCAAATTTCTTTGAATGTTTGGGCTTAGGACAGAGTGAAGGCAGCACAATATTTTCATTCAGATGAAAATCAGACACCACCTTAGGAAGAAATGACTGATTAGGTCGAAGTACCACTTTATGTCTGTGTACCACCAGATATGGTGAGCGGCGTGACAATGCCACCAATTCAGATATAAATAGAAGAAAAATTTCCGCGCTAGATGTGACAGAAAACCAAATGATTAAGAACAATAGTGAGCAGCTGGCACAAAATCAACTAACAGTGATTCAAAAAATACAATAAAAACCAAAAAGTGCAGTGCTGAAATCAGTATACAATTATATAGCTGAAAAGCTCATATAAAGAAAACAAAAAAGGAGAGGGGATAATGTCCAAATGAATAGTCCCAATATTAAGTGCAGAGATGTGAATCCACGTGCAAAATAACTTTCTTCCAGTGACACCAGGGAAAAGTGTAGGAAGGGGACACCCTTGTGCTCAGGTATAACAAGCAGCTTACCGAAATTCCGTGGCTGCTCAATTTAATGAGACAGCCTCTCCCAGCTAGTAATAAACCAGTAGGTCAACCGATATCAAGCTCAGGTGCTTCGAAAGACTCCAAAAGCCGAAAGCCGTTTCCGGTGTGTTGTTAAACCGATCACATTAATATGTGGCACACTTGGAACTTCTCATATACTCCATTGAACGTAAAGCCATATGTAGAAAGAAACAGAGGCCCATAGCGTAATCCCGTAAACCAATAGGTAAATTTATTAAAAAAACTACTTACAATTTAAAAGACAAAAACAGGCATGTAGTATGTGCCGGTCATGGATCTAACCGCGGCGTCCCGCAAGTCTCCAGATCAGCATATGGATAAACGGCCGGCTTCGTTGGGGGGCGTGTGGACGTTTATGTCTGGGGCGCCTGAATACCGACGGTGTTGTTTGACAAACTCTGCTGACACCATTTTTGAACAGTGAGGATCGTCACTTCCTGTTTCAAGGGTTTGACATACTCTGCTGACACCACTCTTGAATAGTGAGGATCATCACTTCCTGTTTCAAGGGTTTGACATACTCTGCTGACACCATTCTTGAACAGTGAGGATCGTCACTTCCTGTTACAAGGGTTTGACATACTCTGCTGACACCACTCTTGAACAGTGAGGATCATCACTTCCTGTTACAAGGGATGTGTCTGGAGTGACGACCGCACCTCCGCCTCCGCCCTCTTACCCTGTCAGCTATGGGCGTGAGCGTGTCACTTCCGCCCGGATGACGATGAGTCATCGGAGGATACTGATCATCACTTCCTGTTCATCATGTGATGTGCATCACGTGACGACCGTCTCCCTGCCCCTTTGCCTTTTGAACGAATGGGCATTAAGGAAGACGGATCATCACTTCCTATTAGCGTTTTGTACCACCTATCTCCAGACGGTTTCCTTTGGTCTTTTAACCTATTGGAATCGAGTTATTAACATATTACTCCCGCCCCCCTGGGATTGAACACCCATTGGCAGAGGTGACCGTCATGTGACATAGGTGTGGGGGTACATAGGCGTGTGTGTTGCGTCTGGGGTCACGCCCAGAAGAAGTCTTTCTTATGACGAAACGTTGGCGATCCCAGACATAAACGTCCACACGCCCCCCAACGAAGCCGGCCGTTTATCCATATGCTGATCTGGAGACTTGCGGGACGCCGCGGTTAGATCCATGACCGGCACATACTACATGCCTGTTTTTGTCTTTTAAATTGTAAGTAGTTTTTTTAATAAATTTACCTATTGGTTTACGGGATTACGCTATGGGCCTCTGTTTCTTTCTACATATGGCTTTACGTTCAATGGAGTATATGAGAAGTTCCAAGTGTGCCACATATTAATGTGATCGGTTTAACAACACACCGGAAACGGCTTTCGGCTTTTGGAGTCTTTCGAAGCACCTGAGCTTGATATCGGTTGACCTACTGGTTTATTACTAGCTGGGAGAGGCTGTCTCATTAAATTGAGCAGCCACGGAATTTCGGTAAGCTGCTTGTTATACCTGAGCACAAGGGTGTCCCCTTCCTACACTTTTCCCTGGTGTCACTGGAAGAAAGTTATTTTGCACGTGGATTCACATCTCTGCACTTAATATTGGGACTATTCATTTGGACATTATCCCCTCTCCTTTTTTGTTTTCTTTATATGAGCTTTTCAGCTATATAATTGTATACTGATTTCAGCGCTGCACTTTTTGGTTTTTATTGCACCAATTCAGATACTCTGCGAGCAGAAGTGATAGCCACCAAGAAAGCAACGAAAGCAGAGAAATCTCCCGAATGTTCTCAAAAGGAGGCTTTTGAAAAACAGGCAACACCAAATTGAGATCCCACGGCGGTAGCAGGGACCATCTCCCTGTATGAAGGTACGAAACAAGGCATGCGTAGCTAACGGGTGTTTGAAACATATAGCCAAAGCCGACACTTGGCCTTTGTTAGTGCCCAAAGCCAACCGCTGTTCAACCCCTTTCTGCAGGAAGGCCAAAACCCTAGAGATCGAAACAAGTGAGGGTGCACCTTCAGTGATTCACACCATGAAACGTACAATTTCCACGTGCGATGATAAATCTTAATGGTAGTCGACTTCCTAGCCTTGAAAAGCGTCTGAGTTACAGAGTCAGAAAGACCTCTATCTCTCAACACCTGGCTTTCAACAACCATGCTGTTAAAGCCAGCGACTGTAAAGCAGGATGGAAGATCGGGCCTTGAGACAGCAGATCTTCTCGGAGAGGAAGTCTTCAAGGAGCATCGGCGACCAACCAGGTCTGCGTACCAAGACCGGCAAGGCCAGTCTGGAGCCACCAGAATGACCGGAATGCCTTCCACCTCTATCCTGCGGAGAAGACCGTAAAGGGGAAAACCTGAGCTTTGATACCTTAATCCTGACTGAGGGTCTTTCCAAGTTACTTATAAATGGTGGAAGGAGCTTGGACATCCTTTCTGGACCTGTCTGAAACAGCAAAAAGGAAAGTAGTATTTCCTCAATCCAAAACACATGCAGATAATAGATGAAAAACTCCTTTTAATAAACCAGAGCAGGACAAAGGGACACGAGAACAATGGCCTGGTTAAGGTAAAAGTAAAGAAAAGGTAGATATGAGTTGCTGGACTCCGATCTGTCATCCATCAAATTTATTGTAATGGCGAGATTTGGTGAAATAACCTAGGCAGCTCTACAAGGCAAGGGGTCCTCCGGATTGAGTAATCCACATGAAAACTTAGAACAGAGTGCCAAGCGTTTATCTTATGAGTCCATAACATTTTACACCAATAATTTGATGCAAGAAGACAAGTGGTAGTCAATGCGTTTCAGGGGCCAAACTTCCTCCCGCTCCATCAGTGCTGAAACAAAGTTCAACAGTAACCATGAATTAAACAAACATTTATATATGATAATCACAAAGAAAGGCAGAATGATAGCTGAAGAATGAAGTGAAAAATTATGTGAATGAATGAAGAAAGATGTCTGTTGCACTGTTGAGGAAATTTCTCTCTTTTAACTGTCTCTCCCTGTTGGTATCACTTCCTGCCGAGGTGACTACAGAGGAAATGAGAATAAATCAAACAGGGACACACACAGCATTCAACACATGAAAGAAACAAAATCATCCCAACTCTATCCAAAACTAATAAAAAAAAGTTTAAACTGAAGTTTAAGGCTGGCTGTACACGGCTGGAATTTTGGTTGATTCAGACATGGAAGGCCCTGTCATCACCACTTGGTCTGGAAAAAGACAATTTCAAAATCGAAGGAGGCAAGTGGAAAATTGTCAGCCAAACATTGATTACATCTTATATCAAGTGCTGCACCTTTTGGAGTACAACAGCCAGCAGTGGAGATTCCTCCATCCACACTGTTTAGTGCAGTGTTTTTCAACCACTGTGCCGCGGCACACTAGTGTGCCGTGAGATATTGCCTGGTGTGCCGTGGGAAAAATTCCAATTTAATCCGAAGCGCATGTTAAGGACTATAAATAGCTCCGGTGTCACTGTTACACTGACAGGAGGAGGACAGGAGGAGACATCGCAGTAGATCGCCGATGAGCAGAAGAGCGCCGATGGATCTGGATGAGACATGAGCAGAAGAGCGCTGACTGATGGATCTGGATGGAGACATGCGCAGAAGAGTGCTGAGTGTGACGGACAGCGGCTATCTGGAGGAGACAAGCGCAGTAAGTACTGAGTGACAGTGAGATACTGCAGTGATGGACAAGTTTTTGAAAAGGAAAGAACTGGACTCTGAACAAAATTCAGAGCCAGATGAGAGCCCAAGTATGAGTGGGGATCAAAAGAAAGCAAAGATGGTTAAGCTCAAGCAAATTCTCTGGCACAAGGCAATATAGCCAAAGCTATATTTCATTTGGATTTACTTTCACCAGAGATGCAAACAAACCAACTCCACTGTGCGTGGTGTGTGGTGAAAAGCTATCTAACAGTGCTATGGTCCCAGCCAGAATATCAGCTTTGTGTTGTGTTGAGCCAAACAAGCCCAGGTTTCGCACTAAGTAAGTAGGTTTCGCACTGAGTAAGTAAACAGAAATATGAAAAATTATAAAATACTTTATTATTTCATAATAAAGTAATTATAAAATAATTTCTTTGATTCCTATTCAAGAGAATTACTTTATATATAGTCAGTATAGGCACAGAGTCAAATTTTTTTAACATTTTCTAATGGTGGTGTGCCTCGTGATTTTTTTCATGAAAAAAGTGTGCCTTTGCACAAAAAAGGTTGAAAACACTGGTTTAGTGTGGATGGGGAAAATCGATTGATTTCTCTCACTTTTGCCCATTGTGTAAGCATGCATGTCTAGTCTTAGTACATCAAATCTATATACAAAAATAAATAAATATAAATAAACTTTCATTCAGTGTGATGCAAATAGAACAGTCACAATACGCAATAATTCTTATTTTCAATTTTTTTTTTTTTTTTTATTCTCAAGAGATATTTTACCATGTTTGTGGTTTCAGCTTTATACCACTTTGTAAGTCTCAACAGAAAATAAATGCCCCCTTTGCTTTGATTTCCCATAAATAAGTTACCAAATCAACACTAAAATGACTGTCGTCTTTGGAAATAAGGGTCCATGCACACTGGGCATAAAAATTCTTTTTGGCAGAAAAAAATGTTTGCACATGGTTTTAGGAGTGTTTAGCATTTTTCTTCTGCCAGAAAACTCCTCTCAAACACAAACCAGAAGAGTTTTTCTTTTTTCGGTCTCTAAATGCTGAGCTTTAAATATGCCTGTAAGTATCCTAATGTGCATGGACACACAGAGTAACATTAAGCTGCTTCTACAGGCAAAAACGCAAAACTGTAGAAGCAGCGTTTTTTTAAGCCCAGTGGGCATGGACCCTTAGAGTGCAAGTGATGCTGATAGAAAATAAAATATAAAATAACAGTAATATTAATCGGCCTGATCTACACATTTACAAGGGAACCGTACTTTCTCCAAGCAGAAACATTATTTATGGTCAATAAAATATAAGCAATTAGTTTAACCAATCTTTTTTTAAAAAAAAAATATCTTACTGAATTCAAAGTAAGTTTAAATATTACACAAATAATTTAACTTAAAGAGCAGCCGAATTTCTCTATTTTGGGTGGTATGAAGCAAACTCTGACCCCAACAGGTTTTTAGTTCTGTCTGGGTCTCTGCCACAGCATTTGGAAGGCCAAGCCTGCCCCCTAGTGGGTGCTCTATAAGAATATATGGTGACAGGCCTGTAACACAAGTAGCTTGGCTACTAAGCTGTACTCTCATACTGTCAAGGCGATGCCAAGTGTGAGTAGGGATTTCCCTGCTGACCAACAAAGAAGATCCGGGTGGAGATCAACCCTGACCCCATTGCACCCAAAACAGAGAAATCTGTCCTAGAGGAAAGTGCTCTTTAAGCAAACGCTACAAGGCAGAAGGTCAATATAAACATGCGGAGAATAAAACATTCCTAATGTACACTAAGTATTTTTACAAGGTAATTACATATTAAACATATTCATATTTTTGTCAGCCTACGAACGTGGATTTTTGTTAGCCTTAATTTTCAAAAAAAATTAATTTATCCTTTGCTTTAAAAGTTCATCGATTTGAGTCTTATACATATTTTTTACATCTTCTAAATCTAAGCGTAGTTCCTCTGCCTCCTCGGCCTTTTCACCGTACATCTGCAGTATGGTGTTGTATCTCTGGTCCAAGTCCTGTAACAAGAGACAAAAGATTACTGTGCTGCCATATAAAGTATTATTCCAAGATATACTCCGCTAACACTTAAACTGCTCCCTCCCACTTCCCAACACCTAATAACTAACCTGTGGAACAAAGATCAGTATAGATCTGTATGTTTCTGTAAAGATCTGTATACCGATTTTCAGGCCGGTCTAATCCGGTCATGTGATTCGGCTCCCCAGCTAGTGGCGGATTCAGGGAGAGGATGGGTCATAGTAAACCTATGGGTGACCTCACTGCTCCCAGGCATTCCAGCCATTGCCGAGAGCTCTCTCCTCTCTCTGGTAGCCTGCACTTGCTGACACAGGGTAGATCATGTGACCAGACCGAGTGGCCTGAAAACATGTTACGTATACAGATCTTTCTTCCACTGGTCAGTTAAAGTGGTTGTAAAGCATCACATTTACCCAGTGAAGTGACTGGCCTCGAGGTGATATACATAGATTTAATAAATCCTCCTACATAAATTGTAACTGTTATCTACAGCCGTCTGTCCCCTACATCCATTCAAAGTGCAGGTTTTACACAGGATCACACAAGCTCTGAAAAGCAGGGGGCGGGGAGGTGAAGATACATTAGTGAGGAGAGGTCTGAAACCTGATTGGAGGGAAGGGACACACCCTCTTCACACAACACACAGGAACAGAGCTAAGGCTGTCAATCACAGGCTGTGTCCTCCCCCTCACCATTTTTTTCTTGGTGTCAGGAAAACTTGTCAGAAGTCTGATAGCAGAGGAACGAAGCAGAAGATAGAAATGACACTTAGGCCAGCCATACACAGAGCAAATTTCTTTCCTGCGACCACAAGTTGCAGGAAAGAAATAAGCTTTATTCCCAATTAACACGAACAGTGTTCTTTCGGTAATCATTCCTGTCAGGCCATTGCGACAGCTACAGCAGCTGCTAGTGATAATCGGAGGTGAAAACCCAGCATGCTGGTTGTACATTCAGCCTACTCATACAAGGCTCACATCTCTATCGGTTCATACTGAACCTGCCAAGATTCAAACCGTGTATGGCCTGCCTTAGTGGTTTGGATTGAGAGATATGCTTTGTACATTTTTAACCACTTCCCGTTGGTCTATTTATGTCAGCAGTGTGGCAGCTGCAAGCAAAATCACGTTAATAGGCGTCATCTCTCCTGGGAGGAGCTAGGGGGCAAGCAAGCACCTGCCGCCGCCATGCTCCCGCTCCCGATCGTGAGCAGGGAAGCCAGTGCGAGTGTCAGGCGGCTCCGATCGCCGCCTGACACCGGTGATCTCTCCCCGCTGACAGAGAAGGACAGACAGCTGATGTAAACACAGCCATTCATCCGTCCTCCCTGCAATGATCACAGAGACCATGCGATCCTGCTATATAGGATCGCATGTTTCCATGATCATTTCAAAAGCCCAACCCCCCCCCCCCACAGTTAGAATCACTCCCCTAGGCTTACATTTAACCCCTTGATCACCAATAGTATTAACCCCTTCCCTGCTTATTGCGATTTTTTTTACCAAAAATATGTAGCAGAAAACTTTGGCCTAAAATGTTAAAAAATTTTGATTTTTAAATTTTTTTTTTTTGGGAATGTCAAACAGCAGAATGTGAAAAATGTTTTTGTTTTTTTTTTTTCAAAATTGTCGCTTTTTTTTTTGTTTATAGCGCAAAAAAAAAAAAAAAAAAAAATCGCACAAGTGATCAAATCCCACCAAAAGAAAACTCTATTTGTGGGAATAAAAGGATGTCAATTTTATTTGGGTACAGCGTTGCACGACCGCGCAATTGTCCCTTAAATTCACGCAATGCCGAATCGCAAAATATGGCCTGGTCATTAAGGGGGAAAATCTTCCTGTCCAGGAGTGGTTAATGTCTGTAGTTACAGGTGTATAGGAGGGGATGGGAGCAGTTTGAAGATTAGACAGATATATCACAGAATTCTATTTTAATCTATATAGGCTGAAATTCATTTTCATTTTTCAGGCTTTTCTCCTATTATTTTCACCTAGTGATCCTGCCAGTAACACACATCCTGTGCTATACCTATGGTGGAGAAACATCACCACCCTAGGCTACCCTCCTGATTTACACTACATAGAACCTCTATGTCCATTAGTGCGATCACAGAGATTGCATGCAATTCGAAGCGCACTGCTCCTAAAATTACATGCGATCTCTGTGCGGTGCAAATTTCAGCCATACAGTTTGTATGGCTGAATTTTCACCGCAATCGCACCAAAACACGCACATGACCCTTTTTTTAATCCGCAGCAGAATCGGATCGCATGGTGGTTCACACTAGTGCGATCCGATTCTGTGCGAACTTGCAGATCGCACTGCAATATGCGATCTCAACTGGGGGTGTCGTTAACTTAATTGACACCCCCTGCGTATCGCATATGGCAGGGGTGTGGATGCGATGCGGGAACACACTGTATATTCGCAGCGTTCCAGCATCGCACAAATGTGAACTGGAACTTATGGATAACTGGGAAAGCTGATAAAATTGTTCAAGATCTCAATTCAGTGCACAGGAAGTTACAAGAATACTGGAATTCTAGCATGAACAGTTATTTTCTGTACTTGCACAAAATATAATGAAAACTAACACAGCCATCACATCTAAGGACTAGTGAGCCTCAATATTCTTTAACCTTCTCGTTACATGTCACATGTTGGCAGCAGAATTTATTCATCAGCTGAAGTGTGTTAATGCCACCAGGTGGCAGTAAAGTGGAAAAAAAGCCTGAAATAAAAGAAAAGGAATGCATCCACACTAGGAACTGGTAACCTGCTTGTGAACAATTCTCAGAATTCCCACCTGACATTTAGGGACTGTGATACTAAAAGAAGGTAAAGGTTAATAGGGAAAATAAGTAGGCGGGATAAGAGAACAATGCTGAAAGCTAAAGCCATCTTCATCAATATAACCTAATACAGCAACTCATCTGCAGGTCAGGATGGACGATCCTCAATCAAAAATGAGAGCGCTTAATATGTTACTCACAATCCATGTCTACCTACCTTCATTTGAGCCCGCAGTTTTGGAATCTCTTTCACCTTTTCTTCCAGCTCGTCGTTCAAATTGTTCAACTTAACAACTTCTTCAGCGAGTATTGAGCGAGTTTTTTCTAAGTTTCCGATTTCAAGCTGGAAGTAAAAACATTACGATGAGCCACTATTGTTATTGAACCACAGTAAGTCAGACGTACTGAAAAATATCCCGAGGGAGATTTATCAAGCAAATTAACAGCAAATCTATGGCTGCATATCAGATCAGGCTGCCTCTTATTCAGCAAAATATCAGATTCAGGAAAACACAGTGAGGCCAGGCAGATGTCTTAGCATCTTATTTAAGTTTTAGCTGTAAAAAGCCAATCTTGCAGTTCTATAAAAAAAAAAAAAAAAAATCAAATCAAAGTTTTACATAGGTTTAGCCTGATACATAATTTAACTCAGAGCTTGACAAATTTGCCTGAAATCTAGGAGCCAGCTAAATAAGTTAGGAGCCAGTTTTTTTTTTTTTTTAAACAACCAAGCTTTATTTAATAAAACGGATACTAAATTTACACATAAATACGACTAGAACCCCACTCTCCTCTATAGGGAAATCGGATGGAAACAAACTGTCTGTCTCTTTCCATCCCATCCGATGCCATCTGATCCGATCCACGGGGTGGATAGAAAATAGAACCACCATCCATCTGTTTTTGGCAGACAGGATCAGATGGCGGCAGATTACTGCTCCATAGAGGAGACTGAAGGGTCCGATCAGGTCTGCCTGAAAAACTGACAGGCGAACCTGATCAGACAGCCCGTGTGAAAGGGGCCTTCGGCTGTGGCATGGCGATGAGGAAAAAAAAAAAAAAAAGATTATATTTATATATATAATATATTTTTTTTATTAATAATAATAATAATAATAGAAAAAAAAAAGAAAAATAAATGTTTTATTTTATTTTTTAATAATTAAAAAAAAGAAAATTATTATTTATTTTTTTTTTACATTTAAAAAATAAATTAATAATAATAACCACACTCCCTATCCACTTACCTTTAAGCAAAGGTAAGTGGACAGGGAGATGAAGCCTGCAAAAACTTCCCTCTCATCTCCTCTTAGGATGGAGATGGGAATGCATTAACAGGCAATGGAAACAGTCATTACTCCTGGCCACCACAAGAGGGCGCCAGTTCCCCAGCCTCTCTCATCTCACAGAAGAAGGCCGAAAAGCCAGGGCCTCAATTTTCGGACGGCGCGGAAGTCCGTGCACTCGGGGAGGAGGTGGGGGCGCAAAAGGGACAGGACACCTCCTGCAGGGCACCCCAGGCGCCAGGTCGCTAATTCTAGTCGCAAATGCGACTTGGCGCCCGGGGTTTGTCGAGCCCTGCTTTAACTAAAAATGTTGTCTAAACGCATTCAAGTTTCCAACAAACATTACCGGTGATTTTGTTTTTTTTACACGGACATATTTTCTTAATTCCTGTTTAAGTCCTGGAAAATCTGTTACCTGAAGCTGGACAAGCTCCCCTTCTCGCAGTTTTAGTTGAGACTGTAAATTTTCAATGACGCTGGAGCCAGCGCCCATCCTCACAGCTTCATAGAGGTTTGTGCCACTGATGGACATGGTCATTGATCCATAGAGGTGGTCATGAGACTCATCCTGGGTTTATGCAAAAAGAAAACATGGACAAAGAATAACGCATTAAAGCAAAAGAGATAAATAAAGACAAACAGAGATGCATATAGAGGATTGTCCTAAGAGTACATAAGGAAAAGATATAGCTATGTATGAAGCCAAACACTCTATGAGAGAAATGACATCATTAGATCTTAGACATGTGGATGAATAGGTAATTGACCCAGTCGGTCTGTGTAGTCCAACAGGCATGATAGTTAAAGTGGTTCTAAAGCCTGAAGGTTTTTTACCTTCATGCATTATTTGCATGAAGGTAAAAAACCTTCAGTGTGCACTCCCCCCCCCCCCCCCCCGCCCTACCTTATACTTACCTGAGCCAGCGATGTGCATGACAGACGAAGCTCTCCTGGATCTCTGCCTCCTCATTGGCTCTCAGTTCAGTCAATCACAGCCAGTGAGGAGGGAGCAGGGCCTAGACAGACACACAGAGGCGGCTAGGGAGTGAGCATGCACAATTCCCCTGATGGGAAGCAGCTTCCTGGGGGCACTTGCAGGGGAGGGGGGGTTAGCAAGAAGCACTGGCAGGGGACCCGAGAAGAGGAGGATCAAGGCTGCTCTGTGCAAAACCATTGCACAGAGCAGGCAAGAGGAACATGTTTGCTATTTACAAAAAAAAAAAAAAAAAAAAAGAAGAAGGAGCTTTACAATCACTTTGAAGCCATTGCACTCTGTTAATCAGCTTTCAGTAACAGAAACATGCCCCCTATTTTCTTGGCAATACAAGTCTGTGTGAAGACACTTGTGCTTAGGGGTGTGACTGTTACTCAATTCTGACAAATCAGTCACAAACTTTAACATAAGAGATATAGGACTATGAATAGAAAGGTCTTAGACTTATTCAGATTCATATAGAACAGATTACACAGAAGAGAAAACAAAGATTCAGCTCTGCTTACCTGTGCCATAAGAGATGTCTGCAAACCAGTCAGATCCGCCCCACTAACAGAGCTGGATCTGGACAGTGTAGGAGTGGAAGTGCCTGGTTCTGTTGAAGGCAATCCATAGGATTTACGTTCCTATGAAAGACAAAAACCCTGTCCGTTAAAAAAATATGTACAACACATATGGAAGACACTGGCTCTAATTCATCACGCACAGTTAGGGCCGATTTTGACGTGATTTTAACTGGACTTGAAGCAATGCCTGAGTAATATTGAGATCTATGGACCTCAAAACGCATTAAAGTTGGACAAAAGTAGTGCAGGGACTACTCTGAGGTTGTTGCGACTTAAAGTCGCACACACATGAACGATACTCACTGGAAAAGGGCATCTTAAGCACAATTATCACATATGATGTAATCACTTTGAGAAGTAATTTTTTTAATTAAATTAAACCTACACTGAAAAATATAAGGACGGTGCTTGAATACTAGCTGTTTGGCAGTCTTTGGCTTCAGTACTTTCAGATTAGGAGCATGCTGACTAGAAAGTTACAGTAAAAGTCAGAAATTCTGACTGGCATGCTGGCTCTGGGTCTGTGCCTGGAGGTACTGAGACCACTGGATCATCACTACATCCATTTGTAGAAGGTAGGTCAGCAACAGACACCTCCATATTCTCCCAGAAAGGTGTTCCCTTGAGAGATTAGGTTAATTAGTCAGTGCATGTTGAGTTTAATATACCTTGTTCAATACTCAGAACCACCCTTTTCGTGCTGTGTGGTCAAGTAAGGTTAGGCAATTGTTTTTCACATGCAAACAGCACCTGATTATTTTATATGTACTTGGCTGAAGGTCTGAGTGTGTGACTATGTACTAACTGCTGCCCTATTGACATGGTTAACTTGGAGGTTAATTTTACATTAGAGGCTTGATGACAGAATAAATTGTTAGAATCAAAAATAAATATTATTTATATATATATATTTATTTTTTACATTTTTGTGCATGTTAGGTCTTTATTGAACAGTATACCAAATAAAAGTCTTATATTAAAAATATTTAGGTGTACAGTTTAGTTACAGAGTTATTGTCAAGTAACAGACACTGCTCAATTTTGCCTGGGCAACTAAACATCAATGACCTCTGGGGACAAATTTTTTATTGGACGTTTGAGTCGTGACATACACACATGCACACACTACCTTCTCTTTCACAGCTTCCTGGGCCAACAAAACCTTCTTCTTTTCCTGCTCCACCCTCATCTTCTCCATCTCCAACTGACTGGTCAGCAGATTCTGAAAGGCAAACTCCTCAGTATGAAATACATTGCAGGAAAGAAGCAGAGGATGAAAGAAGACCTAAATAAAAAATTACAATCAAACCTTTTCTTTTCTGGCTTCTTCAACCACTTTCTTGTACTCCATCTTTATATTTTCCAGCTCCACTTGGTTTCTGTAGGATAAAGAACAGTTTATGGTAAGATGTGATGTGCATTCTTGCAATTCCTACAGAGGTTTCTGGTGTGCAAGATTTAAAAAAGGTTCATATGGCTAAGGGTGTGCTTGCCATCATCCCAAATAAATTTCTAGTACCTTTTAATTCTTCTATTTGGTGGGATTGTATAGGGCAACCCAGATATAGACAACTACAACGTTAAAAACTCCTTAACCACTTGCCGACTGCCTAACGCCGATCTACGTCGGCAGTCAGCCCCTCACAGGCAAAGTGACGTAGGGCTACGTCACTAGCTTGTGAGGGTCCAGGGAGCGAGCGCGCGCCGCCGGAGGCGCGCTCCCGCTCCCGCGTGGTCACGGACCCCCCCCGCGCGTGTGACCAGCGGACCCGATGTCCGCCGGTCACTCGGCGATCGGCGGGGGAGAGGGAGAATGTCAGGCAGCTTGTGTAAACAAGCCACCTGTCATTCTCCTCGCTGTAAAGACACTGATCACACGGATCTAGTATGTAGATCCGTTGATCAGTGTCCTTACAGCTCAAGCCACAGCCAATCACAGTAGAAAGCACGCCCCTAGGCATACACACAGCACCTCCCTCCCAAATAAAGTTAACCCCTTCACTACCAGTGTATTTTTACAGTAACAGTGCATATATATAGCACTGATTACTGTAGAAATGTCACTGGTAACCCCAAAAGTGTCACAAATGTCAGTCAAGGGTCCGATCTGTCCGCCCCAATGTCGCAGTACCGCAAAAAAAAAAAAAAAAAAAAAAAAAAAAAAAAAAATCGCAGATCGCCGCCATTACGCGTTTAAAAAAAAAACAACAAAAATGACAAAAATCTTTCCCTTTGTTAGTAAACGCGATAACTTTTGCGCAAACCAATCAAAATACGCTTTTTGCGATTTTTTTTACCAAACATATGTAGCATAAAACAAATTGGCCGAAAATGTTAAAAAATTTTGATTTTTACATTTTTTTGGGGGGGAAATTTCATATAAAAAAATTTGAAAAATATTGCTATTTTTGCAAAATTGACGCTCTTTTTTTGTTTATAGCGCGTGATCAAAAAATCGCACAGGTGATCAAATACCACCAAAAGAAAGCTCTGTTTGTGGGAAAAAAAGGACGCCAAATTTGTTTAGGTACAGCGTCGCACGACCGCGCAATTGTCCGTTAAAGTCACGCAGTGCCGAATCGCAAAATACCCCCTGGTCAGGAAGGGGGTAAAATCTTCCGGGGCTTAAGTGGTTAAAACAGCATCTTTTTTTCTCAATGTATTTATATAGAATTATAGAAAATATTTGCCAGTGGTTTCATACATGGCCTAATGCATATAGATGGAAACTTTCCAGCTTCTGATACCATCAACTGTATGTGTTGTATACATAGTGATAGAATACAATAGCTGGATATACCGCTGTGTGCCATTTGTTGTTTTTTTGCACATTGTTATGTTATGGTGATGAAAGGCATCTGTATGATGACATGTACCAGGATACTATATGCATGTAGCACTGTCCCCACAGGGCCTGCTCCCCTGATTACCAGCACACGGTTACCTTTAGATAAAGTCCCTGGATCCCTCCTTGCTCCTGATGGCTTGTCACACCAATGAACAGTCTAGGGGTGTTGGTTTTTTTGTTATTTGTAATTGGGATAGGAGAGGGGGAATAGTGGGATACTCCAGCTGAACCTCACACTGGTTGAGGAATTCTTCAGGACTTTAAGAATTAGAAACAGCCACGCTGTTAATCCACACTGCCAAATGTATAGATGGGGTTACGTCTCCTGCTCTCTTTACTCTCCGACAACACGACTTGATGGACGATAACTTTATCTTCAGGACACTCTCACTAGCACCCCCTTTCAACTGACTAATCTAGGAGCAGGGGTGCCCCCCCACCTCAGGTCAGGCCCCTTGACATGAGTTTCTGTACTCACTGTACTGCAGAGACAGATCCTCCAGTGTCTCCCCTCTCAAGCCAGCTTCTCTGGACCCCTGGGTTCAGTTCCTAACAGCTACTCGCCAGGCCCTCAGGAGGACCCCCCTGAGGCCGCATGGCACCCTTCAGAGGAGGAGGCAGCCGCCCCCTCCCTTCGGGAGTCCGCTATCCAGCCAAAAAACCCAGAGCACATGTGCTCCTGGCTTTTATACAGTATCCCAATATGCATCGAGGCAACTTTCCTCTGCCAAATCACCAGGGCTGTATCAAAAGCCTGTGCACCCATTCGTCAGGTTTCCTCAGACTGTCCAATATACCTCCCTATTGGAACAGTGTGAAACACTCTCTAGACAGAATGAGTTGCATCATGAGCACAATGTGCAGACCCCACTAACAGATCCTGCTCTGTGGTAGGCAGAGAACAATATAGATTCACCTGCAGCTCTTCTGGTAAGCAGACAGAACTCAAGCTATACTTTCTCACTAGAACCTAACTAGGAGGGTGCTACATGCAAAAGACCATGTATAAAACCAATGGCAAATATTTTTTATGATTTTATATAAATACACTGATAAATAAAAGATGATGTTTTAAGGAATTTTTAATGTTAATGTTAAAGTTGTCTAAATCTGGCTTGCCCTACACAATCACACCAAATAGAGGAATTAAAAAGGTACTAAAATTTAAGCATGTAGTCCATAGAGTAGTTGTGCAAAATGTGTTCTTTGACTGCCATCTAGTGTTTGATACAAGCAAGTGTCTCACAAAAGTGTCTTGATCTCGGCAAAAGCAATAGAGCAATTGTCTGTTATGCACCATGGACGTTTTTGCAGCTGCATGGACTGCATTATGGACGTTTATAAGTTTTTATCATCTATATGGATCTTCTCTATAAATGTCTTTAGCGCTGCACCATTTTCTCTATAATTGGTAAGCAGTGCCTGCATGGACACTAACGCTGCTCCCAATCTGACATCTGTGCGGATGCTCCAAACACACACTGTCTGCATCCTTTAATACTTATAAACTTACATGTTCAGGTCAGTAACTCGAAACGCTAAAGTCAAAGCACGGGAATGAGCAATTGCTAGTATTTCTCAAAACAGGCACTTTTCGCTTTTATTCTTTAACCTGCACTATTAGAAATGAAACATGGAATCTCACTGGTTCCTTTAGGCAACAGCTCGACTTTTGCTTTTTCTGAAAGAAACCTCTAACAACTAACATCAGACATTAGAAACAGGTCTCTGCACTTACCTACTGTGCTCTTCCTCCATCTTTGATAGCCTGGACTTCTCCACTTCTAGCTGAGCCTGCAAGCGGCTCTTTTCCTGTCGCAGAAGACTGTTCTGAGACTCCATAGCAGATATTTGTGTCTTTATAGACAGAAGCTCCTCAGTAGATGCTCTTTCCTTCTCTACTGCTGATGCTAACCAAGTCTGGGATTCAGCTATGGCAAAGAAAGGAGTCTTAGAATTAAAAATGGTTTAAAGGTAAGGGATAAATAAGAGACGGGTATTTTGTTTTATTGTAATCCAGCAAAACTCCGGAGCTTAATGTAATGCATTCCAGTCATCATTGCCTTCTCTCTTTAAACAGGGTGGCTGGTCTTGTATCAAGCCCCCTATATTTGTATTGAGCCAGACTGCAGTGGATGGACCTTCTGGGTCTCATCCACAGTTCTGCTCTCTGTACAGGGTATGTGAGCACTGTCATCATGTAATCACTCTTTTACAAGGTAATATCTGTTCTTACCAAGTCGATCAGAGAGATTCTTCTCCAGTTTCTCCCAGGATACTGTCTGAGCTGCCAAGGTCGCTTGCAGATTCTCGATCTGACGCAGCAAAGGTCTGGTGGCTGAGGTGATACTCTGACTCAGTTCCTGGTTCCGAGCTTCACCTTCCTGGAGTCTCTGTCATATTGACAGCAACAATGTCATTGCATTTTTTTTTTTTTTAAATATACTTGAAAGAAAACTTTAATGCTTCTGGGCAAACAGAAGTTTTTTAAAAGTTTAAGTCTATAAATGTACGTTGTATAATTTATTTAATTACAGGTGCATTTCATAAAATTTGAATATCATCAAAAAGGTTTATTTCTGTAATGCATTTCAAAAAGTGACACTCATATTTTATTTAGATGCATTACACACAGAGTGATACATTTCAATAATTTCTCTCTTTTAATTTTGAGGATTATGGCTCACAGCTAGTGAACACTCAAAATTCAGACAGAAATGTTGGCTTACGGAAAAGTATGTCCATGTACAATAGTATGCACTCAGTACTTGGTTGGGGCTCCTTTTGTAAGAATTACTGCATCAATGCGGCATGGCATGGGGGCGATCAGCCTGTGGCACTGCTGAGATGTTATGGAAGCCCAGGTTGTATTGATAGCAGCCTTCAGCTTGTCTGCATCGTTGGGTCTGGTGTCTCATCTTCCTTTTGAAAATACCCTACAGATTCTCTATGAGATTTAGGTCAGGGGAGTTTGTTGGCCAATCAAGCACAGCGATACCACGATCACGAAACCAGGTATGGTACTTTTGGCAGTGTGGGCAGGTGCCAAGTCCTGCTGGAAAATGAAATCAGCATTTCCATAAAGCTAGTCAGCAGAGGGAAGCATGAAGTGCTCTAGAATTTCCTGGTAGAGGGCTGCACTGACTTTGAAATGATAAAACACAGTGGACCAACACCAGCAGATGACATGGCTCCCCCAAATCATCACAGACTTTGGAAAATGTTGCATTTCATTTGGAAATCAAGGTCCCAGAGTCTGGAGGAAGAGTGGAGAGGCACAGAATGCAAGTTGCATGAGGTCCAGTGTGAAGTTTCCACAGTTAGTGATGATTTGGGGAGCCATGTCATCTGCTGGTGTTGGTACACTGTGTTTAACCAAGTCCAAAATCAGTGCAGCCCTCTAGCAGGAAATTGTATAGCACTTCATCCTTCCCTCTGCTGACCAGCTTTATGGAGATGCTTATTTCATTTTCCAGCAGGACTTGGCACCTGCCCAAACTGCTAAAAGTACCAATACCTGGTTTATTAATCTTGGTATCACTGTGCTTCATTGGCCGGCAAACTCGCCTGACCTAAACCCATTGGGAATTTGTGGGGTATTGTCAAGAGGAAGATAAGAAACACCAGACTAATGCAGATGAGAGACCTTAAGCTATCAAAGAAACCTTGGCTTCCATAACACCTCAGCAGTGCCACAGGCTGATCGCCTCCATGCCATGCGGCACTGATGCAGTAGTTCATGCAAAAGGAGCCCCGACCAAGTATTGAGTGCATACTATACTGTACATGGACATACTTTTCAGTAAGCCAATTTCTGTATTAAAAGCCATTTTTTTTTTTTTTTTATTGGTACTATGTAATATTCTAATTTCCTGAAATACTGAATTCTAGGGTTTCACTAGGTGTAAGCCTAATCATCAAAATTAAAAGAAAAAAAATGCTTAAAATATATATCACTCTGTGTGTAATGCATTTATATTTTTGAATTGAATTACTGAATAAATTAACTTTCTGATTATATTATAGTTTTATTTTCCTTTGCTTGTACAGCTGCTTGTTAGCCATCTCCTTTTCTACCTGAGTGACTGATCTAATCCAAGAAGTTAGTACTGAAAAAAATATGTTGGCTGCCATTGTTGCCGTCCTAAAAATGCTACTTTTTTTTTGTAGACTTATGCCAAGTCAGAGACTCAGACAAGAGTGAACCATTGAAAATAACAGTCAGGCAGCTAGTATTTGCAAAATAAGAAGGAAGCAAATGGCAACCATCATACAGTCAGGTCCATAAATATTGGGGACATTGACACAATTCTAATATTTTTGGCTCTAAACACCACAACAATGGATTTGAAATGAAACAAACAAGATGTGCTTTAACTGCAGACTTTCAGCTTTAAATTTGAGGGTATTTACATCCAAATCAGGTGAACGGTGTAGGAATTACAACAGTTTGTATATGTGCCTTCCACTTTTATAGGGACCAAAAGTAATGGGACAGATTAACAATCAAAAATCAAACTTTCACTTTTTAATACTTGGTTGCAAATCCTTTACAGTCAATTACAGCCTGAAGTCTGGAACCCATAGATATCACCAGACGCTGGGTTTCATCCCTGGTGATGCTCTGCCAGGCCTCCACTGCAACTGTCTTCAGTTCCTGCTTGTTCTTGGGGAATTTTCCCTTCAGTTTTGTCTTCAGCAAGTGAAATGCATGCTCAATCGGATTCAGGTCAGGTGATTGACTTGGCCATTGCATAGCATTCCACTTCTTTCCCTTAAAAAACTCTTTGGTTGCTTTCGCAGTATGCTTCGGGTCATTGTCCATCTGCACTGTGAAGTGCCGTCCAATGAGTTCTGAAGCATTTGGCTGAATATGAGCAGATAATATTGCCCGAAACACTTCAGAATTCATCCTGCTGCTTTTGTCAGCAGTACCATCATCAAAAAATACAAAAGAACCATTTCCATTGGCAGCCATACATGCCCATGACACTACCACCACCATGCTTCACTGATGAGGTGGTATGCTTTGGATCATGAGCAGTTCCTTTCCTTCTCCATACTCTTCTCTTCCCATCACTCTGGTACAAGTTTATCTTGATCTCATCTGTCCATAGGATGTTGTTCCAGAACCGTGAAGGCTTTTTTAGATGTTGTTTGGCAAACTCTAATCTGGCCTTCCTGTTTTTGAGGCTCACCAATAGTTTACATCTTGTGGTGAACCCTCTGTATTCACTCTGGTGAAGTCTTCTCTTGATTGCTGGCTTTGACACACATACACCTACCTCCTGGAGAGTGTTCTTGATCTGGCCAACTGTAGTGAAGGGTGTTTTCTTCACCAGGGAAAGAATTCTTCGGTCATCCACCACAGTTGTTTTCCATGGTCTTCCGGGTCTTTTGGTGTTGCTGAGCTCACCGGTGCGTTCTTTCTTTTTAAGGATGTTCCAAACAGTTGATTTGGCCACACCTAATGTTTTTGCTATCTCTCTGATAGGTTGGTTTTGTTTTTTCAGCCTAATGATGGCTTGCTTCACGGATAGTGACAGCTCTTTGGATCTCATATTGAGAGTTGACAGCAACAGATTCCAAATGCAAATAGCACACTTGAAATTAACTCTGGACCTTTCATCGGCTCCTTGTATATGGGATAATGAGGGAATAACACACCTGGCCACGGAACAGCTGAGCAGCCAATTGTCCCATTACTTTTGGTCCCTTAAAAAGCAGGAAGCACATATACAAACTGTGAGCAAGGTTTTAGTCCCTCCTTTGTCCACGTTTACTTTTCTTGCTCCCTTTTATTTACATATACAAACTGTTGTAATTCCTACACCTTTCACCTGATTTGGATGTAAATACCCTCAAATTAAAGCTGAAATTCTGCAGTTAAATCACATCTTGTTTGTTTCATTTCAAATCTATTATAGATCCAAAAAGATTAGAATTGTGTCAATGTCCCAATATTTATGGACCTGACTGTATATTGTGTTATAAAGTACATATGTTGTGAAAACACTAAAAATCATGTCGGTTAAAGGGAAAGTTAATTTCTTATATAGTCTGTCTGAATACAAGGACATCTTCTGACTGGGTGGAACCATTTTTTTTACTGGCTGCCACTCGAAAAAAATAATTCTAGTCAATAGGAATAGACGGGATAAAGAAAACTAAAGGGTAAGTAAAGTAGGTATTTATAGTGAGTTTTACAGCTGCTATCTATGGATTTAGAGAACTGTGGAATGACAGAGGAAGCAATAAACCGCATAAAACAGCCTCTATCTTCAGGTAGATGGGATAGTAAGAGGGATAACATGCTCTACTTTCAAGGGGTTCTCCACTTTTAAACTGACCTAGTTACTAATTAAAAACATCTCCAGCGTCTTTCCCCATGTAAAAAAAATAAGTTGTATAAAAACCAGTTTGGTGCACTGCTCAGCGAGTAAATTCTTAACCCTGGGAGCTTCTGCTGTCAAAGACGTTTAGGCGTGTTAAATAGAGTGCCCGGCACTGTGGTTCATTTTGCTGACCCCTAAGCCAATATAGGGCAAAACAATCCACATTGCCCAGCGGGGACATGCTTATTAACACGTCTAAAGGTATTTGATAGCAGCAGTGCCCAGAGCAAAGTATTTACCAGTTGACTGCCAGTCAGGTTAGTATACAACTTATTCTTTTAAAGAAAAAAAGATGCTGAGATTTTTTTTAAAATAGTGACTGAGGGGTTTTAAAATAAAATAAACAAAAAGTAAGCTGCGCAAAAAAATACATTTTTGCATATTTCATAACTAAGTATACTGTAGATTACCTGTTGCAGTTCCGCAATTTCTTGCCGCAGATAATCCTCTTTTCTAGCAGCCTGTTGCTCCGCTCTTTGAAGTGCAATCCTCAGATCAGCCACCTAATAAGATATGACAAATAAGATCCCAGGCAAAAAGATGAAGAAAAAAGGAAGAAATACCAACTAGAAAATGCATGTACAATTGCTAAAAGTATTAACTAACTTTAGCTGATGGCTACTGTTTTTCCTCTAACATAAGCCAAGGCAGAGGTCAACCTCCTGTTCTTTCCCTCTGGGCACAATCCTGAACATGAATGATCCAAGCATACATATTTATGAAGAGAGGTTTCAAAGGAAATATCTTTCAATGTCCAGATTGTGACTGCAAATCCATCTGCCCACTAATGTTTATAAGTAGGTTAACCCCTTCCCATCTGCAACCCCTACATTAACATTCCATAGCACAATGCTCATGCTGAAGATAACCTTAATGTGAACAATGCTGATTGGTTCATGATCACTATTTATGTCTTCACTCAGTTGAAATAACATGTGACATACAGGCAGGGGCACTCGAACAGAAACAATCAAATGATTCTGGCTTTTAAATTGTAGTTATGACTTTAAATTGGGGGAGCAAACCCTGAACATGTATTTCTAAAGCTGGTGCAGCTATGAACCAAGCGACATGCATATTAAAAAAAGAATAGCGCACACATGCAAAAGAAATGACTATCAAACATGAAGACAATCCATAAATAAAAATGGGTATTTGGTCCCACCATATGGCCATATTGTGCTCAAGCCCACCACTACGTCAAAGTACCCCATTGTCAGTGGGCTTCATCCTTTTTCATGGATAGTGTAGGACCCACTGACAATTGACGTAGTACTTTGACGTAGTGGTGGGCTTGAGCACGATATGGCCATATGGTGGGACCAAATCCCCATTTTTATTTATGGATTGTCTTCATATTTGATAGTCATTTCTTTTGCATGTGTGCGCTATTCTTTTTTAATATGCATGTCGCTTGGTTCATAGCTGCACCAGCTTTAGAAATACATGTTCAGGGTTTGCTCCCCCAATTTTTTGCTGGTTTATGTAGTTATGACTTTATTGGCTGCTAAATTTGGCCTGGGCATCCCGGCATGGATAACCTCCAGTCATGAAAGGATTAATAAACCTGTTTGCAGAAACTTCTGTTTTGCATATCTGAATGTAAACCCCCCACCCCCTTCCCTTCTCAGTAGAGGACAACAACAGGCAAAAAATGTAGGCTAAATTTTTATTACGAAGTACAATTAATGAATCAACAGCCTGCACAGGAAAACAGAGCATGAGAAAGAAAGAAATGTGTCCAAAAAAAGATTAAATTTGAAGAATGGGATTATTAGATTACTCGCCTGCATGGACAATGCCTCCTGCTGTTTCTGTGACCCTTCCTTGGCTTTCTCTAGTGCTAAACACATTTCTTCTTTTGCTTTGATCTCGCAACTTAGCGCCACTTCCTGAGCTTCACTGGCTTTTGTAGCGTTGGCCTTGTGTAACTCGGCAAGCTCTCTGGAAGAGTAAAAAGAGGCACACTTTTGAGATTAATATAGTCAGCAGACATCAGGACTATGAAGCACCTGTCCCTTTTGAGCTGAAAAGAATCCATCCCAGACTCTCATCAGCATAGGTGGCCAATACAAAAAAGGTAGTCTAGACTCTAGGTCATAATTACAACAAAAGACTTTTGAAAGACAGTAACTGCACTGAGATGCTGAGAGCTCCTTTTAGTGACAGATAGAAAGAGTGACTCTTCCCAGCGGGGACAAAGACAGCAATAAAAATCTGACAGTAGGTTTAACCATTTTAGCATGCTATCCAAATCTAAAAACAAAAGCCTTTGGCTTAAAGCGGAGTTCCAGCCTCACACACTCACCTGTCCAATGGTCCAGCGATGCTGCCGACCGAAGCCTCGCAGTTCTCCCTCTCTGCTCTGCGGCGCCAGCATCACTGGTGTGGGCACCCGGCTGTGACAGTTTGCGGCTTCACAGCCGGGTCCGCACTGCGCATGCATGAGTTGCGCTACGCGTCGTGATTGGCCGGCAATCTTCTGGGACCTCTGACATGTCCCAGAAGATTGCAGGGAGAGATGGGGAGAGGAGAACTTCCGCTCAGGGTGCCACGGCGCTCCGAGCGGAAGTGGGAGCGGGTACCTGTCAAAACTAGGTACCCGCTCCCCCACCCAAAAAAAAAATGACATGCCAATGTGGCATGTCAGGGGGTTAGAACTACCTAAAGCGGAAGTTCAACTTTTGGGTGGAACTCCGCTTCAAGTTATATACAAAAAGGAGTATGATGAGTTTGTGGACACCTGATCATCACACTTTTATGAACTTGTTGGGTAACCTATTCCAAACCATAGGCACTAATGAAGTTGTCTGGCCCTTTGTGGCTTTAACAGCTTCCACTGGTATGGGAAGGCTTTCTACAAGATTTTTTTTCCTTCTTGGACAATGACTAACAACTTATAATCAGGCTTCCAATTTATCCCAAATTCATTAAGGCTGAGATCAGGGCACTACACAGGTCATTCTACTAACTTCACATCAAACTCAAACTAGGTCTTTGTGGAGCTAGCTTTGTGTACAGGGGGAACAGTCATGCTGAACAGAAGAGGGCATTCCCCAAATTGTTGCAGCTAGGCCGGAAGTGAACAAATTGTCTAAAATGTCTTTGTATGCTGTAGCATTAATTTGACCCTTTATTGTAAACACTGGAATTTAATCGTTTGGAGGGGTGTCTACATACATCTTCATAATGTACTTTTAAACAAAAAATTGAAAGAGCCTGTAAAAACCTGAATGACATATAAAAATAAGTTTGAGGTAAACTGTAAAAATTTTAAAATACACTATACATTCCTCTTTGTGCTGCATATATCTTCCGAAGGACACTGTCGGGTTCATTTACTAAAACTAGAGAGTGCAAAGTCAGGTGCAGCTCTGCATAGAGAATATTCTACTTCCAGGTTTTTTTTTTTTTTTTTTTGCCAAAGCTTAATTGAACAAGCTGAAGTTAGAACTTGATTGGCTACCTTGCACAGCTGTACCAGATTTTGCGCTCTTCAGTTTTAGTACATCAACCCCTGGGTGTAGCTACTTGATTGAATGTCACAAACTGTACAGCAAGGACATGGATTATACACCCTGATATACAGAGAGCCACAAGAAAGAATCTACAAATCTGTTCATCTGGTGTCCCACTGGAAGAACTCTCCTCTGTTTTTTTTCTGGTCACCACTCAAATTTAGATTTCCTCCCCAGCCTCTTCCTGGTAAATAATGGGCACCAGGACAAATAGGTCTCATGCACATGGGCAGCGAGACCAATTGACATAAAAATTGACTTGCTTACCGTAAAACGCATTTTTCTGATGTTCATTGACAGACGCAGCTCCTGATCTTCCTAACCATTGGGTTATACTGCCAGGAGTAGGACACTAGGCAGAAAAAAAGTCTGGTTATGCCTACGGGCAATCCCAGGGGGTATACTCCCTCTCTCTGCTATAGGTACTCAGTTTTATTACAAGCATGTCAGAAGAATTACAACTCCACAGAGGGGTGGGTGCTGTGTCCGTCAATGAACATCACAGAAATGGATTTTACGGCAAGTTAAAAATCCCATTTTCTCTTTCATTCATTGATGGACACAGCTCCTGATCTTCATAACTATTGGCACGTCCCAAAGCAGCTGCGTCCTCCATCTTTAGGGTCACCTGCACAGCTACAATAAGTGCATCCACCAGCGCCTTTTCATACGCGGTTGCAAAAGTGGAGGAAACCTACTTACTATCCGAGGCTGGTCACAGATCCAGCAGGGTGACCCACGTTCACCGTGCCCGAATAAGATTTACGATCTGATGAGACAGATGAGGTAGGGGGAAGGCAGAGGGCGCTTTTTGCCAGCCAGTCACCCAAAAGCCACCCTCACCCGGGATACCAAGAACTCCAGGACCGCCGTCAGTGCATCGATGGATGGATGGGACCCGGAGGGCCCCGCAGAGTCAGAGGGGATGAGGTGGGGAGATGTGCTCCAAAGACTCCATGAGTCACCAGGGGGACCACACAAAAAAAGTGTAAAACACTGCTAAGTGACAAGCCCCACCACTCTGGCAGCCAACCCATTTGCCAGTCACAGAGCACCAACCGATCCTCAATAGAGAGGGAGAGGACCCCACCAGACTCACCACCCCGCAGAAACCAGGCACCGCAGCTACCAGAAGAATCTGCACTTCACAAACGGCGATCAGGAAACGAAAAGATAAAGGATTCAGCACCAGGGGATAAGGAGGGGCTCCCACCGCTGCCCAGAGGGCTCCACTGTCATGGCAGCCACTATTTTCACTGGCAAACCACCGAAAAATAGCCGCCGTGCATTAAGCACACAGGCTACAAGAAAATTGCAGCCCCGCACGGCACCATGAGGCTCCCAGGGACCCAGGAAAGATCCCTAGGCCTCAGAAAACCGCACAGGCAGGACGTCCCACCCGGTACAGCCCCGCCAGCCGATCGCCCATTGCTGGCGGCGCACCCCCCCCCCCATCACAGCACCCTGCCCCCACCCTAGGCGGTGGAACAGGCCAACCCACTGCCCCGGTGTCAGTAAAGGAGAGGGGGGGGGGGGGCTGATGGGTGGAGAGATGGTCCACAGGGGCGACAAGACTGATGAGGAATGTGCCTAACGGGAAGGAGGAGAACCCAGGGGTCCGACTGTCCCATGGAGGGGCCCACGTCCACCCAAAACCCTCCAGGGGGAAAGGGGTCAGTCACTTACCATACCAGGAGGGCACCGCTCCAGACAGAACCTCCTCCCAATCAAAATTAGGAGGCTGTCAGCCAGGAGGAACGCTGCGACTCGGGCCAAGACCCGATCGTATGCGACCTCGCGAGGCGTTTAACTCGCAGGGCAGCCCCTGTCTGGTGGGGCTATGTTGCGGCCGACCTAGTGCGAAGCTGAGGTCTGTGCGTGCTCTCTGACTAGACTGGGGTGACCACTGGATCTAGATTATCCAGCCGTTGCCCAGTCTGGCAGTTGATTGTAGATCCCACAGGAGAAAATCCAGGTGAAAAAAAATTCTATCTATAAGAAAAATGTGCCAGGACCAAAGATCCCAGCAAGGAACTAGGTCCTTACTCCTGACTAGGCAGAAAAAAAAAAACTGAGTACCTATAGCAGAGAGGGAGTATACCCCTTGGGACTGCCCCTAGGCGTAGCCAAATTTTTTTCCTGCCTAGTGTCCTACTCCTGTAGGGGGTAGTATAACCCAATGGTTAAGATGATCAGGAGCTGTGTCTGTCAATGAACGAAAGAGAAATTTCTATTTTCTTGTGCAGAATCCACAGCTGCTGCATACAGCTGCCCAAAGAAATCAGAGGATGAGGCTTTGCGCCGATATATGCGTTATCACACGCACAGGAGTACATTATTGGATGCAGACAGTATGCATCCAGAGGTGTACATCGGTACACGTGTTTACACAAGTACTGGTGTATACCTGTGTAGAGCCACATCTTGTAATTGATTTTTATAAATGGCTTTATGCAACAGTGGTGGATCTTGGGCACAGAAGTAAGTCATATACCCCCAGTCACCCGTTTGCATGAAGCCACAGAGAAGAATCTCCCCAACAAAGACATAGACCGCAATAAAAACCTAACAGATATCCTAACCATTTCCCACCCGATACAAAAAAACAACACAAACATTTTGGCTTTAGATACACTTTAAAACATCCATGGACAGCATATCAAAACATATACAATAAAAACTCAACAACTTACTGTAAATACTTACTAATACTACAGTTCCCCTTTATTAGCAATAAAGAAATAAAGACCCAATAGAGGATCTAATACCTAAAGCTGAACTCTGGGCAAACACTTTATACTATTTAACAAGTGGTGGTTTCATACCATCTTCAAATACTGAGGAGCATTATTTGAATATCAGGCTTCCGGTGATATCCCTTTTGTAAGACCGGTGGCTGCTCAGTTATGCATTTACCGCGGCCACCGGTCTTGTCTGAGCCCTGCTGTAGCTCCTTACAGCGAGCGGGATGAAATTCCGTCCCTTATCGCTGTGGTGGGCAGACCTGGGAATCTAAGACTCTTGGTCTGAACCGTCCACACATGTAACGTTATTAGCATGACAGCCAGGAGAATCCTGGTCTGTCCCACCTCCCATGACCTCATATTGACCGACAGGTTAAAAAAGTCTCCTCCCCTCTCTCGCTCCCTATGCCTGCAATATGCAGGCTGGCAATGTAAATGAGCACTATGCTCAGTAAAAGGACCCCACCTCACAATCACGTCATATTGGACTGTGAGTAGTTAAGGTGCTTTTAATATTAATGAATGTTTGCACAACCGAGGTTCACAGAAGCATTGCGGGTGCAGAGGACACCCGTATAGAACAGATTCCAATGATAAATTAACTATATTTATAGTTTGATTTCTTAACTTTCCAATCTTGCCATGTTGGGCTGAGCAGTGTGGGTGATTTTTTTAGAACATGTGGGCTCATTCAGTACAAAGATTATATGTTCAATGCACCCGCCCACATTCATGCCCATTCACTACCATTCTCATTGCATGATGGGAACCATAGTTTCTCATAGCTGTAGAGTGAGGAGGCAGGATGTTACGTGTCCCTGGATTTACATCTCCTTCTAGGGTTGACTGAAGCTGACATTTTTTGAATTGCAGTGATGACATCACGATTATTGCATTCAATTTTCTTTCTAAATGGTGAGGTTTAATAAATAAACTGCTAAAAGTATATAGGTATAGGTCAGTGTACTTATTGTACTTTTTAGAACGTATCCCAGAGTTCTTCTTTAACTTTATTAAAAAAAAAAAAAAAAAAAATTATAAAAAAATTTCACGCTGTTCCATTTGTTAATAATCAGTGTTAGTAACAGCAACCCAAAATAAATTATTTCCCGACTGTCTCGTTTCCTTACTTATAGGAACCGTCCAAAGCAGCTTGAAGACTGCGGTTCTGCTCTTGAAATTCCTCCAGTTCAGACTGCAGTCTTCCCACATCCTTCTCCTGTCTTTCCACCACACTGTTCAGCTTCCGGATGTTCTCCCGATGCTGCTTCTCCAGCTCCTCCTTACCGTCTAATGTCTGCAAGACAGATACTTCTTAATGCCTAATACCAACACCACAACAAGGCTCCAAGCTAGAATATGGTGAACCTTTGGAATCTACCATTTACAGTATCTCACAAAAGTGAGTACACCCCTCACATTTTTGTAAATATTTTATTTTATCTTTTTTATGTGACAACACTGAAGAAATTACACTTTGTTACAATGTAAAGTAGTGAGTGTACAACTTGTATAACAGTGTAAGTTTGCTGCCCCCTCAAAATAATGTCTAAACTGCTGGCAACAAAGGGAAGTACACCCCTAAGTGAAAATGTCCAATATTTTGTGACAATATTTTATTTTCCACCACTGCCTTAACCCTCTTGGGCATTGAGTTCACCAGAGCTTCACAGGTTGCCACTGGAGTCCTCTTCCACTCCTCCATGATGACATCATAAAACTGGAGGATGTTAGAGACCTTGCGTTCCCCCACCTTCCATTTGAGAATGCCCCAAAGATGCTCAATAGGGTTTAGGTCTGGAGACATGCTTGGCCAGTCCATCACCTTTAACCTCAGCTTCTTTAGCAAGGCAGTGGTCGTCTTGGAGGTGTGTTATATTGGAATACTGCCCTGCGGCCCAGTCTCTGAAGGGAGAGGGATCATGCTCTGCTTCAGTATGTCACAGTACATGTTGGCATTCATGGTTCCCACCACTGAACTGTAGCACCCCAGTGCCAGCAGCACCCATGCAGCCCCAGACCATGACACTCCCACCACCATGCTTGACTGTAGGCAAAACACACTTGTCTTTGTACTCCTCACCTGGTTGCCGCCACACACGCTTGATACCATCTGAACCACATAAGTTTATCTTGGTCTCATCAGACTATAGGACATGGTTCCAGTAATCCAGGTCCTTAGTCTGCTTGTTTTCAGCAAACTGTTTGCGGGCTTTCTTGTGCATCATCTTTAGAAGAGGCTTCCTTCTGGGATGACAGCCATGCAGACCAATTTGATGCAGTGTGCGGTGTATGTGTGCAGCGTATGGTCTGAGCACTGACAGGATGACCCCCCCCCACCCCTTCAACCTCTGCAGCAATGCTGACAGCACTCATACGTCTATTTCCCAAAGACAACCTCTGGCTATGACGCTGAGCACATGCACTCAACTTCTTTGATCAACCGTGGTGAGGCCTGTTCTGAGGGGAACCTGTCCTGGTAAACCGCTGTATGGTCTTGGCCACCGTGCTGCAGCTCAGTTTCAGGGTCTTCTTCAAAGGCCATCTTTATGTACAGCAACAATTCTTTTTTCAGATCCTCAGAGTGTTCTTTGCCATGAGGTGCCATGTTGAACTTCCAGTGACCAGTATGAGAGAGAGAGATTGCTAACACCAAATTTAACACACCTGCTCCCCATTCACACCTAAGACCTTGTAACACTAATGAGTCACATGACACTGGGGAGGGAAAATGGCTAAATGAACCCAATTTGGTCATTTCTACTTAGGGGTGTACTCACTTTTGTTGCCAGTGGTTTAGACATTAATGGCTGTGTGTTGAGTTATTTTGAGAGGACAGAAATTTACGCTGTTATACAAACTGTAAACTCACTACTTTACATTGTAGCAAAGTGTCATTTCTTAAGTGTTGTCAAATAAAAAGATATAATCTAATATTTACAAAAATGTGAGGGGTGTACTCACTTTTGTGAGATACTGTATATAAAAGATACATATTTAAACTCATTGTAGAACCTAACAGCAAATGCTAACCGCCATGGCTCTGTGTCAAGACGCAGAAGGGTAACAGAAGAACGTGTGAATGTCTTATATAAATGGTCTGCAACCCTGTTTGTGTCTATGTCTAGTTTTCCATCCATAGTGAGCTGATAGCGTTGTCTCTGCAGCACTCAAATCCAAAGCTGGACAGGATGGACAATACGGCTTGTGGCTTCAGGGTAACAAACAGCTTTATCAGCTCTCTATGGAAAGTTAGGAGCTTACTGGATTTGTGTCTGATCAACAAGTTCAAGTTAAGTACTTGCAGCTTTAAAAGGGACAAAACATGACATGAGATATACTGGATAGACTTTTGTTTTATTTTTTTAATTTTACCTAGAGCTTTGTGAATGGGTATCTACAAGCACCAACAGCCTTTGCAGCTGTCGGCTTATAGTTCTCAATAACAATAAACTTTATTTTATATAGTGCCTTTAAAAGGTAGCTTCTCAAAGCGCTTTACAAGGAAAACAAAGGAGAAAAAGGAACAATTAAGTGAAAGCTTGTCTAAAAGGAAAAAAGGTTTAGATTTGATTTGAATGATTTTTTAGAGAAGATGACTCTGATGTTATTTGGGATTAAATTTTGGAGCATAGCAGGAAAAGGCCGTCTCCCACTGAGTATAGGCGAGTAGGTACACCAGCGAGTAGAGCATTATAGTAGTCAAGTCAGGGAGAACACAAATGTATGGATCAGCTTTTTACCTACAGTGTATGATAGTATATAAAGGTGCGTATTAATCACAAATAAATCAATATGCACAAGCAGCGCTGTAGCTAAAACTAAATATGCAATTCTAAAATATTATGTCTCACATAAAAACATCAATCACCCACGAAATGGATAAATAGGTGAAATTAATTAAAATATAGTCCGTGATAAAATCAGTCCATCACCAACAGAGCTTCATGCGGGGTCGCAGTGGGAAATACATTTCCGGTGTGGAACACAGATGTTCGGTATGCCCTTCCACCTCACCACTCGTGAAACACCCAAATATAAGCTTACCAGATATCTCTGTTATTGAAGCCTGTAAGGTTATACAATCTCATCCGGACAATCCAAATGATCAAATCCCTGTGAGACCTGCTCACAGCTGTGATATCCTCAATGATGCAGTGCATAGGAGGGAGTAAAAAATTCACATAGGGCAATATTGCTTGATAAAACCATGCACATTTATTAACTTCTCCCCCCCTCACCCATTACACTTACATCCAATAAAATAAGATACAGCATATAAACAATGTAGGCACCACGGTCTCTCCCGGCCGCTTACCGATCTCCCGCCCGCTCGTCAGCGTTCCGGAAGTTTACGGTCCTCGTGGCTGTGCAGCGTGCCGTTGCCTGGGTGACCGCGCAAGTCACTGCACTAACGCTTTTCGTCAGACTTCAACCTAATTAATTAATTTCACCTATCTATCCATTTCGTGGGTGATTGATGTTTCTATGTGAGACATAATATTTTAGAATTGCATATTTAGTTTTAGCTACAGCGCTGCTTGTGCATATTGATTTATTTGTGATTAATACGCACCTTATATACTGTTATTTATTTTAGGCAGCAGCTTTTTGAGTTATACTGCTGGTGTGTTGATGCACACAACTTGTACGATTGCAGAGCGCTGGGTGATTGGGCTTTAAGTTCGTCTTGGTGCTCAGTACTTTTATTGATACAGTGTATGATAGCATAGGATGCAGTCGAGCAAAGTTTAAGTGGAAAAAAGATGTTCTGACAACATTTTTTACATATGGCTCAAAGGTTAAATTAGCATCAAATATCACCCCCAATTTTTCAATTAACTACCAGGGCGCTGTTGAGTGCTCTAGGTCTGTGGTCCTTAACTCCGTTCCTCAGGGCCCACTAACAGGCCAGATTTTAAGTATTACCTTGGGGAGATGCAGACTAGAATGCTACCATCACTGAGCAGCAAATGATATCACCTGGGATGTATTTCAGTTATCTTGCAAATCTGGCCTGT
The DNA here is from genome assembly GCF_965119305.1 of Pelophylax lessonae. Taxonomy (NCBI): domain Eukaryota; kingdom Metazoa; phylum Chordata; class Amphibia; order Anura; family Ranidae; genus Pelophylax; species Pelophylax lessonae. Next base: position 60,377,163 of record NC_138775.1, read on the forward strand.
TAGTGGGCCCTGCAGGCCAGGGTTGAGGACCACTGCTCTAGGTAGTTTGTGGTCTCTTCCTGGCTGTGTGTAACTGCCTGCTCATACAAGGTACAAGCAGACAGATACACTGACAAGTCTGCAGGAGTCCTCCATTGCACCCACTGATCATGGGTGCAATGCTTTCTAGGTTCCTAGTAAAAACAAAAAAATAATAAATGCACATTTTTTTTACCTACAAAAGATGTGCATTTATTATTTTTTTTTTAAAAGATTAACTTATTCTTTAGATGTGACGTTTGTCACTTTGAAAAGAGACAAGAGCTAGGACAAAGAAAACTGCGCTGCTTACTAAGGTTACCGGAGTTCTCCCCTGCTGGGCTACAGAACAACTCTTGCTTATCTCTTGGGGATGAGGAGGGAGTGTGTACAGAGAAAATTGGGCAAGGCAGACAACAATGCTTAGGAATTCAGTGCAACAGAGGCATTATGTTGTCAGCAAAGATAGTAAAAGATCTCAGCACAATTACTATGGTGTGAGTATAGTGAAACCAAAATTTCTGAAAAACACCTATATATGTATGAAGTGCAAGTGCAATTGTCTCAAGAAAGATGTGTATCTGATTATACACCTGGATACTGCTGCATACACTACATTTTCTCACATGTGACAAGCAAATAATGGCTAATTTAGTGCCGCACAGTAATACATAAAAACAAACAATTAATAAACCTATATTAATGCCACAAATCATATATCCCAAAAAATATAAAAATAAAAGATCAACTGTGCAAGTCCACAATAAAAATATAAAAAAGTCCTTCAATTATTGATGTGTGTGTCCATTATTGATTTTCTTCCACATGCAAAAAAAAAAAAACATTTTTGTGAATCACTCCAATTTGTATTGTGCAAAACCCATCAGCAACATTCCAATACTCTCACCATGTGGTTTGACCCAATAAAAAAAAAAAAAAAAAAAAAATCAGGTCTCATGTGCTTTCCTTTTAAAACAGGGTATGATATACCAGAAGTGTTGTTCCCCTCTGCTGTATACGGATGTCATTCAATCCACCTCCAGTCACAGGAAGTTTGAGTCATTCACAAAAACGTTGCAAAAAAAAAATACAATATTTATGGCACAAGTGGAAGAAAATAATAATGGACACACACACTATAATAACTGAAGGACTTTATTTTATAAATGATTGTGGACTTGCACAGTTTTGTTTATATGGGTATTTCATTTGTGGTTCTATATAAGTTTATTAATCGTTTATTTTTTTATCTAATACTGTGTGACACTATTTTATATATTATTTACTGTGTTGTCAGCTCACTACAGAAAGTAAAGAATGGTCCAATACTCTGGATATTTAGATTTTAGTCATTCATAGGAGGCTTTGGCACATTTCGTAGGTTTGTGTTTACTCATAAGACTGGAAGAATTAAAAGATATGTATATTTTTTACAGAACATAGGGAAATGTATGTATGTATTGTAGAGGTGCACAAAATAGTTTTTTTATTCTGTCTAGACAAAAAAAGAAAGAAAAAAAAGAAGACACACCGTTTCCCTTGCTGAGAAGATTGCACAAATAAAAAGGTCGGACGAATATAGTACCTGCTTTAACAGTTGCAGTTCATCTTCCAGCTCCCGAATCTTCTTTGCCTGTTTTGAAACTGTGTGCTCATGCTCCTTCTCCTTCGATCGCAGTTTCTTGATAATATTGGAATTTTGCAGCTGTTGTTTAGAAAGCTTCTCCCCTATCACAGCAGGAAATATTCAGTTGGTTAAGGATGAAAGAGCTCTATCAGTTCTTGCTGCTAACTGATGTATGACTGCTGACATTTACAACTGTACAATATCTCTGCTGAAATAAAGCCGGTTTGTTTTAAAAGTAACAGAACTAGTGAAGTGACATTGTATTACGGACTCTGAGGAAGAAACAAATGCATTGCGCTGGAAAGCGCGATTCCAGATGTACTTATTATTTTTTTTTTTTTTAAACAAACACATAAATCATACAATAAAAACAGCCAGAAAAAAAAAAAAAAAAAAACGCCCCTTAAAGAGACCATTGCCAGACCACTAGTTTCAACAGAAATATTCCTATAGGGTTATATGTGCATCGATCATTATTTATGCATGTTATTAACTTGTAAAGTTCTCCCTTGTGTAGGCATTCAAAAGCCCCGAGACAGCTGCTGGGTGTTGCCATTTTCTATGTGATGTCGGAAACCGCAGCAAACTCAGTCAAGTGACACTCTATAGCAGTGGTCCTCAACCCTGGCCTACAGGGCCCACTAACAGGCCAGATTTTCAAGATAACTGAAATACATCCCAGGTGATATCATTTGCTTCTCAGTGATTGCAGTACTCTAGTCTGCATCTCCCCAAGGTAATACCTAAAATCTGGCCTGTTAGTGGGCCCTGTAGGCCAGGGTCGAGGACCACTGCTCAATAGTATTCCCACCTGCTCCACCCCTGGTAGCTGCATAAAAGGTTATGTAGGGTGGAGGAGCTGGGCCAGCACATGGAGTAAAAGTAACAATGTAAGTAAGCATTTACATATGCTTGATTTTTTATTTTTGTGATGGGGTCTCTTTAAGAGATATGATAAACCAATGGATGAGTAAATCTAATAACTAAAAATTAAATATATTCATGCAGATGAGTAAAGCTTCTAAAGGCTCCACTTTAATGTACTCACCTTCTTCCATGAGCCCTTGAATTTGCTCATCCTTCTCTCTCATTAGCTCTGCTGTTTCACTAGAGTTCAGCCGTGTGGCTAGCTCCTCCTTCATAACTTTTACTTCCTGAGAATTAAATTAAACAAAGTTTAAAAACTATTGCTAATCTACAATATTATTGTCTTTCTGATAAGATTAAACCAATTATTGGTTGTCCCCTCATTTGCAGCCCATCAAAATCAATATGCTTCTACTGGGATGGCTGTCAACAAGCACTCAGTCGAACTTTAGCTTTGAATTAAGTTTAAATAATTTATTTGTACCTACTTGGTTCAAATTATTCTTTTTTCACGAAGACATGAAGCGTCTTTTGGCTGTACGGATTGTATGTAGCATCAGTGCTGCTGAACCATATACAGGGAGATTTAGATTTTCTGAATACAGAGCTTGCTCTGATTGGACGAGGCAGTGAGGCAAGTGGATGACATCACAGTTTCCACCGCGTCCAATCAGAGGAAGCTTTGTATTTATTAAAAAAATACAAAGCTGCCTATGAACGGCTGAGCATTGCTGAGAGCCATTGCATGTCTACGCCAAGGTTCACACTAATGCGGTGCAGAAAACGCTGCGATCTCTTCGCATTTCAGGCACTGAACTCAAATCTCACAGACCATGCAATCTGCTGCAGATGTCAGTGCAATCTTGATGAAACCCTAAAGGCAGGTCACACACACAGTATGTTTGCCAGTACCAGATCGCAAGGTACAAAAGTACCATACCACCATCCGGTTGCAGTGCGATTCCAAAATTGCTGCATGCACGTCTTTGGGGCAAAGCAGTGCGATTTGAGCTTATTCAATATAAACCATCTAATCACTTTGCACTGAATTGCATGTGAATTGAAAAGGGATGCGGTGCAGTTCCTGTGCAATTCATATGCAGTTCATAGTGTGAACCAAGCTTAGTGAAGTCAATAGTTAATTTGGACCAGCCTGATCCAAAGAAACAATTTAAACTTCATTAAGAGCTTGTGATGAGCTTCAAGTTGCTTATTAAAAAGAGATCAAATTGTCATTGAGGCCTCTAGCTGCATATAAAAAAACTGGATGGAAAAAGAAAACTATGGATCTGTCCAGGTCCACAGTTTCTAGAGGGGAAATACATGTTTATTGCTTTGTGTCCAATATCTGGAGGGCTGTCCTAATATCCTAGAAACCTGCACTAAATTAATATTATTCATTTGATACTTTGTTTTAACCAGAAAATAACCTAATTTACAAAAAAAAAATGTTTTTAATTTATTTTTTTCATAACAAGAGAATCAAAACCACACTCATAAAAGGAAAACATTAGACAAGTAGAACATTAATTATCAAGTATAACAAACACACAGACATCCTTAAAATGTACCTATTACAAAAGAGTCCTTGTTAAAGCCCTGAAACATACACTGTCATGGTTTGTGCAATATTAGGCAAAAAAAAAAATCAATTTCACTGCTCGAGGCAGGCACAAACGAGGAGTGCTTGTTACACAAGCTAACCAAAAGGGGATAGCAATCATTTTAAGCCACTGAGGCCATCATTTCTTAAAACATGAATTCAGCGTGCAGCCCTTAGTGTATCGCAGCTTTTAAAACATGAGAACATAGTGCTACTCTCGAAAACATTCCTTGGTTGTGGGGAGGAGAGTTGGGAAGATCAACATCCTAGCAATCAATATACATGCAGTAAATAATTCTCTGCCAATAGTGTCTACAGTGTGTAGGTCTAAAGTGAACATGTCAGAATAACCTGTCTAAGGGCCCTTTCACACGGGAGTTCCGCATGTCCGTAAATCATCCTATTTTTTTGCGGATGATATACGGACATAATGTAGGTCAATGGCATTGCGGATGTCAGCGGATGACCATCCGCCGACATACGATTTTCTTCCTTTCAGTTCTGTTCCGTTTTATCGAACAGAACAGAACCCTATTTTTGTTCCGTTTAAAAACAACATCCACAATGCCCATAGACATACATTATGTCCGTATATCATTCGCAAACGGATGGGATGATACAGTGGCGTAGCGTGGGTTGTCAGCGCCCGGGGCAAGGCAAGTAATTTGCGCCCCTAACCTGCAGACTTTTAGCACTCCCCGAGTCCCTTCCTACAATATTACTGACCAGCCTGATTCCTATACTGACCTACCTGTCCACTACGCTAACATACCTGATTCCTATACTGGCCACTACACTGACCTCTACACACTGACCTAACTGTCCACGACACTGACCCTTATACTGACCACTACACTGTGCAGTACACTACACTGCCCACTACACTACACTACTTTATACATAGTCAGGGTTCTCCACTCCAGTCCGGGCTGCTCCCCCCCCCCCCCCCATGCCTGGTGTGTCAGTCCAGAAACAACGGCTGGCTGAGTGTCACGATAACAGGGAAAGATAGATGAATGATTACTGACTCTGTGACAGTGCCAGGCTGCTGACTTACTCGCTGAGCTGACTGAGCTCTTCTGAACATGCGGCCAATTGTAAGGAGAGGCGGCACAGGCGGGGCGTGGCTTGCAACATTTCCACATGCGCCACCCCACCCTACGCCAATGGACAGGTGAGGCACAGTCCAGCTCCAACCTGCCCCGCCCCGCCATTTTCATCCATAGGGCGCCCGCTGGACATCTCCCAGCCTTAAGATGGCAGCAACCGCAGACAGTGTGTGATACTGTGTATAATGTCAGACAGAGTGACACTGCAGGATGCGCCCCCCCAGATGTTGCGCCCGGTGCGGCCGGCCCCCCCTGCACCCCCCAAGCTACGCCACTGGGATGATATGCGAACATACGGAGCGGATGACACAAGTGAAAAAAAAAAAAGTGCCAGTGCGGATCGCAATGCGGTCCGCTTCGTGTGAAAGAGCCCTAATAAGTAAACCAAAAATACTGAACAATTGGGGCTATAAATATTAATAAATTAAGCTTATCAGTGTCTTTACCACTTTCCTGGTGTCCTGCTATAAACCAAAATGCCATGAGGGAAAAAGGAGAGAATATCAGGGAGAAAGGATAAGACCCTATGTTTTAGGCCCCTTTCATGTGAAGGGTCCGATCAGTTTTTGAGGCAGGACTGATCAGACCATTCCTTTACCCCATGGACTTGTGTCTGTTTACTTCCGCCTACCTTCAATCTGATATGGTCCGCTAAAAAAAAAAGGAAGGGGATCAGTGGGGGCGAATCCTTGCCATGGTACCCAAAGTGTCTCTGTAGACTAATGTAATTGTTCAGAACATATCACCCCCGTTTTTATTTAACATTGGGTGACGTCCTGACTCTAGTTGCAGGAATTGTAGGAGACTTTGTCTCTTATGGAGCTGTCAAGTTTCACCAATGCTGGAATGATGATACTGAACATAGTATTCAGTCTTCTTTTAGAGTTCAACCGCCCCACGGGTTTACTTATTACACAATCATACAAAAAAAGAGAGTGGGACTGGGACTGAGGTCGTAACCCAGGCACAAAAGTGGTTAATGAGCAAGAACTGAGACTTGCTGATGGTGTTCTTGGAGTCATAGGCAGCATTCTTCCTCCAAACACGGCGAGTTGAGTTGATGCCAAAGAGCTTGATTTTGGTCTCATCTGACCACAACACTTTCACCCAGTTCTCCTCTGAATCATTCAGCTGAGCATACTACAGATGGGCCTGTACATGTGCTTTCTTGTGCAGGGGGCGCTGCAGGATTTCAGTCCTTTACGGCGTAGTGTGTTACAAATTGTTTTCTTGATGTCTATGGTCCCAGCTGCCTTGAGATCATTGACAAGATTCCCCCGTGTAGCTCTGGGCTGATTCCTCATCATTCTCATGATCAATGAAACTCCACGAGGCGAGATCCTGCATGGAGCGCCAGACCGAGGGAGATTGTTAATTACTTTGTGTTTTTTCCATTTGCGAATAATCGCACAAACGGTTGTCACCCTCTCACCAAGCTGCTTGGTGATGGTCTTGTAGCCCATTTCAGCCTTGTGTACGTCTACAATCTTCTCCCTGACATCCTTGGACAGCTCTTTGGCCTTGGCCATGGTGGAATCTGATTGATTGCTTCTGTGGACAGGTATCCTTTATACAGGTAACAACCTGAGATTAGGAGCACTCCCTTTAGGAGACTGCTGCTAATCTCAGCTTGTTACCTATATAGAAGACACCTGGGAGCCAGAAATCTTGCTGATTGATAGGGCATAAAATACTTATTTGACTCATTAAAATGCAAATCAATTTATAAACTTTTTTGAAATGCGTTTTTCTGGACATTTTTGTTGTTATTTTGTCTCTCACTGTTAAAATTAACCTACCAATAAAATTAAAGTCAGATCATTTCTTTGTTAATGGGCAAATGTACAAAGTTAGCATGGGATCAAATACTTTTTTCCCCCTCACTGTAAGTTTCTAACACCCTAGACAGAACTACTCAAGTGGTAATAACTCATATACCTTTTTCGCAGTATCTCGCTCTTTACATGCTAGCTGCGCCCTTCTCTCGGCTTCTGCAATTCGATGCGTGAACTCGTCTTTCAACAATGAAATGCTGCTGCTTTCCTCCTTAACCCTGACCAGTTCACTGCAAAGCAAGACAAAAGAAAGCAAAAAGGATCAATTCCTGAATGGATAAACCAACAATACCCCTTAGAAGTTCAACATTCGGCAAACATATTTCATTTTTCTTTCCCCTATACATTTTTTTTTTTTGTTTAACCACTTCAGCCCCAGAGGATTTGGCTGCTCGATGACCAGGCCCCATTTTGCGATTCGGCACTGCGTTACTTTAACGGACAATTGCGCAATGAAATTGACTTCCTTTTTTCCCCCCAAAAATAGAGCTTTCTTTTGGTGGTATTTGATCACCTGTGCGATTTTGTATTTTTTGCGCTATAAACAAAAAAATAGCGACAATTTTGAAAAAATTACAATATTTTTTCACATTCTTTTAGATGAAATTCTCAAAAAAAAAAAAAAATATGTAAAAATCGAAATTTCTTTAACATTTTAGGCCAATTTGTTTTCTGCTACATATTTTTGGTAAAAAAAAAAAAAAAAAAAAAAAATCGCAATAAGTGTATTTTGATTGGTTTGCGCAAAAGTTATTGCGTTTACTAACTACAGGAAAGATTTATGTCATTTTTTTTTTTTTTTACTAGTAATGGCGGCAATCTGCGATTTTTTTTTTTGCGAGACTGCGACATTGCGGCGGACGGATCGGACCCCTGACTGACATTTTTGACACTTTTGGGGGTACCAGTGACATTACTACAGTAATCAAAATTAAAAAAAACGGTCTGACATTGTAGTTAAGTTCACAAACAAGTATCTTAGATGATAAAAGTTTATTAGAAAACAACATGCATAAAATACATGACCATACAGCATGCATAAAAACATGACCAATATAACACACAGGTATCATAATATTACTACAGTAATCAGTGCTAAAAATATGCACTGTTACTGTAAAAATGACACTGGCAGGGAAGGGGTTAACAGTATGTGTGATCAAGGGGTTAAATGTGTCCCTAGGGGCGTGGCTTGTGAAGTAATCACAGAGACATGCGATCGTATATAGCAGGATTGCATAGCCCCTGTGATCACTTCAGGGAGAATGACAGACGGCTGTGTTTACATCAGCCGTCTGTCCTTCTCTCTCAGCTGCGGGAGATCGCGAGCGGCCGGCGGCCATCGGAACGGCCGGTCAAACGCACTGGCTCCCCAGCTAACGAGCAGGGGCGGGAGTGCGCCGCTGGCGGCGCACGCTCGGCCCCTAGAGTCTCCTGAGCGAGCGACGTAGTATAAATGTGGTGGGCGGTCATTTTGTGGTTAATTTGCCTCATCCAGAAATCAGAGAAATTATCTTAGTTGCCCCTGTATGGTCAATGCATGGACTGTAGCGTTCTTCAGGCCTCAGGAGCCAGAAGGAGGGATCCTAGAGTTGGTCCTGTGTCAGTCCCTTCAGATGCAAGGCACCAGCTAGACTACAGTTCCCAATGAGCCTCCTATCTAGAGACCGTCAATGCGCATTGAAACTGTAGTTTGCACTGGGGCAGCGTGGAGAAGGCTTATAAGCTGTGACAACACAAACGGCTCTCCTTCTCAACATAAATGAAAAAGCAGTGCTGTAGTCCTTGTGGCTACAATGTTACGAAGGATTGTTCACTGGCAGGATCACTCAGTATTTTTTAAATGAACATAAAAAAAAAAAAATAGAAAGATTTTAGGTAAAGTCAGCTAAGTAAATTTTAGGTGCATTACAAAAAAAAAGTGTTCAGTCTTTATTTTTTTTTTAGAAAGCAGCCACTGCCCAAGTAGAAAAGCATGTTCCCTGCCAGCATGCTGCAGCAGAGGACAAGACTCTCTCGGTATGGAACCAGTGGTCTCTCAGCAAAAGGTCAAATACACCCTAATGTGAGTAAGCACTAGAGTTCTACAATCAACACAGAGCTGCATGTTCAACTTAACAAGGGCCATGTAGGACCTCTGCAGACAGAACACTGCTTCCACACAGAGGAAAAAGGTCCTACTCTACAACATGCTAGCATGGGATAAACTTTTCTACTCAAGATGTGGCTGCTTTCTAAAAAAAAACAGAATTTTTGTAAAATCTTACCGTTTAATTCCTTTCTCAGAGTCCTCCGACAGTCGCCGCCCCGCCCATCTTTTGGGGGTTTTTCTTGTACACCTACTGCTATTCTACCAAACTGAGTTGGGATGGATCACTGCAGGGGGGTATTGACCAGTGGGACAGCCCACATGGGTGTGTCTATGCTAAATGCTTTGCTCTTTTGACTAAGTCTTATGCTTAGCTACTCCTGCGGAGCGGAAGTCAATACCCAATAGTGATGACTTAGAGGAGGCGGCGACTGTCGGAGGACGTAAGAGAAATTAAAGTTTTACTAATTCCACAACAGTAAAATCAGTTTGTATATGCAGTAAAGCATGTTTGTTATACTGTGGAACCTAAGGGGTTATTCCTCTGCATTGTGTAAAAAGGCTGTTTGATCATGTCTTCTCCGATCCTCCCCTTCTTCCACTGTCCCCAAACCAACTCCTGATAGCATAGAGCCTTCAGGGTTTTGTGTGTATTGCTACAGAATTTTTTTTCCTTGGGAGAATGTATGTGATCAGCACAGGGCCAGTCAGCACTGTCCAGACAGATGGTCAGGGGTCCAGCAGCCTCATAGGACAATCAGGGGAGAATAAAAACTCCTCTGACAAGCTTTAACTAGTATTCGGACAGACACTGTAAGAAGTCACAAGACTGCTCTAACTGCTAAATGAGAAAAGGTATTTAACAGTTTATATTCCCAAAAAAAAAAAAAACTGCATTTCCATGTTCTGTGTACTGTGGAGACCAGATATAGTGAATGCAGGCTCCTTGATTTAGTAACACTTTAACTGTAAGATTACACATTTTTAGATTTTATGTACGTGGAATGTATTAGTGAATTTTAAAGCGAGCTCAGTCTCTTTTCCTCCACTATTCCATCATCTTTATGTCTTCCTTTCCCTTCTCCCCTCTCTATTTTGCAGCTCTTTCCTGCAGTAGTTCTGATCTTGGATCATGCGGGGCACAGCAGTTGCTGCTGCTTTAGTTGGTGACCGATCTAGTTGTGCTCTGGGCGCTCTGCTTGGGGGGGGGGGGGGGGCACAGGATGTTCCCAGTTCCAAGTTGGGGTGGCTAGGTCGGTCGTGGCGGCCTATGCTCCTCTCGATCGCCCTGGAGTGGGTTATAGTTGATGCATTGGCTACACCCCAGTTTACTTTACTCGGTTGTTGCACTCTTTTATGTGCCGTGTGTCGCAAATCTATGAGTACCACTTTGCTTGTACTACTGTGTTTACATAATGGAATGTTTCTATTGTTCTGTATGTTATTTATGCAAAAAATATTGAATTTAAAAGAGAACTCAGTTGGGCTTTACCTTGGTAAATGGACATTTCTTTCTCACTAGCCTATATGTTCTTCTAGGTTTTATTTGAGAGAAGTTTTTATAATAAAAAGGATTTTTAACCATCTACACGATGAGGAGCTTTTTTTTCTTTTATACCCTGAGCTAAAAAGGCGTAACTCGAGGACCCCCATACACCAGCAAGGACCAGGAGCTTATGAGATCAAGCCTGTATTGATTTCTGCTGGCGTACACCAACAGGAATCCATGGGATCTGGTAAGTGAGCCCTCTTACCATTCTTATCACGGACTATATACAATTTTTGTTTTACCTTGTGAACATATATTGCACTTTAAGGACGTTATTTACAGTTTTGGCGAATTAATACATGAATAATTGCCAGCACATATATTGCACTTTATGGATGTCATCCACTCACCCAGAGATCATTGTTGATTTATATTTTCACTTTATCAATTACTGATGGTGAAATTTTTGTTGCTTGATATTTATAAGCATTTGCTTTATTGTGACATTTTTTAATATTTATTATATATGATTTATATGGGAACAAGGTAGTAGTACCTTAACCACTTAAGCCCCGGAGGATTTTCCTGCTAAACGACCAGGGGGTATTTTGCGATTCGGCACAGCGTGAATTTAACAGACAATTGCGCGGTCGTGCGACGCTGTATCTAAACGAATTTGGCGTCCTTTTTTTCCCACAAACAGAGCTTTCTTTTGGTGGTATTTGATCACCCGTGCGATTTTTACTTTTTGCGCTTTAAACAAAAAAAGAGCGTACATTTTGCAAAAATAACAATATTTTTCACATTTTTTATATGAAATTCCCCAAAAAAAAAAATGTAAAAATCAAAATTTTTTTAAATTTTCGGCCAATTTGTTTTATGCTACCTATGTTTGGTAAAAAAAAAAAAAAAAAATTCGCAAAAAGCGTATTTTGATTGGTTTGCGCAAAAGTTATCGCGTTTACTAACAAAGGGAAAGATTTCTGTCATTTTTGGTGTTTTTTTTTTTAACGTGTAATGGCGGCGATCTGCGATTTTTTTTGCGGTACTGCGACATTGGGGCGGACAGATCGGACTCTTGACTGACATTTTTGACACTTTTGGGGTTACCAGTGACATTTCTACAGTAATCAGTGCTATATATATGCACTGTTACTGTAAAAATACACTGGTAGTGAATGGGGTTAACTTTATTTGGGAGGGAGGGGCTGTGTGTGTCCCTAGGGGCGTGCTTTCTACTGTGATTGGCTGTGGCTTGAGCTGTAAGGACACTGATCAACGGATCTACATAGTAGATCCATGTGATCAGTGTTTTTACACCGAGGAGAATGACAGGTGGCTTGTTTACACTAGCTGCCTGACTTTCTCCCTCTCCCCCGCCGATCGCCGAGTGACCGGCGGACATCGGGTCCGCTGGTCACACGCGAGGGGGGGTCCGTGACCGCGCGGGAGCGCGCCTCCGCGGGCGCGCGCTCGCTCCCCAGAGCCTCACAGGCGAGCGACGTAGACCTACGTCACTCTGCCTTTGAGGGGCTGACTGCCGCAGTAAATATACTGTGAGCAGTCGGCAAGCGGTTAACACAGTTCTTTTTGTCACACCATATATGCAGTAGGGTCTCATAGCCCTCTATCATCAGAGGTTAGCGCAGTTTTTTCCCATTTTACCTTTTATAACTACACCCATAGTTGGAACTAGCGGCATTCCTTCCTATATGTAATACCCCAGAGGCGCGAGTGATATTATACCTACACCCTACATGTTGTTCTACTACAAAAGGTTTTAAACATAGGTCCATTCAAAAACTCGGTTAGTCTTTCATAAAGAACCATTTATCAGAATTCACTTTCCTTTCTATATATATATATATATATATATATATATATATATATATATATATATATATATATATATATATATATATATATATATATATATATATGTATATGTATATGTATGTATATGTATGTTTATGTATGAATTGTGCAGGTATGTTACAGATATAAAACCAGCAGTGTACACACAGCACAGCAGAATCCCCCTGACATTCACTCACTCCCTGAGATTGTCGACTGTTTCTTCCAGAAGTGCTTTTTCTTTGCTGACAGACAACAGTTGTACCTCCCTCTTCTCCAACCGCGTCGTAAGTTCATCAACAATCTAAAAAGACAACATTTTTAAAGAATTCAGTTAAAAAAAATGGATTATTCTAGCAGGACACAAAAATGGATTCTTGCACTCATTGTAAAACATTTTCTCCAGGAGTTCATTGGAGAACATAGAGGTCTGCTTTGTGTCCCAATTAGAACATTGGGGGGGGGGAAATGTTTAAAAACTCTATGGCCCAGATAACACATGCAAAGAATTCGAAGGGCTCTGAAGAAGAGGCAGGACCTCGAAACGTGTCAGCCATACCTCTGGACGTTTTATTCATCCATGACGAGATACTGTGGACATTACATTCCTTTTATGTGATATGCCTGTACCAAACCCTTGTTTGTGAGTACCTTTCTTTTATCCAATTAAAAAATATTACTTTTAAGGATAATGCACTAGGCCGGTGTACCCTCTGTTTCTAAAGAATACGAGTGTAAAAAAAACATACCCCAGACGCCCTCCAAAATGTTTTTTTTTTTTTTTTTGTTCTTTTATTAGGGGAAAGTGTATTTCCACCTCACTGATATTTGGAAAATTCTTGTCAGAAATGCTGTAAATGTGCCATAAACATGCTATAAAACGTTATAGGTGCGTTACCATAGAATAAAGAGTTGACAAGCTTCAGCTCCTCTCAGACTCGACATGTAGCTTCATTTTTGCAGCACAACGATGCAAAGTGACACAAACGCTACACGTTTTTCTATTGTGAACAGCTTTGTCCATTCTATCCAATGCAGGCTGCTTTGCTGGGCGTTCAGGAAGCGGCATAAACACACCTGAAATGCATGTTTCTAATGCCAGTGTGAACAGGGCCTAAGTATTAAACTCTGGCCAGATATGAATGACACAAATTAATAGAAATCAGTAATCATAAATACATCTTTTCTGTTGGTTTTTTCAAATACAAGCAGTGAAGTACCTGAAGCCGTACTGGTACCAACCCTTTACAGTCCCTGTAGAGCAGAGCAGGAGTATGAGAGGAACAAAAAGCTTGACAAATAGGAGGAGATATAAATTAGTAATGTGATACTCTAGGCCAGTAATGGTGAACTTTGGCACCCCAGATGTTTTGGAACTACATTTCCCATGATGCTCATGCACTCTGCAGTGTAGTTGAGCATCGTGGCGAATGTAGTTTCGAAAACATCTGGGGTGCCAAAGTTCACCATCACTGCTCTAGGCCAACATCCGTATTTTTATAGCTAGATAAAAGACTAAAAAAAAAAAAAAAAAACGTAGGTTGGCTTATATAGGCCAAAACATGGAGTCTTGTAAAAAGTAAAACATTATATTATACATAGTATTAAAAACAAAGAAATTCAATAAAAATAGTTATCATGGGAGGAGAGAGGAGAGGGACAGGGAGTTGAACTCATTGCTGTGCTGCTTCTCCATTCACTGTCCAATCACAGGCTGTGGGCGGCTCCAGAACAACCTGGGCTCAGGGGAAATGACTTGAATGTTATCAGACTGAGGCCATCCATCTAGAGGCAGAAACCACTACTGCAGGGGAAATCTCTTAATTGATAGACCGAAACTTAATGTCTCAGAGGTTCTATTGGATTTAGCTCAAGAAAACGTGGCGGCCATTCAGTGGTATCAATTCCTTCATTCTCCAGGAAATGGCTGCATACTCTCACCACATGAGGCTGGGCATTGTCGTGCACAGGAGGAACCCAGGACCCACTGCACCAGTGTAGGGTCTGGCAATGGGTCCAAGAATTTCATCCCGATACCTAATGGCAGTCAGGGTGCCATTATCTAGCCTGTAGAGGTCTGTGTATCCCTCCATGGAAATGCCTCCTCAGACCATCACTGACCCACCACCAAACCGGTCATGCTGAATGATGGTACAGGCAGCATAATATTCTCCACAGCTTATCCAGACCCTTTCACGCCTGTCACATGTGCTCAGGGTGAACCTGCTCTCATCTGTGAAAAGCACAGGGTGCCAGTGGCAGACCTGCCAATTCTGCTCTTCAATGGCAAATGTCAATCAAGCTCCATGGTGCCGGGCAGTGAGCACAGGGCCCACTAGAGGATGTTGGACCCTCAGACCACCCTCATTAAGTCTGTTTCTGATTGTTTAGTCAGAGACATTCACACCAGTGTCCTGCTGGAGGTCATTTTGTAGGGCTCTGGCAGTGCTCATCCTGTTCCTTTCTTGCACAATGGAGCAGATTATGGTCCTGCTGATGGGTTAAGGGCCTTCTACAGCTCTGTCCACCTCTCCTAGAGTAACTGCCTGTCTCCTGGATGCTCTTGAGTTGAGACTGTGCTGGGAGATACAGCAAACCTTCTGGCAATGGCACTAATTGATGTGCCATCCTGGAGGAGTTGGACTGCCTGTACAACCTCTATAGAGTCCAGGTATCTCCTTCATGCTACCAGTAGTGACACTGACCCTAGCCAAATTCAAAACTAGTGAAAACCAATCAGAAAAAAATGAGTAGCGAAAAAAATGCCAGGGGCCTCACCTGTAAAACCACTCCTGTTTTAGAGGTAGTCTCATTGTTGCCCATCTAGTGCTCCTGTTAATTTAATTAACACCAAAGCAGCTGATACTGAATAACCCCTTCTGCTACTTAACTGACCAGATCAATATCCCAGGAGTTTAAATTGACTTGATGCTATACTCTGGTTAAAAAGTGATCCTTTAATATTTCTGAGATATATTATACATATACTATGCAGAGCAAGGCAGAGACAGTAGCAGTGAGTAAAGTGATATTAAATCCTCACTTTCTAAGCACTTTCAGCAGTTGATGTAATCACTTACTGACTATGCAGTTTCTTTATCTTCTAATTCTTGCCTAGGATTCTTTTTGAGCTGATGCCATGACGGCTGCCCCAGATCTTCTGTTTCAGTCCCGGTTCACACTGGTGTGATGCAGGAAACCCTGCGATTTAGTGCCGGTTCCCGCATTGCACCTGATTTGCACGCTGGTTCACACGGACTTGAACTGACGTGAACTGCTAGTGTAGTCAATGTAAAGTTAATGACACCCCCAGACGAGTTTGCAGATGGCAGTGCGAACTGTGAAATGGTGCATGAATCAGATCGCATAGGTGTGAACACCCATGTAATCAGATTCCAGTGCGGAGGTCCTGTACCATTTTGGTGCAAATGCGATGCAATTTCAGCCATACAGTTTTTTTATGGCTGAATTTGCATTGCACAAACATCGCATGTGTTCTGCACAGCAATGAGGTGCGAATCACATGCAATGTCTGATCACACAAGTGTGAACCCAGCCTCAGGGTGGCTCCTTTCTCTTGCAGCATCCTATGGAGCCACCCTTGCATGCGGGGACTAGAATTGTGCCTCCCTACAACGTGAGCATCAAAAGCAACACACAGCCCCATAGCCTTGGATGGCAAGGAACTCCTGTGGTTCTCCTCCCCTCACATCTCCAAGCTAACAGACTGACTGGAGACTGCACTGTCCACTGTTCACACTTTCCTTTGAAGACCAGAAGTTCAGGGAAGCAGCAAAGAGAAAATCAGACTCTGCTGCAGGGCTGTCAGTCAAATACTAGAGACTGGCAGTGTGTTTTTGCTCTTTCACTGTCAATCCTGCAAGATGGGGGTGGATTTCTAACCAAACTGTGGTGCCAAACTGCAGAGGAAGTCAGATAACTGCTTATGCAGTGTAGCAGAGGTGCCATAAACACGCACTAAACACATTTATAAATGCCTTGTCAGATAAACCCTCCTATGAATGGTTGAGCAGCGCCCAGGCGGACCATTTTGTATCACATGTGAAATAGGAAGTTGTCTCACCACTGGAACACAAGGCTGTATAGTGTACGTGGCTGAGGCTACACACAGTCTACAGCGCACCCAGCAGGTGCATCCCTTAGTGTAGAAAACAGTTTAACAAACTAGTTAAAGGGACAGTAAACATGGACATCAACTTGAAGCTTTTGGATCTGCACAACAACCAGGGAACTAGCATTTTTCAGAGTCAGCAACAGCAATTCCCCTATTTCTGTCAACAACTTCCTTAAAAAGTCGAAATGACATTTAGTTTGCTAAAGCAGTATTATGAACAACTAAGTTTTCAAAATAAAATTGTTTTCATATTTTTTTAACAGCCACTTGCTGTCTACATGTACCCCAGCAATGGCCGCATGGCATTTCCCAGGGAGAGTTTCCTGATGGTGACAACAGTGGACCATGCATGTGTAATGTTTGTTAACCGGTTTACGACCGCCTGCCACAGATATACTGCGGCAGGCAGCCGCTCCCAGGCAAATCACCGTACATGTACTGCGCTCGCTCTCGGGAGTCAGCGGGGAAAGCGATACAGCTTGCAGGCGGCTCCGATTATCGCCGGAAACCCGCGATCGTTCCCTGCTGAGAGAGAAGGACGGTCGGCTGTTGTAAACACAGCCGACCGTCCTTCTCCCTTGGATGATCATAGAGCCCATGTGATCTTTCTATATAGAATCGCATGTCTCTATGGTCATTTCAGAAGCCATGCCCCCGCACAGTTTGAATCACTCCCCTAGGCTCACATTTAACCCCTTGATAACCCACAGTGTTAACCCCTTCCCTGCCAATTGCATTATTACAGTAACAGTGCATATTTTTAGCACTGATTACTGTAGTAATGTCATTGGTACTCCCAAAAGTGTCAAAAATGTCAGTTAGGGGTCTGATCTGTCCGCTGCAATGTTGCAGTCCCGCAAAAAGAAAAAAAAAAAAAAAAAACAATAAAAATGACAAATCTTTCGCATAGTTAGTAGACGGGATAACTTTTGCGTAAACCAATCAAAATACGCTTATTGCGATTTTTGTTTACCAAAAATATATAGCAGAAAACAAATTGGCCTAAAAAAAATTTTGATTTTTAAATTTTTTGGGGAATGTCTTATAGCAGAATGTGAAAAATATTGTTTTTTTTTTCAAAACGGTCGCTTTTTTTGTTTAGAACACAAAAAATATAAATTGCACAGGTGATCAAATACCACCAAAAGAAAGCTCTATTTGTGGGGGGAAAAAAAGGACATACATTTCGTTTGAGTAAAGCGTCGTACGACTGCGCAATTGTCCGTTAAAGTAACGCAGTGCCGATATGCAAAATAGGCCCTGGTTAGGAAGGGGGTAAAATCTTCTGGGGCTGAAGTGGTTAAACAACCAAGCCTGTGTGACTTGGTGACAACGCAGGAACACAAATGGGAGACCTGGATAAAAGCCTTGTCAGCCCATAATAGAGAGTATCTGAAGAAGAACCTTCATGGAAGTTTTCATCTACTTTAATAAGATCGCTGCTGTGATTGCCATGCAGAAAATGCTGCAGCAAACTGTGCAGTCACATTTGTAAGTGACTTCAATGTGGAAAACCAGATTTATCACATTCCAGGGCAGGCGTCAGACAGCTCCCAAATAACAATTGAACCACACTCAGCAATGCCAGCAAAACACAAATTCATTTGACATTCAGCATTTGTTCCTTTGTTTGTGGGTACATATCAATTATTTCCTTTCAGACATGTCATACACAGTGTACCAATTTGTTTAAATTGACGAAGTTCTTGTTTATCCAGGTCAGCCTATAACACAGCAATAACCTAAAAGGAGTAAAAATATATTCTGGTAGTTTTTTTTATTTATTTTTTAACCTTTTCCTACTAAGAAATAAAAAAAAGTGCCTTCACTTGTCATGGAGACACAACAAGAAGTGAAATCAAATGTCACCAAGTTAAGGGAATTGTCAACCTAAACCGGACCTTCAGTCATCTTTTCATCTTCCCATCTATTAAATCTTCTGCGCTTGTTGTTTTAACTTTGGATAGTAAAACATTTTTTTTCTGCCAGTAAATACCATATACCGCCCACTTCCTCTTTCTTGTCTGGTAATTTGCTTAGGCTAATGACATCATGCACCGCTCTCTCACACTCTTGTGAGAGTTTGCCAGCAAGGGAGGGGGGATAAGTCATAGGAGAGCCAAGGAGAGCTGCAGAGATGGAGGGGGCTGAATAAAGGCGGAGAAAACAGGCGACTGCAGAGATCCAGGAGAATCTATCAAGAGAGGAGAAATGTGCAGGCAAGCAGTGGTGTCTGTCTGTGTGCCTCTGTGTAGATCCAGGAAGTGAACAGGCAGCAGCTTTAGCTGCCCACAGTTAAAATGGCTGCAGCCAGACTTAGTGGAGGGAGATTTCTGCAGCATATTTTGCAAGTACAGAATCACAGCACATATAAAATAACTTGCAAAGGAGGGAAGCTTTAGAATGGCAAATATGTTTTTATTAGCAAATTATGTGCACAGACTGCAGTTCCTCTTTGAAGAGCTGACAATGAAACAGGTATCCCCTTTCTTCAAGTCTTTTTTGTCAATTGTGACCCCATGAAAGAGGTATCCGTTCACTTCGGGCCTCTGTGACAGAAGACAAATGGTGAAGAAAAAAAAACTGTAGGCTTAAGCCCCGTACACACGTACCGATGGTCGGCTTACAAATGTTCCTCTTTTCTCCCCGGGATGTCGGTGTCTGCTGAAAAGTGCAAAGACAGCACAAGGACAGCACAAGAATTTTGTCCGCCGACTGCAGAAGTGATGTCATGTAATGGTTAACTTTCCCTGTGTTTTCTATTTTCTGAGCATGCCCAGTCTTGCAAATCTGCGGTCTGTCGGCCGAATTGTGTACTGACAGGCGAACAATCGTCCGTTCTGGTGTCGGCATACAAATATTTTCATGTTTGCACGAAAGACTTTTGTCCGCGGATTGTGCGCAGACATCTGTCGGAGGCACCATACTAACACGCGTACAATCGGCAGATCCTTCGTCCACCGACGTTTGTATGCCGACGATCGGTACGTGTGTACGGGGCTTTAAGCAATCATTTTCTACATACTTATTCTTCATGGTCTGTAATTGGGGAGGGGGGGGAGGGGGTGTCTACATACTTTGTGCTAAAAAAAAGGGTCCCTTGTTCACATCCCATAAAGTTGGAAAGTTTGTAAAAAATAAGTTGCAATAAGCAGTTGTCTCAGACACAGGAAGACACAGGTTGTACTAATAACCTGACATGTTCTATTCTAATCCTTTCACATTTTACTGAAAATCAAGTTTTTATTGCAGTTTGTGTAACTAATGAAGAGAGATAAGGGGAAATGTTCTTGATGGGGACACAGTAATCGATTTGAGTCCCCTGATGTCCAACACATGGCCCGTGAACCACATGCTGCCCAACACATGGCCCGTGAACCACATGCTGCCCAACACATGGCCCGTGAACCACATGCTGCCCAACACGTGGCCCGTGAACCACATGCTGCCCAACACGTGGCCCGTGAACCACATGCTGCCCAACACGTGGCCCGTGAACCACATGCTGCCACCAGCACGCTCTGTGCTGCCTGCCACATATTGGGCAGGGTCTGCTACCTGTTGGGAACCAGTGTACAATGGCAACAGGATGCCAGATGGTGGGATGTTCTCTGTCTTCCCACATACAGCACTATAATGAAGCATAGTGGCAGGATGCTGGGTGCTTGGACACATTCTGCGTCACACTATAATGAATCCAATTAGGGCTGAACGATAGTCGATGTGATATCGACTATCGTTCTGCGGGTGTGGGCGATATTCATATCGCCGAAGACACGATATTGTGCAGGCAGCCGACACAAACGAGTTTTCCCTTGCTTTCGACTGTGATCGGAACTCCGCCCCTCCAGCCCGATGCAATCCAGCCCTCCCAGCTCTGCCTCTAGTCTCCAGCCGACCATTACTCCGCCCTGCCCATTGTCTCTCCTGGCTGCATCGGGGGCGGGATCAGGCTGTAATGTGTTGTAAATAGAGTCAATGGAAAGACAATGGGCGGAGTAATGGTCAGCTGGAGACTAGAGGCAGTGCTGGGAGGGCTGTAAAGCAAGGGGAAACTCGTCTCCGGTGAGGGAGGGGGGAGCGCTGTGTCAGGTGTAGTACCGGTGATGAGAGGACGGTGACGGGAATCCTCCGGTGTCCGCTATGGAGTTCGCAGAGCTGATCAAACCCCCCCCAGGTGGACAAGGTGGTCCTGTACCGACCCTTCCACCCGCCAGTGGGCGGGACCCTGTGCCTGACGGGTCACCATCTGATCCTGAGCTCCAGACAGGACAACAGTGAGGAGCTGTGGCTGCTCCACTCATGTCGGGCTGTGTTCTTACTTCTTCTACCTCCTATCACCACTGTGAGTCCCGACTCTGCCTAATCCACACTGTCAGTGTCTTCTGCATTCCACCCAGAGAAATATTGCAATATATATATATATATATATATATATAGTTGAAAATCAAATATCGCAATGTACTTTTTTCCCCCAATATCGTGCAGCCCTAAATCCAATACTGTCAAATGGCGTGATCTCTGCACAACAGTAGAAATACAGTCCTGGCCTGACATCACCAAAGAGAAAGTGACACATTTAGCTAGTTTGGCTTTAATTCATTTCACATCCTTCTTTGTAAGTCACTACCACCGAGAAGACAAAAAATGATCCTGTAAAAGAAGATGTTTCATACTTACCTGTCCCCTTGCCTGCTCTTAAACGAGTTGTAAAGTCGGAAGGTTTTTTTATCTTAATACATTCTATGCATTATGATAAAAAGTCCTCAGTGTGCAGCAGCCCCCCTCACACTTATCTGAGGTCCCTCTCCATCCAGCAATGTCCACGAGTATCTCAGCCATCCTAGACTCTCCTTCCCGATTGGCTGAGACACAACAGTGGCGCCATTGGCTCCCACTACAATCAAAGTCAGCTAGCCAATCAAAAGAGAGAGGGGCGGGGTCTGTGTATGAGTGGACACAGGGAGCTGTGACTCAGCTCAGGTGCCCCCATAGCAAGCTGCTTGCTGTGGTAGCACTGAACAGGAGGGAAGGGCCAGGATCACAAAACTACGCCAGAAAATGTTTTCTCCTTTGCTGTGCAAAGCTACCCTAAATATATTCACATTTGACACACTGCCTCCGCCCCCAATGCCTTCTGTGGCTCCTCTCAATGGCTCTTGTGACCTGTAATGTTATGTTATGTAGGCTGGCAAGAAACCTACAGGACACAGTGGGAGTGGGACAGAGGCAGTGGACACACCTGAAGCATGTTAAATACGAAGATACTGCCTGACTTTTAGAAGTATAGGCTTCTATGTTCTTCAATTCCTCCTGCTGGCCTGTGCCACCATAAGACATCGGCACCTGAAGGAGGAACCACTGAACACAGCAAAAGACACAAGCAATCAATTCAAAGACGTGTCAATTGTGACGATCCTTTGGTTTAATTTACACATCAACCAAAAGAAGATTCTATGATTGGATGTTGGGACAGGCAAGTATAAAGTGTCATCTTTTACAGGAGAATCTTTTTTTTTGTTCTATTTTAAGCAAAAGGGTCACTTTAAAAAAACTGCCAAGCATAATAGCTGACATTCAAGCGTTAATCTCAACAAACAGTAGAGTTCACTGGCAATCAATACTTTGTTTATTACCTTTTGCATATCCTCCAGAGTGTAATCAACCTTTGGATGGCTGCTATTGTCTAGCAGCTCAGCTGACACTTCCTCCTCGATCTCATGTGTCTGGAGTGCGGTAACCAGGAGATCCGGCTGTTCTGAGTTCACTGGAGTTGCACTTCTTCCACTCTCTTCCATCTCTATATCGTCACTAGAGTGCATAAGTAGTGTTTCATTAACTTCCTCATCAGTTTTGCTTTCTGTGGAGTCAGTAACATCCAGGCTTGGTGTGGAAGAGCTTACTGCTATGGCGACCAGCGTACACCCTCTGCCTGACAGCTCGTCATCAGAGTTTATTTCGCTTATGCTGCGACTGTCCAGCGATTGCACGCTAAAAGAGTCTATCCTTTCGAAGGCGTCGGATGAAGAGCAACTCTCAGTGAGTTTCTGAAACTCATCCAAACGACCATATTCAACGGAGGGAGATAAAAGCTGGAAAGAATTCTGCATTAAGTTGAGGTTGCCCTTGGCATCGCCCACCTCCTGCCTGGAGCTGACAGAGCTCTCGCTGATCACACTTTCATGATCCAATACTTCAATATCACTAGTTGTGGAGGTGCCAGAGGAGAAGTTGCTAACGGGAGGAGATGGGGTGTTGCTCTGCCTGTCCTCATTTTTTTGGTCTTTTAGATCCAATGCATTGTCCTTAGTTTCTGGTGTAGCCACTGAACCATTAGGCTCCTCTACTGGTTTGGGCTCCAAATGGTCTTCAAGACTTTCAGAATTCCCATCAGGGTCCTGGTTGGTTTCTGTAGGGTCACATTTCTCCTCTGATAAATCCTCTGGGTTCACCAGTATCAAGTCCTCTCCAGATAAGTCAACGTTCTCCAGACTTTCGGTTGGGCTTGTCTGTTGCGATGTTTTTTCAGTATCTTGAGCATTTTCCTGCCTGACTTCGAGTATAGGCGTGGGTGATGTCTGTTTTACTTCTTCTTTTGGTCTTTGAGACTTGGTGGGGGGCTTGGATACCACAGAACTAACTGTACCAGGGCTAACCTCTGGTGAGGAGAGAAAGGCACTGAAAAAATTCTCAGATTCGTCCACTACAGTTCGTCTGACCGGTTTGGTTATGGCCGTCGGCGTCAAAACTACTTGTGTTTGGGTCTCTTCTAAATTTGCTCCCCAGTTGGAATTCTCCCAGCTCCCTTTAAGCGAACTGGTGCCTGAGAATAAAAAAAAAACAAGTGTTAATACCTCCTAAACAGAGCATGACTTTTTTGTGTGATGCACGTTCACTGTAAAAAAAAAATTACAAATATATGTGCAAGCTTTATTTAACTTCTTTGTTATGCAATCTCTACATTGTGAAATGTACAGAATGTCTTCTTTTACAGAAACAGTAATTAAGGCAACCAATGCCCTCTAGCTATAAAATGCAAAGCCTCCACAAAATATTACAGTTGTTTGCATTATTAACCACCTCCTGACCAACCATTGTAGTAAAAGAGCTTGTCAGGGAGCCTATTACTCTAAAAGGATGTTTATAATCCTGCATATCTAAAGAGGGGATGCACACCAGGAGTGCTCCCCGTGTTTGTGAATGCATTGTGCAGCTCAGATCACAGGCAAAATGCACAGAGCCTATTAGAGTGGGTCTGTTCCTTTTGACAGCTGCAGACCAATCACATTGATCATAAGTGTAAACACTGGCTGTGTTTACAAACATCCACCCATTCTCTCTTCCTCTCACAATGGCGGATTGCAGCAGATCAAAGGAAAAAAAGAGAAAGAATAGGGCTTCTTTCACACGGCCGCTCCGGATTTCTTCTCCGTTCTGGTGCTTTTTTTTTTTTTCACGGAGCGGATGACATTTGTGTCATCCGCTCCGTGTGTCCTCATATCAGCCCATCCGTTTGCGGATGATATGCGGACATAATGTAAGTCTATGGCATTGCGGATGTCAGCGGATGACACCGCTGACATCCGATTTTCCTTCCTTTCCGTTTTTTGAACAGATGAAAAAATAGGGTTCTGTTCCGTTCCAAAAAACGGAACAGAACTGAAAGGAGGCAAATCGGATGTCAGCGGATGGTATTCCGCTGACATCCGCAATGCTATTGACTTACATTATGGCCGCAAATCATCCGCAAAAAAATAGGATGATTTGCTGACAAGCAGAGCGCCGTGTGAAAGAGCCCTAGGGCCTCATGTACACTGCTACTTGTAAACGACCGTTTCGGAGCAGTTGGGCGTTTTTTTCAGAAGCCCCTGAACCCTCCTCTATGTTATCTTTTCTGTCCATGTACACAGGGTCGTTTACAGTCATTTAGATGCAGTGGAGTTCAGTGTCATTTTTTGGAAAGCAATTATTTGCGTTCAGGATGTTCAGAACGTGTGTTTACCGGCGTTTCAAACGCAAAACGCGACCGAACGCGTTTAGCGCTTGCGCTTTTCCATTTTAAAGGGGAATGATTTTTTGACCTCTAAAAACGGATCTGAGCGAAAACGCCCGCTAAACGCGGCTGCAAACGCGACACAAAGGACGTTTTAAACGTCCTTTAAATTCCAGTGTTCAAAGGACTTTTTACAACGTCCCGTGTACATGTAGCCTAAGGCAGCAGCAAAATTTCAGACTTATATTCATTCAAGCTGGGGGGGATGTAAAGGGCAACTGACCACACATGACTGTGGGATTGTTTTTATTTTAAAGGTGTGGGGTGTAAAGTGCAAATGACTTCCAATGATTTGGAGGTGGAGGTTTCAAAATGCCACTGACCACCAATGATTGGGGGAAGAAGGAACTTTTTTTTAACGGTAATACGTAGTATTGCTTCTAATAGTAATCATAGCCATGACCACTTTTTGCCTGAACACCTCTGTTTCAATACTGTGCCCCCCCCCCCCCAAAAAAACTCATTGGGGTAGATTACTGCATAACCAAGTAATTGTCATTCAAACTATCACAAAACTAAAAACTAGAAGGGTAATAAAGGGGTGTAACATGCCAGTATTGAGGGTTTAAGGTTCATTATCTAAACTAGCTGAAAAGCACACCTATATCCAAATGATAAAACAACCCAAGCCTGCTAAATCAGCTTCAATAAACCAATTCATGAAAAAACATGATCGATTACTTATTTTTCCTGCAGAAAACTGTGTTCCTAGCTCCCTCATATGATAAAATACAAGGGCACTAAAAACACATTATCAAATACGTCATCTAAAAATTCCCATAGCATTGGAAACATGGTTCCTGTCAGAGGGGAGCCAGTCACCAACTGGCCAGCTTTTTCTAAAGGGGAACATTTATAACTGAAATCACATATACTTCAATGTCAGCCAACATTACGACCTGCATTTTATATCGCACACATAAAATACAGGTCACACAGCAAGTGGCGGCATGTGTGGGAAAGACATCTCCTTTGCTGTGCTGGCCAATCAAGGCGGCTGAAGACCAGTATCCGGAAAAAGCCGAGGGGAACTGTTGGAACTAAGGAGTATTTTTACCTTTGGGTTCACTCTTTCATTTATGCCATTTAAGTGCACAAGGCAGTTGAAATTGGAGTGTACTTCCTTACAAGATCTCTTTCTCTGTGAAAATGGATCTTGGAGACAGTTGTGTCACACTTTGGGTGACCTTTGACCATCAAACTGAAGTGCAGGTTCACACAAAATGAAGCTAAATAAAGAAGGCTATTTAAAGCAGAACTAAACCAAAACCGTTGCATTTGAGACAAGGCTGTGATAGTTCTCACGGTTGCTTGTGGTATCAACCAAACTGTCAACCCATTAAATGGTCGGTGTCACAAACGTAAAGACGGAAGCTTGCTTGGCTGAAAAGTGTTAAAGGGTTTAGTTCCGCTTTAAAGCGGTATTAACTTCTTCCGGCCCGCGCTATAGCCGAAAGACGGCTACAGCGCGGGCTCTAATTTCCGGGAGGCCGTCTTTAAACGGCCTCCCAGTGACAGGCTCCCCGCGCGCTCCCGCGAGCGTGCATCGGGGAAAATCTGTGTCGGCCGTGTCCCTTGGACACAGCCAATCACAGATCGTGGTAAATGGCCAATCACAGCGGCCATTTACCACGTGATCGGCCGTGCAATGAGAGATGATCTCATATGTAAACACATGAGATCATCTCTCATCGCCAGCTCTCCTTCCTCACACAGAGACTGCAGTGTGAGGAAGGAGCAGAGCCGATCAGCCGTTCGGGGACACAGAAAAATGTAATCAGGGCACTGATCACCAGTGTCCTGATTACAACAGAGGTAAATAAAATACAATGTGCCCACCATCAGTGCCCACAGTGCCCTCCATCAGTGCCCCCATCAGTGCCCATAGTGCTGCCAGTCAGTGCCTGCTCATCCAGGCACTGATGAGCACTGACTGGCAGCACTTTGGGCACTGAGTGTGGGCACTGATGATGCTGCCCATCAGTGCCACCCATCAGTGCTCATCAGTGCCACCCATCAGTGTCCAGCAGTGCCACCCATCAGTGTCCAGCAGTGCCACCCATCAGTGCCACCTCTCAGTGCGGCATATTAGTACCTCCTCATCAGTGCCCATCAGTGCAGCCTATCAGTGCCCATCAGTGCCCCCTCATCAGCGCACATCAGTGAAGGAGAAAAAATTTATTTATTTTCAAAATTTACTCGCAGAAAATAAAAAAACTTTTTTTTTTTTTTCAAAATTTTCTGTCTTTTTCTTTTTTTTTTTGTAAGAAATATAAAACCCAGAGGTGATTAAATACCACCAAAAGAAAGCTCTATTTGTGTGAAAAAAATGATAAAAATTTCATATGGGTACAGTGTAGCATGACCGCGCAAAGCGTGAGAGCTCTGAAAGCTAAAAATTGGCCTGGGCAGGAAGGGGGTGAAAGTGCCCGGTAGGCAAGTGGTTAAACCCAAACCCAAAAATGTAATATAATGCAGTTTACCAATCAATACATGTGGTGGCTGTATTTGTTTTCTTTTTTTTACGCTCCCCCCCCCCCCCAGCCGTCTTCAACTTGTGATCTGGGCAGTAACACACCTCCTGTATAATGCCCCGTACACACGTGCAGATTATCTGAAGACTTACTTTTGTCTGCAGACTTACCAAAACCATATAATATGAGGTCAAACCTAAACACTTTCAATTTGTATGCAATCCGGCAGGCCCTTGCGCTACATAGAAAAGGTAAATCTGAAGACAAAAGTCTTCAGATAATCTGCACGTGTGTACGGGGCATTAGAGTGCCCCCACTCTGGACGAAGAAGCACAGGAGGCACCTTTGGACAGCAGCATTGTCAGTCTGGGGGGAGGGGGGAGTGTTAGATGTACTAGCAGATTTAAATACACTAACAAACTGAAGCCAAACTCCAGCTAGCAAACAATTACAGCTAATTTTGTGTTCCTTTCAGGATGAATGTTTTATATAAATAAAAGATGATCACTGTAAACACCCCTGTTAGTGCTGAATGGTTTGTCTCAACCCTCCAACTTCTACATCTGCAGGACTGCTTGTTCTGTTGAAAATCAACAGGCTTACTGGCCAAATCATTAGGTGATGATAAAGGAAAGAAAATTTAGAAAAAGATAACTAATACACCTAAGAATTGGTATGCTGCAATAAATTAAAGTTTGCTTTTGGGTTTGATACTTTCGTTTTGGATAAAGAGGAGAGGGATTAGAACCTCCTGTCATGTTTTTATTGCTGCCTGTGGCCCAGTTAGGGATATTCGCTCTACTTGTTGTTTTCAAGAGAAAATCCCAAATTGTGGGTTGTCTGAAAGGGAGCAATTAAAGTAGAACTAAAAGGTAAAACCCTTTTTTTTTGTTTTGGATAGAGTGGAGAGGGATTAGAACCCCTGTCAGTTTTTTTTATTGCTGTCTGTGCCCCTGTTAGGAAGATTCACCCTCCTTATTTTTCTTGTTTACAGTTATCACTAGGTGGATACAATTCGATGATTTTTTTTTTTTTATCAAATTTATTTTAATAAAATGCTTTTGGAGTAAACATCTATCTAAAGATAGTTTTCTATTTAAAATACATTAAAGATGTAGTTTATTCAGCATGAAATGGAGCTTAGTTATGTAGCATGAGGCTGTATATTCTGCAATATTTACATTTTTGGTAAACGTATTCAATGAATCCAAGCTCTGCAACTTGAGATAACATGAACTGCATTGATGCATTCACACAATTTCACAGTAACTACCAGCAAGAATGAGTCCTTACATTTAAAGAGCACCTGTCATTTCAGATCCATCATGGCATCGCTTGTTAGCAGGCATCCATTCACCTGCTGCTAACATGTCCCTCACCTTGTTGTATCACTGCCGCATCACCAGCCGTCCCATTAAAGTGAATGGGACTGTCGGTGAGGCAACAGCGGGCCAGAGGAGGTGCCGCTGCGGGACAGAGATGACAGGTGCTCTTTAAAAATTATGATTTAAATCAAGCCTTTTTACTAGTGATTTAAAGCGGAGTTCTACCCAATAATGGAAGCTCCTCTTTACTGCTTCCTCCCCCTCCGGTACCACATTTGGCACCTTTTAGGAAGGGGGGGGGTGTTTACCTGTCAAAAACAGGTACCCGCTTCCATTTCTGGGTAAGGGCGCCGCAGCGACCTAGATCATTTGCGGCCCATCCTCCCTACTCCAGCTGCCTTCTGGGAGACACACAGGTCCCAGAAAACAGCGGGTCCATTCAGAAAGCGCAGCGCGACTCGCACATGCGCAGTAGGAAACAGGCTGTAAAGCCACAAGGCTTCACTTCCTGTTTCCCTAAGTATGCCGGTGCCTGCACCCGGAGCCGATGGACAGGTTTTAATTTTATTTCCCCTCAGGCTGGAACTCCAGTTTAAATCATGATTTAAATTGTTTTTTTAAATTGACTTGATTTAAATCAAATCCACCCTGGTTATCACCAAAAGGGAAAGAAAATCCCACATTTTGAGTTGTCAACAGAACAGGAATAGAGCGGAAATCTTCCCATGGGCACACGAGTTCTGGTGACACCCCAGGATTCCTTCTCACTGCCTGGTTTGGGACAGGAAGTGAAGTCTCCCCAATGGGAAGAAAAAAATTAAATAAAAATAAAAGCAAAGGCAGGTAATAACCCTTTATCCAAAATGAAAAAGAAAAAAAAGAGTTGTGCCTTATCAGCTAAGTCCAAACTATGGCCCTCCAGCTGTTCAGGAACTACAATTCCCATCATGCCTAGTTATGTCTGTGAATGTCAGAGATTTACAATGCCTCATGGGAACTGTAGTTCCTGAACAGCTGGGGGGCCATAGTTTGGACACCCATGCGGGTTTAGTTCTACTTTAGGACAGTTACTTGAGACTAAAGCCCCGTACACACGCATCGAAAATTGGCAGGGAATTTTCGTCCAACGTCCGATCTGCCGATTTTCAGCTTGTTAGTATGATGCTTCTGACAACCGACTCCGACCGAAAAAAAATCTGGTGTGCAGGCTATAACATTTTTGTTGGCCGTCAAAAAACACGGCCGATTTTCCTGCAGTCAGTACAGATTGACAGGGAAAAATCTTACGAGCAAGACTGGGCATGCTCAGAGAAGAACGAACACAAAGAAAGCAAACCAACACATGACATCACTACAGAAGCAGAATTTTGTTGGGCGAGAAAATTCGTGTGCAGTCTAGGCACATTCCAACCAACAAAACACCACTCTGGACAAAAGACGGACGATCGGTCGGCCGATAATCGTTGCGTGTGTACGGGGCTTAACAGTGACTGGTTCACTTTGATCAGCAATTCCATGGTGGTACGTTCACCTGAATTTTTCACAGGGGGTGGAGGAGAACACCAGCCGAACGCCACCAATTAATGCCTGGTGAATAGGATTAAAACAAAAGAATGTTTCCAAGGTGGCGTCGCGCTCCCCTCCCCAACCCCCTCCCTTAGGCACTACCAATATGGCACATGCGCAGATGCACCCATGGGCTCTTTTCAGACTTCGGGTCCTGGTACAGCCCATGCCTACCTCTGCTCATGCACCACTTATATCCCACTCCAGTACAAATACAGGGAAGGTATCGGATTTCCCTTGGTACAATCTTTGCACATGCATAGGAAATCCCCTGTGAAGATGTGCAGCAAAAGCTCTCTCTGTACCTGAGTCCTGCAGCACATCTGTGCACAGGGGATGGGGAGCAGGAACTGCAGAGGAAATACAGCAGGAAGAAAAATCCAACATTCCATTCAGGGTGAAGATCTGCTGTAAGGAGTATATGATGAGCTCCACATTGTGAGGGAAGTGAC
Source organism: Pelophylax lessonae (assembly GCF_965119305.1). NCBI lineage: Eukaryota > Metazoa > Chordata > Amphibia > Anura > Ranidae > Pelophylax > Pelophylax lessonae. Next base: position 60,407,659 of record NC_138775.1, read on the forward strand.
AGCTGTGGGTGTCAGGGAAGTGACAGCTGTGGGTGTCATGGTAACAGTGTGTGAGGAGGGGGGGGGGGGTGCCACCCTTACCGTCCTGGAAAGGGGTGATAATGGAGTCAGCCCAGGCAGTCTCGTCCTCCTTGATGTCCAGCACCCGGTCTATGGACTTCTGCGCCTGGGACAGCGCCTGCTTGGCAAAGCTGGAGAGCTGCGAGGCGTTGAACCAGCTCATAGCGCCGGTCTGCCCTCCGCCGCCTCTCCCCGGGAGCCCAGCCGCCTCCACTTCCCGAACACGTAGCAGTAAACAAATCCCGACCTTGACGTCATCACACGGCGACACTGGCAGCCTTCCTGGCGGCGGCTCACGTGATTGCAGGAGGCGGGGACAACATGTGACCTGTCTGTGTCAGGGAGGATTCCAGAGCCTGGAATAAAATTCTTTCCTAATGCTCCAACCCCCGCTTGTAGAGCTTTAAATGCAGAGAACATAACATACAGTGCCTTGAAAATATATTCATACCCCTTGCAATTTTCTACATTTTTCATGTTATAACCATAAATGTATTTTATTGGGGTTTTATGTGATAGAGACCAACACAAATTGTGAAGCAGAAGGAAAATGATGAATGGTTTTCAAAATGTTTGACAAATAAATATCTGAAAAGTGTGGCTTGCATTTGTATTCAGCCCCCATTAGGGTCCTTTCACATGAGCGGTGCGCCCGGCGGACTCCGTTTTTCTCAGCAGGGATTGATCCGCCGATCCCCACTGAGCAGGCGGATGACAGCTCTGTTTCCGCTTACTTCGCAGAGACAAACCTGTCAGATTCCCGCTCTCCTCTATGGAAGATCGGATGAAAAAGGACCGCCTGTCTGTTTTCTTCCGATCCTCCAGATAGATTGAAAATAGGGTTTCTATCCATCCGGATTTCACGGACAGGATCGGATAGTGACAGGTGTCAGCGTAGATGTCACCACTGACATCCACTGCTCCATAGAGGTACACGGAGCATCCGATCAGGTCCGCCTGAAAAACTGAGAGGCGGACCTGATCAGAAAGCCCATGAGAAAGGGGCCTTACTCTTATACTACTAACTAAATTCTAGTGGAACCAATTGCCCTCAGAAGTCACCTAATTAGTAAATAGAGTCCACCTGTGTGTAATTTAATTGCAGCATAAGTACAGCTGTTCTGTGAAGCCCTCAGAGGTTTGTTGGAGAACCTTAGTGAACAAACAGCATCATGAAGGCCAAGGAACACACCAGACAGGTCAGGGATAAAGTTGTGGAGAAGGTTAAAGCAGGGTTAGGTTATAAAAAAATATCCCAAGCTTTGAACATTTCACAGAGCACTGTTCAATCCATTGTCTGAAAATGGAAAGAGTATGGCACAACTGCAAACCTAACAAGACATGGCCATCCACCTAAACAGACAGGCCAGGCAAGGAGAACATTAATCAGAGAAGCAGCCAAGAGGCCCATGGTAACATTGGTGGAGCTGCAGAGATCCACAGCTCAGGTGGGAGAATCTGTCCACAGGACAACTATAAGTTGTGCGCTCCACAAATCTGGCCTTTATGGAAAAGTGGCAAGAAGAGAGCCATTGTTGAAAGAAATCCATAAGAAGTTCTGTTTGCAGTTTGTGAGAAGTCATGTGGGGGACACAGCAAACATGTGGAAGAAGGTTCTCTGGTCAGATGAAACCAAAATTGAACTTTTTGGCCTAAAAGCAAAATGCTATGTGTGGTGGAAAGTAACACTGCACATCACCCTGAACACACCATTCCCACTGTGAAACATGGTGGAGGCAGAATCATGCTGTGGGGATGCTTTTCTTCAGCAGGAACAAGGAAGCTGGTCAGAATTGATAGAAAGATGGATGGAGCGAAATACAGGACAATCTTATGCCCCGTACACACGTGCAGATTATCTGAAGACTTTTGTCTGTAGACTTACCAAAACCATATAATATGAGGTCAAACCTAAACACTTTCAATTTGTATGCAATCCGGCAGGCCCTTGCACTACATAGAAAAGGTAAATCTGAAGACAAAAGTCTTCAGATAATCTGCACGTGTGTACGGGGCATTAGAAAGAAACCTGTTAGAGTCTGCAAAAGACTTGAGACTGGGGCGGTGGTTCCTCTTCCAGCAGGACAACAACCCTAAACATACAGCCAGAGCTACAATGGAATGGTTTAGATCAAAGAATATTCATGTGTTAGAATGGCCCAGTCAAAGTCCAGACCTAAATTCAATTTGGAATCTGTGGCAAGACTTGAAAATTGCTGTTCACAGATGCTCTCCATCCAAACTGACAGAGCTTGAGATATTTTGCAAAGAAGAGTGGGCAAAAATGTCCCTCTCTAGATGTGCAAAGCTGGTAGAGACATCCCCAAAAAGACTTGCAGCTGTAATTGCAGTGAAAGGTGGTTCTACAAAGTATTGACTCAGGGGGGCTGAATACAAATACACGCCACACTTTTCAGATATTTATTTGTAAAACAATTTGACAACCATTTTTAATATATATGAATCAATATGAAAAACATTATAACCAAAATAACAAATTGGTTTGGCATGATTAGTTTATTCGTTAAAGGTCTAATGGAACAGCAGGTTGACTCGCAGTAAATCTTACAGTCCAATCAGCTGATTCATTTTGTGCTGGAGGTCAGATTACTAATACTGGTAAAGTGCATTCCTGAGAACTGAGTGAGAAGGGTGTTGTATTTGAGCAGAGGAGACGAGTTTTGAGAAGTAGCAGAAAAGATATTGCGTGTGTGTGCCAATGGATTCAAGCTCTAAACATCAGGTTCCTCCTGGTACCAGCAGCAGTGACACACAGGGCTGGCCCAAGACATTGTGCTGCCTGGGTCCAAGTATGAAATGCTGCCCCCCCCCCCCCCCAAAAAAAAATCACACCCAACAAAAGGTCCCCACATCCATTATTTTATATAAATATAATATTTAGAAAATATTATATATACTCACCACCAGACGGGTCCACCAAACACCCGCTGTCTGTCCTCAGTCCTCCTTTCACTCCTATGTCTGCCGTGCAAGGTGCCCTAGAAGATCAAGCCTGCCCTGCGTGAGATGGAGTGCGCCGTTGTCTGACATCCACCACTATCACGTGAGCGACGTTCCACAGATGAGACACTCCGCCTCATACTCAGTTTGCATTACAGGCAGCAGTATGAGATGGGGAAATGCCGCCCGTAACACGCCACAAACTGATGACACACAAAACTGCTGGAAAAAAGAATCTTGGGAGTCAATTTGCCGCCCCTCTTCAAGTGCTGCCTGGATCCAATGGACCCAGTAGGACCCATGGTAGGGCCGGCCCTGGTGACACAGCACAACCACTGGCAAAGTGCATTCCTGAGAAGGGTGTTGTAATGCATATAAGCAGAGGAGACGAGTTTTGAGAAGCAGCAGAAGAGACATTGTCATTGTGTGTGTGTGTGTTAATGAATTCAATAAACAAACAAAGTTCAGAATTACGTACCGTTATCACAAATATATAAATAAATATATATATATATGTGTATATACATAAATAAAGAATTATCCGAAAACAAAAACAATTAAACAAATCGATTAGTTATAACGAATATCTATAATCTACAGAAATAACAAATTATCAGAAAATGAATTAATGTAGCATAACGAATATAACAGAACAAAATTATGTATTTTACAAATGAAAACAAAATTAAACAAAATTTTCTTCTGTTCACAAGTCAAGTGGACAGTAATTTGTGACAGAAGTACCCAATGCGTTTTTAAAGGTCTTTCTCTTTCCCAGGGGTATATCAATGCAGAATAACAGTGCCCTGTAATGAAAACAGACTAATAAATATACTCCTCAAGAAATTCCTCCTACATACAGATCATAAATACAATATATTACCAAAAGTATTGGGACGCCTGCCTTTACACACACATGAAGTTTATTGGCATCCCAGTCTTAGTCCGTAGGGTTCAATATTGAGTTGGCCCACCCTTTACAGCTATAACAGCTTCAACTCTTCTAGGAAGGCTGTCCACAAGAGTGTGTCTATGGGAATGTTTGACCATTCTTCCAGAAGCGCATTTGTGAGATCAGGCACTGATGTAGGACGAGAAGGCCTGGCTCACAGTCTCTGCTCTAATTCATCCCAAAGGTGTTCTATTGGGTTGAGGTCAGGACTCTGTGCGGGCCAGTCAAGTTCTTCCACCCCAAACTCACTCATTCATGTCATTATGGACCTAGCTCTGTGCACTGGTCCAAATCATTTGGGGGAGGGAGGATTATGGTGTGGGGTTGTTTTTCAGGGGTTTGGCTTGGCCCCTTAGTTCCAATGAAGGGAACTCTTTAGGTGTCAGCATACAAAGACATTTTGGACAATTTAATGCTCTCAACTTTGTGGGAACAATTTGGGGGTGGCCCCTTCCTGTTCCAACATTACTGAATGCCAGTGAACAAAGTAAGGTCCCTCCCAATGTAGTAGTCTCTTAGATCCAAGGTCCATAAAGACATGGATGAGCGAGTCTGGGGTGGAGGAACTTGACTGGCCTCAACCCGATAGAACACCTTTGGTATGAATTAGAGTGGAGACTGCGAGCCAGGCCTTGTCACCAACATCAGTGCCTGACCTCACAAATGCTCTTGTTTGAAGAATGGTCAAAAATTCCCATAGACACACTCCGAAAACCTTGTGGACAGCCAACCCAGAAGAGTTGAAGCTGTTATAGCTGCAAAGGGTGGGCTAACTCAATATTGAACCCAATGGACTAAGACTGGGATGCCATTTAAGTTTATGTGCATGTAAAGCAAGGTGTCCCAATACTTTTGACATAATAGTGTATTTAGTGGAAATTACCCTCATCCCGGTATAACACAATCAAAACATGATTCCTATAGATTTGGGATTTAACAAACAAAGAGCTGTTGACTGTGTTCCATAATAAACATATATTATTTTATTGAAAGAAAATAAAGAATAGCATGTTTAAAAAATGTTTTACAAACAATTCTGGCTGTTATTACATCTACACAAGGTGGAACAATTACATATTACTGCATCCTCCATCAATAAGGTGGGCAGTATCTTGTGACAGAAATACCCAAGGCTTTAAAAGGTCTTTCTCTTTCTCAGGGGTATATCAATGCAGACTAAGAGTGTCCTATAATGAAAACAGACTAATAAATATACTCCTCAAGAAATTCATCCAGAGTACATACAGATCATAAATATGCTATTAATGCTAACCATAGTACAATAGGTAGGAGTACAAAACACAGCCGTTTCTTTAAAATTCCTAAAATCCAAGTTCGCTGCCATATGCTTCATACCGCCAAAGAGGTCATCAAGGCAGGGCTGCAGTGCCCATGAATTATTGAGGCCACCCGGACCTGTGAACCTTTTAGTGAAACTTACTGAAATGTGGTTGCTTTAGGTTTAACCACTTAAGCCCCGGAAAATTTTACCCCCTTCCTGACCAGGGCCTATTTTGCAATTCGGCACTGCGTGACTTTAACGGACAATTACGCGGTCATTCGACACTGTACCTAAACAAATTTGACGTCCTTTTTTTCCCACAAACAGAGCTTTCTTTTGGTGGTATTTGATCACCTGTGTGATTTTTTGATCATGCGCTATAAACAAAAAAAGAGCGACAATTTTGCAAAAATAACAATATTTTTCACATTTTTTTAAATTAAATCCCCCCCCCAAAAAATGTAAAAATCAAAAATTTTTAACATTTTCGGCCAATTTGTTTTATGCTACATATGTTTGGTAAAAAAAATTGCAAAAAGCGTATTTTGATTGGTTTGCGCAAAAGTTATCGCGTTTGCTAACAAAGGGAAAGATTTTTGTAATTTTTGTTTTTTTTAAACGCGTAATGGCGGCGATCTGCGATTCTTTTGCGGTACTGCGACATTGCGGCGGACAGATCGGACCCTTGACTGACATTTTAGACACTTTTGGGGTTACCAGTGACATTTCTACAGTAATCAGTGCTATACATATGCACTGTTACTGTAAAATTACACTGGCAGTGAAGGGGTTAACTTTTTTTGAGAGGGAGGGGTTATGTGTGTCCCTAGGGGTGTGATTCTAACTGTGATTGGCTGTGGCTTGAGGTGTAGGAACAGTGATCAACGGTCCTACATAGTAGAACCGTATGATCACTATTCCTACATAGGGGAGAATGACAGGCGGCTTGTTTACATCAGCCGCCTGCCTTTCTCCCTCTCCACCTGACGATCTTGAGTGACCGGCGGACGATTGGGTCTGCCCTCACACGCGCGCTGGGGGGGTCCGTGACCGAGCGGGCGCGCGCATCCGGCGGCGCGCGTTCGCTCCCTAGAGCCCTCACAGGCTAGCGATTTAGACCTACGTCGCTCTGCCTGTGAGGGGCTGACTGCCGACGTAAATATACTGTGAGCAGTCAGCAAGCGGTTAAGGTAAAAACTATTCCTTGAGTCAGTATGAAATCAGCAGTATAGTATCTATTAGGAGAGCCAAAAGAATGATCCGGTTCTCCTTTTGCCTCCTTCCCACCCTTCCCTCACAGTCCTATTAATACTTTGCCTATAATAAATCTGCCAGGGTTAGCTCCTCCATTAATGATTGCATCTTTTCTTTATGTCTGAGAGCACCTAATGCTTTGTTTTATCTATCGGAGGATAATTTGCATTGTCATTGCTGGCTTTCTGAAGGGCCTATATCTTTGTTCTGATGAAAACCTGGACATTTTTTATTGCATTATTGTTTTATTGATTTATTTTCTACTATTGTATCTTGTCATTTCAATAAAAATATTAAAATACAAAAGAATGATCCCTTTGTTGGTGTTCATATATCTACAATAGTTGCAACCCCCACAGGTACATGGACCAAGATTTTTACAAGGATCACCCCCACACCCCCCCCTCCCCCTTCACCTTTGTATTCATACATTCCACAATTATAATTATGCTTCCAAATGTAGTTTGTGCAGTAAATTGCCTCCAGCACTGCTCCTGTTCCTTCTTGACGGAGGCTGCCATTTTGCTGAGGCCCAGAGCTCCTGAACAGCAGTAAATCATAAAGTGGAACTAAACCAGTCCATTTAACGGTTTCAAAAAACAGGTACATTCCTGGAATGCCAGGATTGCTAATCGTCACATTTGCTTGTATCCTCAACCAAACTGTTAAACCATCAAATAACTGGTGTCATACTTGATCAAATGTGCAGCACCATGGCAGTTGCAGATCAAACAGAAGCAGCTTTCTTGGCTGTAAATGATAGAAGGGTTTAGTTCTGCTTTAAGGCTGTCAGCAGCTCGGCTTCTACAAATTCTGCAGTGCCTAAAAATGGAGAGCAACTGAGCATGTGCAGATTAGGATGAGACAGTGTATTACTGGAAATTAAACAGTATAGGCATTTCTTTCTAATGTTTTACATAGCTATACCTGCAAAAGGGGCCAGCCTGAAGTGATCTAGCAGGACTTAAAGCAGAGCTCCACCCAAAAAGGGAAACTCTGCTTGTTTGCTCCCTCCCCCCTTCACTGCCACATTTGGCACTTTTTTTGGGGGGGGGGGGGGAGCAGGTACCTGGTTTTGACACATGATCAGAAACATGAAAATAACCCGTAAAAAGCCTGGCTGCCATTGTTTTTGTTTTGCACTATACGATAGGTACCTACGCAACCAGGAAGCTTTTCCAGAATCATACGAAAAAAATCAAACATTTAGTATGCATTGTTGAATTTAAAACTAGTATTATGCAACAGAATGCGAAGCATAAGTCGTTCGATTATCTGATTGTGTGTACGAGGCATTAGATTGTTGCTGTATATTATATTTTAGAAATGTATCCATGCAAAATTCCAAAATCAAGCTACTTGCATCCAAAGACCTGATCCTAATCACTGGTAATTGCATCATGTGCTGTCAACCTGTAAGTCCCCGTTCACACTAAGTCGACCTGTGAGGCGACCTGGTCGCCTCACAGGTCACGGTAGGTCGCCTTCATTAGGGAAGCTGCGGACCCGTTCTAATAGGAGCGACACAAGTCGCTCCGACTTAGAAAAAGGGTCCGGAGCTTCTTTGGGGCGACCAGGAGGCGACCGCCATAGACTTCAATGTTATGAAGTCCGTGCCGGCCGCTCTGAGGTCGCGGCACGCTGCTCGCACCGCGACCTCGGAGGTCGCCCCTGGAAGTAGCGTCGCTCGTATGTGAACGGGGCCTAAATGCTTTGTTTCAAATAATTTTTTTGGATTTTAAAAATGTTACGAAAAATCTGTAAACGGCCATAACACATTCCAAAGAAACAATTACAGGAACAAAAAAGGCATGCAAAATATTGATCACAATATCTTAGCAAAGGACATCAGCTAGGATGGGTCAAATAAATCTTCTAAGACGGCTAAAAGCAAAATGATGGGCTTGTCACATGCAGTGGATCATCCGAGAAAAGAGGATCGCTTCTGGGCCTTTTGGCTAAGTGTAGTATCTGTTCTTATCAGTCATCTAGTGGGGGCGCTGTGCTGTCATCTGACCTGACCAAGGTTGGGTGGCGGCTATGCAAACCTGCTGGAGTGATGGGGACCTGGAAGGTTAGTATCGGCAGGAACTGAAACAGGAGCGCCTGAGCGTAATTGGGGGCCGGGAGTAAGTTCTCCCAGAGAAAGCTTGAAGGGTCCATTACCTCCTGATTCAAATGTGCTACCTTGTCTGGCCAAGGGCTTGGAAGACAGAGGGTCCGCGGTGTCTGTGCCCTCTGGGAGTGGTCGCCCCAGAGGTGCTCTTAGTAAAACTTGGGTGTGAGACCCCAATGTGTGAACCAGCACATGGTCACAGATTCCAAACACTTTTTCTGCACTGCGCCTTTTAGGGCTGGGCCTTTTGGCTAAAATCCGGGGGGAATTTTTGTTACCAGGCCTCAGGGCCCGGCCAGTGCACTATGCACAAACACTTATTTATTTTCTACCATGTTTGTCACCTTTCACTTATGTGTGTTTTTTTTTCACACTAGGATGGAGGGTGTAAGTCCTAGGGCATGCCCTGAAGTCTAGGGGGAGGATGTGTGGCCTTTTGGTTTCTTCCTCCTCTGTCCTTGGGCGGTCTCTCTTTGGGAGAGCATCTCGAACTAGTATTCGGATGCGGCATTGGGTGCCCAGAAGAACGGGGTCTGCCAGGCCTTCTGGCTAGGCAGACCATTGGAAACCCTTTGTCCCTTTCAGGAGCCTTGCGCCCCAGGGGATCAGGGCAGAGGTCCTACCCCTTCGGGGGGGAGGGGTGGACAAAGCACACCCCTAAGTGTACTTTTTTCGTTGTACTTTTTACACCACCGCGGATTTTAAAGAAATCTGAGAAAAGAGGATGCTGTTTGCTAGCTATAAAAAAATGTCTTGTAGGACAGCCAAAAGAAAGGAGTGCTACCAGCCCTTGCTGCAGTCAAAGCAGGAAAGGTGGGTAGGTATGGCAAGAGGTAGGTGTACCTACCTTCATATGAAGGTCTAACCTGGCTTTGTACAGGCTTCCTGGCTGTGGCTATCCCCACACACCTACAATTCCTGTTGCTGTTTTCACAGCTACTTTCAGCACCACAGCCAATTTTGCCATGTCACATAGGTAATCTGGTTGAAAAAAAGACACAAGTCCATCCAGTTCAACCAATAAAAACAAACACAAATAAAAAAAACATCCATATACACTATTCTATGCTCACAGTTAATCCAGAGGAAGGCAAAAAAAAAAAAAAACACAATAAAGCATGATCCAATTTGTTCCAGCAGGGGAAAAAAAATTACTTCTTGATCCCCAACAGGCAATCAGCTTTAAAGTGCCTTGAAAAAGTATTTATACCCCTTTAAATTTTCCACATTTTGTCATGTTTCAGCCAAAAATGTAAATGTATTTTATTGGGGTTTTATGTGATAGACCAACACAAAGTGGCACATAATTGTGAAGTGGAAGGAAAATGATAAATGGTTTTCAAAATTTTTTAGAAATAAAAATCTGAAAAGTGTGGAATGCATTTGTATTCAGCCCCCCTGAGTCAATACTTTGTAGAACCACCTTTTGCTGCAATTACAGCTGCAAGTCTTTTTGGGGATGTTTCTACCAGCTTTGCACATCTAGAGAGTGACATTTTTGCCCATTCTTCTTTGGAAAAATAGCTCAAGCTCTGTCATATTGGATGGAGAGTGTCTGTAAACAGCAATTTTCAAGTCTTGCCACAGATTCTCAATTGGATTTAGGTCTGGACTTTGACTGGGCCATTCTAAGACATGAATATGCTTTGATCTAAACTATTCAATTGTAGCTCTGGCTGTATGTTTAGGGTTGTTGTCCTGTTGGAAGGTGAACCTCCACCCCGGTCTCAAGTCTTTTGCAGACTCCAGCAGGTTTTCTTCTAAGATTGCCCTGTATTTCGCTCCATCCATCTTCCCATCAACTCTGACCAGCTTCCCTGTTCCTGCTGAAGAAAAGCATCCCCACAACATGTTGCTGACACCACCATGTTTCACAGTGGGAATGGTGTGTTCAGGGTAATGTGCAGTGTTAGTTTTCTGCCACACATAGCGTTTTGCTTTTAGGCCACAAAGTTCAATTTTGGTCTCATCTGACTAGTGCACCCTTTTTCATGTTTTCTGTGTCCCCCACATGGGTTCTCGCAAACTGCAAACAGGACCTCTTAGGGCTTTCTTTCAATAATGGCTTTCTTCTTGCCACTCTTCTATAAAGGGCAGAATTGTGGAGTGCACGACTAATAGTTGTCCTGTGGAAAGATTCTCCCACCTGAGCTGGGGATCTCTGCCGCTACTTCAGAGATACCATGGGCACCCTTCTTCAACAGTGCTTCATGAGTTGTTTAAAGCTTGGGATATTTTTTTTTATAACCTAACCCTGCTTTAAACTTCTCCACAACTTTATCCCTGACCTGTCTGGTGTGTTCCTTGGCCTTCATGATGCTGTTTGTAAACTAAGGTTCTCTAACAAACCTCTGGGGGCATCACAGAACAGCTGTATTTATACTGAGATTAAATTACACACAGATGGACTCTATTTACTAATTAAGAGTACTACCTTAGGAAAAAATTGAATTCATGTTTTTCATATGGTAGTACTCTGAATATGTTAGAATGTGGCACATTGTTACCATTTCTGTATCCACAGTACCACCCTTTTGGGATACAAACCTATTTAGCTATTTACTAGTTAGATGATCTCTGAAGGCAATTGGTTCCACTAGATTTTAGTTAGGGGTATTAGAATAAAAGGGGCTGAATACAAATGCATGCCACACTTTTCAAATATGTATGTTCCACTTTTGTCTACACTTAAAATCCCAATAAAAATACATTTACGTTTTTAGTTGTAACATGAAAAAATGTGGAAAATTTCAAGGGGTATGAATATTTTTTTAAGGCGCTGGACCTATAAAAGTATCCAGTTATATTATGTGCATTTAAGAAACAATCTGGCCAGAGCCAGCTCTTAATGGAGTCTATTCTACATGTTTACATCTCTTACTGTAAAGAAACCTTTCCCTATTTGGAGAGGAGAGTGCCCCCTTGTCCTCTGTGACTTTACACAAAGTTCACTATATGGACCACTTTTGTATTTATATATGTTGATATTATCCTTCCCATGGCTTTTTTTCTCAGAGAATAGGTGCAGGAACTCCTCCCTTCTGAGTCACCCCTTAACTCTGTCCCCTACCTATCCCCGAGCACCATTCCTTGGTTTCATTTCCTACCCACCTCCCAGTACCACCTTTTTTAGAGAATTAACGATAACAAGAAAGGCAATATAATAGATCTAGAAACAATGGACACCCCAGCAACAATAGATCCACCCCTGCAACAATGGACTTCCAACATCCAGCATCAATAGACTCTCCAGCAGCATTAGGCCCCTCCCTCAACAGTAGATCCCTCCCAGCAATGATTGATTCCCTGCAACATGATACCCCCACCAGCAACAACAGACTTCCCCAGCAACAATAGACCCTCTGCACAAATAGATCCCCTACAGCAACACTAGATTCCCCAGTAGCAGCCAGAAACAAAGACCCCTCCCTCAACAATAGGATTAGGTAGGACCTATCACGCAATACCCAGTGTGGGTGGCCATCATCCCGATAAATAGATATAGGAAAATCCCCCAATGGTATGGGATTTTATATGCCACACACACACTGAACAAGAATACAAGAAGCATGCATGTAAAAATCAACTTTATTTATAACACATAACAAAAAATCTCACAAACATGTATGTCTAGAACAGGATAGACACGACAAGTAAAAACTTGCAAGTTAGACAGACCAGTATCCGTACAGAAGACCCTTGGGTGTCATTGGTAGGATGAACCGGACTGGACCCTACGCGTTTCGGGTTGAAAAACCCTTCATCAGGGATCACCCAGAGTTCAGTACACAATGTCAACCTATTTATGGGCATAAATTACATATTAGTGTTGTAAAATTCATAAACCATACAACATCGAGATTAGGCGGTTCATTGTATGCGGTATATAAAAAATACATTGAAAATCTTAGGCTTTAGAGGTCAATACCTACCCAAAGAGGTCTTCTTAGTAGGGGCAACTGGGCTGTCAATTAAAATCGGTGTCAACCGAAGAAAGGATGTCAGGTGGCGAGGAGAACATAGTTCATTGGAAAGGTAAGGAGAGAATAGAGCAATGTGGGCGGAAGCCGACCCGATCGAGGGCACCACAATGATCCGTCACTGGTCCAAATTTCTCATGAGTAGTTATAGTCACTCAAAAGAGTCACTTAATGTCACTGAAAAGATAATAGGGTGGGGGAGGGTGAGCAAAGTATCAAACATATCTAATGTAGGGCAGGTAAGGTCATTGAAAAGAGAGAGGAATTCTTCTCACATACCTCTACAAAGTACGTTTTGTTCATGGCAGAAGGTAAATAAAGTATAAGAGTAGGACATTTGTCTGGCGTGGATATTATCCTGGAGAGGAAAAGTATAAGTAGATATGTGTTGACAATGGAAGAGGAGATAAGGGGAAGCGGCCAAAATAGTCGGAAAAGAGGTCGAGGAACCAGGAATAGGTATTCGAATGTGAGATAGTGTGCATGTCAGGAAGGAAAAGGTGAAGTGATGCAGTAAATGTGAATATAAAGGAAGAGTGTGGAGATCAAATAGGATCCAAGAGATAGTGAAGAGGATAAGCGGTGCCAAACCCGTGAGCCACCTGGGCATGATATGACAACTCATTCTAATAATATTGTAATAAAAATAGTAGTCTGGGAAATATTGGAGCAAATCAGAATTACACATAATGATCCATATCTCATATAAATAAGTATCAAGGACTGCAAACAAAGTAAGAGAGTAATTCTAGTATTACAGGTAGAAGTCAAATCATATCCAGAGGAAAACAACCAGGTGGAGAAAAGAAAGGAAGTGACTGTTTGCCGCAAAAAGGGCATAAAGTGTAACATAAAGCAGTGACTAGGGTGGAGAGCATCATAGTATGGAGAAAAGTGCATCGCCATCCGATGTACATAAAACATGCATAGTGCAGAGTATACGGTAAGGAGACCCAACGTAGTATAGTGGTGCCGAATAGATTAGGCATGTAAGAAGCGGTAATGGTAATATACTCACCTCCGTCCTGTTCACCTCGGCATGGACATCCTCTGCGAGTGAATGCATCAAGCCGCCCGCTATAAAGCGTCCAGAATTACGCCGGCGGCTGCGCAGTAGAGCGTGGCCCTTCGACCTCTGTGGAGAAGGACCAATCGTGATCATTTGCCAATAGAGCGCGGCACCCACCCACATCCTGGAGAGGAAGCGGAGGGGAGAGAGCGCCGCGCTGCCATGGCAACCGACGCTGGAAGGGAAGTACATCACCGCTCTGAGAAGAGGGTGAATTTCCCACAACAGGGGACGTCCTGGGGAGGAGCGCCCCCTACCTGCGCCGGGGGTGACCACAAGCACAGCCAGCGATAGCCACATTGGAAGAAGAGAGGGAAAAGAGAGAAAAGGGAAAAAGGAGGGGGATGAGAAAGAACATAGTAGGGGGGAGAGGAAAAGAATGGGAAAGGGGAAAACAAAAACACCTCTAGGGGTTGAAGGGAAACACATAGAACATTCGGCTAGTGTTTTGGTAATTTGTATTGGGTTGGTAAGATATTCCAACAATGTCCCAAGGGTCTACTGTATTACAATGAGGAAGGAGGCATGCAAATAAAAATAATAATAAAGCAATGCAATTTTTATAACAGTGCTCGAGGACAGCAGTAATATAGTTTACACATTGAACCAAGCGAATTGCATAATTTGATATCATTATTGAAATTATATGAATATGAGGTGGGAATTTCTGCAGTAATGCTGGATTATAGGATGTAACAACATGATCCCAGCTTACAGAATGATAGACAGATCTTATTGCATTATACACAAAATGGTGATTTGTATTTGTCGACATTTTTAAAGGAAGGGATCCAATCAATAAGATGGAAAGCCCAAAAATGTGTGTAAAGCACGCATTCAATTATAGCAGATAGCGTTTCCGCTAGAGCGGCCATGTAAAAGTAAAAGAGGCTTGATTAAATATAACTGTACAAAAGGGAAGGATTATGAATAATAATATCATACTATATTAAGTGCATTGACACCATTGTCACTTTAAACATAATTTTGATCATTAAGGGGAATTTTTATAGAAAGTCATGTTGTTAATAGGACACAAAATTAATACATGGACCGCTATAGAGAAAACGCCATCATAACTACAATTGTCTTGGGAAAAAGAATGTATCAGGGATTAAGGTGGTCAATATCATTGTTCCCATCCTCCTGAGGAGAACCCCTCCAAAAATGGTTTGAAGCTCACCATGTCATTTAAGCCTGGAGGTTTGGTTGCCTCCAGGTACAGTATCCATCTTGTTTCTCTTTGTAGTAAAACCTTGTTCCAATCCCCTCCACGGGGATTGGGATGCACTCTGTCCAAGACAAAGAATTTAGGACCAGGGAATTGGCCTGCATGTCTATCGCGTACATGTCTTCCCAGAGGAAGGTCTGGGTCGCATTTGCGCATGCTTGTGATATGTCTTGAAATACGTTTATGTAATGCAAACTTGGTTTTCCCAATATAATAACTACCGCACGGGCATGAAAGAAAGTAAACTACCCCCACCGTTTTGCAATTAGCAAAGTGGGTGGGTTTGAATGGTTTGCCGTTCGGAAGTTTAATATTGTTAGAGGTATTTAGATGTTGACAATGATTGCAACCACCACAAGAAAATGTACCGAGTCTCTTACAGGGGTCTTTCCTGAATTTTCCAACAAATTGGCTCTGGGTTAAATGGTCCCCCAGAGACTTTGATTTTCTATATGTTATAGCCGGTTTCTCCGACACAAAGGGACTAATGTTGGGGTCAATGAGTAAAAGATGCCAATATTTTTCAATTGTCTTTCGAATCAATTGATGTAGTTTTGTGTACTGGAGTATTATCCTAGGTGACGTAAACTCTTTTTTGGATTTGTTGGTAGTGGTTTTATTGCTGAAAATTAGATTTTGTCTGGTGTGAGAAATAGTGCGGTTATAGGCTTTTTTGAGGCAAGTTTTTGTGTAACCTCGGAGGAGGAGCCGTTTTTCGGAGGTTGTTGGCCTCTATTTGGAATTGGGAGTCTACTGAGCAATTCCTTCGAATGCGAAGGTATTGGCTGTAGGGTATTGAACGGATGAGGGGTTGAGGGTGGGAACTGGTGGCATGGAGGATCGTGTTGGCTGCTGTAGGTTTTCGATATAGCGAAGTTTGGAAACTGCCTAGGGAGTCCTTCTTGATGGTTATATCTAAGAAATTAACGGCATGCTGATCGTATGTCATAGTAAATTTCAAATTGAAGGTGTTGTTATTTAGGCGTGTCATGAACTCTCCTAGTTGGTCCTCCGAACCACTCCATACTGTAAATACATCATCGATGTAACGGTACCAAGACATAATATGTCTGGTCCATGTGCTTAATGACTCTTCCGAGAAAATATGACGTTCCCACACCCCTAGGTATAAATTGGCGTAGGATGGGGCACAAGAGGTCCCCATCGCTACGCCTTGCACCTGGAGGTAGTGGGAACCATCAAAAGAAAAAATGTTGTGGGTCAGAATAAATTCTAAACCACGAATGACAAAATCATTCATATCGTCATGGGAATGATCAGATTGTGATAAAATGTGGTCAATAATCCGAATGCCCTGTTGGTGTGGTATCGAACTATAGAGAGCCTCTACATCGATAGCCACCAACAGGGCATCCGGAGGAACCGAAAGAGATTCCAAAATGGTAAGGAGATGAATGGTGTCTTTGACATAAGACGGTAGATTTTCAACGTAAGGTCTCAACTAAAGCCCCGTACACACGTACCGATGGTCGGCTTACAAATGTTCCTCTTTTCTCCCCGGGATGTCGGTGTCTGCTGAAAAGTGCAAAGACAGCACAAGGACAGCACAAGAATTTTGTCCGCCGACTGCAGAAGTGATGTCATGTAATGGTTAACTTTCCCTGTGTTTTCTATTTTCTGAGCATGCCCAGTCTTGCAAATCTGCGGTCTGTCGGCCGAATTGTGTACTGACAGGCGAACAATCGTCTGTTCTGGTGTCGGCATACAAATATTTTCATGTTTGCAAGAAAGACTTTTGTCCGCGGATTGTGCGCAGACATCTGTCGGAGGCACCATACTAACACGCGTACAATCGGCAGATCCTTCGTCCACCGACGTTTGTATGCCGACGATCGGTACGTGTGTACGGGCCTTTAGAGTCTATTAGTCTACTTAAATTTTCTGAGATGCTGCCACACCCTGACACAATGGGACGGCCAGGGTTTTTTTTTGCATTTTTGTGGATTTTTGGTAAGCTTCTTCAGGGGATCACGTGACTTCCGCGTCACGTGATCCCCTGAAGAAGCCACGTGACGCGGAAGTGGCGTAACGCGTAGGGACGTTCGGACCGGAAGTGACGCACATTGCGGAAGTGAGGACTGCGATCCCACTCTAATGCTATCCTTTTGCGCTGTGAATTTTCCACAAATGTGAGTGGTTTTAATTATATTTTAATAAAGTACCTGTTACCCAGACATACTTGCACTATGTTGAGTATTTTACTTTGAGATCTACTGTGACCGCTGGTAATCTGGAGAGTGAGAGGGAGCCAAGTGACCTACAGCAGCCCTGACTATTGACCCTAGTGGAACATGGTATAGGATTGGAGAGGAGCCCCCTGGATTACTGATAAGGCTTTTTCCCATTGTCCTTAAGGTGAGCAGCTAGTACACCTAGAGGGGATAAGAAGAAGCACCCCACTACCTTGTGCACGGTGTTTGGTGAAGGAGTAGCACCTGTGGAGATAGTTTACCCACCTGAACACCCACCTTAATTATTTGGACTTTTTTGCACTTTTGGACCGTTATTAACATTTTTGTAAAACACTAAGGACACTTGGATATATTTATTTGTTTGCACCTGAGCACTGTATTTGCCACCAGCACATCATCAGCACTTTAAGTGTTTTTTTTTGCACCAATTTTAATATTGTTATTTGTTTATCATGAGGATGGATCTATTTTAGGTATTTGAGTTCCCTTATACTTATATTGTGACAGGCACATACACATAACACTATTTATTTATTTATTGATTTATATATTAATTCATCGTTGATTATCAACCCAGAAGCGCAGTACCCCCCACCTTTGTTCATCTCATTGATTGAACTCCAGTTGGCTGACATCTCACTCCAATTAGCTCTTGGAGAGGTCATTAGTCTAGGGGTTCACATACTTTTTCCACCTGTACTGTGAATGTTTACATGGTGTGTTCAATAAAAACATGGCAACATTTCATTATTTGTGTGTTATTTGTTTAAGCAGACTGTGATTGTGTATTGTTGTGACTTAGATGATGATCAGATCACATTTTATGACCAATTTGTGCAGAAATCCATATCATTCCAAAGGGTTCACATCATTTTTCTTGCAGCTGTATATGCGCATGTTTTATTGAAATCTTGTGTTTTTACCTAATAAATTTATTATAAATGGAGAGCACTAGGTTGCTGCCTTTTTGTCCCTTCATAACACTCGGTGGAGTTTGTGAGAGGAGGTTGACCTATCCCCCAGAGCGTAACAAGGGAGAGAAGAGATCCGTGCTCAGAGAGTGTAACATCAGTTGGATGTTATAGATGTGCGTTTTATCTATCTGTGTGAGGTGAGCAGGCAGTGCTTCTGGTGGTGGAGGAACACGTTACAAAGAAGATTTGCATTAGTTGCTGTGAAGCGCAGAGCACTGGGTGTTGGACACTATGACTGACTGATGTTATACTCTCTGAGCACGGATTCCCTTCTCACCCTTGTTTCGCTCTGGAGGTAAAGTCCACCTCCTCTCACTAACTCCACCGAGTGTTATAACAAAATAGCAACACCATAGAGCTCTCCATTTGTAATAAATGTATTAACTCCCTGCTGTTTAAAAACACTTACAAGATTTCAATAAAACATGCACATATATACACTGAACAAAATTATAAATGCTACAATTTTGTTTTTGCCCCGTTTTTTCATGAGCTGAACACAAAGATCTAAGTATTTTTCTATGTACACAAAAGGCCTAAGAGCAAGCAGTATTAGAAGTATCAGAACTCCATAGAGGGGTGGGTGCTGTGTCCGTCAAATAACTTAGAGAAATGGATTTTACGGTAAGTACAAAAAAAATGGGATTTTTGACTTACTGTAAAATCCATTTCTCTGATGTTCATTGACGGACACAGCTTCTGGTATTCATAACCATTGGGTTATACTACCCCCTACAGGAGTAGGACACTAGGCAGAAAAAAAATCTGGCTACACACATGGGTAGTCACAGGGGGTATACTCCCTCTCTCTGCTATAGCCACAGTTTTGTAACAAGCAATGGCAGGAGAATAATAATTCCATTTAGGGGAGGGTACTGTGTCTGTCAATGAACATCAGAGAAATGGATTTTACAGTAAGTCAAAAATCCAATTTTCTCTTTCGTTCATTGACGGACACAGCTCCTGGTATTCATAACCATTAGGACGTCCCAAAGCAGTGCTAAACATGAGGGGTGGGAACAACCAAAAAATTCCCCAAGGCTAAACATTAGCCAACCAGGCAACAGGGGCTCAACCAAACAAAGAGGATCAGGTCCTCTTAAACAGCAGCCTGCAAAACCTTGCAGGCCAAAGCACCCGCAGATGGCAACACGTCCACTTTATAGAACTTTGTAAAAGTGTGCACCGACGACGAGGTGGCCGCCTTGCAAACCTGCGTCACTGACCACTGATGACAGAAGGCCCAGGAGGAACTAAGCGCCCGAGTAGAGTGCGCCTTGACAGGGAAAGGAGGAACCTGACCTCTGATGGAATAGGCCTGAACCTCCGTCTGTCTGATCCAACTAGAAATGGTCACAGAGGAAGTGGAACCCTTTTCGAGGTCCATCCGTGAGCACAAATAGAGAGTCTGACTTCCTGAAAGACTCCGTAGCTGCCAGGTACACCCTAATTGCACAGACCACATCCAAAGCATGCAACGCAATTTCCTTCAGATGTTTAGGTCTGGGACACAGGGAAGACAACACAATGTCTTCATTCAAATGAAAGTTAAAAAAAAAATTTGGAAGGAACGACGGACAGGGGGGAAGAACCACCTTATCCCTGTGAATCACCAGGTAAGGTGAACGAGAGGATAACGCCGCTAGTTCCGACACCATGCGTGCAGAAGTGAGAGCCACTAAAAAGGCCACCTTCTGGGACAATGTAAGCAGGGAAATCTCCCAAATATTTTCAATAGGAGGCTTCTGCAGAGCTGAAAGCACCAAACTAAGATCCCAAGTCGACAACAGAGCCCGCACTGGAGAAACCAAATGTCGGACATCCTGAAGAAAGGTACAAACCAAGGAGTGTGTGGCCAAAGGTCATTGGAAGAAGACCGCCAAAGCCAACACCTGGCCCTTGAGGGTACTCAAGGCCAATTTCTGTTCAACCCCCCCGTTGAAGGAAGGTTAAGATCCAAGCCACAAGAAGGAGCGAGGAGGAACCCCAAGAGATTCACACCACGCAATGTACGTCTTTCACGTTCGATGGTAGATCTTCCTAGAAGTAGATTTCCTAGCTTTCAACAGGGTAGGAATCACGGACTCAGATAAACCCCTATATCTCAGCAACTTGCGTTCAATAGCCAAGCCATTAAAGCCTGTAACTGTAAATCAGGATGGAAGATTGGTCCCTGGAAGAGAAGATCCTCCCTAAGAGCAAGCCCCCAAGGAACTTTGGCGACCAGCCGCACCAGATCAGAGTACCAAGCCCGGAGAGGCCAGTCCGGAGCCACTAAGATGACTGGAATCCCTTCTGCCTCAATCGTGTGTAGAAGTATTGGTAGAAGCTTGAGAGGAGGGTAAGCGCAAGTCAGATGATACTGACCCCCCCCCCCCAGGGCCCGTCTGTGGCGTCCGGCAGAGGATCCCATAACCAAGCCACAAACCTCTGCACCTTTCTGTTGAGCCGGGACGCCAACAGATCCACCTCGGGAATGCCCCACCGGAGATACAACTGATGAAACTCCTCCGGATGAAGGAAGCACTCCCCTTGGTCCAACGCCTGCCGACTGAAGTAATCCGCCTTCCAGTTTTCCACTCCGGGAATGTGTACGGTGGAGAGGGCCGGAACAAACCGTTCTGCCCATCTTAGAATGCCGGCTACCTCCAGAGCTGCCAGGAAACTTCTTGTGCCCCCCTGGTGATTGACATAAGTTACGGCCGTGGCATTGTCCGATTCAATGAGCACTGGACAACCCTGAAGACGATCCGTCCAATGTTCAAGGCACAGTCTGTTCGCTCGGAGTTCCAACACATTGATCGGTAGTCTTGACTCTGCCAGTGAACAGATCCCTGAGCAAAATTATTGCAGAGGACGCCTCCCCAGCTGGACAGGAAGGATTTACCCAGCCAAAGTGCCGGGGAACGAACCCACCATATCAAGGACTCTTTTGTTCCCCGGCCCAGCCGGATCTGATTGCCCAGAGACTGCGGAGTCCTGTCCCATTTTGTCAGAATCTTCCTTTGCAGGGACCTCGTATTGAACTGTGCAAACAAAACCTCCTCGAGGGTAGACACCATCAGGCCCAGCACCCGCATGCAAGTCCGGAGAGATGACCATCTGCTGGACAGCAGGAGATGAATTGCAGCCTGCAGTTTCTGGAGTTTGTCCAGAGGAAGCTGCATGTCCAGAATTGGATGCACCATGCCTTCCTTCCTGGGAACTGTAAACAGGCTTGTGTAAAAACAATGAAAACGTTCCGATGTCGGAACCGGGACAATCACCCCTTGAAGTAACAGGTCTTGTAGTACCTCCCCAAACAGACCCTGTAAGCGATCCAGGGACAGACACAAGTTGGAAGGAAAGAACCTTGCCGGGGGGTAAGAGCAAAACTCGATCTTGTAGCCGGACCGTAAAACTTTGTGGACTCACATGTCTTGTACCAGGGAAGTCAATGGGTCTGGAAACCAGCGAAGTCGTCCCCCCATCCCCGATATGGGTGAGGGCGCACCTTCACGCTGAAGTAGCCTTGTCCGTGGGTCTGGATAAGCCCGCTCTTGACTTGCCAGACCATGTTCACTTGGATCCACCAGAGGCGGCCCTGAACAGCTTTGATCCCTTGTCAGTCGCCCCTAAGGGACGAAAAAACATCTTATGAGCTGAGAAGAATGGCCCTTGCCCTTAGTAGCCTGCGGAAGAAAGGTACTGTGAGGCCCCTAATGATGTCATCCAGGGTAGCTCCAAACAGGCAATCTCCTTAAAAAGGAAGATCAGTCAAGGCCTTCTTAGAAGTCTGGTCCGAAGAACCAGCATTTGAGCCAAAAAAATGCGCTAAAGGACCATTGCTGAAACAGAGAGCCTAGCGACTAGGGGAGCCACATCCGAAGAGGCATCACAAATAAACTGTAGCCCCTGGACCCCGGCCTCAGTGCCGAACCAGCCAGGGTGTACATATTTCCGGCCGCAGCCTCCCCCTTCCTGTCAGCCAGGTCCCTAAAGGCAGGAGACTCATCAAACAGAATCATGGTTTCTTTGTTCATTCTGGAGACCGGAGGGTTCACCACCAGTGGAACAGTCCACTTTTTAGGCAGGGACTCCTCATAGGCCGCCGCTATTTTCAATGGTGAACCACTGCAAAATGGCTGCCATACTAAACAAACATGGACGCCGTGCATTGAACAGACAGGCTACAGCATAATGGTGGCCCCGCGTGGCACCAGGAGGGATCCCCATGCTTCAGAAAACAAGGCAGCAAGGGGGGACCTTGGCAGGAGCCCCCACCAGGTACAACCCCCCCCCCCTGATTGCGGGTGGCGCACCCCTTCATCACCAGCACAGCACCCTGCCCCCACCCCAGGCGTTGGACCAGGCCACCCCACAGCGCCAGTGTCAAAGAAAGGGGGGGCAATATGGCCCAGGACCACCAGACCAATGAGGGGGGTGGCTAACGGGAAGTAGGAGAATTCGACCGTCCCATGGAGGGGCCCACATCCACCCCAAAACCCTCTAGTGGGGAGAGGGGGGACAGTCACTTATGATACCAGGAACCAGGCGGGCACCCATCCAGACAGAACCTGTTCTCCATCAAAATGGGGGTCTGTCTTCCAGAAGGAACGCTGCGACTCTGGCCAAGACCCAGAGGTTTGCGACCTCATGAGGAGTTTAAGTGGCAGCCCAGCCCCCATCTGGTGGGACTATGTTGCGGCTGACCTAGCACAGAGCTGAGGTCTGTGCCCGCTCGCTGGCCAGACTGGGGTGACTACTGGATCTAGATTATCCATCCCATCGCCCAGTCTGGCAGTTAATTGTAGAACTCACAGGAAAAAAACAGGAGGAAAAAAATCTATCTAAAAAGAAAAAATTCCCAGGACCAGAGATCCCAGCAAGGAACTAGGTCCTTACTCCTGACCAGGCAGAAAAAAAAAACTGAGTACCTATAGCAGAGAGAGGAAGTATACCCCCTGGGACTGCCCCTAGGCATAGCCAGACTTTTATTCTGCCTAGTGTCCTACTCCTCTAGGGGGCAGTAAAACCAATGGTTAAGAAGATCAGGAGCTGTGTCTGTCAATAAACGAAAGAAAATCCCATTTTCTCTTACGTTCATCGACCGACATAGCGCTCCAGAAATCATAACTACTGGGATGTCCAAAAGCAGTGCCAAAAGGAAAATGAAGGGTGGGGAAAATAACTCAAGGGTAAAAATAAGAGCCCTTAACCAGAATACATAAGCTCTGTCTGAAAAAAAAAAGTTTAAAGAAAAACACCCCTCAAGAGGGATCAGCCCCTCTTAAACAGCAGCATGCAAAATTCTGCAGCCAAAAGAAGCATCCGCAGATGCCAAAGTATCTACCTTATAGAATTGTGAAGGTATGCACCGACTACCAAATGGCCACCTTGCAAACTTGCAATATTGATGCTCGATGACGGAAGGCCCGAGAAGCACTCAGCGCCCGATTAGAATGCGCCGCGACAGGGAAAGGTGGAACCTGTCATTTAATGGAATAGGCCTGAATCACGGTCTGTCTGATCCATCTGGAGATGGTAGCCGAAGAAGCGGCCACCCCTTTTCTTCGTCTGTTCGTAACCACAAAAAGCGAGTCTGACCTCCGAAAGGACTCAGTAGCTGCCAGATACACCCAAATTGCACGAACCACATCCAAGGTATGCAAAGCAAATTCCTTGGGATGAGCCAGCTTGGAACACAAGGAAGGCAACACAAAGTCCTTAATCAAATGGAAGTCAGAGACAACTTTGGGTAGGAATGATGGACAAGGACAAAGAACCATTTTATTACTATGGACCACTAAATAGGGACTGTGACAGGATAATGCCGCCAATTCCGATACCTTGGGGGGCCGAGGTAATAGCCACCAAGAATGTCATCTTCTGGGATAACATAGGCAAGGGAATCTCCCGAATATTCTCAAACGGAGGTTTCTGGAGAACCGAAAGTACTAAATTCAAATCGCATGGCGGAAACAGACCGTACAGGTGAAGCCACATGTCGAATCACCTGAATGAAGGTATGAACTAAAGAGTGCCTGGCTAGGGGGTCGCTGAGAGAATATTGCCAGGGCAGACACCCGACCTTTGATGATACTCAAGGCCAACTTCTGATCAACGCCCTGTTGAAGAAAGGTTAAGCTATGAGCCACAGAAAAGGATTGAGGATGAGCGCCAATTGATTCACACAAAGAAATGTATGCTTTCCACTTACAATGGTATATCTTGCTGGAAGACGACTTACTCGCTTTCACCATAGTAGCGATCCCTGATCCAGACAGACCTCTATCCCTTAGTGCCTGGCTTTCAATAGCTAAGCAATTAAAACCAGTGACTAAAGCAGGATGGTAGATTAGCCCTTGGGACAACTGGTCTTCTCTGAGAGGAAGCCCCCAAGTGACATTTATGGGCACCAGACTGATTGGAATTCCTCCCCTTGATTCCTCGCAGGAATTGCGGAGGAAGCCTGAGCAGAGGATGATACTGGCCTTACCATGGCCCTTGGACGCCTGTGGCATCTGCCAGAGGAACCCGTGATTTTGCCACAAACCTTGGTATCCTCCTGTGGAGCCGAACCTGCTAAAGGAGCTGCTGTAGGACTGTGCAATCAGAACTGTCTTGAAGGTGGATACCACTAGACTCAGAGCCTGTATGCTAATTGGGAGGGAGAATTCTGTGTGTGACAGCAGCCAGTGAATCACGGCCTGTTGTTCCTGATCTTTGTCCAGAGAAAGGACCACCCTGGTCAGAATTAGAATCAGACCTAGGTAAATCAATTCCCTGAACAAGGATAGGGGGGACCTTAGGCAGTTCGGACATCACCTGAACATTTGCAGGAATTAAATCTGCACAAAGACTTGTCTCCCTTTCAGGGTACCACCAAAAGAATCATTTTGTGGATCCCCTTGACGCTCATAAAGGAGGCCGACGAGGCCGGAAACCAGTTAAGATGTCCCCCCACCCCAATAATGGGTGAGGGCAGACCTTCATGCTAAAGGGGTCTTGTCTGCGAGTCCGGAGAAGCTAGCTCTAGGCTTACCAGACCAAGTATGC
This sequence comes from Pelophylax lessonae, assembly GCF_965119305.1. Taxonomy (NCBI): domain Eukaryota; kingdom Metazoa; phylum Chordata; class Amphibia; order Anura; family Ranidae; genus Pelophylax; species Pelophylax lessonae. The sequence goes on from NC_138775.1 coordinate 60,432,789, forward strand.
TTGGAACCTCCTGGGAAAGATTTTAAAGATCTATTTCCCTTATTCTCCATCCCAGAAACACATGATAATTTTCTATATCCTACGAAGGAGGGCCCCCGTCTGCGTTGAGGCTCCTTCCCTAGACTATGGCAAGAAGGTACTCTTCCCCCCCGTAATACCCTTAATGATGTCATCCAGGGTAGCCCAAAACAGTCGATCACCTTGAAAGGGCAGATCAATGAGAGCTTTCTTGGAGGCTTGGTCTGCGGAACAATTTTTTTGTTTCACAATAAAAGTTTATTGAACAAGTAAAAGTATGATAAACATATTGGTAACAAACAAAGGATAGTTCCAGTCCTTATATTAGATACGCCAAAAATAAACATAGCTTCTCGCAATCAACTTTTTAAGCAATTATGCCATAGGATCATGGTGTAAAAGTTCCTTTATGAGTGCAATAGTGTTGTAGAATGTCTATATCTAGGGACTGGGAATTTGTGAGATTAAGGTGAATAGAAGAGTTGACAAGGTAGAGGGTGGAAAGAGGGAAGAAAAGGAGGAAAGAGAAGAAAAAAAAAAAAAAAACTTAGGACTTAAAGTTGTTATTGACGTATCTTTAATCTTAGGTACATTTAGGAATTTATAAGGTTCTCATATGGAGAGGATAAAGTGAAAAGGACCCAGGGACTCCATAGATCGTGGAATGAAAACGAGATTATTTTTTGATGGCTAATGTTTCTTCCATATCATGGATAGCTTTTATTTTCAGCAGCCAATTTTTAACTGTTGGGATCTGCTTTGAATTCCAGTGTAATGGAATGATGGCTTTTGCCGCATTCAGAAAATGTCTGACCAAGGATTTCTTATATTTTTTGTATGAATAGTCATTTATATGAAGTAAGCAACAAGCTGCATTAAGTTTAAGTTGTGTATTGGTTATGTGCGTAATCCAATGAATTATTTCTTTCCAGTATTTTTGTATTTCGGGGACCAATTCTTAAGCCGCAGCATGCGCCTAATAACCACCACTGAAACAGAAAGTTTGGAGAGCACAGGAGCTGTATTCAAAGCTGTTCACAAATAAACTGCAGCTCATGGACAAACTGGTCCGCTAAATCAACATAAGCAGCAGGGACCTGCTAACCCCCCAGGCACTGGCGCAAAAGCTTGGACCAATCAGTTAGGGTCTGAGACACCAGGGCTGTGGCAAAGACTGGCCGCAATGTCGAACCAGCCATAGTAAACATGCTGTGTGCCACAGCCTCCTGTCAGCCAGGTCCTTAAAAGGACAGGGATTCCGCTACTAGGATCATAGTAGCTTTGTTCAACCAGGAAACAGAAGGGTTGACCACTGGTGGACTAGTCCACTTTTTTAAAAGTTGCTCCTCAAAATGGTAACGTACAGCAAAACATTTGGGGACCACAAAGGGTCATTTTGGTTGTTCCCATTCCTTACAGGAAAACCTGTCAAATTAAGGCACATAAGGAAACAACTTTGGAGTGCAAGGTGACTTATACGTACCAAAAGACACAGCCACGTCCGTGGCTACATCAGCCGCATCCTCTATTTTTAAAGTCCCATGCACTGCAGTGATAAGTGCTTCTCCCTTTTTAATTCGCTGCTGCGATAATGGAGGAATCATCCTCACTATCGGATGGATCTGGGGGTGTTATATTAAGCCCCCCTGGACAGGCAGCGTCCACAGCGGCATCAGGCTCAGAATCAGATGAGACAGACTGAGCAGGGAAAGGCGGGGGGTGCTTCTTCCTGGGCTTTTGCCCTCACGCCACTTCCACCCGGGACACTAAGGACTGCAGGACCACCATAAGTGCAACCATGGGAAGCTGGGTTTCCGAGGGACCTGCCACCTCCATGAGGGGGGTCAGTGGGGGAGATGTGACCCTGAGGCTCCATAAGGAAAGAAATACCTTGCAGTACAAAAACTATCTTTTGCCACCACTAAAGGATCCCCCCCCCCTCCCAAGGCTCAGGGTACCTATCAGCAGAGAGGGAGATAACAGGGGCCCCCAAGGACTCATCCTACCGATCGGAGGAATGCAGAGAATTCGGACCCAGCATCACCATGGATGCCATCTTTGTTCATATGTCCCAAGCACAGGAGAAGAAACTGAGGAGGAAGAGGAGCTTCGGCATCCCCACGAGGCTTCTGTTGTCGCCAGCATCTCTCGGACTACGGAAAATGGCCCGACATTATCTGGCTACACAAACATGGCTGCCAACCGGAGCCCAGCAAGACTAAGGGAAAATGGCCTCAGTCAGCTACAGAATGCTGCCAGGATCTTCCCTTTGCCCTCTGCAACGCTGCACCCTCTGCAAGGAGAGCCCCTCCTGAAGGTAGGACACACTTTAGGGGAGACTCCGCTGCGCACTCTGCACTGGGACCCCTTCTGCACTATACCCACACTGCAAACAGTGGGGCATGCAGCTAAGGGTCTCCTACACTGGGACCCCTCCAGACTATCAGGGCAGGACACACTATCCCAGGACCCTTACAGAATAGGGATAGTGGGGGAGATCGTGGGGGAGACCCCAGAGGTCTCCGCTGCATCCTCTGCCCTGGGACCCCCACCAGACTCCAGGTCCAGACAGGTGGGAAAGGGAGCAGGGGAAGCCCAGCTCACTGATCGATTTTTAAGGATGAGAAGAGGAAAACTGCAGGCAGGTTTGACCGTCCCTGGAGGTTACCCGTGTCCACCCCAAAAACATCCGCCAAAAGGGGAGAGGGGGGGACTGTACTTACCCTTCAATGGTGCAGGTAACGCTCCAGACAGAATCCTCACTACCAAAGTAAGGGAGTTATCGGCCAAGGGACCGCTGCGACTCAGACCCAAGCCCGGTCGAATGCGACCCTGCAAGAAATTTAATTCGCAAGCCAGCCTCTGTCCGTGACGCTATGTCGCGGCCGACCTAGCGCGTAGCTGCGGTCTGCACGCGCTCACTGTCTGGGGGGGGGGGGGGGGACCACTGGATCTAGATTATCCAGCCCATCGCCCAGCCTGGCAGTTGATTGTAGATCTCCCGAGAGAAAAAACAAAAAAGATGTAAGGAAGGAAAAAAAAAATTGCTAGGACCAGAGATCCCAGATAGGAGCCTAGGTCCTTACTCCTGACTAGACAAATTAAAACCGATTACCTAGAGAGGGGGGGGGGGGTTATATACCAAGCTGAGGACGGCCCATGGGCGTAGCCAGGTGTTTTTGTTCTGCCTAGTCTTACACCTGAAGGAGGCAATATAACCCACTAGTTATGATTTATGGAGCATTGTGGCCATCGATGAACGTTTAACACTGCTTTGGGTCATGCCAATGGTTAAGAAGATCAGGAGCTGTGTCCGTCAATGAACGAAAGAGAAATTGAATTTTTGACATTTACCGTAAAATCCATTTCTCTGATGTTCATTGACGGACACATCTCCTGATCTTCTTAACCATTGGGTTATACTGCCCCCTACAGGAGTAGGACACTAGGCATAAAAAAAAAAGTCTGGCTACGCCTATGGGCAGTCCCAGGGGTATACTCCCTCTCTCTGCTATAGGTACTCAGTTTAGTTTCATGCAGTGTCAGAAGAATTACAACTCCACAAAGGAGTAGGTGCTGTGTCCGTTAATGATCAGAGAAATGGATTTTACGGTAAGTCAAAAATCCAATTTTCTCTTACGTTCACTGACGGACACAGCTCCTGATCTTCTTAACCATTGGCATGACCCAAAGCAGTGTTAAACATGAAGAGTGGGAACAGCAAAAAAAGAAAATTTCCAAGGCTAAACTATAGCCAACCAGGTAAACAGGAGCTGAACCAAAACAACTGGAGCCCACCTGAAAATAACAATACACCCTCAAAGTGGACTAGGTAGTCTAAACAGCAGCCTGCAAAAACTCGCGGCAAAAAGTAAGCACTCGCAAATGGCAATAAATCCACTTTATAGAACTTTGTGAAAGTGTGCACAGATGACCAGGTGGCCGCCTTGCAAACGTGCGTCTCTGACGCCTGACGATGGAAGGCCCAGGAGGCACTGATCGCCCGAGTAGAGAGCACCTTGACAGGGAAAGGAGGAACCTGACCCTTGAGGGAATAGGCCCGAATCTCAGTCTGTCTGATCTATCTGGAAATGTTCGCAGAGGAAGCGGACAACCCTTTCCGAGGCCCATCCGTGAGCAAAAATAAGTGAGTCTGACTTCATAAAAGACCACGCAGCTGCCAGGTACACCCTAATTGCCCAGACCACATTCAAGGCATGCAAGGCAATTTCCTTTGGATGTTTTGGCCTGGGTCACAGGGAAGGCAACACAATGTCTTAATTTAAATGAAAACCAGAGACAAACTTTGGAAGGAACGACGGACAGGGGCAAAGAACCACCTTACCTCTGTGAACCATCAAGTAAGGTGAATGGCAGGATAACACCACCAATTCTGACAACCGACGCGCAGAGGTGATAGCTACCAAAAAGGCCACCTTCTGGGACAGCGTAAGCAGGTAAATCTCCCGAAGATTCTCAAAAGGAGGCATCTGGAGGACTGAGAGCACCAAATTGAGGTCCCAAGGCGGCAACAGGATGGCTTGTGAGTGCCAAAAGGAATCAACGCTTTCGTCCTTGAGAAGGCAGATCCTTCCTAGAGGAAGCTTCCAAGGAATGTTGGCGACCAGCCCCACCACACCGTGGTACCAAGCCCAGCGAGGCCAGTCCAGGGCCACTAAGATGATTGGAATCCCTTATGCCTCGATCCTGCGTAGAAGTCTTGGCAGAAGCTTGAGAGGAGGGAAGGCATAAATCAGATTATACTGAGCCCACGGGGCCAACAGCACGTCTGTGGCATCCGCCAGACGATCCCGTGGCCGAGCCACCAACCTCTGCACCTTTCTGTTGAGCCGAGACACCAACAGATCCACCTTGGGGATGCCTCACCGTAGACACAACTAATAAAACACCTCCGGATGAAGAGACCACTTCCCTTGGTCCAACGCCTGCCGACTGGGGGAGTCCCGTCTGCCAGTTTTCTATCCCAAGAATGTGTATGGCAGAGAGGACTATAACAAACCGTTCTGCCCACCTGAGAATCTTGGCTACTACCAGGGGCACCAGGACACTTATTGTGCCCCCCCGGTGATTGACATAAGCCACGGCATTATCCGATTGAATGCGCATTGGACATCCCTCCAATGTTCCAGGCACAGTCTGATCGCTCGGAATTCCAACACATTGATCGGTAGTCTGGACTCTTCCAGTGACCAGACCCCCTGAGCAGAATTTGTGCTGAGGACGCCTCCTCAGGCGAACAGGCTGGCATCCATGGTGACCACTGTCCAATACAAGGGGAGGAAAGATTTTTTCCAGCTGCAGCGCCGGAGAACGAAGCCACAATATCAGGGACTCTCTTGTTCCCCAGCTCGGCTGGATCCGATTGTCCAGAGATTGCGGATTCTTGTCCCATTTGCCAAGAATCTCCCTTTCAGGGACCTCGTATGGAACGATGCAAACGGAACCCCCTTGAAGGTAGACATCAGGCCCAGCGCCCGCATGCAAGTCCGGAGAGATGACCATCTGCTGGACAGTAGGAGACTGATTGCAGCCTGCAGTTTCTGGAGTTTGTCCAGAGGAAGGTGCACTCTGGGTAAGGCCGAGTCCAGAGTCAGACTTAGATAGTCCAGCTTTGTGGACGGAACCAGAGCAGACTTCTGAAAACTAAGAATCCAGCCAAACTACCTCAGAGTTCCTATGGTGATCTCCAGGTTTTCCACCAGAGCAGTAGGAGACACGGCTTGTAGAAGGAGGTCGCCCAAGTAGCCCAGTACCGCGATCCCCCGTTGGCGTAACAATGCTAGCACCGGGGCTAACAGTTTTGTGAAGACCTGAGGAGCAGAGGCGATACCAAAGGGTAGCGCCACAAACTGATAATGTTCTTCTCCCACGGCAAAGCGGAGGAAGCGCTGGTGACCAGCACATACTGGAATGTGAAGGCAAGCATCCTTGATGTCGATTGAGGCAAAAAAAATCCCTGATGCAGGGATGCCACCTACATGCGAATGGACTCCATTCTGAACTTCTGCACCCGCACAAAGTAGTTTAGCGCCTTGAGGTCCATGATTGGACGCACCTTGCCTTCCTTCCTGGGAACTGTAAACAGGTTTAAGTAAAAACCTTGAAAATGTTTCAATGTCAGAACCGGGACAATCATCCCTTGAAGTAACAGGTCTTGCACCGTCCTAAACTGACCCTGTAAGCAGTCTGGGGGACGGGTGCAAGTTGGAAGGAAAGAACCTTGCCGGGGGGTAAGAGCGAAACTCGATCTTGTAGCCGGACCATATGACTTTGTGGACCCACTTGTCTTGTACCAGGGAAGTCCACGGGACCGGAAACCAGCAAAGACGTCCCCCCACCCTAGATACGGGTGAGGGCGCGCCTTCATGCTCAAGGAGACATTTCCGCAGGTCTGGAGAAGCCCACTCTCGACTTGCCAGACCAAGTTCGCTTGGATTCACCAGAGGCGGCCCTGAAAGGCTTTGACCCCTTGTTAGTCGCACCTGAGGGAGGAGAAAAAACGTCTTTTGAGCCGAGGAGGATGGCCCACGACGAGGGTCCTTGCCCTTGCTAGCCTGCGGAAGAAGGTACTCTTCCCCCTGTGAGGTCCCTAATGATGTCATCCAGGGTAGCTCCAAACAGGTGATCTTCTTGAAAAGGAAGATCAGTCAAGGCCTTTTTAGAAGTGTGCTCCGCAGACCAGGATTTGAGCCAAAAAATACACCGAAAGACCACTGCTGAAAGAGAGCCTTGCGACTAGGGGAGCGTCATCACAGATAAACTGTAGCCCCTGGACCAATTGGTCCGCCAGCTCAGCAAAAGCAGGGGGGAGCTGCACCCCCTACAGATCACAGCGTAAAAGCTTAGCCCACTCGGTCAGAGTTTGCGACAATAGTGAAATGGTAAATACCGGCCTCGGTGCTGAGCCAGCCCCCCCCCAGTGTACATATTGCGGGCCACAGCCTCCGCCTTCCTGTCAGCCACTCTTTAGCAACAATTCTGTCAAAAAAGGAAACATCTTTGCCACTCTGGATGGCTTGTGAGTGCCAAAGGGAACTAACGCTTTTGTCGCAGCTTCAGCTACATCCTTAATTTTTAAGGTCTCACGCACAGATACAATCAGTGCATCCACCAGCGCCTTTTCGTGTGTGACTACAGGAGTGGAGGAATCATCCTCACTATCTGAAAACTGGTAGCAGACCCAGCAGAGTGAACAACGTCCATGGTGGCCGAATCAGATTAAGGATCTGAGGAGACAGATGAGGCGGGGGAAGGCGGGGGGCTCTTTTTGCTAGCCCTTCGCCCAAAAACCACATCCACTCGGGACACAAAGGACTCCAGGACTGCAGCTAGTGCATCGATGGATGGTCTGGACCCGGAGGGCCCCGCAGCCTCCGAGAGGGGATCAGGTGGGCAAATGTGCTCCAAAGGCTCCATGAGTCAATAGGGGGACCCCACAAAAAAAGGTATAAAAACACTGCTAAGGGACACCCCCACTGCTCCGGCAGCACCACTCGGTCACCAGTAACAGAACACCTAATAGATCCTCAGTAGGGAGGGAGAGGACCCAACCAGACTCACCACCCAGCAGAAACAGGCACATGCAGCCACCAGGATAATCTGCACTCCACGTGCGGCGATCAGAAAGTGAAAAGATCCAGGAGTCAGCACCAGAGGATGAGGATCGCCACCCATAGGGCTCCACTGTCATGGCTCCCGCTATTTTCAATGGTAAACCACTGCAAAATGGCTGCCTCACTACACAAACATGGCTGCCGTGCATTTAGCACACAAGCTACAGCAAAATGGTGGCCCCGCGCAGCACCACGAGGCTCCCAGGGACCCAAGATGGATCTCTAGGCCTTAGAAAACAGGACAGGCAGAAAGGGAGGCCCCTGGCAGGAGCCCCCACCAGGTACAGCCCCCCCCCCCCCACAGGGACCATCATAAGGGGGGTGCCTAACGGGAAGGAGGGGAGCCCTGGGATCCGACGGTCCCAATGAGAGGCCCACGTCTACACCAAAACCCTACTGGGGGGAGAGGGGAGACAGTTACCATACCAGGAACCAGGCGAGCACCTCTCCACACATAACCTCCTCTCCATTGAAATGGGGGGCTGTCAGCCAAGAGGAACGCTGTGACTCGGGCCCAGACCCGGTCGTATGTGACCTTGCAAGGCGTTTAACTCACAGATCAGCCCTTGTCCAGTGAGGCTATGTCACGCCCGACTTAGCGCGGAGTTGAGGTCTGCACTCGCTGGCTAGACTGGGGTGACCACTGGATCCAGATTATATAGTCCATCGCCCAGTCCGGCAGTTGATTGTAGATCTCACAGGAAAAAAACCAGGAGAATAAAAATCTATCCAAAAAGAAAAAAATGGCAGGACCAGAGATCCCAGCAAGGAACTGGGTCCTTACTCCTGACTAGGCAGAAAAAAACTAAGCACCTATAGCAGAGAGGGAGTATACCCCTGGGACTGCCCATAGGCGTAGCCAGACTTTTTTTCTGCCTAGTGTCCTACTCCTGTAGGAGGCAGTGGAACGCAATGGTTAAAATGATAAGGAGCTGTGTCTGTAAATGAACAAAAGGGAAATTACATTTTTGTTACAGAAGCAGCCTAAAACCTGACTTGTATCTTAGTGCTTAGTTCTTCACACAAGCAGGAAATTACATTTCTGTAGGCTTTCTGTACACCTACTGTGTATTGTGCATTGACTTTACAGAAAATTACAGCAGCTGCAGTTTGAAAATGAAACTTAATTTTTAATAACATTAAATTACAGTATGGCTCGTGTAGCAATTGTAAAGGGCTATATTTTTTCTATTTTACTTGCTATATTTTTTTCAATGAAAGTGGAGTTACCTTTTTAAGTATTAATAATATCAAGCATATAAATATTACTTAAGGTACAGATGTTTTTATTATGTCTAATTACAATATTGTTTACACCAGACAAAAAAATGACAGCTTTTGTAACTTCTGCCATAAGAAAGACATAACATAAAAGATACAAGGCTTTATACAGATCAGAGCAGCTAAAGTGCACCTGAAGTGCATGCGTGACAGCAGCCATTTTGTGGGTCAGATAAATGTGCCAGAGACTGCAGCCTATTATTGTGCTAAGCCCTTGTGGCATCATGAAAGCATGAACTTTGTATAGCTGCCAAAAAGTCACTAGCTCCTAGTGGATCACTAGCCAACGTATATCTACAAACAAAATGGCTTCACCGCTGACAAGTACTCTTTATTAGATCAAAATACTGTACATTGCAGATGTTTCTAAAAGTATATTTAAAATGCTCTTGGGGGACATTTAAAAATTTTCCCTTTCATAAATAATTGTTCGGTGAGGGCTATGTTACACGAGCATTTTCCATTAGCCACATAAACTTAGTAAGAAACCAATGCTTGACTTGGCGTCAACTGGCTGCAGATTTCTTTTTCCATTTTTGTCATACAGCACATCCATATCAGTATTTGCTACTCAGTCCTGCAAGTAATTCTAACTAAAAGTGCCTTCATGGAATCTCCTGTGTCAGCTAGGTGGAAAAATGAAGTTTAAATATGATGGTTTGAGGGGTCGTGATATCGGCAACTGCAAGTTCCTGTCCATCGACAAGGCCGAGCTCTAAAAGGAGGAAGAAGATATAAAATTTCAGGATAAGGCCACATTTTAATTGAGATATAGGTGTAAATTATCAGACATATGTCCCAAAATGATGAAAAAGTGGTCTGGTGCGCTAATAAATGTCACATTTATTAGTGCACCAGACCACTTTTTCATCATTATTTATTCCAATCGCATATTTGGATTCTTTGGTAGCAGCTTTTATTATATTCACCAACAGCGCACCTATTTTTATATGTCCCAAAATGCTATAGTCTAAACTAGTGGTCCTCAACCCTGGCCTACAGGGCCAACTAACAGGCCAGGTTTGCAAGATAACTGAAATACATCCCAGGTGATATCATTTGCTGCTCAGTGACTGCGGTACTCTAATCTGCATCTCCCCAAGGTAATACCTAAAATCTGGCCTGTTAGTGGGCCCCGTAGGCCAGGGTTGAGGACCATTGGTCTAAACAGCTAATGTCATGCAGAAACACCAAGGGGCATATTTATCAAGCAAATAAGCTGACATTCAGCAAACATCCTCTGCAGTTAAATATTTCAGGTCCATGTAAAAGCAGAAACACCGCGCACTGTATTAAGTAGAGATAAAACCACTTTAATTAGAAGATAGCACTTATAAAGAAGTGACCTGCTCTCAGGGCTATACCTAGTCGCTCTAAAGAGGAATGGTCAAGAAACCTGTCAGAATAGTGGAGGCTGTTTTAACATCAAGTTTACAATTTCAGACCCCCTTCTGCACCAGCTTGATGTAGCTTACATAGTTTTCCTTTTCGTTCTTTTATATTTGTCTTGTTGGCATGTCCTGATCAGTACACTTCATTGCAAATGCAATTTTTTTTTAAAAGGGTTTTAACTTCACTATCCAGTGCACTCTGTTTCTTCCTTTATTTTCACAAGTATACTTTGCCTTTGGCACACAGAGCTTGCAAGGATATTCAGAGCTGCCCTGGTACCAGTGAAGCGCAGTGCATTTGATATTTGATTCTGGGTCCATGTGTTTTAAATGGCAGTGATTTATTCTCCACCGGAAAAAGGTTTGGTGAAAGTCACATTCACTGCTTTATAAACAGACCCACTAAAATTTTGTCCACATATAGATGTATTTTCAGGGAATCTATAAAGTGTGCTTTTCACACGGGTTTATTTGCTAAAACTGGAGAGTGCAAAATCTGCTGTCAGCCAGAAAGAACAAAGCTAACAAGAATTGCTATGGATGCTAAACCGAGTGCAAGTGTCAGGAGAAACCTTTCATTTCTTTATATCCGGTAAGAGGCTACCCTGTTAACTTGGTGGAGGTATTACTGATTCACCCTGAGTTTTGGAGGTGTCATCAGAGGTTTCTTGGAAACGATTATCACATATATGCCCTTTTTATCTTTCACTCTGGTAAGAAGTACATTCAAGAGGTGGTGGGAAACTGTCATATCTTGCTGGAATCACTTCATCACCAGTTTAATTTGTCACTATTTCTACACTTTAATTCCCTTTGGAAAGAGATTGGAATCTGTTCAGCACTTGTTTTTGGACACTAATATTTTTATATTTGTTCAGCACTTGTATGGACACTGACCACTTTTTTGTTCAGCATTTGTATTCACTTGGTGGATAACATATTTATTGCTTTGTTTACATGTTAATGTTTATTATTGTTTATGTAAACACCAGAACACATTGTAGCGCACCAAATTAATTTCACAACAGTGTGCAAACTTAACAGATTTGTACCAGGCAATCACATTCCATCTAACATCCGGTAGTATGAATAATGAAAAACAATGGCTGATTGGCTGCTGCACATTTCTTTTGTATTTTGTATTTGCTTCATATAAGCTATGGGCTCGAATTACCCATGTCCGCGTTTTCCACCTGTGCTCCTAGAATACCCTTCTCTCTTTTTGAGAGGCTAGTTTATGGCATGCGGTCTCCATATCCCATATTAATAGATTCATATAGTTTCTGAAAATTCATGCTATATTCTCTGTTTTTTTATTGAACATGATAATAATTGCAACTTAGAATTGTATTCTATAGATCTAATATGGCTATGCTCTGAATTTCCCCTGAGGAAGAAATCAACATAGATTTTGAAACCATTGATCAGTTGTTTCACCATATGACACTGACCATATGCCTTAGACCTGAGCTAAACCTACAACAGTTTGGTATTGTGTTACATGTGTGTGTATATATATATATATATATATATATATATATATATATATATATATATATATATATATATATATACACACACAATTTTATCTTTATTCAATTACACTTTTTCTATCGCCATTTACTCCTCCTACTTCTTGACTGGCCATGTCCATTTAAATCCCCGTGGGAATCTTTCTCTTTTCTGTGTTTCTCATGCAAATTATGTGGGGAGGTGACTTAGGCTGTTATTAGCTGCACACACCTATCTGTTCTTTGCTTTATTAGATAAACCAGATTGTGCTTCTGTGGATGTAAAATGAGCACAGCAATCTGTCAGGTTTCTCCTATGGTTTGCTTTACAACTGAACTACAATGTTATGTCAACTGTTAGGATACATATATGAAGCGTTCAGGTCTGAAGCAGATAATAATTAACACGCCCCAAAACTAGCTTAACATTTATTGCGAGTAACAAGATTACCTAGTAAAGTCTTGCAAAGGTTGGGCCTCGTCCTTTCTTCTATAGATGCAACAGTCTGAAAAGAAAGAGAAAAGAAACAAAAAGGATAATGTCACCTTCCATAAAAAAGGACAAAAAGTCATTTTGTATTCCTGCTTTTCTCAACCAAAGATTGCTTAGGGGTTCCATGAGTAATGAGCAGTTTCTGCCTCTCTAATAAGTAAGCACTGACACCAACAATCGTTTTAGCTATCTGTAGGGGGAGCATTATTACCAATGACTAACAAACTAAGATGCCCCATCTCCATAAAGTAAACTTGTAAAATGAGGCCTTACTCCAACTACCAATGTAAGGGAGCATTTCATTGACCACCCATCAAAGAATTCCTTCCTGCTCTGACCATCACTGTAGAGAGTCCCTTTTTTTACTGAATGACAATCTAAAGGCATTATTTCACTAATCACAATGTGAGGAAATTCTAGACAGTTCATTGTCTGTATTTATATTCTGGGTATTTATTTTATTATTAGTTTTCACTATTATTAAAAGTAATTAAAAGTAATTTTAGAGCAGACCAGGGTATCAAATATGCTGGGTGAAATCACATTACATTTTATTCTTATATCTACAACTTACTGTTTAAAATAATATACTGTGTACTATGTGTAGATAAAGTAAATATTACCCGAGGTTCTCTCTGAAAGCGGATTTTCATTTCAAGGGTTCTTTCAATGTAAAGAGGTTTAGAAAGGCTGTTGTAATTTATCCCATTCCGTGTTTAGTGCACGGAGATCATGGAATACCGATTTCCAGTATCCTTGTTAGCAGTAAGATAACCCCCACCAGTACACAGAGCTAGCCTGCCTATACCCTGGGTAGCACAGTGCTGTGAAAAACAGGATTTTGTAATTACCCTAAAATCCATATCTCCGAGTTCTTGACGGACACAGCGCTCCATATTCAGAACCATAAAGTTATATCGATCCCTACAGGAGTAGGACACTAGGCAGAAAAAAGACTTTGTAGAGAAATGGTAGTAGCGCTGGAACAATCTAAAAAGGTCCCTAAGACTATGAATGTCCGCCACACTGTTAGTGTGGTTAATATCAGTCCTCACAGTCTCTAATCAAATAGTCCCATAGGTCTAATGGTGGATAAAATTACACATCAATCTCCTTTTCCCCAATCTTCAGTCACCATGAAGTACTCGTATATGGATAACGACAGTTCTTAGGTATATGATAGGGATACACCAAAACTTCGTG